>NC_044190.1:18911158-19548658 GCF_900880675.1 Sparus aurata
ATAATTACCTTCATTCAGTTGCATGAATAAGAGTGGCTTTCACTCTTGCTAAATGTGATATGGAAGTCAATTCTTAATAAAAGGCAGGATTATGTTTCCCCTGCCTGAACTTTGGAACAGTAGTGATGGGTAAATGTACAACAGGAAGTGTACAGAACACACTGTGTCTGGCATGCCTTCAGCCAGAGTCTGCTTCAATATTAGCTGAACTGCTCCCCACTTACAATTAATTAATTAGAGTATTAAATGCACCCATGGGTGGCACTCAGCCGTTACGAGCTCAACTTGCTTTTCTTCTATGGATTTAGGATAAGAGGAGAGAGGAGGGAGAAAGGATGTCAGGTTGTCTGTAGCCCACCAAAATTCTCAGACAGTCTACAGTTAGATTCTGCTAATGTTGTAAGTGGTATATGGATATAACTATGTTGTACTGATGCATTTGTACAGAATAAAGAGCTGTTGCGACAGTGACTATATGCTATCTTGCTTGTATCCAACCAACGGGGGATAAAATGGACATAAACATAAATGATGTTAAATTGCACACTGAAGCAGCCATAATGTACTTTGTGATGTGCAGGGATTGCCCAGTTTTTTTTAATAATACATGAAATGAAAAAAACATGCATATCTGGACAGCTGCGCTGTTAATTTTAAACCCAAGCCTCATTTCACAAAAGTTTGTGAATCTAGCATGATGTCTGGAACAGCAATTAGGATGTTTTATACACAACAAAAAAGATAATTTCCCCACAACAGGATGCTAATGTTACAACTGTCTATCTGTTATGAGGGAAATTCTCAAATGTCCCTTCTTATTCTGATATATTGTTCTTATATTTAACAATATAGATGCAAAATTATTATTTATGTAAAGTGAAATCTTGTGTCTGTTGGCTTCATTGTTGGCTATGATAATCATCTGGTTGCTTAGTAAGAATGGATGTATTGTATATGGTATAATGTGCCGTGAAAATTGACGTAAAGGAACTAAGGTTAGGAGTTCACCATGAAGGGGGTTGGTGAAACCTCTTCTCTGTAGAAGTGTTTTGACTTTAGCTAGATGTATGACATGCAGCAATGGTTGAAGTGTACAAGAAGTCTTATGTGTATCATGAGGCTGATGTTGAGATGTTTGGAATAATGCTATATTGTTAGGGTTATTTTATAAGATGAAAATAGACTGCCTCTCTTCAGTCATTATCTATGCACAACTGATGTATGACTTTTGCCTGCAAGCTCTGTGTTTGACCAACTCTCATCTGCACTAGACATGCATGATTTTCAGTTGCCATGACACTGTTAAATTGAATTTTTCTCTTGTCACAATGCTGCGCTTATGCTCTGCTTAGGTATAGGCACAAAACATACATGGTTAAAGTTGCTTAAAATACCTGTTTTGGACATCACATTCAAGGATGGAGACGATCTGAGTTCCTGTGAAAAATAGTAAAAATAAAAAACAATAAAAATAATAATACAATTTTAATAAAAATAAAATACTTTTGGTCGCAATAGAAAACGCTAGGAAATGTCCACCAGTGTCCTTAAAAATATCCACTGGTGAGACTTGAAATGTGGTCAGCCGTTTGGCAGCCTTCTCTGCTGTAATAATACCACATCCTGATGTAAAAGTTAGTTAATAAGCATGGAATGTGAATGTGAATGTGCAGTATACAGTATACATATATATATATATATTACAGTATACAGTATATATATGGATATATATATATCTCTATTTTTTTTTGTCAAGCTTTATGTGTTTATGTGTGAATTGAGTGTTTATTGGAGGATGACAATGGTGGGAATGTCAGTCAGAGTTGGAAAGAGGAATTGCCAGCAAGAATTTATTTCAGTAAGTAGCTCAGCTGACTAGCTGATTTTTACAATCTAGATGAGGCAACAACTGCTACAACTCACCTCCCAAGATTTAAGAGCAAGACTTGTCCTCAAACAAGATTTTTGTTTCTGGTTGCAAAACAAAACTTACTCTTGAAGGAAAAAAGTGTAGCTCTGAAGGAATTTTTAGGCATGTCGTCATAAACTTAGAAAAACAACCTCAGTGGCACAAACAATCACTTTTAGTGGAGTAACTTTGACAGTCAGTTCTCCAAAAGGATTACCCTCCAGTCATTGCGGGTGTCTCTGCAGGACTGATTCCAAAACTTTTGGTAAGTTTGAATAAATTACACACAAAATTATGTAAATATATGGCCCAGTTGTGAAATTCTGGAAAAACAAATTACAGTATATGTACATAAAGTCAAAATCATAATGTACTGTAAATTTGAAAACAGCTTGGAGACACAAGAACATTTCATCCATATATTTAAAAAATATTGTTTTTTTTCCCCTTTGTACCCAGATGTGAGCTCTTACATTGTAAAAAAAAACCCTCAATTTTCTGTGTTTGTTACTGCATATTACTGCATATTTTTTTGAATGGAAAATTATCCTCAGTCCAGAAGGACCCTTGTTTTCCCTTCCATTTTCTCTTTCCTCTCCTGTCGTTCCCAGCAGTCTCGTCATTTAATTGTCTGCTTACTCCCTGGTGTTGCCTCGCACTCTCATATCCTCTCATCTCCATTTACAGCTGTAGTCACACTAACACCCACAGTTTTAAATTAGTGACACACTTGTTCATCTTAGTTTTTGGTCCCTGAAACAATTTTGAGCCTGTTCGTTAAAAGCCCTCGACAAATAAATTTGAAATTTGACATGATGACTGATGCTGTGATGTAGAAAATTAAAGGTACTTGAAGGTTCAATAGAAAACTAAGAATCTTTTCAATTCTGTTTAGGTTTACTCTCTAAGCAGAACTTCAAAACATCTGCTTGTTTATTTTGTGGTTTCAAAGCATCAGACACAATTATGATTGGCATCATAATTAGACCACCAAATATGAACATTTCTGACATCAGCAACAAAGCCTAAAATGAGCTGATTAACTTCTTTCACGCCCACGCAGTATGGAGACGCTGAACACTTCAGCATTGAGACAACAGAAAAACAAACAACTTGTGTGCACATCATTCCTTATTTTTATCAAATGCCCAACTTTTCATAGTTTTACTTCAAAAAGCACACCATAGAATAACACATACGCACAATATATTTTGTGTTTTTGAGAGCTCCTTTAGAGGATGATTTATATACAAGGTTAAATTACCTCAAATGACAGGAGATAATGGTGACAAGAACATCTATAACACTTATATAAACTGTCTGAACATAGACAGGACATTTGCGGTCTATTTTTTCTTGAGCCTTTATTCAGAGTTGAATATAATGGTTTTCATGAGTGAAGCCAGAGAGGGGACTCGCTGCTTGCAGACATCAGCCGTCAGGTGTCTGTCTGTGACTGAATTCCCTTTAAAGACAGACAGCTCACTGACTGCCACGTATTGTGTCTGAAACTTGACCTTTTCCACAAAAGGGAAAAGGCTCAGTTCAAATTTACCTGGGAAGGCCACTTGACGTGAGAAATAAATGACTGTCAATTAGAGTTTTACAAGTAAGAGAGCAATACCAGTAAGCTATTAGTCATGTCATTATTGTCATTGGTTGATGCCAGGGACCATGCTGCACTGTGGCAGATCAGTGCTAATGAAAGGTGCTAACGCAACAAATTTTGAAAGAAAGATGAAAGGTGAATTTAAATTTTTTTTAATATCACCGAAGTATTAACAAAGACAATGATCAGAAGTAAATTGTCCAAAGAAATTATATTGAACATTGATCATTGTCAAGGTATTTTGAAAGTTTGAAATTCTGTTATAGAGACAACACCTATTGAAAAATATTTATTAAACAATCACTCTGTACTCAATACTTATGCTTATACCTTAAAATCAAATGTTGAAAATATTGCACCACAAAAAAGTTCCACATGTTTTCTTTGTTCTCTTATGTATGATGGTTGTAATGAGAGTCCTCTACAACATGTGGGATTCTGTTTCTATCAAGTTTTTGTTGCTGCTGTTTTATAATCAAAGATCACATGGAGGACTTTGCTCTTGCAACTCAAGAGGAGCACTTCAGTCAAAATGTTCATCTTCAATTTTTAAATAAATAAATGAATGAATGTAGGTTGTTTCAGTAGATACAACTCAATAATCCATGAATCGTTATTTAAAGAGCACTTTTGATTATTAACCTAAAGGGAGCTTAAAACCTTCATGTTTATGTTAGGAATATAAAATAATTAGTCAAAAGAAAAATAAACTGATCTGCAACTTGATCTTCATAATGCGTTTCATTGAACTTAACCTTAAATCAAGTACAGAATGGAGCTTCTGAACAATTAATTTGACTGAGGTGAGATAGTGTATAGCCAAACATATACTGTGTATAACGAACAGCAGTGGATTTGATAAAAATCTAATTACAGTTCTATAAGATTTAGTCAAATATCCTTCTGCATAATGATGTAAGATTAGATCAGGCATTAAACAAACATATTCACATCTTCCCAAGGGCACGACGCAATCTGTTCCAGAGCAGCAATGATGAAGTGAAGGAAGACACAGGAAAACACAAGGCTGCAGTTTACAATTTAAAATACTGATGAATTACAGGTCAACAACCTCTCAGTGCTTGCATTGGTGGACACACAGAGGGTAGGACAGGAGAATGGGCAGGGGCAGTTGTGCTATAGACCGTAATCTGTGCTTACCAGTGCAGCTCTCTGTGGCGGGGAGCAAATAAATCTGCCAAGCAGCAGCAGATTCATAAAATCCCTCAGGTGGCTCTGTTCATTTATCTACATTTGCCAGGGCTTCCAGCTGCCAAAAGCAGGTGGCACACTTTGGCTTGGAAATTGACTGTTTTTAAGATGTAGGGCTCTTTAAATTGGTGGGAGAGCAGACAGGGAGATGCTGGTAGGGGTTTAAAGGGTGGCGGTGGGGTGTAGGTGACAAGGTCGTAAGGTGAAGGGTATCAAGTGAGTGGGAGTTCTATATTGTCGCCTTGTAAGACCCTACATCAAAACTGTCTCATTGGAAAGCCAAATTGAAATGAAAATGCCCTCATTTCTAATTTCCTCCCCTCAAATTCAATTTCTAGATTGGTGGCACACCCAGGGAGTAAAAGGCTCAGCCTGCTGGGGGGCAATGGAGGAGAGGCAGAAGGAACGCATACCACGAGATAAGAAATTATAGATGGAAATAATCTGGGGATCTATTTCCTCTCCCCCCCTTCCTTGGCCTGCTTCAGATATGATGTGGTGAGGAGGGAAATTAAAAGTCACTATGATGCACCTCATTGCGGCTAGCACTTGTTGGGGACCGAGGTGCTGCATGGGATTGCACTCGGGGCCCCAAACAGCTGCTAGCCAGCACACACTGGCTGCTTGATTCATATTAATGCTCTAACCTGGTACAGCATCCAAGACCGTTCACTGTTCATTCCTGCACCAAACCACGCCATCTCATTTAGTTTAGGGAACTATCAATAATATCAAAGACACTTTTCAATAATAATTAATCATATTTTAATGTAAATATCTTGATATTTATCTCGTCTCACCAAATGATTTATAATAGTCAATTTGTGAGCCAAAGCTTTTATGTTTGTTCTTCTTATAAAATCTACAGCCACACAGGCTCTGTACAACCCAATATCTTGGCCAAGGGCAGCTTTTCATTTCACTGTTGGGGGGGGGAGACAATAAACAGAAAAACCTTTCAAGAGCACTTAGAATTACCATGACCTGGATGACTGAGAACCTTCATCAGCATCTTTCAAGAGCAGTCCCTGAAGGACACCAAAGATGCCGCTAAAACACTGTTGTACTAAATGTATTTGGAGGGAAACCTGATTACAACTAGACTATACTGGATAAGTGAAGGTAGATAACTTATTGAAAATAAGCTGCATTGACACAAGATTGCACCACAGGGTAATGGATTGGACAAAATGCCGATTGGTTATAACTGTAAATGTGTGTCCAACCCGTATTTTCGTATGATCACAACAGTTCAAGTATCAAATTAACACATTACAGATTCTTGTCCAAGTACACGCATTCTCAAGATCAATAACATCATTATTTCCCATTAATTTTCATCAACATATGATGGAAATAACAATCTGTCCCTAATTTTAAGTGTTTTTTTTGCTTAAACCCTGAACACAGACTTGAGGCGAAGTCTGGATTCTGATGCTACATTCTTGGACTTTGTACACAAGCCATCCACCATGACCACCTCCCTACGACTCCAGCAGTTACTTAATATCGTTTTTTGTTCAGTGAAGGATATGCGTTGCATGCATGAAAGATAGCTGTGGTCAAAGCATGACATTTTTAAAAATTTGTGCCAATGGCCATGTTTGCGAATCCTGTAGATTATATTGAGACATTTTGACAAACTGTGATGTTCAATTGTTACTCTGTGGGGCTTTGAGTTAAACACTCTTTAGAAGTTATAACATTTTTGCTATCTTCATTTAGCATGTGTGGTACTTGCTAATAATAACTACTGCAATACAGTTGAGGCTGATGGGCAGGTCATTACTTTCAAAGGTATTTTGTCACACACCAAAGAACTGGACAAATTGAAAATAAAGTCATCTCAATTACTACAGTTTATGCTTTGGGGAGTGTGAATATCTGAAACAAATTTAATGATAATCTGTCCGATGGTTGCTGAGACATTTTCGTAAATGTATCCTCTGGGGATGGTTATGTTTATGCCAAATATCATAGCAATCAAGTCAAATGTTGCAGAGATATGTCTGGACTAAAGTTGTGAACGACTTCTGTCCATGGTTTGGTGACTTCTCATACAGAAATATTATAACTTTGGAGGAGCATGATGTCACACATGAGATTACAAGCTTTTTCTAATTGGCCATTTCACCCCATTCGGGGCTCATCCCGAGTATTTAGCAAATTCCAGATCACATTTAATCCAACAGTCACTTCTAGAATGCAGTCAAAAGTCTTTTCAGTGACACAGTCTAATGCATAAACATCCCCATAGTAAAATTCTCTCTCAGCCTTTTTGCATTTAATTGCATCTCCATTTGAATTCAACTGTGGCTCTACTTTGCTTTCAGTTGCTTTGAAATAGAATGGGGTACAAGGCGCAATGAAATGAGCATAACCAAACATGGATATGAGTTTTCAAACAGCCTTGCTCGCCATTATTTCTCCTAAAGAGCTTAAAGATTGACATGAATGACTTTGATGTTTTTCTCTCCCTGCTCTCAGGAAAATGATGGAATACATACAGTGCATAAGGAGAAACATCAATCATATCCATTCACCATTTTCAACATACAGTGCAGTTCAAAATCATCAGTAAATTAGGCAAATTCATGATCTTCTATGCTGAATATGAATGTGTTCAATGGGCTACTTATTGAGGCATGAAAATAAGTCTTATCTTGCTTTCTCTGTTAAGCGAAGTAAAGTATCACCATCTGCCTAAAATGTCCCTGGATATCTGTGGTGCTTGATGGTCTCTCCCAACATTTAAGGCATTATGCAGGAAACCACTGTGATTACACATCATTAGAGGCACTGCAATGCTGCTGACTATATTTTTTTAAGAGCAGGTCAGGGGTAAGTAACAAGGAGAAAAGTGCAGGAGTGGCAGATTTCTTCCTATGCATGTGGTCAAGTCTTACAGCATCACATCATGCCCACTTTGACACTGCTGCATTTTTTTTTTACAGAAAAATGCCTTCAAAGCAGTATCATCACTTCAGCGGGGAGAAGGTTTAGAGAAAGTTCTGAAAAAAAAAACATCACAAGAACTAAGAAATGATCTGCTTTAAAACATCCAAGGATAGTTAAGTGCGGCAGTATTGTTTTCATAATTGTAAAACATTTTGATATTAAATAATTACTTTACATTACAGGGCATTGGCCTCCACTTAGAAATTGAGTGTGTTTTTTCGGGGTAAGCTTATTAGAAAAGCAGCATGGGCCACCGCTCTGATTGGCTCGCTGTACGTGTGGGTCACTATTTGTCCTTAGCCCCAATTAGTTGACTTCCATTTGCAGACAGCAGTGAGATTGTTAATGATGTGCGGCACACCGACATTTTCAGGGGACCAGAGCTGTAGGAGACACGTGTATAGATCTGATGGAAAATATAGCATTTATAAAAAATTTTAAATTGTTTTTCCAATTTAAAAGGGTGAGCCAGTGAAGAAGTCAAATCAGGGTTTATGTGTTGTCTCAGTAACAATGTTTAAATTAAGAAAAATATTCAGTTTTTAGCCCTTACTTCAAAAAAGACAATATTCCTACTAGGGATGCGCATCGTTAACCGGTTTCGTTTGGGAACCGGTTCTAAGTATAACGATTCTTTGGAATCGCTAACAAAAACCCTTTACGATTCCGCTATCGATCTTCCGGGCTGCGCCGCCACTGTAAACAAACGTACCCCTCTCGCAAATTTGCTGCAGGCAAGCTGCTGCAGAGCAGAGGTGAGCTGAGCTGCTACATGCGATGCACTGTGGAGAAATGTTGTCCCAGCAAAAACGATCCACACACGCACGCAGACACACACACACAGACACGCTTGGACACACGCACAGCCACTCGAGAGAACTGCTAATGTAGGGGTGGAATGGCCATCGGGAGTACCAGGATTTTTCCCGGTGGGCCGATCAATAATGGGCCGATCGACGGCCGTTTTTTATTTTATTTTTATTTATTTATTTATTTATTTTTTCTGCTGCCCCTAGGCGTTTCTCTGTCGACCCCAAGAGAGTGAGAGATTGGCGAAAAATCAAACTGAGCTTCAGCGTCTGTCCGAGGAGGACAGCAACAGGACCAGGATGCCTGGTGGAGGGAGGAAGAAGGCAAGCAAGGAGCTTGAGATAAACATGCGGCAAACGGGCACGCCACGAGAGAGTGTCCCGCAAAATGATCAGGGTGATGGTGAAACAAATGTACGCCAACGTGAGTGACAGCAGAGATGAGGAGTTTGCAGCGGGTGTTGTTTGGCGGAGTCGTTTCCTCCGCCACAACAACTTCACTTGCAGAAGGATGCCAGAGAATTCACCGAGAAGCTGGAGAAGTTTGTGACATTTTCATCCTGGATTTTCGAGAGGAAGGAATTAAACGCCTGATCCCAAATAAACGCCTGGTCTGTTAAGTGATTGAAACAAATAAACGCCCCGGCCATTATTTGGTATTTTACGGTATGATAACTCTCCCGCCCGGGGAAAGAGACATGCTTCACAGTGCTCAGCTGCAGACACATCATAGAGGTGACGACAGGGTTTGTACGGGTGCTTGAAATCTGTGAAAGTGCTTGAATTTCAGTGTTGTGTTTTCAAGGTCTGAAAAGTGCTTGGATTTTAGTTTAAGTGCTTGAAAGTGCTTGACATTATGTCTATGCTAATGTCATATACTCTATGTCTTTCACAAAATTGGGATCAGACTGGATAGTTTGCTTATAACAAGGAGTAATAAAATCAGCAAGAGAACCGTATGTGGAGATGTTTCCTCCTGGGCTCTGCTGAGCCTCTCTGCTCCTCTCCGCGACCTGCTGGTCTGTGTATGACCCCGCCCCTTTCGAAGAGAGACAGCAGGAGATGACAAAATGCCGGGAAGCTGTTGTTTTAACAAGCGTTGGCTTGAAAATGATAACTACAAACTATGGTTAAGATAAGGACCGAATCAAAGAGTGGCGTCATGCAAGGTCTGCAAAAAAGAATTTGCAGATTTGTGCAATGGGAGAGTCTGCGCTCTCCAGTCACAAGAAATGTAAGTTAAGACTTTTTGAGTAACTTAGGCCAACACTGCACGTTAACACTTTATGTTAACCGCTAACGTTAGCTAAACCATAACACGCTAAATAATAATTAACACACCATTAATCACGTTAAGTGACCTCGTTAAGTTAGCGCCTGATTGTCCGTGTGTCCTTACACATGCAGACTGGTAGCAATAGAGAAGGATGGCTGAAGAGAAGGTCGAATTTGATGCACCAGAGCTGAAAGTGCCAGAGTCAGAAACTGACTGTTCAGTTTGTCTCTGTAACGTCACACCAGGCACTAACATACGTAAGAGCTTTAAGTGTGAAAAGGAAATGTTCACTTTTCTCCCATTTTCATGACTTACTTCTAATAAAGTAAGATTAGCCTACATTGTAAGGCCCTTTAGCTAATGTTTATGAAGTTTTTGTATGTTTTATCTGGATACAGACTGATGTGAAACAGATTGACATTATGTCGCTGTTCTATTGGCTGATATATTATAGTCAGTAGCCCAGCAGCACTAACCTGTTGAGGCAATGATAGCTTACCTTGTTATTGCTAGCCTGGGCGGGGATCTTGCTCACAATTTTTCTAAAAGACGGAGAATCCACTGTTGAAAGTGGCAGCATATCTTCGACAACATACTCTGTCACAGTCTCCTCACTTCTTGAGGTTCAAGCATCGCAGAACGGGAGAATGTTTTTGCTGCTTAGGTTTTTCTCCGCTCTCATCCTTAGTTTGCTTTCTTTTGGTTACTAGCTTAATGTTAGTGTGGCACCGCTCTAGATGTTTCGTTAAATTACTTGTGTTGTTTCACGAGGTAGAGAGATCTTTTGGTTTTGCACACCAAGTGCACGTAGCTATAATGTTCTTCACATCCTTGTCTCTGAGGAACTGAAAATAATGAGCGTATGTCCATCTTGCGAGTTTAGAGTCCAACTTGTCTGCTGCTGCAGTCGTCTTCTCCTCAATCAATAGTTCTCCAGCACTTACAGGAAGTTGTTGGCGAATTTGTATAAAAACAACACACCACTTAATTTCGGGTTTAAAATGCATTGTAACACGCGTTACTGGGATTTGTACCAAGTAAAATATTTTTTTGTAATGCCTTACATTACTGTGTACAGCAAAAAGTAATGCATTACAGTAATTGCATTACTTTTGTAATGTGTTACTCCCAACACTGCATTTTGAAACCCACAAATTTATGTCAAAAAAGAAAATTACAGGGTGCTCTCAGGTCTCTCTTTGTCTTGGTCCGAGTGTGTCTGAAGAACGCCAAGTGGCTTCCATTTTTTTTGGATAAAACTTTGTGTTCTCCTTTAATTTCTAAACTTTTTGCTATTATGAAACATCATTTTAGAAGTTTACAGCATAACACAATGTACATAATTGTGATAAAAAGTGAAAAATTTTTTTAAATGAGTGTATATATTCCTGTAGATCATGTATTTTACCCCAGCGATATGGTGCTGGAAAAATTTGAAAATGACCCTTAAAAGTGCTTGAAAAGTGCTTGAATTTGACCTTGAAAAATGTGTACGAACCCTGTGACGAGACGCGACTCATCATGACTGACAGGCATCAAGGCCACTCAGCATTACCTTACCGACACGCCCCCAGCTATTTCATTCACAAAAACAGGGCCTGTGGCAATTCTGGACAGCTGTTTTTTTTTTTTTTTTCCCTTCCTTCATGGGCCCCTGACAGCTGCACCGGTTGCACCGCCGATACTTACGCCACTAATGTCCAAGCATTTGGCCACACAACACGGCATTATACTCCAGCAATGCCGTTTGTTTGACGCACTTAGCAGCACCAGTGCTATCACCAGCACAGCAGGTAAAATTAAACAACTGGCTAACATTGTGTGATAATGATAAAAATGAGGTTAATTTAGCACCACGATTCGGAATTTGAGTAACCACCTTTCACTTGTGCATTTTGCATTTTCCATCCATGTAATGTAGATGATAGCAGAGGCAGTCAGAGTCAGGTTGCTGCTGGCTCTGGTAGTCAGTCTGCAGATAACGTCAGTTATTTCTTGTTCCTCTTGTTCCTTTATGGGATTATCCTTAGCCAATAGCCTCTTGACTTGTGGACTCATTTTACTCATTTGAGTATTGTTTATTTGTTTATGTATTTATATTAATAAACCAGGTTGTATTCTTTTCTTTACTCATGTACTACTTGTTTTTCAGCCTATTTGGGAATCGATAAAGCATCGGAATTGCTAAATCCTTATCAATATACATCCCTAATTCCTACTAAGCCAAACACATCCAACTTTTTGAAAAGAACAGAGTTATTTGGTGATAGTGTATTGCAAGCCTATGAACAAATCAAATACTGGTCATTGTCTGCGAACATTTGACTGATACATTAAGTAGGCTACGACATTTTCTCGTTATATTGATAGAAAACCTAATTCAGTCAAAGCATACTTACTGTTGTGAATATAAAGTATAAGCTTAATTTGTAGGAGACGGGACTGGTCAAGCACACATTCTTTATGTTAGAGTTGCCATAGCACCAACTGCTTGTCATTTTCATTAAAGTCCGACACCGTGCTGAAGTCACAGATTAAAACTGACAAACATCCTTAATAAGAGCAATGGGAGCTAACACCTCCTGTATACCGTATCAGAACTGCCATGTTCGCTCAGTTCAATAAGTTGTTCATTTCTCTCTGAATCACTCAGTGCTGTACTTAAGGATTAAGTATGACAAACAGAGCCTGCTGATCATGCCATTTGATATAAATCATTCGCCTTTCATATCGTGCACCATCTTTCAGGCTTCTAAGTAGAGATGTACCGATCAGGATTTTTGGGGCCGATCTCGGATCACCGAAAGCAGTATCTGCCGATCCCGATATTGACGATCACCGATCACAGCGTCAAATCCATAAATTCTTCTATATTGTTGTCTTGTGTAACTTTCATATATTTATTTAATGATTCTTCTTACACAACATTGACATTGTATTATTAAGTATAAAAATTAGGAGATGAGAAAGTATCATGCATTGACCACCGTTGTATTGCAGGCTGAGGCAATGTGCAATATTTCACACTGTAGAGACTCTCTTAGAGACACCTTGGACTCAGCTTACATAGAGTCAATATCAAGTTAATGTTACATTAGAAAACAGTTTTTTTAAGTAGGGTTAGGGTGAGGTGATTTTTGTGACACCACACTGAATATTAGTGTTATTGAATATTTCTCCCAATAGAAATTCCCCAAAATTATGGCAAAGCACATTTTTTCCAAACAAAAAATTGTAGAATAACCAGCAGGAGACCACTGATGTGTGGAGTGATTTTGGTGACACTACACTCTGAATAAAAGTGAAGTTACTGAATATTTTTTGTAGTTTCTCTTTTCGGTGTTGCACTTTGTAGATGGTCCCTGCGCCCTCGTCTCACAGCTGGCTGACCATACAGACCCGGAGGACTGCTGGTTTTGATAAAAATACGGTTGTAGCTCGTTGTCTACCTTACTACAGTAGGAAAGACCCGTCGTTTGTGTTTTAACAAGGTTTCACTTATGAGTGATTGATCCGGTAAGTTCGAATCTGTGAATATATTTCCAACTTTACCAAACTAAATCCTACCACATAAGTCAGTTACGTATCATGTCAAAACCGGCTGCGCTCGCTCGCTCGCTGTGCTGTAAGTTTCGTTCTTCTGTTTTGAGACGCTGCTGCTGTTTGAGAGGCTTTCACGTGAGATCATCGATGTGATGATGAGACTCCACCTGCACGAACCGCGAACTCACTGAAGTTACTGTGAGTGACTATTGTGCACTCAGGTGGCTGTAATTCAAGGCAACAACACTACGCACACAGGGTCAGGGGCACAAAGGCCACTGTGGCCGTACGATGAGGTTTTTTTCAAGCGGCATCGAGGCCAAAGTGCGGGTGGCCGCCGTTGCCACCGTGAAATTCCCACCCTGCATGCAGTCAATGCACTCTATATTGAAACGTCATCTGATCGGCCTGCTTTGATATATTTTGAGAACTCCGATCAAAACCGATAGGGGCATTATCGGCCGATTGCGATCGGTTGCCGATCGATCTGTGCATCTCTACTTCTAAGCTGTATTGCATCTAGTTTTAATTCTCCAAAGTGTACAAACCACAGTCAGTTCCTTTTGCAGTCAAGGCTACATCCAGATCTTTGTGTTTGTCTTTTTTTTTTTCCTTCAGTAAATAACTGTGCACACACAGTGAGTGACAGGTCAGTAGTCTTGCAGGATAATTCAAGTTTGAGTAAAAGCTCAGGAATGGGGTTCAGACTTTCATTATAGCACAGCGCATGATGCCAATCCTTTGTCAAAACGGGTTACATGCTGGCTTCAACATCAAAAAAAGTATAGCAAGTATAACATGTGAGGTCTCACACAATAGCAATTGAAAAATCTCCTATAAAGCCTTTACAGGCTACAAAAAAATATAAATTGATGTATAGCTGTTGTGTTTGTAGGTTTTGTGTGCGCCCACTCATGCATTGGATATGAGCAAAGACTGATTTTGTTCGCTCACTCCAGGATGGTCAGTTCTTTTTAAGGGTTTTAAAACCCTTTTGAATTCATATTTGCATACTGCCTCCTGTTGCCGTCCATGGCTCTGATCATGACATTCTGCCAGACACAAGGAGGACATGCTCGGGGCATCAAAGTCCCACCAAGACACTTAACCATGTGTTGCAATATGAGAATAACAAATTATCTGGAATTTAAGCCATGTCTATGTTAATGACCCTGTGGCTGCATGGCTGAAGAGAGAAATTAATTCACTTGAATTTATTTTTAGACTTCTGTCTTCAGGTCCTTTGTCCACCAGACCTTTTCTATATTAAGTTGAAATCCCAGTTTGATCCCTAAATTTTAGGTCAGTGAAATATTTTATTCATCTATCAGTTTAGTATTTTTATTTTAATTTTTTTTATCTCAGCATGAAGATATTTACGATCTGTAGAGTATGAATTGTTATTCTCATTATTTAGAGATCAGACTACCCATTTCCTATACGTCTCTCCCATTCCTAGTAGTGCCAGTGGTCCAGAGAAACAGCTACATGCAGCTTGTCAGAATTTCCATGGGAAACCGATTAAGCTAAATGACCGCCTGGATGTCCAATTATTTTTTGAACTCGGCAATCTTCGAGATAATTTTGCAATATCATGCCTAGCTGTTACAATATCTTGAACTGAGTTATTTATGAAAATGTGCTCTGACCTGTAGATTATTGCATGGCATCCTATGAGAAAATAAAATCGACAGCCATGGAAGTCTTCTGTTAAACACTCAATCTGCATCTTTAAACATGCCTCCCAGGATATGAGTGGATGTAATTACAGAGTGTGCAGTGCACGCTTTTCAGCTTGACTGGGCTGGTTTTCTATTTATATATGATATTATCATTTTTATCGAAAGAAATGTGGAGCACAAACATCTGCTTTAAAGATTCTAACAAGAGTTCTGCTATTTTCCATTCAAAATATTTAAGTCTTATATTTAGTCTTATAAAACAGATATGCGCATATTATTTGTTGGCTATAAATAAGTTAACCACAGTTACTCATTTTCCAATTATTTCTCCTCTGTGTGCACAAACGTTCTAATCTGTCATCATCAATCATAATCAGTTTTATGGTGTATCCCATTGACCCCGTCATCTGGTCTACCTGCTGCCGCCCTTTCATATTCTTTTCATCTCATTAATTTAACAAATTTCAATTGTGTACATTTTTGACAGGTTTCATTTTCTGTCTGAAATTTTAAACGGCTTTTATCGGTGTGGAATTAAGCACCGCCAACTCATGCATGTATGTATGGCTGAGTAAACAATGCAAGGTTAATAACACTCACTCATACGTCCCCTCACCCGCTCACGGATGTGCGTGCGCACGTTCACACACACATCGGTAAAGATGAGGACATTTAAAGAGGAATTAAGAAAAAGAATAATGGAATGAAAAGGAAAGTGACATACAATTGTGTTAGACAGCGTTGTTGGCAAGGCAAACAAGTCAGAGCCACGGAGGTTTTGAACTATGCAAAGATGGATTAATCACCTCAGTATGCACCATACAATATGCCAGCAATCAATCAAGCCATGAAATTACCAACTGTGACAGCAATCTATTCTCCCGTTTAGCTCCCTTTTGTATATATTAATTCTTGCGGTCAAACCACCTCCACTTCAATCTGCTCCGCCACAGGAATCCAGCATTGAAATGGCTTCTGGCAGATATCCTTTCAATGAAATGCCTTTTGAATACCCTCTGTTCATAATTCAACTTAGCATAGAACAGACAGGCAGGCCGTCATCACTGAATGCTCTGTGGATTCAAGAAAGAACATACATTGTGCAAAATGTCCTCTAAACTAAATGCCAAAACACATTGTTTGTCATTACCACCCAAATATGTGTGTTTCTGTTCTGATGCTCCTGTTGGCAGGATGGTAGCGTTTGTTAAGGTTAGGGTTGTGAGGTCAAAAGAAAACAACGAAGGCTGGTGGAGAGAGATGCTAGTCATATGCTCTGTTGATCTATAGATCAATCATAATGTCACCAACACAAGATCCAATACATTCTTGCAGCCTTTTTTATAATTGCCTATTAAGAATCAAGATACAGTTTTTACTGGCCTAAAAATAAAAGTGTTGAAAGTGTTTTACAAACATTTTATACCTCCAGTTAAGCTACCAGTTGAACATGCCACTCCAGACGATCTCATCACATGAACGTTTCAGCAGAAAAGAACTATCTAGGCCAGGGTTATTACATTTATACAGTTAAAAGCTTAGTTACATTTTGGAAATAAGTTTAGCTCAGATTATCTCTCATCAAGGTCACAGCCATTGAATAAACCTTAACTGTGGGCTGGATGGATGGCTCAGCAAAACAGAAGACTTCAATAACCTTTCTTTGTTGCTCATTTCCAAAGGACACTTAGTATTTATTCAATTTTTTTCACCTTAAGGCAACATAATGTCAGAAATGTGTATTATCTAACTACAAACACACCTTGTCACATCATAACAATACTCTCTCTTGAAAACATATACTTGGTAAACATGCATGCTCAAGCTGCTTCTTGTGCTGACTTTCCGCTCTTAAACTACTTCATCTGACTACCTCCTTTGCGATTGTCAAAACCACTGCGACTGGTAACAAGTTAATAAGTGCCGTAATAAGCTGCTTGCACAGGTAACATTTACGGCTGTTTTTCTGGTTCAGGTTGTGTTTAGGACAGCCTGGCCAAATCTAACTGAATCTTTACCTTTAGGGCATCAGAACAGAAAACCATTTAATTTTCAACGAAGATTTGTTACGATTTTGGAAAGCACCAACTCAGCCGTTTAGCTCAGTTGGTAGAGCAGGCATCCCATGTACAGAGGCTTTGTCCTTGCTGCAGCGGACCCGAATTTGACTCTTGGCCTGGGGCGCTTTGATGAATGTCACTCCCCCTCTCTCTCATCCTGTTTCTTGTCCAAGTCTTCAGCTGTTCTATCAATAAAAAAATACTTAAAAAAAAATTGAAAATTAATTGAATTTGGCAAAGCGATAAAATAATGTCTTGGTTAACAAAGTTAAGGACCTCGACTCTGGTTTCACTTGTACTTCATGGCCAAGATTTACTTGTGACCTGCAAAACAATCACTTTAGTAATACAGAAACAAAAAGCTTTGCTGCGTTAGATCTCAAAACATATAAAGCTTGTCTACTTTTACTAGGAAAGAAAAAATTGCACAGTATTTTGTGAGGTCGCTTCATGCTGTTTTCGTCATCAACAGTCTGTACCAGCAGCAGCAAACAGATGCAGGAGGAAACAAGGGGCGGCCCAAGTCGACCAATTACAGTTATTGTGGTGTTCCCCAAGTATCACCATATGGTCCCTCATGTGCAGTCACATTTTTGAGGAGGTGTTCGTCAGCTGGACAACACAATGACGCACAAGTTAGAACATGACTTTACAGAAGGTCAATATCATGGGGAATTTTTCACACAAGATGTTGGGATCAAAGAGCCCCGTGATCTTTTAGTACGTGTTTGACACGATCAGAGCGATATTGAGAATATACAGTATGGAAACACGGTTTAGAGCCTTGCGTTTGAATAATGTATGATTCTTTTCTCCTGTATATCTCGGATGGAAAATATCAGAGAATTTCTGATGGACGCAAATAGCACATTTCTCTTATTCATAAGTAAACAAGTCGAAAACCATTGATTTTCAAAGCAAGCTGCTTGATTATGTCTTCATTTTTTAAGCATGGTTGATTTTTAAATGAGGTCGGGGAATTTGAAATACAACGGGGAGTCTTAGTCTTGTCAAGGTTGCTTGCATGTACACATATATTTGCAGGCGGTGCTTAATGTGGCAAATGGCTTTTGATGCACATTTTAATTTACATAACTTCGGAGGAGGGATGCAGTAAAGGATTCCCTCAGCACCAAAGGACATGGAAGATATTGCGGTGTATTAATGACTGCCTCTTCTCCCCAGCGAAGAATCAAACAGAAATTTCAAGCAGGACACACAGAGAGTGAGACCGGGCAGGGAGATCTGACAGATTTCGGCATCACAAGCAGTCTGCCATATTCTATTACTGAATGTGGATATGTAATACCATGACCTTCTTTTCCTCCACTATGCTCTCCTGTTCTCCTTACCCATATTCCAAAAAGATCCACACATGTGCACAAACACACACATCTTAACTTTTTTTTTTTTTTTTTAATCAATAGATCATATCTGTAGTATTTGAGGAACAGCTGTGGAGAAAGCCTGAACATACATCAAGTCTGTCAGGGTTGGACTGGGATCATTTCTGTCGTACGGTCATGTATGCGGGCGCTCGACTCAGAACCACTCAGAGGATCAATAAGGAATGTTTGTATATTCACTCTCCCAGGCTCCAGCAGCACAAAGCCCCATCATTTACCCAGACTGCATTAGCAGCGAGATAAGGGGCTATGTGTTTTCTTGCTTAGCCATTTGAAACACACGGGGAATGTATTTATATTGCCCCCATTAATATCAGACATAACTAATGAGGTGTGATTATCCCATGTGCTTATTGTGATAATGATGCGGATCACACAATAATAAAGAGCCAGCTCTCCGAGCGAGGAAGTCTTGGCTCTCTTTTCAGCCGTAGTGACATTCTTAGCTTGAATCTATTTCAATATCTGTGAGCATTTGTGACTTCCATGAAGCAGTAAATCAACTGTATCACCGAGGAAAAAGCCAACCACAAAATAGCTCCCACCGGAGCAAATCCAACACAGATTTGCAGTGCTTTATGTTAATGACGGGACTTATCTATCCACCTAACATAAACATGACACAATGCTCCATTATCAGCCGTAAGGATCACGCAGTACAAATGCCTTCAAGTGAGCGTAATTAATGTCTGATCATTTAGACGGCAACTCTTCAAATGCAAGTACGTAACACACATGGTTTTCCTTTTTCTTTTTCTTCTCTGTCCCTTTATATATCTCTATGTCAGTCTGTGCCTCCATATATTTGCAGATAGTTCAATACTCTTTCTTCCACATCATAGCCAGGGCCCGCATGTAGTATGGGTCACCATGGGTTATGTGACCTGGCTTTGCCACCATGCTCTTGTTTAACCATGGATCGAATTCTGAGAAAACATGGGTTTTCTAGAATAATCATAGGTTTATTTTGGGGTTTAGACTCACTGCAGGATTAATATAAATGTGGTGGAAGAAGTATTCAGATCTTTTACCAATTTTATGATTACAAGCATAAGTTAAAGTCCTGCATTGAACTCATGCTTAGGTAGAAATAATGAAGCATTATGTGCAAATAAATTCGCTTCTTCCCGATGAAAACAACATGTAAATGGTATTTTCTGTTCTGGGTGGTTGAGGTGAAGATAGTTATAATCCCTGTCGATATAAATGATTAATGGGATTGGAAGGAAGTAAAACAAACATACACCCTTTTTCGAGTAATTACTTCCAGCTTTTCTCTAATCTTGGCTTCTTGGTGGAACTGCAACTAACTCAAATACTGAATGTGACTATACACATTTTTTTCTTTTACACTGCAATCCAAAAAGGTAGACGTAAAACTTGAATCTGTATAGTAAGTAAAATGTATGGTAATTAAATGGTGGGGGAGTAAGAAGCAGAGAGTAGAAGAACAGTACAGAATTGTACTTAAATGGAGCTCACTTATTAGTAATTTCTGCCGATCATGAGCCTTAGTAACAGAATCTTGCTCCAACCTGATGTGCCAGATAGTCAATTACACGGACCCATCTGTAAAAATTGTTTGAAAAATTTCAAATTTTCCTTATTGTCAGGTGTGCCAGATGGTTCTTTTCCATCGAGGAAAACCTTCAGTGCCGTTCTTTGTTCTTCTTTCAATGAAACGTACTCTCCAGTTCTGATACAACTGACAGCATTTAAGATGATCTCTTGGGGAGCAGCCATTGTTATTTCCAGAGAACAGTCGCTTCTCTTGCTGGTTGTCAAATCTAAACCACCTACATTCCTGCCAGTAGTATCTCAGAGGATGCTGATTGGTTCAACCACTGCGTGTTTGGTGAGCCTGGCTGGATGGATTTTTGAGACTGCATCATCATTTGATATTGCAATAAATCTAGCTCTCCATCACATAAATTTGGACCCACAACGAAAGACACTTAAGCGTGATTGTAGAACGATGCACTGAGTTGTCCCATTAAACTTTGCAGAAATGTTGGATTTACATCTTGCAGCAAGTCAACTCTTTGTTGACCCAAACAATGATCTTTCCTTTCCCACAACAGTTTATTTTAGTTACCTGTATACAGCTTGTGTGTGAAAGTTGTATTAGTGAACCTGAGATGTTGCTGGTGATGTATGAAACAAAAACAGTATTCTGAACGAAAATACATAAGATTTTCTGTTAAATATTGCTCTATTTTAGGTCATCAGAATTTTTTTTTCACTATTTGCTTTTACCCCAGACCGTTTTGTTCAACTGGTCTTTATTTCACTGTACTTGTCCCAACTCAGCTTCCTCCACAGCCATTTTCTGTCCCTGTCCGCCACAGTCAGGTGGTTTGATGCTTTATTCAGCATTTTGGCCTGCCATTCCTTTTGCGACTGATGAGAACTTGACATCGGTCACAGCTCTGTACCCAGCCTCTCTGCACTCCGCTGTCAACTTCAGCCACTTTGACCTTTTCATATTTTTTTTTGTTTGCCTTCTTATCCCAGCCTCTGTGGCAGTCCTAATTTGATTCTGCTCCTCCCGTTTCTGTTTAATTTTTACTAATGGCGAGATGTCTTCATGAACATTTGACAGAGATTAAGCATTAACAATGTTTTTCATTGTGTTTGCAGTGATAGTGTGAGACGGACTAAGTGCCGTGCAGTCACACTGAGTTGCCTCCCATTTATCATCATTGTTTTTGTGACCTTAATAATATCTGTTTGATGGTGTGCTGTGTAATGTGTGCAGTGATTAATAGCATGTGATTATCTGTTCATTCGGTTTTTCGTCATAGCAATGAAAAGATTTGTTGAGATAGTGGCTGAAATGCGACTCAGTCTAGATAATTAAACACTCTGTATTCCATAAAAAAACAACATTTTAAGGGGAAGAGGTAACAGAGAGGCAAACTGTTTTTCTCAGATGTTTACCTCCAAACTATCCACTTCTTGTTCAACTGCAGGTACTTCTTCACTGAACAGCCATCGCTAGTTGTGAATAGATATTGCAGTTGTAATGGACTCTCTACAGTCTAGATGAAAGCAGAGGCTGAATGCCTGCCGCTCTCATAAAAATGGTTTTGAACCTGGTTAGTTCCTGGGCAGGACCTGGTGAAGATCCTTAAGGGTTGCTTTAGTGGCCCTTGATTTTCTCCTTCACATGTCGTCTTTTGGCCTGTCATTCATCCCCTCCTTATTGGCTTTACGTTTGCTAATATCTCAAGCTTTTTCTTTGGTGATATCGAAGATGTTGTTCATCCTACTCCCGCCAACTTTCCTTTTTTTCAGAAACACATTGTCCTCCCTCCTGTTTGACATTCTCGTTGCATGTTGAATAAACAGTGCGGGGGACTTTGAATTAATTCAATAGATGATGTATATAACAAGATCAACCACTGTCTCTCCTTATCTTGTCAATCAATAGAACTCCGTGGTGCTTTTCAGGGCCCTCCTTCCTCAGGATGCCATTTCATTGACTTGTTTTTTCTCTGTGTACTTCTGTCAGCTAAATGGTATTGTGGCATGAGCAATCGCTCACGAGGAGGCTTAACGAACATCAGGCACAGAGTGCATGCTGGAAAAAATCATTCCATTAATTAATGGTGTAATTAAGGTTTTGTCATTGACATGCCACTAGCTGACAGGGATGGATGGGGTACTTGGTCCTGCACCAGGCAGTCGCAGATTCAATAATGAATGGCAGCTATTACCAGCACGTTTGGGTGGTGATGGGGCCACCTGCAAAGGCTTCGGCTCTCCCACCTCTCCTTGCTCTCTTTCCACCCCGAACCCTTTATCTGTCCCCAACTCTTTGCTTTCCCATTTCTGACCTTATCCTTCATTTAGCATCCTCCTAATTTAACACAGTTTCTCTTCCCGTTGCGCTCAAACAGATTTACTAAACCCCGCTGCTCTAACTGCCTAAAATTAATGTCAGGTAATTTAACCAGAGCCAGCCCTAATATGTTTGTTGGCAATTATCGTCACCTTCCACATCTTTTTCCTAATTCAAGCTGTGAAAAATCTGCATGTTGTGTTAATGCACAGTCCATCTCGGTTGTTATCTTTAAAACTGCTACAAAGATGCATTTATGGTACTTTTCTGGCTGTGTGCAACTTTTTTAGAATCAGTCAAGCTGCATCACTTTACCTCTGGAGGAATCCACTGACTTTTTCCATTAATGGTCATTTCAGCGCTGGAAATATATATAATAGAGTAGCTGAATTTAGGCTCTGATTGGACAAAAAAAATAAAATAATAATACACGCTTTACAGAGCTACCATGTTTACCATAAGGTGCATTATTGCAAGGAAGGAGGTTTTGATCTGTCAATCGGCAGCCCAGTTATTTTCACCCTCTTTGAAAGTGTACATGAACAGCTTGCGTCAGTACAGTGTTGAAGTGCATCAAGAAAGTGTCTTTGATGAAATCCCATTTAAGGTAATGAAAAAGTGGTGCTTTTTACGAGCAGCTGTTTTGCCTTATAAGCCATCTGAAAGCTTCTAATCAACATCAATGGTTCTATCTTTAATTATTAAAGCCAAAAGGATGGCATGTAATATTCAAACATCTTCAGGCACTCCACAGTCATGAGGTAGAAGGGTGGTGGTGGTGGTGGTGATGATGGGGGAGTGATTCTAATTCCGAGATAAGGTGATATTTTCATTTCCTATCAGGGATGAGATTGGATGGGTTTGGAGCTATACATTTGAGGCTGGTGTCAAAAATGGCAATTCTCGTGATTTATGAGAAGGATCATTTTATGATTCTTCTAATGAGGTCCTAAAGAGCACACAGTCTGAATGTTCATCACCGAGAAGTGTTTGTAAGATTCAAAACAGATGTAGACAGTCACACTTCCAGTCACACATGTGAGATTGCTTTTCACTTTACTGGAGCAGCATGTGTTTGGAGTGTGAAAACAGGAGCACTCTGGAGGAACCCAGCACAGACTTGGGGAGAACATGCAAATGGAACACACTAAAAACAAGGGGCTGAAATTCAAACTGGTGCCGTGTGGCGACTGTAAGCTGGAGGTGGAAAATATAATAATACTGTACTGAGCCACTGTGCTGCCAAATATGGCATCACGTGCAAAAAATAAAATAGTAAAGGAAAGGAATGCAGCTTTGCCTTAAAAAATGTAGAAGTGTCTGGTACAGTACATCCTGATGAAGGCTGTCATGCTTCAGTACCCTGCTGAATAACCTTGCAAGATCCAATGGCCAACTCAATAAAAGTTTTGAAGGCTTTTCTAAAGTCATCTTAGGTACTTTTGAGTTGATATTTCAATATAATTGTGGTAGAGGTAAGAGTCTGGTTATAGAACCACACATGCTATTGTTTTGTTGCATTGGAAAAAAAGGTATGAATGATGTAGACATACACATTGACTTCTCCAAACTGAGGCTTCGCTGATCTGCAATTACGATAGGGAACGGACCGACTATAGATATGTACTTTATATCACCCCATTTCAAAAAACACGAACTATTCCTTTAACCTAAGCAAAAAGTTGTTGTACCTAAACCTACAGTAACCTAGCATTTTTTCAGCCTCAACCTAACTGTTTCACAACATTTAAAACAATCCGAAGGTCATAACATATCATAATATGTGAAAAGTTTGTCAGCATGCATTACTTTGAAAGTCCAACTGGATGTTGCATATGTATTATGATTTACTTGACCATGGAGCCCTTCACATGCAAAACTGACTCATACAGGAAAGTAAAGTTTCATAGTTTGAAGCTTAAGGCTGCTGATAAAACTGGCATACTTAAAAAGAAGAGAGTGAAAAAGGGTTTAAATGTCTGTATGCAGTTGTCGAATTCATCATACTGAAATCTTGGTTGGACAGCAAAAACTTTTCAGCACAGTTATAGGTATTTCAGAATTTCAAAACCTCATTCTAAAATATTTCATATGATTGTTTCTTGTTATGTCTGTGGATTTTGGTCTTTGTCTGTACAGTGCTCCATTTCGCTGCCTTCATTATGGAGTCACTGTTGTCATATTTTAAAATTACCTGAAAACCAATTATGATGATATGCAGGAGCAATTTGTATCAACGCAGATATTGTGCAGGGACAGATCATAAGATGCTTTTCCACAGGAGAGAAGAGATAGAGAGACACTTGTCCTGTAGTGATTTAAGCTCTTATTGCCTGGCCTTGATGAAGGTTTATCAGTCATAGAAATTAATCATCCCACCTCTGTGCCATCAGCGGTTATTCACGGTCATTCAGCCATATACATCAGATCAGTCACATGCATTGCGCAGTGCATTTTTTTTTTCTCGTCAGTCAGTCAGGTTTTTGCATCAGACACTATCTGTTTGTCAGCGTATATCCTTATTTTGTACGATCTTTCAGTGAAGGTTACCCCCTGCTTGGCTGCTTGGGATTCCCAACGAGGTAACCTGTCATGTGACCTTTCCCTGCATCTTATTCTCCTCAAGTACCCAATTCTCTCCAATGCAATATCAACTCACTGATACCAGCTGCACAAAGGAAATTAGTCATTTCAGGAAATCAATCATCCTCATATAAATTCCTTTATCAAGTTGACCTGTTTCCAGATGAAATATTATAGGGAAGTGATGGGACTTTTGATTCCCTGCTCAAGGGCTTAGCTGTTTCCCTTTGTGAAGGTTGAACAAATTTGCTTATTTGGTTGGTTAGTTTTTTTTGTTCCTGGGATTCACACGATGTGCAGAATTTAATTTCACCGGAGACATTGGATCCTGTGAAAAGCTTAAACATGCATTAAAATGGGGGGGGGGGGGGGGGGGTAAACCTCAGCAAAACAATTCCACAAATTTATGAAATATACTGTATTTGAATTGTTTGCCGCAAGTGGTTTTACCAAGCTAAGTAGAAACACACAAAAATAAAGGTAGGATCGTGTAAAAAAAATAAAAATGAGTAAAACACCGGGCTAAAGCTGTTCAAATTTCAATTACCCTGTAGGAGGTAAGAGAAGGAGAGAAAAAAAGAATGAAGTGGAATGAGAAAAGAGAAGGAAGGGGGGGTTGTCACTGAAATGCGAGAGAAGCTATATCAGTCTGATCAGTCATCCGTCCTCCTCCAATCTCCTGATAAAGCAGGTACTGCAGGAGGTGAAACGATGTGTATCAAAACCTCATGAAGATCGATGGCATCCTTCTGCCAGCTTTGAGAGAGACAAAAGAGAATGAGTGCAAGAAATAAAAAAGAAAAGAAGGCTATCTAAATTGGTCAACACAAAAGTGACAACAGCGGGGAGACAGAGGAGATTGTGGGCTATTAAAACGTACGAGCAGGAAGAAGGGTTTACTTCGCTTTTACTTCTCTGCCGCCTGTTAACACAATGTCAGCGTGGTAAATAAGTCCCAGAGAAATGATGGAGGACCATAATCAGAATTCAGTGGGACGTTGAGCCATGTGTGTTTATGTACACAGCGCTTAGGCAAACAGCAGAGCGACAGGTGATATCAGCTTTAAGAGCTTAACAAGCCTACAGATGTAGAGGTCATGTCTTGGTTTCACAAACACTCCTGGGCTATAAGAGAGCCACGATTTCCATTTTCAACCCCCCTTCTCACCATTATCACCGATTTGACTCTTTCCCCTGGATTCACAGTAACATTAACATCAAGGGGAAGATTTTGTCGAGTTTGAACAGTGATAGCAGGCTGACTGTTTGAAATCTGCTCCAACAGACATTTTGGGAACACCTCTTATAAAATAAAAATTAGCTCTTTTTAAAGCCATCAGAGGATTAATTGAATTACAAAATGCTATAATAAAAAAAACAAGAAAGAAACATATGCAAATTACGTCCCTGGATATCTTTTTTTAAATATATGTAAATGAATGTATTTTTAGTGAACAGCCACTCTTACCCAGCAATATTGTAATCAGGAGTAAGAACAAAGAAAACATGTTTATTCCAACATGTTGGACCAGTCTGTTCTTCACATGTGTGTCACGCCGCTGACAGATCACAACTGACTGTCATCTTATGGTCTTATTATTTCAAAACATTTACATTGTATATGAGCACACACTGATTATGTGCTTTTTGCTCCAGAGCTAAAGAATCCTTGTTATTCCACACAGGAAGAAAACAAGCACTTATCACACGTGCTGTCAAAACAAATGGTGTTTTGTCTGTATTGCACGGAGGCTAATGCACTTCAAAGTGAGGGATATAAATGTAAACACAGCAAACCAAAGAAAACGAGCACGTTTGCGTACGGATGACTTTGTAAAATGCAAAATCCTTGTGAATGTCATCTCAGCCTTTTTTTAAAAATATTTAAATGCATTCACATCTTTGAGTTGTAGATTAGTCGGCGATGTTTCCTCGCTGTGCCGTAGGCCCCTTTTTTCAACGAAAGACACATTGACAAGTCTTGGTAGGAAAACTAAAGGGGCGAATAATAACATGGCTGATGGTTGAATTCCATTTAGCCCCTGGTATTGTGTATGCTGGCTCACTGTCACACTGCCATGGCCTACTGGGACACTTGAATAGAGCGAAGCCAGTGTTAACGTTATTAGCAGCACCTGCGTTTTTATTCTGCTATGACAAGTCAAAATGTCTGCTATAAATAGGGTCTATTGTTTGTGCTTCTGCTTCTCATTTGCACAAAACTTTTCACAGCTATAAAGGTGACCATCGTGCTTTCATAATATGAGTCTAAAAAAATGTTCCTTTTCCGTGGGCTTTACCTGTGCTCATCCAAATATTTTGTAACAGGTCAGACCAAAATAATTGCGTGTCATTTTGCGTGAGTTTGCCAAGTGAATGCTCTCAAATAGGGAGGAAACAATCAAAATCTCAAGTGGTAATTTTAATCGGTACTTCAAAGCAACCCTCCATCCTTTCGCTATCCAATTTGAATTTAGTCTAGACTAATCTGGGACGTTTGGTAGGAAATGATTAATACACAGAGATTTGTGTAACATTTATGTAACGCTGTTTGTCCGTCCATTTTAAATGAAGCAGCAACTAAAAGTAAATAAAGAACAGACAGAAATAACCAAACAGCGTGGTTGTTATTAGTTTCAAGGCAACAAGCGATGCTTCTTCCCTCTCCAGTTTTACCCTGTTTTCCAGAGAACATTAAAGGTGTTTCTTTATATGTATTTCCTTTTTCTAGCGGTGACAATAATGTAGCACAGTCCCCGTTGGATTTACTGACGCTTATAAACTAAGACGGTTATTAGTTTTTTGTTTAGAGAAGAATGATTTGATAGTTCTTATTGTGTTAGTGAGTAAAAAACACCGTTATAGCATTAACAAGATTTTCAGGATTTACAGATAAGCTGCATGCGGTGAAGACTTTACAACATAAATTAATCTAATGATAAACCTCTCTGAAATGGATGCAAATCTCTCCAGTCAGCCAATATATATTCATCTATTCCTCTGTTTCAAAGACACGGATCACTCACTTTAAATAGGGTTGTATCATATATTTTGAGAGGGACCCGTATTGTTTTGAAAAAGAATAGTCAAATATTAGGACAAGACCAAATGATATTTAGCTTTTCCAGTTCAGTTCACTTGGACACATGTGTCGCGCACCTGCTCCCCTGTCGAGGCTGAGTGATGATCACAGGTGGGAGGAACTGCAGATGGAGGGGAGGAGCCAGCTAACAGCTCATGAATCATAAACTGAGCTGGATGCAAAGAGACGGGAATGGAGAACAAAGGGACAGAAGTTGTTCAGATGTGATACTGTGAGCGAGTGCACATCGTGTTCTTTAAGTTTGTACCACCGTCTGCGAACTTTGCTGTGTTGTGTTCTGCTGTTGTATTACAACAAGAATATAACAAGTATTTTTCTAAATGTGTGAACCCCATTTCGCTAACTTGTGAAAATATTTGTGAACAACAAATGCATATAACGAAAAAGGAGGAACAGTTGTTAATTCTTTTGGTACATTTTTGGAAACACTTGCTGTCATTTTGGCAGCATCCTTCCACAGAATGAGGTTGGAAAATTTGAATGTGTGTGTTTAAAGTACAAGGGGACTTTTGTTGTCTGAGTGATGACTGGAGGGCCGCCAGAACTGGGCCTGCCCACTCTTCACGTAGCCAGGCGCAAGCGATGTTCTTTTGCTCATTTCCCTCAGCCAATAATTGGGCTTCAACATGTCTTCTTTTATAGTTGCAGACTTTTTTCATGGTAAATCCTGTGATCCAACAAACAGAATGTTAATTGTCTTTGCTGCAACTCTACAGGCATGATCAACTGGGCACAATGAAAGTGGACATACACAGATGATGGTCAGGTCTTTCTCTGATGCTTTTCAGTGAACACGTTTAAAAATGAGAGATCAAAAATCTGTGTAAATAATTCCAAGTTATTTTAAGAGATTGTACCAAATCCCCCAAATCTGGATCAGGACATCAAACTGGCACTGCCACATTCTCTCGTCACATACTGCGGGCTGTAACTTAGTCTGGGTTTTTATCACAGCCCAGTCACCAGGATGAAATATTGGCAGTTAGCGTTTCTGCAAACCACTCAGTCATTCACATTTGTACTTGTCACTGGCAATGTTCCATATTGATATTTCTACAAAAAGTGTCCTTTATGACCTGACTTTGATATCTAAAGCTGAAGGGGACGGTTGTGGAGATACAAGGCTGCTGTGCCATTGGCCACAATTCGCAACAGGAAAAGTCAGATTGTCCCTGTGGTTTCAGCAGGCAAATATATACCAACTGTTAGTGTATTAAATAAACAAAACTAAATGTCAAGAAATGAAATACTATTCCTTGCATTTTCTTTCCTAAAGAAAAAATATAACTGTACACTGCCTGAATTTAAATTCATCCCTTTTCCAAACTAAGATGAGCTTAAATGCCTTTTTAAATCATTTATAAAACAAACTTCATTAGTACTCAACATAAAGGTAATAAAACTCACCAACATAGTCTGGTTTGTGTTTCCACAATTGCCTCTGATTTTGTCAAAATAGATATTAAATTCACTGAGCAAGATGTGAAAATATTACAGCTCTTCAAGCTGGTTTTGCCTGCTGCTACTGTCCAACTCTCTGTCGCTTCTCTCCCGTTGCATACCTCTCCCTTCCCTGCAGTGTCTCATCGTCCTAATTAGAGCCGCTGTAAATCACCTCTGTACTGTATCAGCTGTGGTGTGTATGTATGGAGTTGATGTTCAGTCCAGTTTGGTGTCCAGTGTGTTCACTGTCACAACAGGTTGCCAGATCCAGTTGAGCTGAGTCTCGTCTCCTGTGGTGACTCCCCTTGTGATCCGAGGTCCTTGTTTACTCTAGGGCCACTGGCTCCATGGCTAATTGAGCCACGAGAGTACTAGGTAACATAGCTAGCTAAAGGTAACGATTGCTAGCAAAGAGCAGTAGTTGTTGGTTACTCTTGTGATATGCTGACCCCCATATATATATATATTAGGGGTGTCAAATTATCGCGTTAATTGCGATTAATTGATTACTGTCATATTTAGCACGTTATGTTTTTTAATCGCATTAATCTAATTTTTAATCTCTAACTTTACTGTTTCTGTATGCGAGTTGCCTTTTTATAAAATCAGTTTTTGTGCGTTCGGATTCTTGTGCTTGAGTGAAAAAACAATGGTCAGTCACACCCTGAAGTGGACATTGATTGGCTGTCATTGTGTTTGGGATGGTTTAGCATAAGCTGAAAGGCTCCCATTGTAGTTGGGAGGGCAAGGTGAGGAGCTGTGAGTAGCAGAGAGGAGACGTGAAAATGGAGGAGCATGTGAGAGTTGTCAGTCCAATGAATGGGAAATTTACATTTCACATACGCCCCGACGGCACCATTGATAAATGTAGAGTGATATGCCTTCTTTGTAAGAAGGAGTTTGCTTATCACAAAAGTAGCTCAAGTTTAGCCTACCACATCAACGCAAAGCACCCAGTCGCGAGTGCAGCCACAGCTAAGGTTAGCAGCGTAAACATTATCAATTTAGCGAGCCATAGCAAAGCTCTTCGCCAAACTAAACTAGAGGAGTACACCCCGCATATGAGCAAGTCTGCGACCGACAGGCTGACGAATGTTCTTGCTAAGTGGACAGCGATGAACTGCAGGCCGACAAACATAGCGGAAGACAAGGGGTTAACAGAGCTGTTGCAAACTGCGAAAAGAAAAACAAACTTTTGGTGGAGTTTTTAAATGAAAATACCTCAAGTTGAGGGCTTTTCTCAGCAATTTTAAGGTGAGATTAAAAAAGAGATTAATTAGATCAATTAATTACAGATCATAATTAATTAATCTCTCAATTTTTTAAATCTCTTGACAGCACTAATATATATATATATATTTGTTCAGCTTTTTTAAAAAAAAATCTGACCCATATTTTTAATAAAAACTTTCAGGACACCTTAGACATTTTCAGGTCATGATTGTGACAGCAAAAAAAAGAGACATTTTTGACTAGAAATCGAGTTGGGGTTGAGGTGAACAAAAGGTATTTTAAGCCAAAATATGATATTTTCCTAACCCTCAGTAAGAGGTTTTCATGCTTTAACCTAACCAGACCATAAGCACAGTTTTGTCAAAACAAAGACGTAACATAAAGAAATGTAAAGTTTCAACATATCCGTGGTTTGTTAATATGCCAACATTTATTCTGGCGATTAAGTTGGTCATCAGACTCTAAACTCCAATATTCCACACTCACTAGTGTCCCCTGTAAAATAATGGCTAAACTAAAATTTCTGACCCAAGGTGGCAAAAATAAGCACCGGCAGTAACATAATTGTGCTGTAATCTATAATTAATGCCATAGTATAGAATAGTTCATACATTATTATAGTCTACTGAAATGTGTTTACCATAGCGCATATTATTTGTAGTGACTAAGATAAAAAATAAAATCCACAGACATCTTAAACCCCGTTCTAACACATTCGACTGCACGTTTAATATCACATTAGAGCAAAGCATCAACCTCAGCACATAATGCTGTGTGTTTATGCAGATGCACATTTGATTAAGCTCACTATAAATTCTGACCCACAACAAATCTCATGGTGTGATTTGAAAATGCTGCACACAAGCATTGATTATTGCTTTTAGAGGGTGCTGTCTGCATGTGCGGTAAATTCTGTTTACATGTCTGCACCACAGATGCGTGATCTGACATGTGCTATTTCATACAGTATTTACGTTATGATGGCATGCCTCCCAGTCATGACATGAAAGGAACTCAGAATTAAATGACTGATACCGAGATGTCGTCCACAAATATTTAGTAATTATTTAATAGACGAGACTTTGATATATCGTCTCTCATGAATTATGAACTAATTACTTGGCCTCAGCTAAGTGATTGGGGTCCAGTGGTGTACTGGGACAATATGCACCGTTTGCATTGCTATCATGTTACACAGGAAGTTTGAGTGGGTAGACAAAGATCTCAGACCTTTAACTTAAGTAAAAGTGGCAATACCACAGTCTAGAAATACTAATGTTGGAAGTAAAGATAATGAATTTAAAATGTTCAGCAAAAGTAAAACAGTATTACCATCAAATTACTGATCGTACCAAAAATGCAGATTGATCGTACCAAAAATGCTGATTGGAACTATAATTGTTATATTTTGTAGCATACATCTCAGTTTGAAAAGTAAGTAGTAACTAGTAACCATATTTGTCAGGTAATGTATTGCCTTATGAAATACAAGATCTGGAAATACACAGGAGTGTACAGTATTTGAGTAAATGTACCACAGGTATTATGTGATGTAAATCTGAATTAAAAAGACTCCTCCTGGTCGGCAAGTTTGCTTGGGCACACTGCCCAGGTAAGGCCTATGTATTGGAAACAGTGATCTGGCATACACAAGCTGTTTGGGCAGTTTCCAAGGCACCTCACAAACTCCTCATGCCTTCCCTCTGCTGCTGTGAAAGCCACATCTCCAAGAGTGTTCTCCAAACACAACCAGAAAGAGCTGGGGCAGTGATGTTGGTTATGTAGAACTACCACAAACTGCCTACAAATACACTAACTGCTACCTACTACATAAACAGTCAATACTTTATCAGGATGATGTTGAGGTTTTTCCAGGTACTTGTGAACTGATGGGTTAGAATAGTACGTTTTTGGGAAGGTTCTAATAATACATGTTTTGTTTTTCTGGTCATTTCCTTCTTAAATTTCTTTATTCACTTGAGTAAATATTTTGTTTTATCAGTTAAAAAAGAAAAAATGGATGATTATAATGTTATGTACATTTGGTATCTATAGTAATTTATAAGTCACCTGACCGATTAATGGACTTTGTGTATGGGAACCAGAAACAACACCCTGATGAAGGCAAGATGGCCTGAAAATATTCGGTGAAAAACATACCATGGAAGAGTTGTGTGACATGATGAAGTCATCTGCAAAATAATTTTCCTCATGTCTGCTCTGAGTAACTTGACTGTGGTTAAATGGTATTTCCAGTATTTTTTAAACCCAGGCCCTTTATTTGCATGGTTTGATGTGTAAATGATTTAACTTGCTCAGTTTCAGAGCAGAGTTTTCAGAGTGTAGGAATTGTTTCTGTAATGTCGCCAGACAGTTGGAACAACAACCTCAGCCTGTCAGTGGCAAAAACAAGCGCTTTCAGAGGATGTAACTTTAACAGTCATAGTTGCCTCAAAGGATTACGTTGCAGCCACTCAACCCAATTTTCAGAGTGGACGTCATCGTCAGCTGTCAGTGCCTTTATGTTGCAACTTTCCATTTGTTTAATTTACCTTGTATGCCACATACATGGCTGGAGATGGCACGACTTCCCATGAATAAAATATCCAGTTTTGTTCGCCACAACCACAACTGGAAATGTCCCTAAAGGTCTCCTTACAAATATCCAGTGGTGTCATGCTTACAAATGCAGACACACAGACTCAAACTGTGGTCGCCGGTTTGGCAGCCTCATTGCTTGTATCTCCACTACCATCACTTCAACCTCTCATGAAGGTCTGTTATTAAACATGTTCTGTGAATGTGATATGCCTTGTACTTTGTCAATATGGTCAAGTAAATACATGTAGCGTATGGCACGCGCAAATCGGGCATATCTGGGGTTTGCAGAAACATTATCTGCTAATTTTATATTGTGGTGACTGTGTCGCAGCTGCCAGCTGAGGCATCTACTGGACTAATTCCAAAACTTTTGCTAAGTATGACTCATTTACACACCAAAACATTTTCATAAATGGCCTAGGTTTAGGAATGTCATAATTCCCCTTAAATTTTGTCACGGTTTTGTTTAGGCACCTGAACCCCCTTGATTAGGATCATTATATTGTACATTAGTGTATTGTACATTAGTTCTGCCATACCTCTTTTACTGTGTAGAAGTTTGGGGCAATAACTACATGACTACAATACATCCACTTCTAATTTTACAAAAGCAAGCAATACGGATCATTCATGGGGCAGGATACAGGGATCACACAAACTCACTATTCTTACAGTCAAAACTAATAAAATTCAAAGATATGTTGGATTTTCATAGAGCACAAATACTATTCAAAGCAAAAAAATAATCTGCTACCAGAAAATATTCAGACACTATTCACTGGAAGGGAAGGGGGTTATAATTTAAGGGGCAAATTTAAATTCAAAATACTGAAGGCACGCACAACAGGAAAAACTTTTTGTATTTCAATTTGTGGGGTTAAATTATGGAACAGTCAGGAGGGGACGCTCAGGGAATGTCCAAACATAAACCAGGTAAAAAAAAAATATATGGAGATGATTTTTACAAGGTACAGAAATGAGGAGGGTGTATGATTATCACTGGGTGTATATTTTTTATTTATTTTGTTATTTATGAATCTTTGTGTTATCTTCAGTATGTGTGTGTATGTCATATGTATGTATGTATGTATGTATGTATGTATATGTATATATGTGTATATATGTGTGTGTGTGTGTGTAGGTCTGTGTATGTATGTTTATATATGTATATATTGTACTCTGTGTCATTTTCAGTATGTGTGTGTATAATATAGAAAGAATAATATAATATTTTATTAGGATAAATATTTTTGTAATAGATTTATGTTTTGTTAGATATAGAACAAAGGTAATTGACAAATGACAAATGGAAGTTATTATTATTGTTATTATTATTATTACTAGTGCAGTGCCCGTAAGAAAAATGTATTCCTATAAAAAAGTGGGAGGTTAAGTAGCTTTTTCATGGATGGCCAAATGAGGCTGTGTTTGAAGGTGGGACGTCAGGGACATTTAGGTTTGTTGTGAAATCCGATATTCCAGGGTATAATTGGCCGTTTTTGACTATTTTTGATTTTGCCATTATATTTCACCTTAAAAACTATTTACTTGGTGTCATTATTTTCAGCACAACCTCACATGTGTGACTGTAGAGTTATTTTTTTATTTTGACATACTGTATTAACACAATGGACCTAAAATCACAAAAAAAACATAAAATCCGAGTAGAAAAAGTTAGATTTTTTTACTGTGAAAACCACAAATATGTTAGGCAAGTTTTTTTTACTTATAATGCAAATATAAATTGTTGTTTGCTAAATTTGTGCATACATTTTGAACATTTACGAAGTTATATGTAACTATTTACATTTAAATGCAGGCAATGCTCAGGTCTGCCTGTGCTCCTTCCAGCTGAATAAAGAGCTGCACTGCCTGCTCCACATTCAGCTTCTCCTCATTGTTCTGACTCATTAAACAAAAAACCGACTCCACTACACACTAAACGCACTACACCAAACACTACATAACACACTAACTACACACTCCAAACACGCTAAATGTCACAAATCTCTCTACTCTCAATATCGCTGTCTATACACCTACCGTCGTTGCCTGTCAATCATCCGCCTACGTCCCTCCCACAACTTCCTGTTCCTCAACAACCAAACTTGCTGCTTGGACACTTTCATGACAAAAGCCCGTTTTTACCGTTTCTTCCTGCACCAGACACAAAGCAAACGTTACGGCAATGTTCGCGAAAAAGCGGGGAGGACACTATTTACCCTAGGTCCAGTTTTGGACGTGCCGATGCGTCCGGTCCGTCGCCTCGGGAGGTGGGCCGTGTAGCTAGCGGCTAGCAGCTAGCCGCTAGCTACACACGAACATCCACAGATTCCGATTCCACTTTGTTGTCCGCGCGTCTCCGGATCTCCGCAGACCCGAACAGACTTGGTCCGGACTCCTTTAATCTCATTAATCCACAGCAGTCAGTTTAGATGCACAGAACAGAACAGAACGGGACCGAACCGCCGGCAAAATCCCGGTCCAGCTCGTGCCGCTGCAGGTATAAATCTTCTTGTTTCTTCAGGTATGTCGTGGGCTTGAGCTCTGCAGTGATTGGCTCTGGTGCGCACGTGGCCACCGTGTGTAGTGATTGGCTCTGGTGCGCATGTGACTGTGGTGGCTCCGGTGGACAATGCTCGGCGGAATTTGTAAAGCATTTATGAAATAATTTATTCACGGTATCATTGCAGTCCAAGCAAATGCTTAGATGCACACCACTGAACCACGCAGCAGCCATGTTGAAAGTCTCAGGTCCCTCCTTCTTAACTGGAAATCCACAACAGCTCCTTCCAGTACACAATGGATTAAAGAGGCTATGTCCTTTTTAAAAGTTGAGAAAATTAGATATTCAAGAAGGGGAAACTTGAAAAAATTCTACAATAAATGGCAATCGTTCATGAATTTTTTTGCGACAATGTAATTCCCCCCATACACACTCCCCTTTTTTTTTTTTTTTTTTTTTTCCCTCTCTTTTCTCTCTTTCCTCCTCTTTTCTTTCCTTCTTTTTTATTATTTACTCATCTCATTTATTATGTTTATGTGCTTCGTTGAATCACTATACTGACTAGGTCTAAATACTTTTTCACTGTAGGTCTGCTGTCTATTCGGTTGTATTTTTCTGTAATTGTTGTTTGTTCTTAAAAATATGTCAATCTATAACCAAAGGGTGTATGCAAACATGTTTAAAGCCGACACTAATGTGTCCCGATATAAGTGCCTTTGTTACTCTTTGTATACACATCAATAAAAATATGAAACAGAAAGTCTCAGGTCAGTGTGATCCTGATCCGCAGAGATATTTGACTCACAGAATCACACACACACACACACACACACACACACACACACACACACACACACACACACACACACACACACACACACACACACAGACAGACAGAGATTCCTTGCTTTTATAGAGAGATATTGATAGAAGGCAAAATATTTCAGTGGTATTATTTATTAAAAGGGGGTGGAATAAAATAAGTTTATACTTCTTCCCACTCCTTTTCGGATATGCAAACAGAATTTATAGTTTTCAGTTTATGTTTATTTTGTTATACTTTGTTATTTTCAATTTCTTATTTTTATTTTTATTTTTTATTTCTTTTTTTTATGACTGTCCATTAGTGTATGATCATTTTGTTTTTTACACATTCGAAATAAACTACATAAACTAAATTAAATAAACCAAATTATCATTGTCATCCAGCATGTTGCCAGTGAAAATCATCAGTTATGTTTCCTCAAAAATGTATTCAAACCAGTTTTTAATTTTACTTTTAGTAGTGTAATTGGATGGAATTTGTTTATTTCTGACCCAAAGAGGAAATCGTACTCTTAAAAATGTTTTGATGGTTTTTAATTCAAACATGCTTGTCATCGTTTTGATCATGGTGATTATTTGATCCAACACGGTCAAATAAAATATTCTAAAAATCATACTCTGATTTCCTCTTTTGATCTGGTCACCACAAATAAACCAAAATCTACCACTGTAAGGCTGGGTATCACTACAGTCTTAGACCTGTTGTTTACCAGGGAGATGAGAAGGGGGGATGTTTGTCTGCTCAATATTGCAGCAGACCAGTGAGCCACAACATGGATCTGAGTGCAAACACTTCTGTAATAAGAAATTTGTATCTAAGTATACCTCTGCCTTTCCCAACAACAGTCTAATTTCATGGTGTGTCATGTTTATTCTTGCAAGATGTTTGACCCCTTATGGAACAATTCAGATTTAATTTGTGGCAGAAATATCCAAAGCACCACAGAAACAGAGTCACGGAGTTAAGCCTTCCATACATGGAAAATCACAGAGGGGGCACAGGGGTGTGATTTGTTGGAAAAGCAGTTTATTTATAAGGGGATTTGTGCTGATCTGCACATAAACACAAACAATGAAGGGGCTATTATCCTATCACCAACCTTAGTACAATAATATGTTTTTAATTACAGCATTTGGTCCCCCAGTTGTACACATGTTTTAATGGGAATTCATGAGAACAACTTGGCTTTTTAATAGTAAAACATGTGCATTGTGTCATCCAATTTTCCATCCGTACATGTTCCAGAATGAGGCATTAACAGTAGCTTAATAGAAACAGCACAAACTCCAGGCAGTGAACAGTGTTTTCCCCAAAGTTTCATAAATAGGGTGAGTGATGTCAGACAAATAAAACTGTACATGGACCATGAGCAACAAACAATGTACTGACTCTTAGGCTCCTCAGTGTAATTCTAATAATACCAAGACTCAGTGGTATGATCCATCGTGCTGGGTTACAGTGGTGAGAGAGTGCATTTTATGTGTATTGTTAAAATCACCACAATAAAATCTAAACTAAACCCACAGAGTGTACAAAATGTATTCACACAATCAAACTCAGAATTTCCTGCTTTATCTGACCAAAATAAATAAACACAACCAAAACCTCGGACACAACTGATATCTGCAGCCTGAAACTGGATGATAGGAGGAGCCAGGGGGATGTTTAGCTCCCTGCTATTGTTGGCAATCAGGGTTTTCTCTCTGACCTCTTTACTCTGGGTAGCAACTGTCATTAACATGTCTGAGGTGATTACATTGTGATTGGATAGTGCAAAAAACACATAAAATCCAGAAGGAAATTCTTCCAGGAGGCATTAAAGACCTGATTACCTAAGCAACCTCTGGAAGTTCATTAAGATACAATCCAATACAGAAAACTGCTTCAAAAATGACCGTAGAGGTGAATCAATTTGACCCACATGTACAAAACAGAACTTTTTTTCAGATTAAGATTATAATGGCCTCTGTGAAGGACACACAGTCTGGCCATTACCCATTGGTCTGTGGACTACTGTTTTGAAGCCTTGTGTTTGTTATTACTGCTGTTGCCATCTTGTTTTTTTTGTTTTTCATGCTCTAAAGCATACCCTACTTTATCCTCTGTTTAACTATAAAAAAAAATGTACAGACAGAAGATCACGCTGTAAGAAGACTTGAAACTAGTGATAGAAACCACAAATTAATTCGGATATTAACTGAGGTAATAAATCAAGTGAGAAGTATGATCAATTTCTCATACGCTTCCATGATTTCTTTTTTGAAACCACTGGAGGGTCCCCCTGCTGGCCATTAGTAAGAATGCAGTTTAAAGCATTTACACATTGGTTTCGTTTTTCAGACCACGAAGCTCCGTCCATATTTTGCACAGTCAGTGGCTGGACACCGCAAGCCAACTTCTCAGGATACACCTGTCTTATATCCCAGTGAGGAAATGATGTGTCAGTCGTGACGAGTCGGCTCCTGAAAGCGAACAGCAGGAACCGGCTTCTGACTGAAATCTGAACATACACATCATTGGTCAAAACATTGCCAAGTTTGGATGAATTGTGAAATTATGTGAAATGATTCTGCAACTACATTAATCTTAGATGAATCTGGTTTCAGCTTCTGAAATTTGATGATTTGCTGCTGTTACATCAAAGACTAAATATCCTTGGGTTCTGGAATGACAAAACGAGAGATCTGAAGACATCACAATGGGTTCTGGGATGTTAAAATGAGAACTTCTCACTCTTTTCTTCCATTTTTACAGACAAAACAATTGATTGAGAAAATAATGATTAGTTGCAGCACTACTAAATTGGCACCTGCTGTTCTCCTGCCTGTAACTGCTAACAAAAGGGCTTCATATCCTCCAGATTTTGCTTCTGTTCCATGTGTATATGAATCTGTGTGAGAAACCTTGGTAAACTACAACTGCTTAATGAGTCATGTGTTAAGTTTACACTCACTCATGTAGTTCCTGAGCACCAACATTTCAGCACAATTAAAGGCACCTACTAAACTCGCACCATGTTTTAGCCAGAGGAGGAAACCCTGTCCCTTCCTCGCTTTACACTGTCACACTGGAATATCGGTTTTAAAACTCCTGCCCTAAAAATCAAGTGTCTCTAGAGCAACATATATTGTGAGGCGCTCCTTGAGAACATCTTTGGGTGTCATATCTGCCTTCTGATCTCAAAACAGGAAATGGCTGAATGTACTTGGGTGAACGAGACTGACAAAAAATGTAAATTATATCCACCAATTATCCACTATTTTTACCAAGCACAGTACAGCATTCATGGCCCACATTTACTCTAGCTTGAGATGTTACATATAGAGCAGAGTGCTTTGGGCTTACTATCACAATGTCGATAATCAGGAAGTTTTTCAAGAAAAAAAAAACATACCGACCCAGAGCTCTTCTGAATTGAATAGGCATGCATTATTCACAATAATTGACTATCTGATGAGCCACAATGCAAGACAGCCAAACAGGCCTCAGCAATCAGTTCCTTATCGGGGTGAGTGAATAGTTTTAACAGTTCTGTCAGGAACACTCGTGTCATTTATTGCGGATCATTTGACTGTGACAAAGTTGGCTGCCGAGACACAAACAGGAAGTGAGCCATATCAAGACTGCAGGGCTCCAATCACGATCAGATTTGCTCAGTAGACAAGTAGACAGGTCCTCATTGCACCTGTTGGCCATACACACTGTTTGATGGGCTTCTGCCTGGCCCCTGCAATTGCTGCTTGCATCAATATCTCCTGTTTAATGTGTCGAAGAGACTGCAGGTCAGTTAAAGCAGACTTTAAACTCTGTATCTGGCTACAAATCTGACATTTGGTTTGGTTTGATACTGCCAAAGAGAAAAAAAAAAACAAAGGAGATTGTATCGAAAGCTATAATGTCAAATTCTAAAAATGCCCAGGCTGCACAAACAGTATTTTCTTCGGTTCTCCAAACATTTCTGTGCACTTCAATAGATTTGATGTTAGTCGGCTAAGTCAAGTGTTTCTACAGGCTGCAATAAAACTGTTGCAATGAGGAGCAGCTGCGAACTGTTGTCCAGACCCGCTGGAAAATGATTCTATGCCCAATGTGATGGCATTATTTATAAGGGACACGTGTTGGTTATTGCATAGCTTGGCAGAATCAACAAACATGTCCCAACTTATTGTGTTTAAGTCCCTATACCCTACAATCTGAGGGGGATACCAATGATTAAACCTACAGAACACAGTAATTACCAATACAATTATGCAAAGCATCTTTAAAGGAGTGGGATGGAAACAGACACCCTCTGAGACACGGTCGTTTACACCGAATGCATCACAGTACAATAGGGAAAAAGGAAGAAATGCACACCCACAAACTCTTTCCCCCATCGCTGCTTCGCTTCATCACTTTTAATTGACAGTGTATATTTTTCTGGTACAAGATTTCATTACGGAGTCACTATTATGGCATTATTACATTCAATGCAACTCTCATTTGTACTTAGCAAGAAATACTCCCCTTTTTCTCTTCAGGCCAACTGAAATGGGAATGTATTGATCCCCTCTGCCACAAAGCGGCAGTATGCCTGTATACCAGACATACTGCTCATCTTTATGGGCATTGTAAATTGTACAGCTGTGTTCTTGATTATGACACAACAGGGTACAGCTTTAAGTCATCTGATTGGCTAATAACACACACTTTAAAAACTTTTTAAACTGACTGTAAAGGCACTACAGGAATTTCTGGTAATATCCATTACATCTTCGAGCTGGATCGTCTCTGCCAACCTGACTGTCTACATCATCATGCAACAATAGCTAAAAACTTAAGAAGTAGAGAGGAAAAAGAATAAGAAAGTGGTGCATGTAACCATTACCTCTGTATATCAGTGAGATATGGGTCAGAGGGAGGGAAGTGTGCAGTTTGAAATCTTACCCGATCCGTTCAGCAATTGTTATACATCAGGTGTTTATCCCACTTTTAAAGTAGTTAAAGAATAACAATAGAGACAATTACCTTTTCATGTTGTGATGTTACAAGCATTTAAGATGTCAGATTGAACTGGTTATTTTGTCATTAATGTAAACACAGGCATTCTAAAGTAAAGGTTTTTGTCATTTATCAAAACGGAAAATGAAAAGGTTTGTGAGAAGGCGCCGGATGAGTGCAATAACCTTGGTAATACAACTGATTTGACAATATGCAGGATCAGTCACATATTGCATGTCTACATTTGTACACATGATACCAGTCTTTAACATGTCAGCAATTTTAAAATTTGGGGGTTGGGAGCAAAACATACAACAAGGGGTTAACATTGTAGGGCATTGAAACCAAAGCCCAGTTGCCAGAAAGAAAATGCTGGCATTGTAGATTTCTGTAAAAAGAAAATACACGAAATCGTATGGTTTCATGTGTATGATATCACTTTTCTGCAAGGAATATATATATATATGCACTAGCTGTCAGCTATTCCAGATGGCTGCTAGGACAAAGACCACAGTTGTTTCAACATTTGAAAACCAAATTGAATCAAATCAGATTTGTCTGTGTGAGATGTCTTGATTTTTTCCTGATGTGTAAGCAGCCAAAAACCAGATGTTTGTAACAAGATGTCACAACAATTTTGTGTGGCTGAAATCCAAAAGATGATCTTTCCTAAACCTGTTGTGGTGTTTTTTGTCCAATAATCTAACCAGGCCATAATCATAGCATTGCCACAACATGACATTGAGAATTAAAAAATAAAGAAATTTAAAATTTGAACAGTTTACAGAAACTTACAACTTTTATTCTGGTGTCTGGGATAAAACAAACACTGTATGGAGCTATCCAGGGTCATTCGAACACCGAGCAAATTGAACAAACAGGCGGGAAACACACTGGAGAACCTACACCCCCCTGTGATAGCACAAGAAACTCAATAAAACAACACCTGCCTCCTGGTGGAAACTAACATACTGTAAAAAAAAATAAAAAAATACAGTAAACAGAGGATGCTGTGAGATGAATTTTTATTTCAAGATGCTCATTAGCACTGGTCTTGATTTGTTCTGTTTGAGAAGCACAATAAGAAAAGTAATCAACCAGATGTGTCTTGTTCTGGAGAGCCACAGAAGTGTTAACTATGAGATGGAATTAAATACTGAACAGCCAGACAATACTCTGGATTTTGCTTGAATTGACTCATGTTTTTTGTTTTTATTGTGGCTGTTTACGCCTGCATGGCTAGAAATAGACACACCTCATAAAGAAACACGATTTGGAGGAGCACTGCTGCAGACTGGCAGGAAACCAGCAGACTGACTACCAACTCAAGAACCAGGTTATGTAATTCACTGCTTATGAGTTTATTATGGATGTTTTATGGGAGGAACACAATTAATTAGTCAACAGTTGTGGTTGCATTTTGCTGATGCTCGTATGTGTAAACCTAAGATCGTAATAGACAATGTGATCCTCAATTAGCGGGGAGAGGAAACTCATTAGGAAACAATTACAGTCACACATTCCTGTGAGTCCCCACAGAGCAGTCTTGCTGGCTGTCCCAGGCTATGGAATAAAAAACCTGCAAAGGAAGAAAGTGAAATTTCATCCCTCTGCACCTGTGATTTCTCTTCCAGACGCCTCCACCAGCTGCAACCCCTTAAAGGCCGGAGGTAACAGTTAAATTTAAGTATCCATTATGGATAAAATAGCAAATGGTTTTCTGCGAAAAGTACCTTGTTTAGCCTGTTGACTCCGTGACCCAGACGTGGATGAGAGTCGGAAAATGGATGGATGGATGGATGGATGGATGGACGGACGGACGGGGTATTCAGTGCTCTTTTCTGAAAAACAGAGAAGAGCCATGTTCAGACCTAATGGGGTCAAGGGAACTGAAAATAGTATTCATGTTGCTGCTTACCTCCAAACCTGGTTTTCTGTGTCAGCTATTTGAGAAGTTTTCACAGAACAGAGTAAAATGCAGTTTATAAGCGAAGTTAATTATTGGATAAAGCAGACCTGAAGATAGTCCTGAATGGGGATTCAGAGGACTTTATTTCATAAAAAATCTATCCCACATACTATTAGGCCTGCTTACAAAACCAGGGCTGTGTGAGTCCCTACACTTGACTACTATGTACAGCTGAATAAGACCTTCAAGATGAGAGACATCCCTATTTCACAAACAACTCTCAGGGCAAGGTACGAACAGTGTAATCTATATATGAATATACTGTAAGAGCCTTTAAGCATCCTTGAAGTGGTCCGTCATATGGCATTGTTTGCTGTATTCACCATTCAAACTCTATTATTGGCAGCCCCGGCATCAGGCATCACACCATGCGAAATGACTGACAACAACACATGACACTATTTTCTCAGCTGAATCTGTGCTTTTGGAGACGTAGCCGTGGGGGAGAGTGACATTTTCTCAGTCTCATTTGCTAAACATAAATTGTATGTTGTCATCTGATAATACCTTATCACTCTGGGCAGTGATTTGAATGCTAAAAGCGTGTGATGGCTGGCTGTAAAATGATGCACAGAGTCACCCTGACATTTCCAAAAGAAAAAAAAAAGAAAATTACTGGTATGCGTTAACGTGCGGCACCTTAGACTGAACCATCCAACAAGGTAAATTCATTTCTGGTCATGTAGATGTCATATATCATATTATAATTAGGGATGCTAAATAATATGGCTTGTCATCAGCATCAGCCAAGAAAGGCTTTATGCTGACACAAAATGAACATTTCTATAAAAGGCTGATAATATGACGCGTTGATTAGGCACACACCATATAAAGCATATACTAAATAGTTAGCATTTGCCAGTGGGTCATCATGACAAAGTAAGCATAATGTTATGTTAATTCCACTAGTGTAGACTTGGTTTTCTCTGCAATTAGGTATGAAAAACTATGTGCATAAATCGGCTTCAGCAAACTCCAAAAGCGAGTTGGAAAATATCAGCATATTGGATATCTGCAAAATTTAATGTTGTGCATCCTCAATTGTAATTGATTTCGAGAAATTTCCGATTTCTCTTCCAACTCGAGGCCATATAGTGTTCCAGTGCTGCATGTGCAAACAACTGGAATAGAATAAACTTTAATAGATGCTAACATAATGAGGGTGGTTGCCATACATCCTGTTGAGCAGCAAAGGTTGGTTATTCAGGGATACTAGAGTGCATTTACCAATTTAGCATAAAAAATTAAAGCTGCTGTAAGTGATTTTTATGCTCATGTAATAAAGGGGAAAATACATTTTTATAGTATCCCTACCCACTTCATCCAATCAGGACAGAGAACTCGAGAACATGCAGAGAGTATTTGCTGCTATGTCTGGAGATTACTGCTGCATGATCATGTGGTGACATAGAGCGGAGGTAGGGGGTTGCTAACTGCAAAGCAGGCAGGGAGATAGCTTAAGCGACGACAGCCCTTACTGTAGCTTGAAGGTACAGTTGCCACGCACTCCTACACTCTATTAGAGTTTCTAAAAAAAAGATACTAACATACTCATTTATAAATTCCACTGTAAGGGTATTTAGAAACTGGTGAATAACTTCCACATGATGTGAATGCAGCGTTGTGAACATGAAAAGACTAAGGGTCAGGGACACTTTGCCATTTACATTTTCTTTTCTTTCACTGTTTTCCCACTGGCGAAGATGCCCAAGATCAGAATTAATATTTGTAATTACAGGACACATCTACAGCACCCATTCCTGAGGCAATGACTCACTGTATGTTTTAAACCAATGATTAAAACTGATAAGTGGGTGTATTTCACATAATAGTGTAGCAGCAGTGATGACCGCACACCTACAGAGTGATCTTAGTATTTTGACAGTGTAAACCAGTGTAATGCAGCGGCTAGGCCATCGTTTTCTTTTCTCTATGCATCTCTGTTGGGTGCAATTAGATTACATTTGGTGAACGATTCAGTTCATTACACTACGTTGGTGAATTTTTCTTGAGAAGAGGGTCAGTAACACAGATTCTCTAAAAATGATGTGTGCTTTGATGCATCCAGTAGTCAAATAAATTTTACACGCTACATAGACTTTGCCTGAATACAAGTGTTTTGAAACTTGCTGCCAAATATTTAACTAAAAAAGAAAACAAAGAAAACAACAAATAGAGGATAAACAGGATAAAGGTTATATATATATATATGTATATATATATATTATATAATTGGTGATTCTTAGATATAGCTTCCTTCAAAGGGAACACCTCACACGGACTCTGTAAAGAGGAAAACCAAGCATAAAACAAAATGATATAATGCATTTTCTACTTTGGATTTGGTGGCTCAGTGGATTGTATTAGCATTGCACAAGGATCCCTGACTGGAACCCTGAGTACGTCTAAGTAGAATCCGAAAAAATGTTCTGCAGGAGACTGCCCTTCGCCTTTTATCGGAAACCTTGTTGCGTTTTTATGCGGCAGAGAATCTGCAAAGTGGTCCGGTAACTTGTAAAAAATGACTAATCAGCCACATCCTCTTAATAAATGTGAAGCTGCTCGGCTTAATGCGTGACAAAAACTGCCATGTAGAAGGTTTGACCTTTAGGATGACACATTAGAGACCCAGTATATACGTAGGCATTCTCTTGCCATCGTCCTTCTTGTCAAGAGCTGTCTTCTCTGCTAGAGTCATAATTACAAGGAGAAATAAACGAGTTTAACGTGCATAGCATTCGCTGGTTGATATATTTTTAGAAAGATGTGGTCACTATAAGTAGCTGGCGGCACATCATTATACAACTCTCGCTTGACTCTTTTGGAAAGATGTGCTATAACACACCTCCATAGTAATAGTATCTAATTGCTTGTCAGTTATTGAAAATACAAACCTTATGGGCAACGATAAACAAACACATCAAAGCTGTTGGTCAAAAATTTAAATTCACAACAGAGGAAAGCAAAGAAAAATGTGATTAAATCAATCAAAGCACCTGAGGCATATATGTGTTTTTAAGAGTCTGCTGAGCCGTTATAAAGACGAACTTTAAGTGCATGTATTCCCTGTCAAAAAATATACAGCTCGGTTTGACAGGATCTGAAAAAGTACTGGTGTTGGAGTGCATGTCAAGTATCTCATAACTTGCTATCGCTTGCACAAGGTCAAATCAGCCGGTGCACCGAGCAGAAAAGGATCTTGCTCAACTTTCCTTCCCTGTTCACAGCCGTCTTTGACCAGGATCCATTTCAGCCACTACAGGCAGGCTGCTGGCTGGCACATCAGTAAGAAAAAGAGAATGGGAGGGAATGTTTGACCTTTTTCGGTGCACAGTCTGGAAAGTGATATGTGATTCAAATGTGTCAGGGAGAGGGAGAAAAAATGAGGAGAGACGGGATGCAAAAAAGAGAGAAAGAGGGCAAATGAGAGTCGGAGGGAAAGGTATGAAGACAGAAGAAGCATTTCTTATAAGGGGTATCTTGCACTTTTGGCATCTCGAAACTCTAATCCACAGAGGATATCGTCTTTGATCAAACAACGTGTCAATCAATGTTGAAAGGATTATTATGAATGCCATTATACCTCTCAAATGCCAGCCGTCGGATGGTAAAGGATGTGCCAGGTGCATGCAGAATGTCCTTAAAATGATTCTGCAATAATTAGGAGCGCTCAGCAGTAACCATGCCTTGTCTGTGCAGTTGCCATATGGTGAATCAAGAAACCCACCTTCAGCAAGCATTTCAGCTTCAACTCATAAGCCCACAGCTGTAAAGTTATGTCCCTGAACATATCAAAGTACCTTGTTACAACCTTGTTAAGTGATGTAGCATCAGTTCCTGAAGGGAATTCAAAGTTTTGATAGCAGTGAAATCCCTTTCAAAGAAAATGAAAAAGCATTTCCTCTCCAAATTTTTACTCCCCGCATATCCAAACTTCTGAGTTGGGGTATGCCTGATTAGAAGCTCTTATTAGTATTCATGGTCCACAGCATGTGAGATGCCAATTATCTACTGGGTCATTACCACCCAAGTCGCGACTGGCAAAAAGGTTTTAAGGGAAGCCTAAATTTTCATCAGTTGCAGTGGCTCTTGATGTGGTATTGATGAGGCGCAAGTGAAACCGGTGCGCTCAGTGGGATACAGAAAAAGTACCCATATAAATAGAAAGTGGCTACTTCCTATTTATACATTTACAAAAAAGTGAGTCCCTTTATTGGAATCTTTCGTGCCCGACTCAAAAAAATGTTCCGGAAAAAAAAATTTATTGGAGATTTTTGGTCATGAGTAAAACAGCTCAAAAGTCTGCTTTTGAATGCTAACCCTTGTTTGCTTGCAGGTGGAACAGTATCACAAGCAGGAGGATTCAGCTCATGTGAAAACAGCAACTGATGTTCTTCTGTGTGAGTCAGCTGACTGCAGGAACTGAAGTGGGAAGTCATGTCATCGTCTGTAACCGCTTCATCCCTTTCCAATCCAATCCCAGCTGTCTCCGGGTGAGGGCAGGGTACTCCCTGGACAAGTCGCCAGCTCATCGCAGGGCCCTCACTGGTGAGCAATGTGGGGTTCAGTATCTTGCTCAAGGACACTTTGACATGCAGCTCAGCCCGAAGCCGGGATTTGAACCAGCATCCTTCCGATCACTAGCTGACCTGCTCTACCCGCTGAGCCACAGCCGCCCAGAAGTGGGAAGTAAAAAGTAAAAAAACCCAGTATTCATTAGTGTATCTTTTAAAAGGACGCACAGTCTAGTATTATCATCATATATATATATATATATATATATATATATATATATATATATATATATAGATATATATATATATATATATATATATATATATATATATATATTGATATTTCAAGGGATTTTTTATAATTACAGTTCTTCAGGCTGAATTACTTTGGATTTTTTGCAACATGCATGCACCGCGGAAAGAGAGAGAGCACTGAAATTCAAACAGCTCTCACACCGTTAAATAATTGTTTCTCACACAGAACAGTTTTTCCCACTTGTGCTGGTGAAGGTCGTGACACGGAATAATCACAGTTATGTTAAACGATAACAAGTGCACTGTGAGACAATTTTTAAATTGAACTTTCAGGAAGTTTTTCTACTCCTGACCAAAACTCGCAACCCAGTCGCCAGAGTAAGTGATAGCTAAGCAGGTTTCTGCAAAAACCGCAGACGGGCTCAAGCTGTGCACTTGTTTATGTTGCACTGTTGTTCAGTTTTCTCTTTCTCTCTTGTCACAACGCTGTGCTTATGCTCTGGCTAGGTTAAGGCACAACAACCATCTGGTTATGGTTAAAAGAACATCATGGTTTGGCTTTGAATACCTCTTTTGATGGCTACACACACAGCTGTAAATGTCCCAAGGTCTCCTTCAACACACCTGCTTCTCACAAACATGGCTGGAGATGGCCTGAATTCCAATCAAAAATATCCAGTTTTGTAGTAGTTCTGTTGCTACCAACATGGTGTTGTACATGTACATGTCATGTCTAACTTGAAGATATCAATGGCTTGCGGAAATGTTAACTGCTAACATTATACACTGACGACTACAACTGGAATTTGTCATTTCATTACAGCTGTAATGACATTCTCACTGACAATATCCTCCATAATTTAAACTCACCGCTGATGTCACTGGAACATCGTGTTCCTGTGATGTTCTCTTTGCATAATCCTACACAAGATCATATTGTTCCTTTATAAGAAAGTAAAGTCTCTAATATTTAAAGACAGGGCGATCAGAACTCTTTTCAAAAGGGAATAATGACGGACAAACTGCGCCTCGTCCGCTGGCTCCAGCTTTCGGCTGTGTTTGCTGCATCGACACTAAAGTTGCGACACCGACTGTTTAAATTTCCCAGCGCTGCAGCTCCTCAGACCTTGTTTAAGTTGGAAAATACATAAATTACCTGTTTGACCTTGTACTTTAATGGACACGAAAGATAAACTTATTTGTTGCTTGTATTATTCATGAAGCCAATTCAACAGCATGAACAAGTCAATAAGTCAGTGTGAGAATCAAACCAAGGTGAACAGTGTGATTGACTATGCTGGGCATATGGGGAATCATAGGGCCTTAGGTTTTGGACCCTTCCCTTAGGCTCTCTCTCCTCGTCATGAGATCGTAGCAGGTACACCGCAAGACCTGGAGCATATATTAGCATGCTACATTATTCATCACTCGTCAGTAACTTGACTGGCAGAAACATTAGCTGCAGCCAGTTCAAAACAGGCTAAATAAGGAGATAACAAACCCGAGAGACGGGGGAAATTTGGAATTAGGAGCTCTGCGGTTGCAGCGTTTTCTGAATGTGGTCCCTCGTGGTGTCTGAGTCAAGGTCACGTGACACATAATCACAGAGAAAACCGGTAATAACAACAAAGACTGTTATCTGATAGTGTGTGAACTTATCTTTAAGGTGGCGTAAAAAAAAAAACCTGAAGATTTGACTGACCCTCGGCCATAATGCATCAGTGGAGGTTTGATAGAGTTGGTAATCAATACGACTACTTCACAAGCTGTGAGGATTTCTGGCTTTCAAAGTGCACTTTCTGCCCAGTGCTCCCAATCACTGTGAAATCGTCCCCCTGCGACCTGGCAATGTTGGAAAATTCTATTAAATTCAAACATAATTCTCGCAGAAAAAATCCAAGACGCGCGCGCACACACACACACACACACACACAAACACACACACACACACACTCTCCCAGCGAGCAAGTAAAAAGCAAGCAATGAGTTCCTAATGACTCCAGCTGGCCGGCAGAGCAAGAAAGCGTTTCACCACTGTGGACAGTTATGTTGTCACTTTTTCCTCCACGTCAGGGTGTCAGACTTTAAACCAAAGTGACAGATCGCTCCTTGGGCTGCTCTCTCCCAGCAAAGGACATTGATGGCTGGATCCAGAGGCGGAAAAGGTCAGGCCACCAGGTTGGTTGCGCTAATGGACTGCTGACCAGGCAATAAGCCAGCCTCTCAGGAAACATTTGCAGCCCGGTTCTCACCTCAACAGGAGCTGGGTCCCATGTGTCTTGCATCACTCCCATCACCCAGTTATCAACGCCGGGGCATCTTCTCACTTCTCTCTCTTTCACACTTGGCTTCTTAATGAGTCACTCATTGTGTCAGTTATTCTGTGGTCACTCGTCGGAGAGCGCGAACCCAAGTCTTGCTCCAGAAATGTGTTTTTTTTTTCTTTCCTTCTCTTAAGCCATGAAGCTCACAGCACAGCTCAGGCATTTGTGTGCAAGCACCTCAAGATGGCACTGTTCACCGTGACAGTGCTGCTCAGCCTCTGAGCTCAACAGCTTGCTTTCCTCAGCAGTAGCAGCAGCAGCAGCTCAGGCACAGAGCCGTGGATGAAATTGAGGGTTATCTACTGCATTGAAATTAAGTAATGATTGGATGGCAGTTGGTATTAAACGATAGCTGGATCTATGCGGCTGAGACTGATTTCCAATTGATTAAATCGGCTGTTTTCTGGTTACCTTCTGCCACTTCTGAGGTGTCATTTAGGGCTCACTCAAGTTCAGTTAAACAGCTCAGCCTCCTCTCGCTGCTTTTGAAACTTGTCAGAGTAAGATCATCTGCGGTTATGGGCAATTCCAATGTCACATCACAGCCCCTTCAGATCATCAGGCAGCAAACTTTAGACAAAAAAAGAAAGACAGAAAGAAAGAAAGAAATGAGAGAGAGAGGGAGAGAGAGAGAGAGAGAGAGAGAGAGAAGAAAAGAAAATGCAATTCACCCAATAAACCGAGAGCTCGCACCGCATGCTGCTGTACAGCTTTGATGACAGGGATAACTGTCAAGGTTATTTCTCACGGACAAGTGCTGATGACTGGCTGCAGGGTGCCAGGAGCGGCGGGCAGAGCGCGAATGTGCAGCCCGTGCAAACATGCTTAGACAACGGCTTCTCTGTCCGGAGTGCAATTATTTAGGCACTCTCGCACACAAGGCGCGTATTGTATATGCCCGTGTTTATTCTCAAGTCACCTTTCCATCCAGAAAATCATCGCGCCGCATCTTTTTATTTATTTATTTTTTATAACGTGCTCCTTCCGTCTTTATTTATTTATTTATTTATATATTTATTTCGTTCACGTCCAGCCCAATTAGTGCAGCCTACCTGACAACAGCCTAACAGGTTGGCTTTTTTTTTGTTGCGTATGGATGGCGTCCCTTCAGAGCCAATGACTGCTATCTGCATTTATATAATCGCACACATAAAAAAAAGCTTAGAGGAAAGATACACTTTCTTTTTTTTCCTTTCGTTTTTTTTTTTTTTAAATGATCATCAACAGCACCAGGAGCTTCATCATCATCATCATCATCATCACCGTCGTCATCATCACCCCCCCACCAGCCTCGGCTTTTTTTTTGGGGGGGGGGGGGGGTAAAGCGTCTCTCTGCAGCCTGCAGCATCTTCACGGAGCATCTCGCCGCGGACAACCCTCCGGTCCCGCGCTAAGTGACGCGGCTCCGGGCCAATAGCGTCGCGGCTCGGACTGCCGACGCCACTGAAGGAGAGGGGCGGCGTCCAATGACGAGGGTCGGCGGGGCTAGGGGTTGGGGGTGCGAAGGAGGAGGGGGTGGCGGCGTCGGTGTTGGTGTACTTCACCACCCCTCCTATGGGTTTACACAGAGTTAGTGCAAGATATTCTGCTCTGGGAGTGAGAGTGCAAGGATAAACGGCACATACACGCTGCGCATCGGTCTCACACTGAACCGCCTCTATATGGAGGTTTCCAAGTGGGATCGACTCTGAGGTTTTTTTTCTCCCAGCTTTTTTCCCCCCCTCCTCTTCGTGATCTTTTGGGTGTTTTTTATTTTTTTTAAATTTTATTTTTAACCTTGTCTTTTCGCCGGCTGATTATCGATGGTGCTTCTTGGTGAACTTGAATCATGACGGGACACGAGTGTCTCCTCCTGCCATCACCTCGGCGGCGACTTCACCTTAACAGGTAGCCGGGAGGGAGAGAAGAAGAGAGAGAGAGATAGAGAGAGAGAAAGAGAAAACGCCGGGTTGTGTCGGGACGTGCATTGGGAGGTGAGATTTCATATTTCGTGGGACTAATGGAAGACACCGCAAGCCGCTGACCGACCACCTGGCTGTGTCTGCTGGAGAGCGCCGCTGATCGCCGCAATCACCGCAGGTCGCACCGTTAGATCCTGTCCGCTCCCGAAGTTAAATGGGGGAAACGGAACTGCGACATATGCAGCCTCTTAATTTTTACCCCAGTTTGTGCGACCAGCTGCCTTTTTTTTTTTTTTTATAACCCAAAACCTGCTCCTAGAGTCTGATCACTCCTGCGGGGACGATTATTATTTCCCTCTGTCGCTCTCTCTCTTTTTTTTTCTTCTTTCCCCCTGGATCCCAAAAGCTTGATCTGACACAGGAGGATATCTTTACCCGAATAAGCTCGCAGGCACCGCGGATGAGAAGACTATGAGCTGACACACTCCAGTTTTTTTTTTCTTCTTCTTCTTCTCCTCCTGCGCTGAAACGGATTTTGGGGTATGTACGATAAGACTGGCTCTCAGTTGCACACTAAGAAATTCTGAAAAAAAAAAAAAAATCTGACTGAGCTTATTTTGTAGGCTTGATTCATGCGTATTCATGCCCACACAGGGCTCCTTAATTCTGGCAATTTAAGTGTAAAATTGATAAGGCTGTGTAATATGTTGTGAAGTTTTGTGGCCATGGGGGGGTTTTGAGCCGCTGATAATTCCTAGTGACCAGAAAATGTGGAGGAATTGTAGTATTTTTATTTTTATTTTTTATATAAAAAAGGGAGCAACAGACATGAATGGCTGCCTAAATGGTTGCTGCAGTGTTTTTGTTGCTCTTTTTCTTCCTCCGTGAATTGCTGATTGAGCCCTTTAGGGAGATTTGAGAGTGAATTATTTAAGAAATTAAACAATAGAGGACAAAAGGCATGAATGTTTTGTTGAATGCATGTAATTGCTGTGCATAAGCAAAGTTATACCACTGATGAGAAACTCTGTTATGTATTCATAGGTTTTGTCCGGGGGGGAAGATTCCTAACCACCACATGCCAGGGAGTCGCTGCCTGTGACAGCGTCGCAAAAGAAAGAAAACCTTTTTGAGTTGTGAAGGCTGGAAATACATTTATACCGTCATGGATCTAAAAGACTATTACCTGTTGGGCGCCCTGCTCGCCTGCATATGGCTAGATCCTTCAATAGCCCAAGAGCTAATCTACCCCATCAGAGAGGAGTTGCAAGAAAATGTCCTCATTGGAAACATACCAAAGGACCTAAACATTTCCCATACAAATGCCGCCACCGGAGCAAGTGCTAATCTGGTGTACCGGCTCGTCTCCAAAGCGGGAGATAACCCACTGGTGCGTGTTCTGAGCAGCACTGGCGAGATATTCACAACATCAAACCGAATCGACAGGGAGAAGTTGTGCCCCGGTCCCTCGTTTGAGGACAGCGAGTGCTCCTTTGAAATTGAAGTGGTCATCCTGCCTAATGATTATTTCAGGCTGATTAAGATCAAAATAATTGTCAAAGACACAAACGATAATGCCCCCATGTTCCCGTCCCCTGTGATCAACATCTCCATCCCCGAGAACACGCTCATTAACAGCCGCTTCGCCATTCCTTCTGCCACTGACCCAGACACTGGCCCCAACAGTGTGCACAAATACGAGCTTATCAATGGGCAAAGTGCCTTCGGCTTAGACATAGTGGAAACGCCTGAGGGGGAGAAGTGGCCTCAGCTCATTGTGCAGCAGAATCTGGACAGAGAGCAGAAGGATACATACGTGATGAAGATCAAAGTGGAGGATGGGGGCAGTCCGCAGAAATCCAGTACTGCCATCCTCCAAGTTACTGTAACAGATGTCAATGACAACCGGCCGGTGTTTAAAGAGGGGCAGATAGAAGTGCATATACCAGAGAACTCTGTTATTGGCACATCTGTTGTGCAGCTTCAGGCCACAGACGCAGACATAGGGGCAAATGCAGAGATACGTTACGTATTTGGGACTCAGGTGTCACCTGCTACAAAGAGACTCTTTGCATTAAATACAACATCTGGCCTAATTACTGTGCAGAGGCCCCTGGACAGAGAGGAGACGGCTATTCATAAGCTCTCTGTTCTAGCCAGCGATGGCAGCTCCAGTCCTGCCAGAGCTACTGTTACCATAAATGTGACTGATGTTAATGACAATCCACCTAATATAGACCTGAGATACATAATCAGCCCCATTAATGGCACTGTTTTCCTCTCAGAGAAGGATCCCATCAATACCAAGATAGCTCTCATCACAGTGTCAGACAAAGATACTGACATCAACGGCAAGGTCATTTGCTTCATAGAGAAGGATGTGCCCTTCCACTTGAAAGCCGTGTACGACAACCAGTATCTGCTAGAGACATCTGCGCTTCTCGACTACGAAGGGACCAAGGAATACAACTTTAAAATTGTAGCCTCTGACTCTGGGAAACCGAGCTTGAATCAGACCGCTTTGGTGCGCGTGAGGCTGGAGGATGAGAATGACAACCCCCCTATTTTCACTCAGCCAGTTATTGAGCTGGCTGTCATGGAGAACAACAAACGTGACCTGTTCCTCACCACTCTTAGCGCCACTGATGAGGACAGCGGGAAAAATGCGGAGATAGTTTATCAGCTGGGACCGAATGCATCATTCTTTGATCTCGACCGCAAAACGGGGGTCCTGACGGCATCAAGGGTTTTCGACCGGGAGGATCAGGATAGGTTTCTCTTCACCGTGACGGCAAGAGATAATGGAACACCCCCTCTGCAAACGCAGGCAGCTGTTATCGTAACTGTGCTGGATGAAAATGATAACAACCCCAAGTTCACACATAACCACTTTCAGTTCTTTGTGTCTGAGAATCTTCCTAAATACAGCACCGTGGGGGTGATAACTGTGACAGATTCAGATGCCGGAGAAAACGCTGCTGTTTCTCTTTCCATACTGAACGACAATGAGAACTTCATACTGGATCCTTACTCCGGGGTGATAAAATCTAACGTGTCATTTGACCGGGAGCAGCAGAGCTCCTACACCTTCGACGTCAGGGCTGTGGACAGTGGCAGGCCTCCTTGCTCCTCAGCCGCCAAGGTGACCATCAATGTCATCGACGTGAACGACAACACCCCCATCGTCATCTACCCCCCCTCCAACACGTCTTTCAAACTCGTCCCTCTCTCATCCATCCCGGGATCTGTGGTGGCAGAAGTGTTCGCTGTGGATGGTGATACAGGGATGAATGCAGAACTGAAGTACACCATCGTGAGTGGAAACAACAAAGGTCTGTTCAGAATTGACCCTGTCACAGGGAATATTACTCTGGAGGAAAAACCAGCAGTGACTGACATAGGCTTACACAGATTAGTGGTCAATATCAGTGACCTGGGTTATCCCAAATCCCTCCATACTCTGGTGCTGGTATTTCTGTACGTCAATGACACTGTTGGCAACTCGACACTTATCTATGATCTCATCCGACGCACAATGGAGACCCCAATTGACCGAAACATTGGCGAAAGCAGTGAAACTTATCAAAGTGGTGATTATTTAACCATAATGATAGCTTTTGTTACCGGCGCCTTAGTGGTGATTATTGTCATCTTTGTCACTGTGCTGCTACGCTGCCGCCACGCTTCCAGGTTCAAGGCTGCGCAGAGGAAGAAACAGGGGGCTGAGTGGATGTCCCCTAACACAGAGAACAAGCAGAACAAGAAGAAAAAGCGCAAGAAAAGGAAGTCCCCAAAAAGCTCCTTGCTCAACTTTGTCACCATCGAGGGGAACAAACCTGACGATCCTGCCCACGAGCCAATCAACGGAACCATCAGCCTGCCCACCGAGCTGGAGGAGCAAGGGATTGGACGCTTTGATTGGAATGCCACACCTACCACGACCTTCAAACCCAGCAGCCCAGACCTGGCCCGGCACTACAAGTCCGCCTCGCCGCAGTCGGCCTTCCACCTCAAGGCCGACACGCCGGTCTCGGTGAAGAAGCATCACGTGATTCAGGAGCTCCCGTTGGATAACACGTTTGTCGGGGGTTGTGACACGCTTTCCAAGAGGTCCTCCACGAGCTCCGACCACTTCAGTGCCTCAGAGTGCAGTTCCCAAGGAGGGTTCAAGACGAAGGGGCCCATGCACACCAGACAGCAGGTAAAAGAGCACTTTTACTGGTCTATAAGTACTGCCTATAACTGCCCTGTTCCACAGTGCTAAAGTGCCAGTCTAGATTAGAGACTCACTCTAAGTTACTGTGAAGCAACAGAAAAGAGTACAGGAGACATACTGCTTCAGCAAGTTCCACTGTTTCTCAAACTTAAAAAAAGAAAGACGTAACTTGAACAACTGCTAAGTAAAGGAGTTGAACATGGACTCAACAATCACGTGCATATTTTGGGGGAGTAATTATAGACTGATGTTTTGTCATTAATATCTATTTAAGTCATATTTAACAAAAATGCAAATGGGTGAGTGATTGCCTTGCCTTATTTTGTCTATTCAGCACCCAGGGTAGATCACTGGTGAAATGTACCGACATAACATTAATTGTGACTCAGTGTTCTTTGTGAAAGAAACATTTTTTTCTTGCCTATCTACTCAGATTACTATTTTCATCCGAGATAAACGCTGCACACATTCTTCCAAAAAAGGAAAAAAGAAAAAAAAAAAAAAAGTTAGCCGACTCTTCACCTCTCTCCTCATAAAACTGAGTGTATTCATGTTTTTTTGTTTTTTTTGTTTGTTTTTTTGGTGTGTATTGTAATATCACAAAAAGACCTTTTCAACACCTGCAGCAGTAACAACAGTCAATAATTAGTTTGCTGCGGTGGCACTGTGAATGTCACTGTAGGCTTTGCCACATCATCTAAGCTTGAATTAAATGCCTCCTCTCGAAGCACACTAGCGAACTGAGTGAAGCTTGTCTGGAACTTGATACACATCCAATTCAAAAAGGATTAGCCAATAATGAGCCTCAAATTTCAACGTAATCCATGTTGCGTTTTTATCAAAGCCTTATTAATTTTTCTGCTAATAAAGCAGCACTACACAACACATAGTTCTAATCTAATGGAACACACGTGGACAAATACACGGAGCAGCAGAGAAAGAGGGGGGAGGGAGAGAGTGCAGAGGGAGGAAAAGGGAGGCAAAGTGAGAGTGTTTGTCAGTGGGTCAGGCTTGACAGGCGGTGGTACTGACCCTGTAGGTGGCAGTGTTGCGCTGTATGGCACAGCCTGGCATGGTGCCAACCTGCAGTGGACTTTTAAATGCAAGGGAGGAGAAGAAAGGAGTGAAACCTGTGTTGGTGTTCTTAGTGAAATACTCTTGCCTAATGATGTAGAGGCTGCACAGGGAAGATTGATAATGGCAGTTAGAGACGTGAGTGATAAGATCTTTCCGGAAGAGCGAGTGGAATTACAGGGGTGACACTGTGCGACTCCTATCGATGCATACCTCCGGGTCACTGCATCTGGGGTTGCATTTAATGTGTTTCTGTGTGAGAGGCGGCAGTCAAAAGAGGCATTCAGTTTGGCGTCATTTGCCAGGCGCCGTTGGTGTGTGTGTGAGTGCGTGTGTGTGTGTATGTGAGTGTGTGTGTGTGTGTGTGGTTGGTGATGTGTGAGAGAGAGAGAGCGAGACAATTCAAGGCGATGAAACGGGTGATGGTGGCGGCAGGGGTGGGGGTTGGATGGGGGGGACTCAACCCCCGAGAGATGGACACATGAGATATGACACTATACTGTAAGCACAACTTCATTGATCCGCTCAGTCATCCCACAATTCCATACAAGATTTATTGAATCAATAGTTCTGACAAATGATTCAAAGACGCTCACAAACAGAGCCGGCGTGTTCTATGCAGTGCCATCGATAATATAAATAATGTACTGTTGCACATACTTTTGCTCGCACATGTCCCTCTGAAATGCCCTGTACAATCTGATCGATATTTTTCTACACGCTTGCGTGTAGGGCAAATGTAATCCTAATGGAAGCTGAGGGCTGAAACTGACCTCAAGTTTTGCCTCAGTTTTTTCCACTCGAGTCTTCATCCGACACGGCCGCATGCTTTCAGGACTGCGAGGTGCAAACGGAAGCGTCGCATCTTATGATCGCGACATGCTGTTCACAAATTCATCATCAAATTGGTATTTTTTATTTTATTTTATTTTTTTCATTGATTGACTTAGATCCTGGGTAAGTGCAATATCCTCTCCATTAGCAAAATCTATGAAATTCAAATAAATATGCAGTCTTTTATTTGACTGCACACAAGGGTATGCTTTCTTATCATAATTTCCTTGTTATTAGAAGAAAAAGCAATTTTCTACCTTACGCTAATATCTATCTTTGGAGATTTGCAATGAAGACTCTTACCTGTTTGGTTCTCAGTCGTAATTTTTTCCAAAACATTGCTCTGATAAGGATCGCACCTCAGATTTGAGGTTAAATGGCAGTTATTGATTGTGGTTAAATGATTAGACGGCACTGTCTCAGTGGATAAAGCAGGGTACGTTATCAATTACATCCATATTTTGACTGTTTTTTTCTGCACGGTACGACCATTTGTATTGACATATTTATGTCATCTCCATTCCATGAGCATTGACAACCGGATTCATTATGTCCTGTTCCTTTTTGAATTCTAAAAACAGAGAGGAGATTAGGTATAGTTTAAAAAAAAAATAAAAAATGAAAATAAAAGCCAAAAAATACCAATTACCTTTGAGTGAATCTTTAAACAGACTGTATATCCGAAAGGTAATATCATCGGATTATCATATCATATTTCCTGCGGAGTAGGAGCGCATTGGAAGAAGATAACTGTATTATTAAAAGATTTCTCATACATACAAAGATAGAAAAAGCAAATGTAATTTAAAGTTATTACTAGTTACTTTGGCAGCCTTAAAATGTGGTTTGATGCACTGCCTTGAAAATAAGTTCAATGAGGTGCTGAAATCTTACACAACAGTATACAATAGAATGATGAAGTTCAGCATTCGATGCCTTTTTGCGTGACAAACCGTCATCAATCAGCTATTGTTGCCTGAAGTCGACATGAAATAAGTAATAAGGTGGAAGAGGACACTCAAGAGAGAGAAAGGTTTAAGGCTTGGGGGGAGTAGCTTTTAAAATCGACCCCTCGCTCAAAGAATTGAAAAGCCATTTTGTTCCAGCTTTCAAGAGTCACTTCTATGCAACATCGGCACCAATCAATAAATACTGAATCTGAAAGGAAATTGATAAACAAGTAGGCAGAGAGGGAGAGGAAGGGGGGGAGCAAAGCACGAGGGTGTTCAGCGGCGTCATCCTCTCGGAGAATTCTTTCGAGCGTAGGGAATGGAAATAGCAGACATCTACAACAATGTCATCACAGACGAAATGCCTAGTGAAATCAGCTTTATGGAGACCCCAAACTTTGCTGATAGCAATAGAAGCAATCCTTTCCTATCCTTTATCCCCCCCCCCCCACTTATTATTTACCCTCCAGGGACCTACATTAGTGTAAACAACACTGAGGAAAAAAGCATGAAAACACTGTCCTACTTTCACGAGGCAACACAAGCATCTAAGAACCCAACTATAATCATCGCCGCTGCACCATCAGTCTTACTTTCTTCCTTACGGGGGAGACGTGGATGTGGTTCGCGAAACAGAACACGAGCCCAGCGGCTACGCGTTAACCATGTATTGCACGTCAGATCCCGCGGCTCATGTTGTGGATATATTAACATGGTTTCAATGAGGGTGCAGGGGGTTTGGAAGTAGTCACCACGACGGTGTACCATGCATCAAGCTTAATCAGTCACAAGGTTTCCACACTTCACCGTTAACCTGATAAATCCCGCGGTTCATGTGAAGATAAGGCTGCCTTTTTGTAGATTTCATGTGTCGGTTCTTGCGGATACACGAGGCGCGTCCTCTTTTCCCTTTGCCTTGTTGTGGTAAATATACATTAAATGGCGGGATGCACAATTACGGGCCTTAAATAGGGGCTTTCAGTTGTGCAGCCATGTGGCCTGAACACCTCATGTGCAAAAAGGCTTAATTGCTGTGGGTTATTAGTGTTTTTCTTTGCTTGGCAGAAAAGATGCAAGCACTGAGAGGTAGTGTGTACCTACAGCTCAGTTATCCAACGCTGCTCTGATGTGTTTTTTTTTTCTTTTTTTCTGCAGCACAAATCCTGCCTTAGCTCTGGGGAAACAGTCTAACAGCTCCCTTTTATGCAGACTCACTTTAGCTACAGCGCATATAGAACAACCGACAACATATGCATATCAGGTTGACTTAATCAAAATAATTCTGGAGATTTTCTTCCTGTTTTTCTGTCTGCACATATCATTTCCACTCTTGTTTTGACCACAACAGTAACAACAGACTTGTGTTACGGTATCGGTCACGAGAAACAAGCGGCCCATTAAATATTGCAGTGCATGTAGTATTCAGTTTAAAGTGCAGGATGAGAGAGAGAGGCCTCTGAAGGGGAACGGGGCATCTTTTGCAGTATTCCTGGTGTTGTCAGTACATTTAATGAATGGACATTATATGCAAACAGGAGTTTGTACAGACCATTGTAATTATGGAGCCTTGGGGGAGTCGTCCTTCTTGTGCAGGTTCATTTGCCACATTAATAAGGGGATTAGTAGTACGTACAGGGGCTGATGGCAGCAGGAGAAGTTTGAGAAGATTAATGAACTATGACAATGTTGCACCTGAGGGGCAAAGTCTGTTGCAATATCTTCTGGGTTGTGCTGACACAGAGTTTGGCGGTATGAAAGAGGAAGATGGAGAGAGGCCAGTGATTGTTGCCGACTGTGATCATACATCCTTCTCCTCAGCTACCCTGTCACTTCTCCGGGATACTGTGCTTGTGATCTCTTGTACTGTTCATGTCCATGGCGCTTTTGACTGAAGATGTTCCAGTGGATTTAGCATTTTTCCCCTGAGAAATTGAGGACGTCCTCTCGATAAATCCTACCGTTTCTGTGCATATGAATAAATGCTTGATCTAGATAATTAATTACCCAAATCTTTGAGCAGATTCTCTGTCTCCTGAAATTGGGTCTGTTGCCAACATCAGTTTAATAATGAAGCACACTACCGGTAGATGAAGAAGAATAACCTGTGCTGCTTTCTATTATTGAGTCAAATGTAGCAGATCCTCAAAACAAATGTAGCTATCAGGAGATTGTAAGCCAATAAGTCTGTGAGTGAAGTTCCTATCAAAGCTTTAAATCATCAGTGGAGGATTTGCAGGGGCTCTTTAGGCAGACAACTTTGTATTCCTTTAAAAAACTTGTCATGTCCTCGATGTCTATGTCTAGGTGGAAAAAGGAAATTAAATGGATTGCGGGCTATACTAAGGTAGTGGGTGTGAGTACTACCAGAGTAGATTATTGCCCCAAGGGGGATCCAGTTTTGTCTGCACAAAACAACAAATAAATCAAAGCTCCCTGTTGGTACACTGGCTGAACTGTGCAGTTCATTTCTATGTTTTTTCATTTTTTCCACTGTTGAGAAAAATGAAGTGCTACTGATTTTTAATATATTTATATATTTATTTATTTATGAGCCTTTTTTTTTTCTTTTGCTTTGTTGTCTGTAACTGCCAGGGACAGAACTGCCAAAAAACACAGATGATGGCAAATTACCAGGAATTACATTTGATTTTTTTTTTTGTGAACATTTTTGTTAATTTTCATTTCTGTAAAAAACATTTCCATACGTACGTTGAGATTACCCTTTCCTCGTCATCGAGCCGTTTTATCCTTTCAAACATTTACAATACAATTTTGATGATGACAAACCTTGTCATATATCAAAAGGTCTAACGTATGTGTAGTGTGTGTATGTGATTTTTTGTTTTGTTTCGTTCATCACTTTTGGCTGGCAGCCCATCCATCTCGAATCCATCATCCATTTCTGCAATTTCTCAAAGCAAATTGACTGATAATCAATCTTCAGGGGGTTTGCTTTGTGAAGTTGAATGTTTTGCATGCACAAAAACCCAAAGTCATTGTGGCTTTTGTGGGACTGTCATTACTTAATTCATCTCCATGTTTTCACTAATCCACAGAACACATTTCCCATTTTTCTAAGGCAATCAATCAAGTTGACATACTAGCTTCATATTTTTTCTAACACTGCATGATGAGAAGAAGACAAACTGCAGCTTGAAAAACACTGAAACGGTATCGACACCTCGACTGAATTCTCTCAAATTTTACCTTAAATATAAGAGTAGAGGGTGGAAGAAAATGTTTCTTGACTACTTGCTTGTCTTGCAAAAAAAAGAAAATGATATTAAAAGATGAAGTTATGATGCTACTTCATTGTTTGAATGCCCCCCCCCCCCCACCCCCACCCAACCTAACCCCAACCTAACCCCCACCCCCCCCAACAACCCATCTCTCCTTTTCCACTCCTCACTTGGCCCCTCCACCCACTCCTTATCTTCCCTGTCTCCAGCCCACACCTTTCACCCATGTTTTATCGGGGTCAATGCCGTTACATGCAATGTTAAATCACCAAGGGTCTGTTCACCTTTGTGTTCTGATCATTTGTGACAGATGAGGGTGCTTTGTGTTCGGCACGTAGCCCCACTTACTTCCTGTTACCATCCTCTCTCCCTTTATCATCTGAGGGATGATAAAGGGAGGAATGGGGGGGGGGGGGGGGGTTGGTGTGTAAAAGATGGGTGAAGTGGTGCTGTATGTCCTGACATGACAAACCCAGAGGGAGACGCGTCCTTGTCACCGGATTGTTGTGTCAAGTGACACACAGGCCGCTGCTCTGTCACTAGCCTGTGCCAGTGTCTAGACTAATAGTTGTGATAATGGCATCGCCAGCCAAACACCCCCCACCTCCTCAAGAAAAAAGAGCCGCACTTGACTTGAAATGTGACTGCCATTGACTGCTTCGCCACTGGGCCCAATAGCTCACAGAGACTCTGTAACCCCTCATCAATGTAAATCTTCTTGTATATATGAGATGTTTCATGTAAATTGAACTCCTGGTAATCTTGCCTAATGTGCTGTGGTAAACAATAATGGACTTGTTTTATTTATTTATTTATTTTTCTTCTTTTCTTTCCTTTATTTGCCCTGCTTCTTCCTTTGCTTTTCTTTTTCTTTTCATTGCTGGGTATTCATTAATTACACTCTGAAATAAACTCTGCCAGTTATTCGGCACACTTGCAACCCCCCTATTCTGTTTTAAAAAGCTTTATTTGAACAGTGCTATTCTACCTTTATAATTTTCATAATAAATGTTTCAAAGAGATCACATTTCCTTCTCGTTTTTAATTCGTCCGCTTGGTCTCCCTTCTTGTGATGTTGTGATAAGACGTTATGTGTAAACTGGGATGTGTTTCAGTCAGGCTGCTATGTGTGAGCCAGTTCTAATCAGCATTCGCCTGTAAACAAGTGCTCCGGCTGATTGTAATGCCAACTTGTGTATTTTAAGAAGCAAGGCAGATTTTTTGTGGTTTGACAATCTGAAATTTCAAATGAGGCACACGAAATCACGGACACAGACAGAATGTGACGGGAGGAATCATTACAACAACTGAACACTCTTTCGCATGAAGGTGTGATCTAGGTATATTAGTGATTGATGATTAATTGAGAATCCAACCGGATAAAAATGTGTTAACCGACAGTCAAGAGATGGGCACAAATACATCAGAAAAGTAATTTCTCATTTAGAAATACAAAAAGGCATTCTATACAAACTGATATTACTGCCTTTTAACCATTTAGAATAAATTTTGTTAAGGCACCTGACTTGTTTGCATTCCTAATGTGATCGTTTGAGCCGGGTTAAAAACATTTTTTGTGAACTTTTAACAATTACGTTTCCTTGACAAGTGTTTTCACAAGTACTCGATAAATCCTGCATTAGTTTAGAAATAACTCTTAAAATGAACAGCGCCAATTTGATTTTACTCACCAGATGTGGCTGTGAGCTAAAAGGGGATAATTGTCTAACTGTGCTTCAAACAACACAGGAAACGTCTTTTATGAGTCTGCCTGGCTCTGAGTTAGAAGGATAAACGGAAAAAAAATACTAGCCCCAAATTCTCTTTATGGTACTATCTGGAGCTCTTTCCTGAACATTTGTGCTGCGTCTTGACTCTTACACACTTAATCCAATTAAGAAGCAGGTGTTACTGAGCAGCACTTAATTACATCAGGTTTGAACACACGTGGAGCCCAAACGACAAATTAACAGCAACAGCCTGGACCCTAAAATTTGAACGTCAATCGTGTGTCTACAGTAATATCAGCCTTTTCCTAACCCACGCTACCATCATCCTCATCATCATCGCCACCAGCACCATCATAACAAACAGTAATACACTCCAAATGTGTTGTCTATTGAGGGTGTTTATGAAAAATTAAGGAAAAAGGAACACTGTTGTTCCAATGTTTTTGTTTTTTTTATGTTGTTGCGAGAGCTGATTTTTTTTTTTTTTAATTGGGACACTTTTATCCCCTAATTTCCAGCTACCTTACAGCTTGAGAGGTGTAGATGTGACACCTCTTAACTGGTCTTTGAAAGAGGGACAGAGAGAGAGAGAGGTGGGCGGGGTGGCGGTGGGAGTGTGGATTTCAAAGTGCCACGCCAACACATCTATGGAAAGCAGGCCCAACTCAGCTTAATCTGTCCACTCCGTTTTACAGCCAGAAGCAGAGCTTAGGCATCATTTGACTGAGGACGGGTGGGGAATAAAGAAAAAAAAAAAACAGGATAAATAAATAAATATAGGCTTTAAAGTTTGACCTCATCTATACGGTCACTTTCAAAAAGCTGTGTGCACTTACTGACCAGAATTTGAAACCTGACTTCTGACCTGTGGTATAATCGTATTGCCTGTCCCTTCCAAAAATAAATAGATTTAAAAAATGCGGAAAGAAGGCAATGCTGGTATTGCATCTCTGAACATTTTTATCAGAACATGTTGTCCCCCAATCTCATGTGGCCATATTTTCCAAACTGTGTGGAGTCCATGTGGGACGGGAAAGACTGTAGATAACATTGCTAGCTTTGAATCTGGTGAATTTGCTGAAGCAGGTTTACTTTTCCCTGCTTTTGCTGAAACGATATTTGCAGGCAGACAATGTATGAGATGACATCAGACGTGGAGTCTGGTTAGTGAAAGACAGTGAGCAGTCGGTCATTATTTTCTGCACTGATGTTTATTCAATTAACATGCCAGTGTTAAAATGCAACATATACGTTTTCCCAACGACAGAGCAATTAGAAGATCGCACATCAGACAAACACAGAAGATTTGAACTGAGCAACCAGATGCATTCAATTCTGTGTAAATGTTACACAGAAAGCCTGTGTATGCACAGCAGTGTATGCATACACAGGCTTTTCAGCAGATTCATAAACCCCCACATTCGCATTGTTCCGTTATACAACTCTGTCATCATGAAATTGAGTTCACATGACGGAGCATAACATCCATTCTGACAATTATCCACACAGGGATGATGTCACATGACTTTTTAACCTTGTTTGGACAGAAACCAGACTGATCCTGTCCTTCATCTTCCACCAGCAACGTCCTCAAAGCAGCCCTTGTTTCATTATGCACAGCCATTAAGCGCTGGAATGTATAGTAAGCCAATAAAGATGATTGATTGATGAACCATAGGTGGTCAAACATGTGATCCACTTAGACTGGCTGAGGAAGTATTCAGATCCTTAACTTGAGCAGAGTAGAAGTAGAAGGACTACAAGGCTTAGTAATAATAATATTAATAACAGATAACTTGGTGTATTTACTTTTCAAAAACAAGTAACAAAGCACTGCACATACAATTAAAACAAATCACAATAAGCAACAGTCAATGAGGACAAAAGGAAGATAAAACCAACAGTAAAATCAATGAAGTCTTGTCTATTATAGTTTCTGCATACTACCGATTTGATCAAACTTTATGTTAAACAATGTGTTTCTTCGGGTTAAAATTTCAATTTTAGCTTGTGGCAACACTGTGCTTATGGTCTGTTTTGGTTAAGGCACTAAAACACTTGGTTAGGGTTAGGAAACATTAGGTTTTGTCTTAACATGCGTGTTTTGGTCACCACAAACACAGCTGGGAATTGGTACTGCTTAAAGATACCCAGTGGCGTCACCCTTATAAATGATGAAACACAGGCCTGAACTGTGGTCAGCGGCTTGGCAGCTGTCTCGCCTTTAACTGCACCATTGCCCCATCAAAAGCTGGGTCATAAACATGAATTGTTAATGGGAAATTGCATGTTTTATGTCAAACGTTGATATGCTAGTTAGGCCTATGACGCCTACAATTGTGAGTTTATCAGTGGTTTGCAAAAACAGTTACGTGCTAACATTTTATCCTGCCACGTGATAGCTTCCCTGCTCACCACAAGATGCCAAAAGTACTCTGTTTGATGAAAATGTCAAGTATTCATGATGTTCATTAAATAAACAAAATGTTCACTATATGAATACACATTATTATCAGCAAGATTTACGTAAACGAGCATTAGACACATTTTCTGCTTCAGCGTATCATTATGAGGTAAATGTTGATTGCACAATGTGATGGATAATAATGGTTAACGAAACAGCATCACAGTTCCCCGTAAAACTCGCTATTGCTCTGCAGTTTTGTCTGCCACCTGGCACGTGGGCACCCGGGGGAAGGAAGGTTAGCTGCTGATCCATTTCTGTCATTGACTTAATGACTAACAAACTCACGCTGTCGTGTGTTGTCGTTATTTGTGACTCTGAGGACAAAAAGAAACGATCCAGTCGTCTTTTCAACAGCGGCGGTGGCAACAATAAAAACATTATTATATATGATAATAACATTATATATTATTTTACTTTAATCATAGATGCTTCACTGTAAGTAACATTTTATCGTTAAGAATGTACCAGTGTGCATCATTTTGTATCACTCAGTGGCTTGTTTTGTTTGTAATATCTGAATTTGTAGTAGTAAGAAGGTGTTAGATAAATGGAAAAGTAAAATATTTTGCCTTTGAAATGCAGCAAAGAAAATAAAAGGAGTGGAGTTCACGGTTACATTCCACATCTATTCACCTATGTAATTTCTTGTATGATTTTAGGGGCAATGTGTAGACCGCTGCTATTTATTTGCACTAAAAAAAATAAATTAAAAAAAATCAGTGTCTGCATTTATAAATATTATATTGCACTCTGCTGAGACACCGTAGAGACCTCTAATGTGCTGAAAAGATTAAGGCTCCAAATAAAAAGTCCCTCTGAGAGGTTCGCCTTCTCTTTGCCACATTGTAGCGTCACACCCTTTGCGGTCGTAACAGTCTGTGTATATACAGCAGAGGCTGCTTTTTTTATAGCTGTGAAATTGTGTTTGTGCAGTGATGTGAGCAACTGAGGACTGGAGTCAAGAGGTTAAAGATTGGCAGCATTATAATGATCTTTTATGATTTCAAGACATTGATGTTAAAATGATAATGTGAACAACAAATATGGATTGTAAAATGAATATAAGAGGGTCAGATGATTGCTATAAGTCACACATAAAGAATGCATTTTTAAAGTATTAATACAAAACCACAATTAAGCACACATCCAGCCTTTTATTCAAGAGTATGAAAACGGAGCGATGGTTTGTGACTCCGGGGTCAGGCGAGATAAATGCAGGCCTAACTAGAGCACAGATTTGTCGCAGTCGCTTCTGTGATATATCTGTAAAAGTAGTCTGAAAAGAGGACATTAGTTTTCTGAGCAAACATATTGACTTCACTGAATGTGATTACATATGCTACATTCTCATATCCCTCCATGAATTGACAGATGCTTTTTGAACATAGAGCGTTGGCTGGGAGCCTCACTAAATTAGTCATCCGCCTGACGCCATTGCACTGAATTAAAATCAGGATCAGTCAGACACATGAAGAGGGCCGAGGAGTTTGAGCCTCGCATTTATTTATTTATTTCATCTTCTTCATTTCTGCTACTTATGCACACGCTGTCACATTTCCTCTTGTGACAGCAGGGTCTAGTCCCACTGACATTCCCCTCTTGTGTAATCTTTCCTTAACCATTATCTAGTCAGTCATCTTTTCCCTTTTGGGGGGGAGAAAAAAAAAATGAAGAAAGGTGAGTGCATTTCTCAGATCGAATCCCCGAATGTATTTGACTCTAGACAAAGGGGGAAACTATTTTCATTTTCACCCGTAACAGCCTGAATCCCCCAGGACAGAAGTGAGAGATGCAGACATGTTGCAGCCCACCAGATGTACAATGTAATATATGTATAAGATCCTTATTGAAAGAAGCTGCGGCAGTCACACCGCTGGGAGCCTGAGGCAAAAGTTATTTTTCTCCTTCCCTCTTGTTTCCAAAGACGGACTGACATATGCTAACAAGCGTACATACAAAGAGAAAGAGGAAGTGACCTAAAGGTTACGGAAGGGAACTTTTGACCGGACGTTTGCCGGGTCAATCCTTGGACAGGCAGGATAAATTAGACTGGGGAGGAGAAACCACCACTGAGGTGCCCTTAAGCAAGGCACTTAACACCCCCCCATACACACACACACACACACACACACACACACACACTTGCTCCAGTGGGGTCACCTGCATGTTGTGAATGTTGTTGTACTGGGGAAGCTTCTAGTGGTAGAGTGGAGCAGGTTACTCCTGGAAACTGGCAACCGCATTCATCTACCCTGGCTGATTTTTTTTTTCAAATCAGACAGAGACATGAATTGATCTTCTTGCTTCTCTTCTGTGTGATACTCTGACAGAGAATGGAAATTTAACCGCTACTTCTGAGCCTCTTAAGCATCATGAATATGACATTTAGATCCAGCTCTTGGTCGACACAGTTGTTGGTTTCACGTGGAATTCTCACAGGAAGCACATTAGACTAAGAGTAAAAGCATGAACATGATTTTATGGGGATTTTGAAGGATTTACATTTAAGCACATGGTAATGAACAACATGGAAATGAAAGGCACATGCAATGTTTTCGCTGTCTTTGTGGGCACGGAACTCTCGCTTACGAGAATAAAATCTGGCAAAATGAGGTTTGCGACTCGTTGGAGAGGAATTGAGGACCGGCTGTGTGCCCTTGAACTTCAAACTCTGCCGAGAAACTATTGGTCAAACATTAAATGTTAACAAAGTAACTCCGCCGGGTATCTCTTGTTCCAGATTAGAGCTTTGGTCTTAACATCGGGAGAGGTTTGATCCTTCCGTTTCAACCATGGCAGATGATAAAATTAAGTGTGAATTATTTCCCATGGTGAAGCGGATGGAGATCCTTGATTAATTGGTGTTAAGACTAATTATATATTTCCTTAAATCTACATCATCAATAGATTCCCTTCATGGTGACAACAAACAGCAACAGCGCTCGTGTGGATGGCCTATGATTTCCTCTGGCGGAGTACAATGAGCGATATGTTTGAATTAGTGGACTTATAATGCTCTTCAGGGAGCTAATTAGATAAGAAGTTGTGATGTATGGCTGCTGGAAGGATGTGTGTCAACACGCCCTTGTTCAATGTATAGACTGCAGATTTGTATTGATTGTATGCTTTGTCTTGTGCCTCAGGCGTCAGCACACTACAGTGTGAGCCGTGCTCCTCGCCTTTGTCTGGCGAGTTGAGCAGATAAGGGTTGTGATAAATCTGCCCGAGAATAAGCTGTCATAGAGGTGCCGCACATGGGAATATTTAACGCAAACATAAAATATGGCTTGTCTGTTGTTTTATCGTCGAGGGTATAAGAAATGGCAGGGTTTTAAAATACTCTCGGCCCTTATTTTTGCACTTTTCTATCTCTGCAGCCCTCGCCTGTGCAGGAGCTTACAGGCCTGCTCATCTTTGTCAGGGCCTCGGAGTGGACGAAAAAGGAAAGAAGGGACGCTTTGCACGGAATGGTGAACCAGCACCTTATCGCCGCTCAGTAATATGCAGAGGTGTAAAACATTTGGCTAGCTTATTTAGATGAAATGATTTAGTCCTGGTAGTGCAGAGTTAGCGAGGGCAGAATCAAGTAGTGTGTTGGGGATGAGGAGGAAGAAGGTGAAAATTGGTTTCCCCCTATCTCCCTCGCACATAGAGACCCAGCCCGGTTTCCTCTCTCTCCACAGTCTTCCCTCTGACGATAACGTGTCCTGATAATGCAGGGTTATATGCACCCAGATTTATTTTCTATTTCCTGCCACAACTGCTTTTCCAGGAAACTTCTATTTTTATATATATATATTTTTTTAAATGTATGAGCTGTATGGCTGCTTTCAGTTGCGACATTCAGAGGGCAGAGCTCCAGTACCAGAGCGAAGGTGGGGGGGAGAACATTTTCAATGCAAAAAAATAGAGGTTGTTCTTTTAAAGGACTGCAACTTTTCCCTTAGCTCGTAAGAGAAGACTCTAATGCAAGCTCGGATATGAAGGGAGGGAAACTTTATCCACTCTGTTGATTTGTCTGCCTTGGTTGTCTGCCCACGGAATTTTGATCCCACTGTAGCATCATTACAGGAAACACACATAAAATGCCAATTCATTACTGGAGTTTCTCTGGTGTTGAGTGATTAATGGACTTCAGAACTCAGTCATCGTCCACCCTACCACGTGCCGATGGAAAATTCGGGTGCAGTTATTTAGTCAACAAAAACGTTTCTGGAGCTTCACAGCAAAACAGCTTTGCGGCATTCTCCTAAACAACTGAAGTAGCTGTGGACCTGTTCGAAAAGAAAAAAAAAAGCTCCATACAACTCATCTGGCCTAATCCACATCGCTGAAAGCCCCAAGATCCCAAATTGATTTGATTTGAGTCGTTATTTACACCCTTTTTTAAAAGCCGAAGTCTCCACTTGAGCTGCTAAGATAAAAGCGTTGGCGCACACTCCATCCGAAGTGGCGGCACACGCTTGACGAGGGTGTAAATAATGTCTTTTCAAATCATTTTGGGATCTCGGGGCTTTTGGAGACTTGGATTACACCAGAGGAGCTGTATGGAGTCCCCGTGTACTTTGGTCGTTTAGGAGAGTGCTGCAACTCTTTGTTGCCTCGAAGCCCCAGCAGTGTTGTTTGAAGAAGACACATCACCTGTCTTTTCCAGATAATGGCAGAATTTTCATTTCTGGAAGACATTAGTCATTTGTTTACACATCCGAGCTTTGAAATTCAAGTTCAAGTTTGCTAAAGCACAAGAGACATCAAAATGAGTCAGTTACAGACGCGACTGGCTGCAACACAGCAGCCCCTTGTTTTGCCCCTATTTCGCCCTTCAACTCTAATCTTTAAAAAGCCGCGGCTCCGTCTGTCATGTGACATGTGACCCCCACGCTATACGCTCTGTAGGGTGTTTTAGTGTCCCAGAAATCAGCCCAGAACAATGAGGTTCCTTCACTGCCACAGACTCTGGACTGTGGTGGCCCCAGGACATACATGACATGGAATCCCCCATGAATGCTGTGTGTCTGTGTGTGTGTGTGTGTGTGTGTGTGTTGATGTGGCGAGGATAGGACTTTATTCCCTCAACACTTATTCAACACTGCTCTAAGCTGTTCACCCATAGAGATCAGTAGCTGCCTTGTTCTGGTCCATATCTTCACAGTAGGGAAGTGTGTGCGTGTGTGTGTCCACTTATTAATAGCCCAGCCTGTGGGATAATATTCATAACCAGAGCAGGACAGAGGGGATTTAAAGCAACACACTGGGCAGATTGGACTGATTAATATCTTAGAGGAGCATGTTCTTTGATCTTGTGTTTACTTTGTGATTTGTGGAGCCACGTCTGTCCTGTGGACAAGGACGGACATTATTGATGACTAATGGTCATGTGTTTTTTTTTAAAGCATCTATTATCCTGCCATGAAGCTAGCTAGATTTTGTTGAGATGAAACAAACACATTCATCCGAACATGGTGATTCTAACTGAACCCTACAGTTATATTTTCTGAAAGTCCAAAGTGAAAAGTTTCAGATTTTACATATAAATAAACGTCCCTTATCTGGAATCAAGATGTATCCTCTGGCATTGCACCGCCGCCGCTCTGTGTCTTGCTCCAGGATGGTGACACAAAGATCTATCCTTCAAAACAAAACAAAAAAACAAAAGAAAAAGGGGGACCTGAACCGGAAATTAACTCACCATATTGGCAAAACTGTTTTCTTGTTTTATGAAATGTCACGAAGACGTATAGAGTGTTGGCGGCTCAGCGTGAGGCCAAACGCAATGCAGTCGCGGGGTCGGTTTGTCACTTGTCGTTTTTTGCATGAGCACACACACGCGCTCCATTATTAATGCATCTTTTCTGCAGTCCTAACATGGTCAGGCTCTTGTACTCAGGTTAACCTTCCCTACGTGTGTCAGATGCCTATTAGCTGTATTTCCAAAGCCCATGTGACCCTAAACTGACCCGATTTTATTCTAGGAACAGTTGTAACGATGACACTAACCCAGACAGCGATTATCTATCAGCTACCATTCATACAATTGTGGCTGAACCGCAGTGTGACCTCATACTGACACATTCTGATCACTTCATTGTATGATGACCTTTAGCCTAGAACTGTCTGCATAGAGCAGTATTTTCAACAAAGCACATGTGACCTTATTTTATGGGAAACTGTTTATCGCATATTGTCGAAGCACTTGATCTTGGGACATGTACATGTAAAAAGTTGTTCATGTGTGACATATTATTTGGGATTACTGAATATTACAGTCCACACGTGCTTTAGAGATGATTTAGATAGATTTTTGTTAGTCCAGCTCTCTGGTCCAGACTATCAGACAGTTTGCTTTGAAATTGCATATTGACATTCAAACTCCCCAGAGGATTTATTCTCATGACTTTGGTGATCCCCTGACATTTCAAGTTGTGCCTCCAGCAGATTGACATTTCTGGAATGGAGTTAAAGGTGCACTCTGCAGTTTTGGGGAAGAAATATTAATCAGAAGAGAAACATTGTCATTGACTGATGTTTTTTTTTTTTTTTTTTTTTTACACCTTAACAAAGTAAATAAACAACCCACCTGTTTTCATGACTGAATAAACTGGATAAACAAACTGATCTTAAAGGACAACACAATTTCATACTGTTTTACTTTGTTTATATTTAGTGGACCCTGCCATCTGTGTTGCTTTAAACAGTGTTCGGGGACCTTATTTTCTTCTGAGAACAGCTTGTTTATTCAGTTTTGGAAAATATAAATATTCTAAATAGTCTATGTTAATAATTCCTTAACTTTGAATATTTTAACAACTACTGAATGAGTTGCCATCAGACTTGTGACAGATATTCACGGCCCCCAGATGATGTATTCTAATGGCTGTGACGATCCCCTGATTGTCATGCTGGTGCCACCACGAGGTTGGCATTTGTGGTAACATGTTTCAACAAGTATTGGGTGGGTTTCCTTCATGTTCCCCTGAATGATTTATTATCATCATTTATTACTCTCTAATATTTCACCTAGTGCCATCATGAGGTCGAAAGTATAGATGGTTAATAAGGTAAGCATTAGCCTGTGCCTTAACATGCTGATGTTAGCATTTAGCTCAAAGCAACCTTGACCTTAATACAGCCTCACACAGCAACTAATATTGTACTACACAAAACCACATCAATACTATTGAGCAGCCTTACCGTGAAAACAACCCAGACTTTTCTGTGGTCAAGTTATCAACAACACATATGCTACATCCACTTACATTTTCAAAATAAAGGCACCAAAACCACTTGGTTACATTTCGGAAAGATTTTAGTCTTGCTCATAATGAGTAAGCAAGTAATATGGAAGTAAGACGTACTTCCCCAAAACAGTCTGAACTGGACTGAAATCCTGGTTGTGAAAGTCCTACTAATAAACCAATTTTATTACACGGCTCTTCTTAATACTGTAGAATGCTCCATTCACTTGAATGGGCCTTCCCAACGTTTGGTGGTCAATTATTTTCGTATAATTTACCGCTGCTAAGCATATTTGACCGTTGTCAAGGAAAGTGGCCTTTTTGCCTCTGATTTACGTATTTTGTAGCACTCTGCGCTCTAAAATCTTTGCTCCACAATTAGCCCAGTCACTTATCACTCCAGCGTCTTCGGTCGCCCAGCGACGTCAGCTGATCTGTAGTCTACTTCATATCGGAAAAAAACATACTCCTAGCCCACTAGTATGGATTAGTTTCACATTAACTTTAATATTTTTGGAAAATATGGTGATTTCAACTCTTGGCAAAAGGCTGAGTAGTCGTTACCAGTCAAGAAAAGAAAAAGAGAGGAAAGCAGCAAAGAGGGAAAAGCGAAACGGCATCAGTTTGGCGAACTACATTTCTCTGCTGAAAAACACTATGAACGGTAACAAAGAAATTGTAAAAAGACACACTGTGTTAAGTTTTATTTTCGTGTTGGCAAGTAACTGTGTAATAAGGGGGATAATGTATAGAACGGTGGTCATTATTGGGAAAATAAGTTCCTTCAGGTTGAATCGGGCCCCTCCGCTTCGCGAGGGGGTCCGGTTCGTCGTGTCGGGACTTATTTTCCCGATAATGACTGCCGTTCTATACATTATCCCTTACGTATTTGTCTGATGTTCCCGTCATTATCGCCCCCTGTTGGTACTTGACCTGTACTTTCTGTGCCCAGGCAATCCAAACCGTCACCCTCACACACAGTCCTCTATTTGATTGGCGGGTCTATTACACAGAGACTTTGTGTTGTTTTATCTTGAAAAGTGAATATTTGAATGATGAGCCGTTTATCATTCAACATAAGCCTGGGAAAGCTATTTGTTACTGACAGATAGTTTGTTAAATAAAACGATCACCACAGAACTGTTTTAAAACAGTCAAATTATCCTCTTAGTATTGAATAATTGGTTTCTTTTTCTTTTTCCATGACTGATATTTGAATCTTTTAGACTTCATTGGTGTAAAGGGTAAAAAATATAAAGCATCATTTGATGTCAGAGCTTTCTATTCTGCACCTGCGTGTCTTCATCAGGGCTTCATAAGAAGGAATCCTTTCTTCTTCTTCTCTGTGCATGTGTGTGACGAGCGTGTGTGGAGGGGGTGTGGAGAGGTCAGTGCCTTAATTGAAAATTTTACTGGAAAAAAAAAAAAGAAAACGGAGTGACATATAAAACAAAAATTGGAAGCCAGTGATTTGGAAAACCAGTCAGATTGTCAATGGGCCCTGAAGCTAAAAAGAAATGGCAACAAGTATTTGCTAATTAGATGAAGGCTTCCTCCGTCATTCCTCATTGTGCAGATGATAACGACGCACAGGTTTGTATTTAGTTTTTCAATTCCTCGGGCTTTACCAAATGCCATCCCTAATTTTCAATGAGGATCAGGCCTTGAAGGCCCTGGTAATATCAAGCACAAACAATCAATCCCGGCCAATCTCTTGAGGCCTTAATGGACTTGGAAAGAATATTAAGAGGTTTTGTCTGCAGAGAAGCTTTCTGCCACAGCAGTCGTCCCTCAGCTAATTTGTGTTTGTGTGCCAAGGGAGGCCACACACTGGGACTGCTGTAACAGGCTCTCAGTCCTACTTTCTGAGGAGCTGCTGCCAGGCCAACGAGCACACACACACACACACACACACACACACACACACACACATACACACATGCAAATATGTGCTCCCACGTAGACACAGAAGGACTTAACTGGCTTCATTCTGCATTAAACCAATCCGTTTTCAGTCACGAGCATACATTTCAACAAGATATTTTTGACTGTTCAAAACACTATTGACATCTTTTGTGTTGTGGTATTAATGTTGGGCTTCTGTGTCAAATACAAGATCGTGCCTAATGCTTATTATTGTGTGAGTGGGTGGTTGCATTTGTTTGCGCAAACGAGACTGAGAGAGAAAATGAGAGGGTGGCATTTTGGGATGCCAGGCTGAATGTGGGGTAACCGCGAGAATGTGGGCCCGCTGCCCAATCCCTGGGTGGCGGTCCAGTTGTAAATCTGCCTGTTGTTGCCACACACTGCTAATGGAACTAAACACCACCCCTAGAAAATGTCACCGCGTCTTAGCCTTACCTTGCTGTTTAGCATGAGAAAAATCAGTGCAGGGAAATCTAATTAAAATGGGCTATTATGGACCTCCTATCCTACTTATTGGGTTTTCTGGACAGCGCCTGTCTGTGCCGTGTGAGATGAGAGGCTTGGCTTAAGATTCTGACTTAATACTAGCCTGACATTTGTTTTTGTTTTTTCCCCCCTTTTTCTTCTCTCTCTGTCAGTATTCATTTTCTGTCACAGCTTGAGTGCAGGGACGAGACCACAGGCTACCTCAGAGACAAGCTCTTCTTTACATACCACATCTACTTTTTTTTGTTTTCCACCCGATGACAAAGACTACACCTTTGTGCCATTATTTTATTTTCAATTTTTCCCTCCTTGCACTTGTATCCTGTCCCCCTCCTCGTCGTGCTCTCTCTTGATTTCTAATTTTCATGCCTTGTATTTTCTCCACCGCGTCTTCCCCCACTGCTCCACTCACTCCATTCTCCTTTCTCAATCTTCTGTCTTTTACGCCTGCATTCCGGTCCTTCCTATGTATTTCTCATTTTGCTCTCTAATTTATTTCTCAATTTTCATCATTCACCATCTGCCTGTCAATTTGCTTTCACCTCACTCCTTTCTCCGTCCCTGTTTGTGCGAAAGGCAACGGTCCAATTTCGCAGCATTCCACATCTTCTTCTCTTCCGTGTTTTCACCATGCACTTACCCAGAGTGTATAACACAGTGTATAACTATTTGATTTTACCCACCTGAACCTCCCTCTCTAAGTGGCTGCTTAGCGACTGCCAATATAGAGTTTAACCTCAGGAGAGGGAGGCTATTGCCAGCGAGGCAGATGGTCAGAGGCTGAGGCAAAAGATGCTGGGAAATTCATCCATTAACCTCTACTGCCCACTCTGTCATTCTGTCCGTCCTCTCTCTTTATTTCCGTGGCTTTATGAGTGAATGGGAGCGAGGGGCGAGGAGACAAAGACGGAGAGGAGAGTATGGAGGATATGTAGGTGTGTTCTCTCGGTGGCAGCAGCAGCCGCTGTGCTTGGAAGCCTACTTCACAACCTACCTGCATATTTTAAAACCCTCATGCAATATTGCTTTCTCAGTCCTCTGCTGTTGTCTGTTGCCGCTCTCACCAATTTTCTGCCTCATTGTCATTCATGTGCAATCTGTTTGTTTGGCTAACCTCCTCGCATTCAGACCATCTCAGCAGAGCTACTTCATGTCCGTGTGTCACCGAGTGTATTTTGTGCTATCTTTTGTATTATCTGCATCGCCTTAGTGATTCATTGCTCTCGGTTTTGTAAGGAAGTCCTGCAGAAATGCTGCAGGATTCTTTACAAGCTCAAGGCTTCTATGGCTCTGTGAGGTGTAAGAGTGCACAAACGATTAAGACTCGAACAATAAAACCTTCGAAGAGGTCCAACAATTGCACAATTGCTTTCTCTGCTCTCGCCTCAGTGGGATGATGCCTTTATAAAAGTGTTTAATTCGACATAGATAACCTGTACTCTTGCTTCATGGAAAGATTTAGCGAGGTGACCCTCTCTCATACCTCTGCGCTGATTTAAGAAATGATTTATATCTGCTATTTCAATTGCATATGACCCAGCAGGAAACCTCTTTATTGTACACCAAGCACACACAGCCCATAGTCTATAAACCGGCCCGTCTTATCAACATCTTCCTGCTTCTAATTAGTGTCTGCATTGAGAATTTATCTCTGCTGCTTACTGCACTTTTTCTGTGCTTAAACATCAGCAGGTATTTCCAAGTATTAGATGTGAACCTTGAAATGGTTCAGCGATATGAAAGTCCAGAACTTTCAAATGAACGTGAATGCTGGCATATCACAGAGAACAAAATGTTTTGCGCACAATTCTTGATATAGGTAATGCAGATTTGTTGGAAGAATTCGGTAAACTTACAGCATGCCGCACCGCATGGCGTTTTATCATTCAGGAAAACAGTTTCGTATTTATAACAAGATGCATGATGACTAATTTATGCTTATTTCTCATTTCGCAATTAAAGGTCCAGTGATTTGTCATGCTGGTCCGAAGATGAAACACATTATCACCCTCCCTGTGAGTGTACAGTAAAACATCCTGATTCCTAGAACTATACTTATTTACCCTGCCTTATTATTAATGCTGCAGTAGCTCCGCTGTGCTTTGCTGCTCATGTCAGAGCTTGTATGGTTTCCAATGGTAACTGGGCTGGATAAGAGGATGAAAGGCTCATTATAACCCCACTGAGTGAAAATTAGCCAATCTCTCTCCATAGTGCACTAGCCTCTTCTTCACTGGACAGTCCTACGTATCTGTTGTCATGATAATAGACCTCTTCCCGGCAAGTGGGGAGGTCGTTTTCAGCTCCATAGGGCTTTTTCAAGCTGAGAATGTTGAGTGTGGAAGCGTGTTTGCGTGCGCGTGAAGTGTGATTTTGCCCAGTGTGTTTGATTGTCTGTGTATGTGTCTACTTCTGTGCAAAGTTGTATAATTGAAATGCAAAGTGCGCAGTGACTGGGGAATCATGGGATGATCCCGCATCCATTGCTGTCAGTATGCTAAACATCATGTGGGGGCTGTTTGTGGGCCTTCTTCACAAACAGAAAAACCTTTTACAGTGTTTTTGTTGTGTAGTTCAGGCTATAGTGCATCCATCTATAGAGAGTGTGTGCCCTGTCTCGAGAAAAATGGAAAATGAAAGTACATCAGATGTTGTGTGTTGTGGCTCAAAAACGTGTCTCAGAGCCAGCAGTACAGTCACAAGCCTTTTCTAGGTTAGGGTCAGTACATCTGAATGAATCACATGTTGATCACGTACAATAAACTTTTATGGACAGGGGCATATGCATACGTATAATGTTCAATAGCCACCCAGTCACATTTGGTCATCACTCTCATTGCGGTGACTAATTATTTCTATTTCAACTTTGGCACTGCGGCAAAGTGTCTATTTACCAAAGTAGAGTTGTAATTATTGCCATTATCAGAATGCTAGAATCTTGTATAATAATGCTGTGCAAATCCGACAAAATAAGCCCCAGCAAAATAATACCTCCCATCGTAATGATAATTTGTGTTTTTCGAATAAAAATGTTTTGACAGAATTCAGCCTGCACATGAATGAGAGTCATTCATTGGCAGTGGCCTTGAACAGAGGGGAAGAAGTTCACATTTAGACTGACTGGAGGCAAGATATGTTCCTCTATCAAGAGTCCCGACAGTCCCTTCAATGATCTGGCAGTTTAGTTTTGCCCTGCTGAGGCTAAACATTATTTACTTCGTACAACACTGTATGCAACACGTTGCATATCTTCTGGCAAATTCAGCAAGAAAAACATCCATCTGTAAAGTGCTTTCATTTGTGTTTGCCGCTTGTTTCTTGCTTTCCATGGCTCCGTGCTGATCCCTTCAGCCTGTCTCATCTTGACTTGTCTTTCACTTGTTCAGTGTACATTTCCCAGTCAAAAATTGGGAATGAACTGTACCCAACAATAGCAGATGTATCATTTGCTCCATTACCTGTCAGCTACTTCAGACAGCCGCGATGAATTAGTCCCTCTGGTAGCAAGAGTGCAAGTTGAAGTTGATTCCTTGCTCATTGTGTGAATTTGACCTATTTATTGAATTTGTTCGACCAGCACCTGTCAGTCCATCACAGCCACAGTGTATTCACACTGCCGACACCTGGCAAAAGATACAGAAGTATCCGCTGCCGTACCACCAGACTATGGAGCAGCTTCTTTCCTTGGGCTGTGAGATTCTTCAGTTATTAATTAAAATAGTTTCTTCTTCTTCTTCTTGTTCATTCGTAATTGTGATAAATAAAATATTTCTAAGTTGCTTTGTTAACCACACATCAGTCTCAACTGCAAAATGTTTGTTTGTCTGTTTGGAGAAATTCACAATAATTGAACAACACTGGATGAAAAGCTACATTGAGGTTTGCCATTGCTATTGTCATTTCCTGAAAACAAACTGCCCCATAGTATATATGCGACCTGTACATCCAGTCTGAACACCAGCTTGCATCTGGACACTGGCTAAGACCAGTGCAAAGTGCCAGGTCATGTGTGCAAGGTCAATAAGGCCGTCTATTTTTGCTCAAACAGGCGGAGAGCACAACATGGTCGGAGTTGTGGAGCGTAAATTCAAAGGGTGTGATGATTAATCACTGTGTCCTCGCCCATTTACATGACTGGCAGCCGCGTTGCTGTGTTTGTATAGATGGGAATGTGCAACTTAGCGCGTTACTTTCAGTAATGAGCTACTTTTCACCACAATGCCAACATCTGCACCCTGTGCCACGATAACAAATAGTCAGACAGTGTTCAAGTCAAGGTCAGTAACAAGGTAACATGAAGCATCTTAATGTTTGCGCTGCCACAAAAATAGAAGCCGTGGGCTCCACCAGCACCACCGAACCACACCTTACTTTGGTTGACTTAGTCTTTGCAGGGTTGCAGTTTTTGGGCTCCTGCTGTGTGCCATTTCTATATCTGTACATGATTTGCGCTTTCACAGTACTTGTTGGCTTTGCTATGTACCTTTCGCTGCAGCCATGTGAGTACAGGCCAAAGTGTGCTTATTAGACACTTGAAATACAGTCGCAATTAGGATTCCTCTCTAACCATCACACACAGAAACTCTTCAGTTTGGTGGGGGCAGGGCCACAACAACAACCTGAGAGAGAGGAAATTAAGGGCTGTCGGTTCATGTTGTTATGCAGCAGCTGATCTATAAAATCAGGAGAATGTTTTTGGTTCAATTGTGCGCTGCTCTACACCGATTCAGGCATGCGCTACTTCTAAATTGGCAAGGACACAGTGCATGCAATTTGGCTTTGTTACTGCAATGAGCACGTAAACAAGTCGATAAATAGAGCATGAAATAGAAATCCAGCGATCAAGAAAAGTCTTCTCAAGAAAACGCTGCACCGTTTCCATCAGTCACCTTTCTACTGTCTAAATTGCACTGAATCACAAAACACAAAGCGCACTCACTTTTCTTTAAATTGCTGCTCACCTTGTTTTTGTTTTTGACTGCCTGCGACAGCAACGTTGCTCCGTCTGAGCTTTTATTTTTTAAGCCACTTCAAACTTACAGCTTGTTTGTGTGAACATATTCATTTTACAGTCAGTCCAAACGAATTGACATCAGAAAATCCCACCGCAATTACGCTTAATTCATAATTAATGCAGAGCAGACTGGGGACCTAATTTACACTTGCACATTGTCAGTTCCCCTGCATGTGCTTGTCATTGCGCATAAGAGTAAACATGGCTTGCTTTGGAAAGAGGGTGGCATCTCCCCACCATTACCTAGGCTCTGGGGAGCTGTGCACTGTGGCACACAATTGTGCCATTAGATGATAAAAACAAAGGGAACGATCCGACTACCCAGCCGCTCCAAACAAGAGCAGGTATATGCGCAGCCGTGTTAACGACAGCGAGTATCCTCTTATTGTGTTGTCGGCTGCATTGTTTAATACTGAACACCCTCAGAAATATGACTGACTCCTTCACTCGGAGTTGATGGAAGAGAAAACAAAGTCTTTGTTCATCTGCGAGTCAGATCCTTACAAGTTGTGATTATAACAAGACCTGAATACATCCATACATGTGTATACATGTGTGTGAGTGGGTGTTTATCAGTGTGCGTCTGTTCATGCGTGAGTTGGATCTGGCTTTGTGTGTGTGTGTGTGTTTGTGTGTGTGTGTGTGTGTGTGTGTGTGTGTGTAGGTGTGTGTGTGTGTGTGTTTGAGAGAGAGAATGGGCGTCTTCCGCAGTCTTTAGGAGTGTCATACTGAGAAAGTGTGGCTCTTGATCTTTGTTGTTCATGTTGTGTGTATTGCGCGGCTGTGCTTTGCTGTATAGAGTGGTATTTCAGATAGGGTTTGACGTGCTGCAGCCGATGTGCACAGACGGAAAACCACAGAGTATTAGTCCAATCACAGCGCTGGCAGTCAGGCTGACATTCTGAATTTGTTATTCTCATTTATTCAAGCTCGAACATTCACTCATATCCTGTCCATGAGCCACCTCTGTTGGATTAGACTGATCTGCCTGCACTCTGTCACAGGCTTGTGCTCAATGACGGCTATGTACAGTGTGTTTGCTCCACAACACTAGCGTAGTCAGTGGAGGGCCGGGAATAATGTTCCAAAGTTGTTAGAAATGGGGATTCCAAAGTTCTGACTAATTCTGCTACCAGCTACATTTAATGTTATGCACAATACGTGAATGCAGTGTTTACATAATGTTATACATTAGCTTTTACTAAGTGTGACTAAGCATCACAAAGTGGATATATGCCATCCATGAAGGCTGTTTCAGGTGGTTGCTTTCTTGTGTTTGCTTTCAGTCACATATATTCAGATATTCAGATGTATCCCCTATACACATTGTTTTGTGCAATTCCTCTTTTCCCAGTGTCTCTGCAATGGAAGCGGGGAGCACGAAGTTAGCACAGACCATGGATAATAATACTTGGAAAATTGATCGCTCTAAAAGTCTTAAGAGACAGAAGAGTTTGCAACTAAAGACTGCCTCTAAGATGGACTAGACAGCACATGTCCCTAACAACTTCTGTAGTCTCATGTAGCCTGTTGAAAGACACCTAAAAACTCTTTAATAAATAAATTGTTTTTTCAAACCAAAGTTTGCTCTTTTCCTAAACCTAACCAACTAGTTTTGTTGCCTAAAATGAACCAAGTAGCTTTTGTGTCTAAACCTAACCGAACCACGGCCATTTAACACGGTTGGGACACATTCACAAATATCATAATATGTGAACAGTTTGTCAGCAACCTTTATTTTTTAAATCAAATCAGATGTGTGATAATTTGACCGTGGAGCCCTTTACGTGCAAAACTGATGCCAGAGAGGTTGGTAGTGCATCACAGATTGAGGCTTAAGGCCGCTGACCAAGCTGCAGTATTTAAATTGTTGGGGTGAAATCATGTTGCCACCTCTGGAGACAGCTCTTCACTAAAGGGATGAAGTTTGAGGCCAGAGTGGTAAGTAAACAGCTGTTAATGCTGATGTTGGGACTGCATATCCGCATTTCTTATGAGTTGGTTAAACTGGAACCACAATTTTTCCTCATCCTTCGCCAAAGTGCTTTTTCATGGCTTAACCACACTTGGGACTCCGGTCTCTGGTGTCCAAGTCTTGCATGTTTTCCTTTGAAATAATTTGTATTACAAAAGCGTTATTTAGCGATTTGGTCGTTTTTTCTTACTCATACACACACACACACACACGCACACACACACACACACACACACACACACACACACACACACACACACACACACACCTATACACACACACACACAAACACACCTCAACTTACCCCACACACTACTTGAACTGAAATGGTTTCTCATGTGGCAAGTTTTAAATTGGTATTTGTAACAGTCTGTTTGGTTCTAATCAGAGGGTTGAGGGAGAATCGTTTTAATTTCATTACCACTGCGTTGGTTTATTTTTAGCTCAGAGTGCTTGTGATCCTTCCTCACACATTGTAAGAGTTTGACAAGTCCTATTATTCACACAGCGGCTCATCCTCTTGAGCTTGTACTTTTGAAAGCAACCTTTCCTGCTACTCATCACACACATTTCATTAAATGCATACAAAGGTAGGTAGTTGTTGTCATTTTTTTCAAGCGACTCTGCTGCTGTTTTATTGAGAATGATCACGTCCAAAAGAAAACCTGAAAAGGAGACATGATTAAAATGGCCAACATGTTCTTTAGAATAAATTACTTGTAGATTGGAATATGCAAAACCAAGCAAAATAAGAGAGACAACTTGAAAACTGAAAAAGTGAAAATGAAATTTTAATTTTAATCTGTCATGTTCTGTTAGTTTCTCTTTTTAATCAAAGATATAGTTAGACATGTTGTGCTATAAGAGGATCAATATTAGACTCATGTTTATACTAACAATTAAAATGCAGCTTCTGTGTTTTGGCTTAAAATGCCTGGTTTGGTCACAAACATTGCAGCCTTCTTTCCTCCACCTCCATCCCATCCACATCCCGATTTGGAAGTCAGGTCACAAACATGTAATGTGAACGTGATAGGACACGTATCGCAGAAATGTCAATAAGGTACTGTTTGTAGCTTATGACACATACAAATTTGATTTTATCACTGGTTTGCGGAAAAAAGTTAGCTTAAATAGTGCTATTTTGGGGCTCTCCATTTGATTATGTCCACACCACATTTCCTTCTTGCATTTAATTCTGATTTGTTGATTTATTGATGGCATAATTATCCTTAGCAATAACAAGTCATTTATTCACCGTTTTCTCTTTTGATTGTTTTGTGTGGTGAAATGATCCTCCATACCATTTGAACAAGAAGGGCGCTCTGAGAGTGCGGACCTCTGCCGTTTCCAACAGTCCACTCTTCAATGATATCAGAATGATTTGTTCCGGAATTGATTGGGTTCTTCTTTGGCCTATGTTACAAAAAAACTGCATATATAATTTAGCTCCTTCTTATTTTATAATAGTATTGAGTATAAACAAGATCTCTGTGGAGATGAGGGCGTAGAACCTGTGAGACTAATAAGAGAACTGAACATCCACAGTGACGCGAGCACTCTGTAAACAATCAAATGCGATTCTAAGCGATTTCAGTTGATATGGCAACTTTGCGGGCCCTGATGTAAAACATGAGAACCCAGGTGGCTTTAACATTTATTACGTTTCTAAGCAAACGTTTAATTGATTTTCTTTGGTATGTGTGCATGAGTATGTGCCTGTCTCTGTGACTTCTTTTGTGTCCGTACACGCGCAGCTATGTACGAGATACGAGGGAGTCACAAGTTGGAACACACACACGCGAAACATGCGTTAGTGGAAGAGATCGGTGAGAAGGAGGGGGGGCCAGACAAGAGGTGACCAGGGTGTCATCGATTGCTACAGGGATGGAGAGATGTGCCCCTCGCTGCGAGGTGAGTCAAGACGAGGCAAAGCTGCATGCCGCAGGCCCTTTTTGTGCCTGATGACTCGCAGCTGATGTCTTATCTTGGCCAGTCAACACTGAGGATTGAGTGTGTGCACAGGGAAAAAAAGAGAGGTGGGGAGAGGGAGGGGTGACAAAATAATAAAAAAACATCAGCTATCTAGCTTGTGATACAACAGATGCTCCAGATTTGTAGCGAGCTTCAAGCTTTTGCCTCAGTATCTCTCAACATTAAAGTTTAAGTTGAGAACAAGAGAGCGGCATAAAATGTAGGGGAGCATGTAGATGCTTTCGATTTGTCAGCGTTTGTGTTTGGATCAAGTCTAAGATGCTAACATATGTTCATCGCAAAAGCTAGTTACTGCTTAGTGTGTCGTTCTGTACAAATCAATATGGAACTTAGTGTTTTCTTGCGGCTTATATGTTTTTTTTGTCTTCCATTTTTCTTCTTATTAACATGTTTGTATAATTAACATCTCTAAAACATTCCTGGTTGCTATTTTTTTAAGAACACGCGAGATCATATTATATGTCACATTTACACAGGAAGAACCCTAACGCAAGACACACAGACGGGCAGGCAGGTTGTATAACAAAAAAAAGTGAGCTTTAATGAGCTTATTGTCCAAAATCCAAAGGTGTGAGAACAAAAGACAGGCAACAAAAGCTGTCAACAAAAGGTCGGCAAAGGAAAGTACAAAAAACTAAGGTCAAAGCTGAAAAACCAAGAGGGACAAACCAGGAACAGAGGGAACACATGAGGACGGGGGAACAGGCTCGAGAGCACAGAAGATGCGTGGAAAGCAACAACTGACGGCAGACTAGCCAACAAAGAGTGAGGGAACAATGCAGGGCTTAAATACAAACAAACCAACGAGGGGAAGAGGCTCTGGTGAAGAGACACTAGAAACAGTGCTAACGAGGCTCATATGAGACAGGTGTTGGGTGAATATCACACTGAGAAGAAGCACAGGAACACAGGAGGAAATATAACACCGAGGAACACGGGCGAGGAGGAAGTAACTACAGTTTAAAACAAGAAATCAACAAATCCAAAAAAGCCAAACCATGACAGTATGTGTAATTTTACTGGACAGGCCCACTGGTCAAGATCTGCACGGCAAACATAACAAAGAGTTGGAAATACAGCCTCTCTCTGATAAAGATAAAGAAACAGTTTTACAGTTAGCAATCCTTGGACGGGCTCCAGCGCTGTGGCCGCTGAAGGGGCGATATTTCCACCCATGACAACAAATAAACCTAAAAATAAATATGAATTAGATCATGTGATTCTGTAGCCTGATAGGTCTGAGATCAGACGTCTGACTGTTAATTAAAGTCACAACATGATGCCTAGTCATGTGGCCAGGCGTGTTGAACACATTTCCTCCAGATGGCAGTGCCAAAGAGTGCGCTATTATACTGTGTACCAGCGCCGAAGCTGAATGAGAGAAACAGACACAGGAAGTTTTGTCGCACTCACTCTGGATTCAAAATAATATAGATAGATACAATTTACATGAGATTATTGCCTGTATGAGATCAGATATCGGAACGTCCTGAAGCAATTACACGAGACATGATTGCATAATTTGATGTGTTGGAGTCAGTGTTGGTGAAAAGTAAACGGGCACAGTCATGCTAATGTGTAATAGTAATGTTGACGGCATTTGGCGATCAAGAAGCCTAGAGGGCGCATGTTGCAGATATCCCCTTTTAAACATTTTCCCCATTTTGAAATCCTCTGTTTTATTATCATAACTGCTCAATTCCATTGTGGGTAAGAACAGGTGGAATAGTTTCATGTGAACGCACAGTGATGAATGATAACCGTGCTAAAGGTTAATTTCCTAAACAGTCACAGTGCGGTGTGTTCCCTGTGAGAAAAGATGTGTCATGAAGCGGACACATTATTTCTTGGCAGCAATTTTTTGGGGGGATAAATTAAATTTAAAATGGATTTGCATTACTTTACTGACTGGGGCCATTTACTACACGTCAATTTGCACAAAATCCATTCGCCAAATTTGAATATCTTTTTGGAAAAATCTTGGCAATCTGGTGCCCCATGCACGCATGGGGACTTCTCTATGCATTAATCTGCACCAGGTCACAGGCATCAGCTGTGGCTCCTGATATTTTTGGCTCACCCCTATACTCCAGGAATGCTTTATATGAATTATGATTACTGATCATGTTTGCCTAGAATCTGACTGTTCATCATGATTCAACTAATTAGGCTCCGTGAATGTGAGTCGAATAACCGGAAACATTCAGCGCGTGCGTTTCCTGCTGCACCAACAGTAAGCTCTTGTTTGGTGTTTCATGACCTAGATGTGCACAAAGCTGTCAGTGTCTTGGTTTGACTAACTGTTGGAGAATGAATGATGATTTTGTTTATCATAATTAGGTACTTTCCAAACTTTAAACAGCAACAGCCGACATGTCTCTCATGACACAACTTTACCCGGGCCCTCTGTTAAGAGGCAGAATTTAGGAGCTATTGCACAGGATAGCGGAGAACAGTGGGGGTTCTAGACCAGTTTTAATAGGGGGGCCAGGTCGGGGCCAGCTTTTTTGTTAGGGGTCACATACAACCCGGAAAAAAGGATAAATCCCTCATTGAGACAAAGCAGTGTTTACAATTTCAGCAATTTTGATTGGGTAGTAAACTGCTGAGACACTTTATTTCAGCCTTTCCCTTCAGAACAAAATCATTGCAAGAAATCTGTCATTGTATTATTAATGCAGACTCACTGTCAGGGGGGCCACAGGGGGGTCCAAACTCAGAGTTACAGGGGCACTGGCCCCTGTTGCCCCCCCCCCCCCCCCCCCCTAGAACCGCCCCTGGCAGAGAAATGATGATCTCTTCAATGCAGACATGCAATCTCTAAAGCATGTAATGCATTTTCAAAATGGACTTCAGCCGCCGGTTTGATGCTGATAAGGAAATTGGTGCTTCTGATACAGAGAAAGAATTGATCCTCTGCATGCAAAAAGCACCTTTAAATGAAATAATTCACGTTAAAACACAAGCAGGATTTTCTTCCAGCAGAGCCAAGAAGAAAAGAGAAAAGACCTTCACACAATATCACACAAAACCTCTAAGTCAAAAATCAAAATCAATAAGCTGTGTAGGTAGTTTTCTTTGCCAGGAGACACATTTTGTCTTTACCTATAATATATCTAATGTGTGGAACTTTCTATCTAATTGTGAAACATTATCTGCGCCAGATTTACAGCTGCAATGTACATGGGATATTTATTTAGTCTTTCAGCAACCCGAATGCCAGAATAAGTGTTGGCAACGTACAATGTATATGCTGAAACCTCACATTTCTTCATAGCGCAGCTGTTCTGCAGGTTCAGTTATGGATTTTGAGTTGTGACAGCGCTGTGCTGACGTTCTGGTTAGTTGCAGGCACAAAGAAGCATTTGGGAAGGGGTTAGAGAAACATCATGTTCCGACCTGAAATACTAGTTTGAAATGGTTCCCAGGTCTCCTTAAAAAATATCCAGTGGCATCGTGCTTACAAATGTTGAAACGATAATGTGACCAAATTAGTCATTTGCCAACATTTTCCCCTGGCGACCGTGCGGCAGCTGGATATGCTTGGCAACATATCAAAGAACAATGTGGATTGATTCCAATCAAAGTGTAGATTCACAGCAAACATTGACAGAGGCCCTTAAAAAGTCCTTGTGGCAAGCTGTCAGTATAGTTTTTAGGGGAACAATCACCTTTGTCGAACAACAACCGAACCGATCCAATCTATGAAGGGCCGCCATCCTTACCCCTGCTATGTTACACTTAGATGGCATCCACACTGTTGTCTGTGGAAGGTCACCAGAGAGCCACTTTCCCCTGAAGTCCTTAGAGTGAAGAGTCATTCATGTCATTAAGATGGTGAAAATGTATCAAAACAACACACACACAAGTGAAAATTGATTCCATCTTCTGAAACACCAGTGAGGACATAAAAAGGTACTTAATTACAGTAACTTTAATTAATTTCCCACTTTGGATCAAAGCAGTTGAGTGAAGAATACTCCCAGGAAAAAGTAACAGCCATTGGCAGTAACTACTTCGACACTTAATAACAAGCGACAGTAAAAAGTTGCCCGCGGAGCTCCATAATGAGCCATTTTCTTTCTGACCTTTTTATACCGTAGTGTCATGGTGGTTATTTTCGTGAACACCGCCAGAGTAACGCTCTTGCATTATCTTTAATGTCATTGGTTTTTAAAGTCAAACCCTCATTATGATAGAGCGTTGTGGAACGTGCCAAAGACCCGATTTATGACAGCGGACCGTCATTAATCGACAACTTCATCTTTAAATCATTTTGTAATGAATCTTCAGCAGGAACTAGAATTTCTGTGTTTTTTTATTTGTTTTTTTACAACATTTCTGAACAAACATGGCTTCGCTGAGACCTAATATATATTTATCACTTAATGTCATTGTATTGTGGGAATCGCATGAACTTGGCTGAAACTGGCCATCCCTCTGACCTGAGAAGTGGCTTTTATTTTGGTAAACTGTCAACCTTTGAGATCGGTAAGAGCCACTCACTAGCTCCACTTAAGGATGAAAGAGAAGGAAGCACAGCTGTCCTTAAAGTTTAAATCCTCTTGAAGAGAGAGCTTCTTTACAGATAATGGTCCATAACCATCTGTCCATGAGCGTTTACAAACGGTCATTTCAGCGAAAGACTGCTCGTCATTTTTTTCTGGCATCGGTATTTAGGTTGAGTGCCCATGATGTCACTTTGAAATTAGCAATACAGCAATCAAAGTACACATATTTATAAGCAAACTCCTATATGACAGTGTGACGTAGTGCCATCTCCACTTGAAAAGACGGAGTGACCCTGGGTTGGCTCACGTTATCAGAGGATGACGCGCGCTGTAATAAGTCTTGTCTCTGCGGCAACACCTCGACACCTGCTCATGTATGCGCCAATAGACAGACTTGGCACCTCTTCACCTCTCCCGCACTGTCCTTATTTTGCAAAGCGCTCGTAAAAAACAAGATCCAATTACTAAGCCGACAGATGCAGACATCAAGTACTATGTGTAAATGCAAGGGCATGATCAGATTGTTCATTGTCCGTATAGCATATCCAGATGCACATTACACTTTTATGGTAGGTGTAAATAAAGTCATAGTCCCTTTCAGCCTCTCAGTCAGCTTTACAGTGAGTTGACGCTAGTGCCTGCTCACTGTGAGCACTGGAGCAAACAACGCCAGGGACACATGGATAAATTCTGTTTTGTCATCATGTAACGGTAGGTTGACCAACAAGCTAATCTCCCAAAAACTCAGTGTAGTCCATTAAGCAAAGCCTTTTATCCATGACTGGCAAGGCTCAGCAAATAAAAAAAAATACAAACAAGCACACACACACACACACACACACACACACACACACATTGACCGTTTCATTTTTGTATCGCTGGTTTCCTTTGACGCATGTGTACATGTATATAATGGTGGGAAAAGAGGCGGAAATAACACAGTGGAGTACGTAATAGTAATAGTAATAATCACTGTGATTGCTTTCATCCCCCTGACCATATTTACATAAGCCTGTCATCTTTTATCTCTCCAGCTGGGATGCATGTACAACATAAAGTACGCAACTAATATGGTAAATACCGAACAAACAGATGTCCAGCAAATATTGAATTGAGGGGGATTTGATATTCATGGACGGCCTCAATGTAATGCAGCATCGCAGTCTTGCATGACTTTAACTACTCGCATTTGTCATTTTTTGTCTTCCTGCCGTATTTGCATGTGTTATTGACAGTTCTAAAAAAAAAAAGAAAAAAAAAAAGGTGACTATAGACCGAAGACAACCACTGATCTAATTTCTAATTTGAGGAGAAGAGGTGGTTTCCGTCTCGTTATCGCATCTTTTATTGCAGCTGTGAGACCAGGAAAAAAAAAAAGCCTTTGATAGCTTGACAGTTTTAAATAAAGGGAATCATTCAGCAGTATAACATAATATGTGGCGCTGATCATAACTGACAGGGCCGACATTGTCTGTACCCAGAAATCATACTTCTGTACTTCTGCCAAAACATGATATGAAACATATGATGATATATTTTTATACATAAATGACTCAAAACCCACATACCTATTTGGCGTTACTTTTTGCCATCAACTGCCTATGAAGAGGTTGATTTCATAGCACTTTTTTCCTGAACGGAGCAGCATATGATCCAAAGATGATCCTGGTAAATGAAAATCATCTTTTGAATCTTCCTGGGGCTTTAGTCCTTTATCACTCATGTCCGAGAGGGTGCGAATCCTTTTCTGCTTCAGTTTTTCCCCCACATTTTCGGATGATTATTTTTGAGCAAAGTGGGCATCTGAATTCCGGTCCATTTCTTATTTACATATTTCACCTTCATGCTTGCAGATAAAACTTAGATGGAATGATCAGCGATCGGACAAAAACATTCAGAACAGAAATAAGCTGGCAAAGTATAACATACTACATTTGTGAGGAAGAGGTAAAGCTCCACTGAACCAATTTCTTAAGGGCCGAGCATAAAGGTGCTCTAATAGTGCCCAAAACAAACAGAGAATAAATGAGATTAAACAAGCAGAAACAATGTTGTGCATGACTGGGTGTGTATGGGAGCAGAATTTTTCCAGGCACAGCAAATTGAAACACGAAACAACCACTGATGTTGAATTTGACACAGAATGATTCTTGACCTATTTTGTCAGATTTTGTTCAAAAAACTGATTGATTATTGAATGATCTTTGATGTTCACCATACCTCACCTCCCTTTTCCCCATGTAAATGAGAAGGATTTGACAAAAAAATATATAAAGAATTAATTTAATGTGTAATGCATGACCAGCCGAGACTACAGTTAAAAATTTAAATAATTGCAACTTGAATACATTTTTCATGTGTAACAATGATTCCTGCCTGTCTTAAGTGCATGGCAAATATCATAACCTAGAGAAATATAATGATTGACCTGTTTGAAAAACATTAATTCCAGTGAAATATAATGAAATATTCCACCATAGTAGAAAGCAAAAACTCGTAGGATCTGTCGTTTGGGATATAGGTTGCAATGCTGAGAAAGAAATTACATCCGTGGTTCCTTTTGGCAGGAGCGCCAGCACAAGCGCTCTCTGGCTTGCATATTGTGGTATTTCCATTTGATTGACAGGTGTGTCATAGCCAGAGACGCACTGGGCAGACCCCCAACTGCCGTTGCCTTTCCTGTCAGTGTGGTTGGTTTGAAGCTGTCTACATGGATTGTCTGGCCAACATGGAGAACATGGTGAATTAGAGAAGTTGACATGGTAAATCAGTGGAGTTGGCTGCGCAGTGCACTGCTGCAAGCCATGCTTTGTATTACCACAGAGGCAGGGTTTCAGGCTATGAGTCATGCTTATCAACCAGCAGATGCCAGTGAAGGTATTTGTATGTGTCATGTTTGTGTTTTTAGCCTTTTAAGTGTCTCCTGTTTAAAGGTTCTTACAGATCAAAAGCAAATTTGGGGCAAAAGACTTTGATTCAAGAGCCAAAACAAAGCAAGGTCCAATAGCCATCATTCAACATTTATATTGTAAATGAAGGTATTTACACCGAAGATAATGCACGAAAAAACACGAAGAGTTACAAGAAGTTTGTTTCATCGCTCGCTGACTTTTAATCCATTCATTTTTGTTTGATTTTTGGAATTTTGTGCAGTTTTGTACTGATTAGTAAATGTGCAAAAACTAGTCATTTTCAAGTGAAATTAATTCGCTACACGAGAAGAACTAAAATAGAAGTGCAGGAATATTGGCAGAAAAATGTGATGCAACTTTCAACAGTAACAGTACTCACTGCAATGCACTACAGTACTGTGTATGAAGCATTTTATGTTGTAGCAGAGGGCAACTTCACCGATTTTGTGTGATTCTAGGTCTTAGGGGTACGACTATGAATATGTACGTAAAAAAACTATTGTATAGTGTAAAGCCTTTTTGCAGCTCCAGAGAAAGCTACATGTAATCTGATAAATTGCCTCCAGTGAAGTCAAATCAATTTTATTCATACAGCCCAATATCACAATCACATCGCCTCAGTGGGCTTTTTTTCTGTACAGTGAACTACATCATCTGTCCTTAGACCCTCGATTCGAGTGAGGAAAGAACTTGCCATATTTATAAAATATAAAAACCCCACTGCTAAGTTGCATTGTGGGAAAATGTAGTGCCAGGTTTTGGAAAGCAGTCCACTAGTCTAACATTGTACTCCCGTAACACTGCTGGACTCAGTATTGAAAGTTTAAAAAATACAAAACTAACACACAACCAGTCATGTACATTACCCACAATGCAACATAGCCAGTGAGTGACATCACTTGAGGCAATTAACACGCTTAAGGCTTTATTCTACTTTTTTCACATTATGCAGTAATGCTTCCCAAGACCTGTAAACACATTTTAATGTGTAGAATTGGTGGAATAACCCTCTGATGTACTTTTTTGGTATTTTAATCTACAATAATTCATCATATTTGGTCATATTGGTCATATATTTTGAATGTAAAACCTTGATATACAAAGGAACAAGTAAGTACAGCTGTAAAGTTAATGCGGGGTGTTAAAACACAATATTTCCATCTGAAATGTGTCGTATCGGAGTCTACGGTAGCATAAAATGAAAATAGTCGCGCAAAGTACAAGTACCTCAAATTGTGCTAATTGGAGTAAGTGCACTTAGTTACATTCCGCCTCTGGCTGTGAAGGGATGTTTAGACATTTTTCTGGCTACAATTACCATGAAAATTGAGGTCCCATTAGCTGTTGTAGATCTGTTTCCCCGAGGGAGCGACTGACACAGACCACATTATATGTACATCATGAAAAAGACAAAAGGAAATTGGTCAGAATTGCACCCCATTAAAATTTGCTTGAGGTATTGAATTTGCGAAATCAGTTGTTACTGCAACATTTGAAATATGGTTAAAACAACACATGCATGCATGGATTAGAAGGATATTTGGGTCCACTTTGGACATTCACATCAACTGTTGCACAAGATAAGCTGTGAAAGGAGGCAGACATGAGTAATTTTAAATTGCTTCAGTCACCTGTAGTTCAGTCCCCTCGAGATACGTTTTGGGTACCATGGATACAGTGTGTGGAGACTAATAGCGTTATGGGAAGGAGGGAAATAGAGATATACTGTCAGGTAGCTGTAGGTGTGTGTGTGCGTGCGCGCTTGTGTGTGTGTGTGTGCAGACCGGGAGAAAGATAGTAGCGCGCAATCTTAGAAAGAGATAGCAAGGTGCAGTGACACAGCAGACAAAGAGTTATCAAGGGAGAGAGAAAACTGCAGCATTTTGATTAAACCCATCACACTGCGCTCTCACCACGTAGAATACAGACATCCATGCTTGGCTTTCTCTCGGTGGTCAGAGTCGCTCACTCCCTCTCTGACCTCCCTATAGCCAGGAGCTCTAATCACTGTAAAACCGATTCATTAAAATCTGCTGTTAGTGAGAGGACACACACGCGGGTGAGCAAATGGACCACAGCCAATTATGTGATTCCCTGCCAGTTAGAAAGAGATTTAGGCATTAAGTATCTCTGAGGAGGGAGACAGTGATCACTACAGCAGATCTGCACATTATTATAGGGTTTGGAAATATGCGTGTGTGTGTGTGTGTCGTCCGTGTGTAAGTCCTGCAATATGTAGAGTATTACGAAGGTCGACTCTCCATGTTTTCCACACAGCCAGGCGGAGTGATTAAAACCAAACCAATCAGCACATTTTAGGAATTAGGGGTGGCCCGATTCTCCAAATCCATGATTCGATTTGACTTTCCTTTTTTAAGGTCATAATTCAGTTTTCAGTTTTAAAAAATTTCAGCACTGACGCCGATGCTATTGTTACACCTAGACTTTAATGCCTTGACAACTGTCATTTACACTTTTTTAATATGTCTTGTAGTAAAATGCCTCGAGGCTTTTCTAAACAACAGCTTGGTTTTATTTTGGTGCCATTTGCTGGTTACTGTTGGACAATTCTTCTGCAATGTTATCAATTCAGCTTTTCCTCTTCGAGTGAACCCTCTTCTCATCAATAAAGGATCGCTGAAACATTGAACCCTCATTTGTTTCTGCAAACCAAGGACTAGCTGAAACAACATTCTTTCATGTTGCCACTTTACCTTCTATTTATGTTCAGTTTTTAATTGTATCTTGGGACGACGTTGTGCTGATGCTCTAGTGAGGTTTAGGGACAAAAACTACTTGGTTAGGGTTAGGAAAACATGTTTTGGATTTGCAATCTCCCGACTTCCCATAAAAACTGATGAGTGGTGGCAGGCAAATGTTAAAACACAGTCTTGAACTTTGGTCACTAGCATGACAACCTTCTCATATGTCACTCAACCACCGTCCACTCTACCTCCTGACATGAAAGTCAGGTAATAAACATGTAATATTGATGTGATATGACAGCTTTTGTAGAAATGTCAATATGGTTTGTATTCTATGATACGTTTATGGATGTAATGTTAACTGCTGTTATTTATTCTTCCTGTTAACTTGGCTTAGAACTAGCTGTAAAAAAAACCCAAAAAACAATGTTTATAACAAATCAACTTCTTAACTGCTTATGTGGTAAGCTCCCTGTGTGAGCACATGTGAACACAAAGTTCACAGGAAGTTAAGTGGAGATGTTTTTAAGTGGTAACTCTGAGGGATAGAGTTGTGTTACGAACAGTAATCACACCTGACAAGTTATCTTAAAATTTAAAATGTAGTTTGAGGCTGCAAGTGGTTTACTGCTGCTAAAGTAATATCCCCATGGAACACGGTTTCTATTTGCTGTGTTTGATTCTTCAATATGATAAGACAGGCAAAGGACTAAATTAGAGGCCTGTGGGCAGATGCAACACCCTGGAGAGGGCGAGGAGCAATAACAATCAGGACTTGATCTCGGTCGGAGTTACAGGTTGGGTCCAACTGAAATTGTTGTTTAGCGTTTCTGGCCTTAAGGAGGACAGTTTGATAACACAGGAGACACATCGGTTTACTTGTCATGAGGCGTACTGCCTAGCCAGTGATAACAGATGCTAATATACTGTCCTCTGTGGCTCTGGTAGGACTATGTTAAGCCAAAATGTGGACCATCATTGAAAAACAGCTCCATAGCATGAGCAGAGGTCTGAAACTTGAAGGGGAACCTTTTTAAAGGTGCATTACTCAATCATTGGATTGGAATGTGGCGTCGACATTTTACAGAATCCTTTATAGCTGTATTGCAGCCATCAGGCAGACATTTCTTTCCACTCGAGGCTCTTTTAGGAATCTCTGTTCTCATTTTGTGTTAACTACTGCGATGGACAACTGTTACAAGAGACTTAATTTCTGGTTAGGTAAATCACATTCTCCTAACTTCAAAACTGATTCAGAGATGATTAAGGAAACAGATACAGGTGCTCTCTGCAGAATTAAAGCAAATCAAAGGCGGTGTGTGCAACTACCATTTTCTTTTTGATCTCGTTCAGGCTTGGGTCCTTTCCTGTTGAAAGTTTTTTGGGTGAGGTATATATCATGTTTGGATAAGGAAAGTCATATTTAGGCTGGATGTTTTTTGTAAGAACTCATGACTCTTATGTCTTCTGTTCTTTTCCTCTGCATTATCATTTAAAAGATTTAAAAACAGCCAAATCACATTTGATTGTGTAAAGGTGCTACATGTTCCACATTACATACTTGTTACAAGAAAATTATGAGATAATAGAACAATCAAAAGATTGGCAGCCTTTGCAGCTTTCTAAGCTGTGTTTCACATCCCTGCGCTCCAGGCTTGAATTTCATGGATAATCTGCCGGATCGCACTACGAAAACTGCTTTATGGCACATAACAGAGGGAGAGCCAAAGACCTGCAGCTTTTAAAATTTATTGTAATAGCAGATGGTAGAACAAGTGAAAGGTTGATGGCAAAATCACATCCAACATTCCCTCTAACAGCCCCTTTAAAGTCCAACTGAACTTAATTTCTTCCCAAAGGCCTCGGAAACTTGGATCTGTGATTTCTTTCACTTTTATTTTCTCTTGTTACCTTGAGGGCATAAGAAATTTGTCTAAAGTGTGAAGCAGAATCAATACTGCAATATCAAGTGAACCTCTGTTAAACATCAAACTGTATTTTCTCTGACCAGCAATTCTGAGCGTTCACCGTGTCGAGCTGGAAAGGGATCAAGCCTTTCAAAATGTTGTTCACATCATTTAAATTGAACCAAAATTATTTATTTCTATATAGATAGAGTCATAACACACAAAGTACATTTCTGAAGTCCTGGTTTTCAAAAAACTTACTCCAGAAATATCAAAAAGCATCTTTCTTTACACTGTGAATTGAACCTTTTAACATTGAGAAATACTCTAAATACTCCTCAGCATACTTAACGCACTCATCTACAGCACAGCTCACACACCAAATCTTTTCTCTCATTTTTTTTCTGTCAACCTGTACAACCCTTGATCCTTAAAATCCCACAGGTTTACATTAGCTATAAACCTGCCTCGTGACAGTGACAGGAACCATTGAGTTAACTGACTTTAGCTCGTCTGTGAGCTACTTCTGCCTGGAGATTATCTAGGTATCTGCAGCGTTAGCTCTGCTGTCACACTTAACTTCACATAATTCCCTGACATTACAGATTGACCGGAGCAGATCACATCCGATGCCTTTGTGTTATTAATTGTGGATTACCTTTTATGAAACTACTGTTGACTCATTTGAATCCAATAAAATATTATTCCTTGTCGCTTTGTGATTTATCACTGGCTGGTGTTGGCCCTAGGTTGAATCTTCCAGGTTCACTGATGATTTACATATTCATGAGGAGAAGGTTCACTGCAACCCACAGATGAAGCTGACAGATGCTCCTTTGATACAAGAAAGTGTTTTAATTACGGTAAATTAGGTATGGAGGCTGGTTAACAAGATACTTAACTGTGATATATAAGAAATAACAAGCTTTTCATTTTAACCTTCGATGGCTTAAGCAAGCTTCAAAGGTCAGAAAGTGTTTGGTGCCACCGTATAACATCTTCTGCTTAGTCATTGTGTAAGTAAATACATACATATTTGGGCTTTTAAGACAATGTTTTTATGCACCTGCAATGATACAATTAAAATATCTAAAATATAACCCTTTATTTTAAGTTCATATCTGTTACGCAGTTGATACAAGATAAACTGATTCATTGATTGATGGATTAACAGTACTGGGCTACTAGTATTTGTAAGCTTACTTCTGGGAACCATTAAGAGGCGATCTGCCATTGCTTTAAAAAAATGGTCCATTGGAGTAAAGATGAGGTGACTCTCTGTACTCAAGCCTAACCTTGTGTTTTTGCCACATGCCGCTACAGCAAATTATCAGCACTAGATCTTGGCACAACAAGCATGTTGTATGCTTATTGGCTCACTGACACAGATGAGATTAATTCCTTAGGTAATGAAATTTGGTATGAAATGACGATATATTTTTTCCAATACTTCGGCCTGTGCCATAAAAGTATTACATTTTGATACCCAGCCCTAGTTTTGTTAAACCTGCTATAATAGACCTGCATCTCCAGCTTTTAGTACATTCACATGCACAAAATAATCTGACTTAAACCACATCACACGATATGCAGTGACAGCAATTGTTATGTATCATTTTGCCCTGATATTCTTAATTAGGTTTTTTTTTAAAAATGTGATTAATGGTACAATGCAATTACTAAACCCATCATTTCTTATCACAGAACATCTCAGAATGTTCCCAACATTTTTCAACTGATAGATGATGCAGGTTGGATCTAATTGAATCTCAACCCACTCAATAAAAGAGCATGGCTTTCAAATAATGCATGCAGAATGGGTTACTTTGTGAAATAACGTCACTTCAGTGTGACTAATAAGCATTGTTTGCAAATGTGTCTATTCTCTCGCTAGATGTTACCTGTTTCTTGTGCAAGCACTGTCTCATTTACTCAATGCACTATATCTCACTTGCATCACATGAAGTTAAATATGTGGAAGGGCAGATGTATTATAAAAAAAAATATAGACTTATCCTGTCTTTGGACAAAAAAGAATGTTTTCTAAACACAATGCATCTGAAGTCTGAGGTCTAATACAGTCACAGAGATAAAATATTGATTGGCAAAGAATAACCTGCTACAGTTTGCATTCAGAGACTTCATCTTCTGGTCATTACGCTGTGTATCTGCACAACAACATCTTTAAAACCGATTTCAACGTTGTTTGGCAAATTGCGTTCGAAATTAAAAGATGCACCAAAAAGTTCACAGATGTTCACCCACACACGTGAGATTCAGTGTTGACAAAGCAAAAGAAAACAAAAGGGAGGGTTTTTTCTTCTCAGATGATTTACTGTACGCACAATATGTTCAGATACAGGTGCAGTCCTCAGAGAGACAGTTACATCAGCATAGATGATGAACCCCTGAGTGTCTCATTTTAATGCACGGCGGCAAGCACACGGTGCATTTCAAGCTGTAGGATGGTTTCTTTAAGTGTTGGTTTTGTTTAGAAATAGTCTGTAAAGACCATTTGAAGCAATGTAAATCAGTTCAATCTTAATTTGCAGCTTCTCCTGAATTCAAACCTTCATGTCAGCACAGAAAAAATATCTTGTATACAAACCCAAAATGACAACACTGTTTCCAATCTGTATTACATTACTTTTGCCTGACATTCTCAAGGCATCCAGTTTTGCTTCTCAGAGGGTAAACATGGAACGTAATAAGACAGCTCACTGGTAGATTAATCAGAAAAACACAGACAACATATTTTATGATGACCAACAAGCAACCAAATCAAGTTATAAACTACTTTTTAATTTGTACCAAAGTGGTGCAGAGCAGAGTGGGAAGTCTACCTGAATGCAGAGTAAGTTCCCTTTGGAATGGGGAGCAGGATGAAGAAAACTTAGGGACTGATCGTTTCTTATTGAGTCGGGGCTCTGCTTTGTCTCAAGATGTTATGAAAGAATAAATATAATTCTCCCCATTGATGAATATCATTTTAACGGACTCTAGGCAAGAAAAGAAATGCATGGATGGGGATTTTCCTTATACTTGTCACACTGATTGAAAAGGGTTTTGACAGCTCCGCAGCATAAAAATGTGCCAGACATTATTCAGGCAATATCTCTTGACCGCCATCGCAACTGTTAGCATACTGTGGCCATTTGCAACTATTACCAACACTGAAATGTTCAGTGTTTATAGTACCCCCATAGAGAGGGGTCAGGATGACAGTTTTTATTCATTTTTTTTTTTTTATATTTTTATATTACCTGTGGTTCTATTATTGCACATTCATAGAATTTTGTTATTTCTTGTACAGTTGTATAGATTATTATTGTTTATAGTATAGTTTGCACTGTGTATATACATTGTATATATCTTGCTTTCTATTTATGTTATGTACAGAGTGTTTTCTTTTTCTTACTTTTTTTGTTGCGGACCAACTGCTGCTGTAACAAAATAATTTCTTAGTCTGGGATCAATAAAGTAATTCTATTCTATTTTAAGCTAAAACCATCACTATGCCTGACCATCATGACTTATAGGTAGTTAAATCCACTAAAAAACTGTCTGCGCTAATACAAAACGTCTGCTACGCCCATCATACAAGTTTCACAATTCTTTAAAAGTGCTGACAGATACGCATTTTCTCACTCTGTCAGCGGTGCCACTCCGAACATAAACATTCTCAAACAGCATGCGACACGCTGACAGACACACATCTATGAATCTTTTCACCCAATTGATGAAATTTTAATTGACTATCAGTGTCTCATGGTAAGGCTTTTGTCTGAGCACTGTTGGGAACCCGCCTTACATTTGGCACCCAGCTGTGACTACTAGTGTCTGATAAGAAAAACCACAGAACAAAAAAACTGCTTTCAGTAGCAATTTCATAGTGATGTTATTACCATTTCATGATTTTCCGCAGTTTTTTTTAAGAGGGAGACAGAGAGGAACATTAACAGGAGTGACAAGGTGGGAGCATGCACAGGCCTCAGAGGACTCATCTTTACTGAAATTATAAATAAATACCAAAAATACATAATTACAATATACGTGGACATTCATTAGAGTTCAAGAACTGTATTAACGGCCACTTCTTTTTTCTAATGAGGCTAGAGGACTGTAGAGGACGTGAAAGGAACATTTTAACATTTAGTGAAAGACACATTACATTCTCTCACAGGTACAATCACAGGCACAGCTGGCCACTGATAAGTACACAGATTTCTGCTGCTTTTTCTCAGGTTTCAGCTGTTAACTTGACAGCACGTCCTGCAGGACATTGTTGGACATTCTGGCTCCTTTGCACCTTGCAGTATGTTGATTTGTTCCATGTTTGTACTTAACAATGATCTCTTAAGCTGGTCATTATTAAAAGGTTGAGGGGAAAAGTAGCACAGGCAATATCGGACAGATATTTTAAAGACATTGCATGCAATCAGCAATGGACTGGTTTAATATTTCATCAGTTTAGTCGGCTGATATGTTAAGCGCTAGGTCCAGCGTGTAGGATTTAATGACATAGCAGTGAGGTTGCAAAGTAACCAACTGACCACCCCTCGCCTTATCCTCTACTATGGTTGCAACTAAAAAGAAGAAGAAGACAAACATGAAAACCCGCTGTCTGTAGCCAGTGTTTGGTTTGTCCATTCTGGGCTACAGTAGAAACATTCTCACTCACCACGTGTGTCAAATATGACAGCTTGGTCAGTGGCCCTAAGCTTCAAACTATGATGGTCTACCTGCCTCTTTAGCATCAGTTTTGCATATGTAGGGCTCTGCTGTCACGTTAGCATTGATGAGTAATATGCAACATCCAAACATTAGACATTCAAAACTGTTGGCTGCCTGTTGACTTTATACATATTTGGGCACATTAGGATTGTTGGCCTGCTGGCAAAATTGTCAAACAGTCGCAGTTTAGTACTTTGTTAGGTTAAAGCTCCAAAACTAGTACCAAAACTTCTTGGTTAGGTTTAGGCTCCATATCTACAAAAGATCAAACTTTGGGTTAAAATAAGTGTTGTAAGTGACATAATTTACCCACATTAACTTACTTACTCAACATACCTTAAAAACGTATCACTCTTGGAAACAAACGGGATGCCAATCCCAGTCACCAATAGTAAAGTCCACTGTATGACCCATTCGATCACTCTGACTTTCTCGCTATTTCTACTACTGCACTGCTGAGGGGTGCTTCAAGAACAGCGCTAGAGGGTTAACTACATCATCAAACTTAAGAGCATAAGGCCACTGACCAGGCTGCTGTATTTGACGTCGGGAGTGAGAACGGGCTTGTAGAAACATAGTGGTATGACATGGTGGACACGGTGGAGAAAAGGCTCATTCTAATGTATCAAAAACACAGCAATTTTCAGTTTCAGATCATTATACTTGAATGACAACATAGTTGTGAATATTGTATTCCATTACTGTCAATAAATCCCACATACTGGACCTTTAAGAGTTTATTATCCCTGCACATAAAGGCTGTGCTGCACCATACTTCCAACCGGATTAAGGTGGTTTGAACTGACAAAGCCATCCTTGGAGCCCTGTATCCGTGCTCCTGTTGCTAAAAATGTCCAAAAGTTGGCACAGAAAAAGAGAAGTTGCCATTCAGTTTACATGTACACTTTGTCCCACCTGAAGGCTGTACAGGATTCCATCTTGGGAGTCAGTATTTTTCAAGAACATAAGAATCCCCATCAGGAAGGAAGTAATGTAATGCACTCAGCACAGGACGTTAGAGAATAATGTCTCTCACTCTTTATAGTAGAGTCAGAACTGCAGGAAACTTCCTTTTTTCCTTGCAACCCATATTCACAAATTGGAAACCATGGATTTAGGCTACTTTAGATTCTTAGAAGTATTCTACCCTTTATTGTCCGGTGTTAGATTTAATAGGGTGGGGTAGAATGTGTCTGGAGGTGGGCATATGCCTTGTGAATTGGACATATTCGGGGGAAAGTATTCCTCGGCCGCAAGGGGGAATGCTCAGTTGACTTAAACGCAGCCCTTTACTGCAACGGCCTCACCGATTCACTGAGCTCTTTTGAAGCAGAGCAGCAGTTCCACAACGAACAAAGAACTTTTGACGCGATGGAAAAAACAAAGACAGAAGCAGATAGATAGAGACGTACAGGCAGACAGAAATGTCTGTGTTGAGTAAGGATGGTGGTGGAGCTGTATAAAAAAAAAGCTGTCGTTCGCTCTTCTGACAATGAAACAGAGGGTTATGCGTCACCCCTACTCTCAGTGGATTCCATAAGATCACCTGTCTTTTCTTTCTCGTGTATGTTCAACGGAATTTTAATCTTGAAGAGTGGATATGGTTTGATCTTAAAGAAATGTTCTTGTTTTGTGATTTTAAAACAATCGGAGCTGTCTTTCAACACTAACAATGACTGCCACGGACCTCAAAGTGAAGGTGATTCAAAATGTTTAGGAACTGAATTGAATAAAAAATATCAAGGAAATGGTAGAGTAGATGCTTAATTTTTTGCGATGAAAACTTGCCTCAGCATGCGCTGCAAAATTACCAAGTAAAAGGAGTGAAGAGGGATAATGGCAGAAAACAGGTTTGTCTTTGAGAAGGCCCGTTTAGACAGTACAGAGTTCATCTATACAAAATGATACTGTTCAAGAGGAGTGAGCAATAACTACTGTCTGCCATGAAAATGGAGGTCAGAAAAGTACACAACAGAGTGGCACATCTGATTTCAGCGGAAAAGTGCTGCTCTGCAACAACTTTCTTCTCCTTTTGTACATTGCTCCTTTGGGAGAACTCCCTGGGCAACAGTATTCCGAGGCCAGAAGCACAGACAGACCTCCAGTGAACCGTATGCTACACTGGAGAGATAAAAGGTGCACTTATAGAACAGATGAAGGGCAAAGCGGAAAAAAATAAGTACGAAGAAAAATATATTAGTTTTGGTAGTTAAAAGGCGGGATAAAGCTCTTGAAAAAGATGAAATGTTTGTTTGGTGTTGCAACCTGTTTCATCAGAAAAAAGCTGACGTCTCTATCACCCGATCTCATTTCAGCATCTTAGAACAGAAGTAATTCCAACTGTGCAGTAATGGCTGAGGATTGTTTTGTTAATGCATTCACCGTGTTCTCTGGACGACCTGCAGCATCCTGCTCTCTCGACGCCGCACTCCAAATTCATAAAAGTGTGGTTATTACAGTTCTGCCACAAGTCCAGCTGAATTCCTTTAAGCCATTAGCGGTTGTTGAGAATGGTTTGGGCCTGCCTCAGCATCGACTGTAATGACAAGGACAGGGTGCCAGGGAGAATCAATGCGTCTCTGTGGCTCAAGAATGAAACTGTAACAGCTAGAATGCCCCCATTGAGTGCTGGGCCACCGTCTTTTTCTACCACTTAATTGATCAAGGTTTTACTTGTCTTGTCACAAGACTTTAACCTAATTTGTTTTCCATTCACTCACAAAGTACCTTCATTGAATAACCGTGTTAACAATCCACAGCATTACATCCATTTATTTTATTTCTCTTCTCTCCAAACTCACTCAAAGTATTGTGTCTCTGTAAATTTACATGTAGCAGGGGCACTTTTAACTCGTGTAATTAATTATCATATCAGACATAATCTTTATATTAATTTTGGCTGGCGCACACGTATACACTGGCTTTTTATTAGAGAATATTCTCTTTGTATGTGTTTTAATTCAGCAGAGAGAGAGTGGAGGGGCGCAGGGCTGGGAAGATTTCCTTCTGCCTTTGTTCTTTCTGAACAAAGCAGAGGTGCATCATACATATCCTCTTTACCCCTGCAACTTTGCAAAGATGTCCTCGTAATTGGGTGATAGTTTTTACTGCAACGCCCGCCGCATGCATTTCCATTACATTTCTGTCATAAAATACCCTCCTCACTGTCGTCAACTTAAATGGAATGTCAATACTTAGCGTGTGGAATGGGGAGCGTGGAAATGGGCTTAACATTGGGACCCATAAACATAAAGTTTAATGCCGCCACCAAAGGCAGGGCCAATCACGGCATGGCTTTGCAAATCAAAGAATAATAATCACAGATTTTCTCGCCCGGCCATCTCAACAGCTTAATATAAATAAGTTAGCAGCATCCTCTTGTTCGCTCTCGTTTTCGAATCATCACCAATTTCCTGCCCTCCTTTCCTTTCTCCTTCACGTTGTACACTTTTCCTTTTCTTGGATCCAAATGGCAATCCCCAACCCTGACCCCTGTTTTACATTCCTTTCATTTAAAAACAATGTATTATTTTGCGATGAAGTCCAGAAAAATAAAGTAGGCCAAAATGTTAAAAAACAAAACATCAGAATTGAATAATTTGGCAGGAAATAGGGATTGGATTGTGGAAGTACAGACATCGCCGCTCAGCTGATCTCCATCTGATGTCCAGAGGGAGATTCCCCACACAGGAACACTTTATGGGCTCATTTGAATTACCACAGCTCCGACTGTAAGTCAGCAGGCTGCTAAGAAGGGGTAAGCCGTGCCAGCACAGGGCGATTATAGCCATAATATATTAACCCATACTGGGCAATTTCCAGAGACAAGTCAGACGATGCTCTGATTGATTCTACTATACTTTAAGTGTTAACTATTAACACTACAGTAAGTGGAATATGGTTGTTGTCATATATCACCTGTTCAGACGACTAGTTATTTCACCTTCTGTTTGCCAGTTTTAGAACTGCCACCCTCACATCCATTTATTACGCAATTAAGAGCTAGTGTTAATATATTGATGTAATTAGTTGATAAATAAATAAATGAATGGCTAAGTAAATAAATAATGATCCTAGAGGTGCCTGAGTGAGTCATCCACATAACATGCAAAGTATTGTTTTGCCCTCTTGAGTCTTACGCTAGTCACGAGATAAACATCATGTTCTTTTCTTAGCGGCACGCACACACACACACAACACTTGTTGTGAAACAAATGTTGTCTTGTGATGTCAAGGAAGAGTGCATACAGTGGTATCTCTGAGGTAATTAAACAGAACTAAAGGTCTGCTGTGACTAGGAAGGCTTGGCAGGGCCAGACTAATGGGAAAGCTGATTAAAGTGTGTTTCATCCCCCTAATGAAACTCATCTTCTCAGCCCACAGCATGCAGACAAGTTCAACGCAGTAGCTTTACAGGTCCACAGAGACTTCCCGCAGTATGCTATTATTCCTCTTACCTTTACATGTTGGTCATAAAAGTTCATTTTCATTAGGGTTACCAAAGTGAGCTACACCAATTATTTGCGATTAAGATGACCTTTCTGAACTGTAGAACTATGTGGTGTCGTAAGATATGTGTATATATATATATATATATATATATATATATATATATATATATATATATGTATATATATATATTCTTTACATATGCTGTCATTTGGCAGATGATACAGTAAGTGCATTTAACCTCCATCGATAAAAGAGCCCGATCTCATCAGAAATTGTGAGTGTGTCCCTCATGAACAAACAGCCAACAGCATGTCCAGAGCTGCATTCCAAATGCTTACAGTTTTTAAAAGTACTCATCTGTTGAAAACACTTTTTGGACACAGAGGTAGCAGAACTCAATGCTGTTTGGCAAAAACACCCGGTACTCTAATTTCATGATGGCACATGGCTGAGGTTTGTGCTGACAAAGCCACATGGTTGCTGAGGGTTTGCCTACTTGTGCCCATTTGGCGTTTTGGTGACTCACTATGAACTCAGCTGTGCTAAATTTCACAGGTAGGTGCAGTACGTAGGACGGTGGTCATTTCAAAGCGTAAATGTTCTGGGTGTGAATCCATGTGCACTTCATGTGCTCCACTTACCTAGGAATGTCCAACAACTTTCAGTTTTGGTACACTGCAAACTCTAGAATGCCCATGGACATGAATAACATTGTCTGTCAACTCATGCTAGCCCTGTGACAGAATGGCAACCTTCCCGGTGTGTACGCTGCCTCTTGCCCAGAGTACGCTGGAATAGGCTCCAGTGATCCTGCTAGGTTAAGCAGGTATGAAAATGTAGGTGTGAAGGTTTTTGGTGGATCTGAGCTCATGCTGCTATCACACCAATTCTTACTGTAGGACAGATTTAATCTAAAAACATGGCTTTCCTTGTTTCTATGAATTGCATGTATAAATGTGTTTGTGATGCGAGCAATTGTCATCCTGGAAGAGATCGCACACCGGGATGTGCGAAATGAGAACTGTGCCAGTGTCAGCCCCCTTTGAAGATGTCAGGAAATGGTGACTGGATGCACTTTCTTGTTGTCAAACTACCCCTGCTGTACACTTCCAGTCTTGAGTGGCCCCTTTTTTTCTAGTATAATTTAACCTGTTCTAGAATTCAGCAATGCTTTCTCTGAGCCATAAAAAACAAAGCGAATGTGTTACTGTATATCCTCCCACACGAATATAGGGTGCCATATAATCATTTATCATGATGCTGCATCTCCCACACAAGGAGCTCAGTTTCTTTTTGGGAGGGGCGTTTTATTTATTTATTTATTTATTTATTTATTTATTTTTTTGTCCAGACTGTTATGATGTAACTGGTCATGAAAGATGCCAGTCCCACCCACACCAACTGAAAATGCATTGCTCAATCCCAGTTCCACTGCAGCATAGATATGCAACAATCCTCCGGCGACAAAATTACCAAAAGTCAGTTGGCATAGGCTGTTGAGACAGCATTATGATGCATCTGGTTTAATTTCTGTCTCATTTTTGGTTCCATTTGTAATGCAACTTTCCTCTCGACAGCACTGTACATTTCAGGAATACTCTCAGTGTGGGATTCTCCATCAGTCATGCTACCCTCAGTCTCTTCAGCGTCTTCACTGGTCCATTTAATATGGAAAACCAAGTCAAAATTCAAAATCTCTATGTAGCCTCTCTTGGAGAGAACTCGTTTTTATTTCAATTTTATTGTGTGACAGCGGCAATTAGAAAATCAAAACATACATTTTGATGTTAATAAGGCAGAAAATATCATGGTAAAAGTAGAACGGTGGACTTCTTTGCTCTCCCATAACTTTAATCATCTGTTTATCTTTTGCTTTTTCAACGTTTTGATTCAAAATACTCTACTTTTGCCATTTCAGGTGATGAAAAGTGTATCGATATCTAACGTCACTGCCAGCGCTCAATCAATCTCAATAACGTGTTCTGCTCCCGCACCTTATTTTTGTTGTCAGCGTTGACAGTAGCACACGCTGCAACCAAGGATTTACCACGATCACTGTGACACTGTGGAGTGAAAAATGATCAATTATATTGGTGCCAACTCTTACTTCCACTCTCTCTGTCACTTATAACACTAGTGATGAATGGCTAGGTACTAATAAATAATCTCATATTCTGGGCGGTACATGGAGAAGGACTGCTATTAATTAGAGTGACAGACAAATGGAATATATTAAGAAGATGCATCATGAGATAAGGTTCAGAGTATTGCTCTACTCTTCTTTCACCTACTTTTCTCATTTTTCTCCAATAATTGGAAGAATTTGTGAGAGAAAGTATCGTTGGAACGTTTCATGTTGGAATGGTTAGCATCTTTCTGGGACTAGAAAGCAGATGCTTACACCAGCAATAAATTAACCCAACTCAGTAAAATTAACAGCTTTCCAAATAGAACATGCTTAAAGGTTACATTCTCAGCACTTTCTCAAAAGTTTGTTATGGTGTTTATACAATATCCAAACGTGTTGATGTTTAGAGATGTTTTGGTGTGCTTGTTATGGTTATTATAGGTTTTTTGACCTAATTAAAAAATATTATCAAATATAACCGTTATTCTATGTTTTCGACAGTTTCAAATGCCTGATGCAACTAAGTAAATTTACTGTACTTCAGTAGAATTCTGAGCTACTTTTACTGTGTTTTGTACGTTTTACTCACTACATTTATTTGATACATTTAGTTACAAATTACTTTCAGATTATGTTTTCCTAGAAAATTACTTTTGATACTTAAGTAGATTTACATGTACTTGTACTCAAGTACTATTGGCATGGGTGACATTTACTTTTACCAAAGAAATATTTTAACATAGTATGGGTTCTCAAATGTATGACTCAAAGGTCCACATCTGATGTTTATTCAAGGTCTATTCTGGCACGATAGGTGAAAAACTAAATATAATAGAAAGAAAAATAAGAAAAAATCTAAACTTTCCTGTTTACAAAAACCTTCCTAACTATTGAGATGAATTTTAAACTGAGTGCACCTTGACGTCCCTATCGACCGCCCATATTACCTGGTTCAAAGCGGTGTAGATTACAGAGTTTACAGTAGTGCACCTGAATGCAACATGAGCTTGGTAAGCAAATATTTATTCAGCTTCCTTAAACTGTAAAACTGAATGGTCCATACTTATTATTGTTGTTAATATATTTGCTTTAAAACATTAGCCCATACAGGTTCACTTTATATCTATCTATATTCTTTACTTAGAAAATGACATACATAAGTGTTAGCCTTATCACAGGCCTACATGTGGTAAACAAATAGCCAGTGAAAATGTAAGGTAAGCAAGCATTAGCCCAGAAACGTTAGCTTAGAATTAGCTTCAAGCTAACCTTGTTTCAAAACATTTTTCAACGTTTTACGTTGCTCTGTGTGCCCTCGCTTGCTTTGTAACATCCCTAGCCTACAGTGGGAAGCAGTGGAACCTAAGGCCAGCTGTCTTTCCTCAAACCTTTAGCTCAATCAATCTATTGAAAGCACAAAACGTAATTTACTTCTTGGCAGAGCCAGCAGTGCTCACTGACCTCCTCTGCTCAGAGAATCTGGTAAGCATTTTTTATTTAAGCTATATACTTACTCTCTATCATTAAACTGAATGGACCATACTTTCATGCTAGTTATACATTATTTGCTTTACAATGTTAGCATGTCATGGATTCAAAACTAAATATTAAGGTGTTTGCAATAGGTAAAACATAAGTTACAAGCTCCCAGCTCAAAATGTTTGTTTCAATTAAGCTAAAAGGTCACATTACCCACTAGCTGCTGGCTGCTTGTGTAGGATCAACTATGTAAAGTAGCATACATCCTAATAATGATGCTAATTGTAAGGGAATGGGCCAATTCTGTAAATCATAGGTGTCATATCGGAGCATAGTGTTTGAATACTATAGGCTAAACCTCATATTGAGTTTGGTTTAGCCATGGCAGTTTGTGTCTAAACCGTAAATGAGAATGTTTGCTTGCTATGTTTTCAATATTTGATATGGAGGGCAGCATCTTGTGCACATAAGAACCATGTATTTTACTGTGTACAATGTGAAAAAAAGAAACACCTGTCCAATGCAATACGTTAATTTAATTGGTCACTGTAGTAGATTCTTTGTTTGTGAAATTTGAAGTATTCTGTATTTGTTTGGGATGGATCCTGATTCACCTTACCAGTACATTTTGAGGCTGTGATGATGCCGTACTACGAATGCATTGGATTAATCTTACCCCTACTTTGTCTTTTATGTTGTTGGTCGATATGTTCACTCTAAGATACTCACAAAGAGCACAATGAATGCTCTGCACACTGAATGCTGTGCCATTTTTTCCATTAATTTTGTACAGTTAATAAATCATACTTACATTTTAAATTTTGTTGTATTATGTTTCAATCTTAATGTGTTACCCTGGGAAATCATTTAAGTAATCTGCAAACTGAATTTCAAGCCCATTTGAAGACCGTTTTTATCTGTGACGTTTAAGGCCCAATCCCATTTCTCTTTTCTACCCCTACCCCTTGTCCCTACCCCTTGCCCCTTGCCCCTTGAAACGGAGTGCCAAGGGGTAGGGCTGAAAGTCAACCCCTCCGAATTGGGACACCCCTTCGACAATCGCGTACGTCATCAGTAGTCACTCGCAATTCGTTCACAACATCAAATTCATGCATACACTGCACAGGCTAATGTTAACGTTACATCCGATTTGTGCATGACATTCCTGCGTATCTCATAACGCTATCAATGTAACTGAATACCAGCAGCGAGGTTGCCAAAGTTTTTATTAATAACATTATCACTGTAGATTATCAGGGCTTCCCACAGAGCACCGCTAGTAGCGTTCAGCCTGGTAACGTTAACCTGAAGCCTCAACTACTAGCTATTTTTTTTTCATGTGCATTTTATGAAGAAAATGACCATTACACATTGAAACAACGTTAAACTAGACAATACAAAGGTTTTCGTAAATTTTAAAACTTTATTAATGGAGAAAATATTTACATTTGTGAACTTCTTTCGCGGTAGCAGCCACCTTGCCAGTGATTCGCAGTGCATTCTGGGAAATCTGTCGTAGCCCTCCGTTTGGAGTGTGCCTCTGGAAAATCTCCGTTTGAAGGGGTATATAGCCCTACCACTTCCCCCTAACCCTTCGTCCTAACGGGAATTGGGACACCCCTACCCCTACACGTTAACGCGCAAAACGGAGGGGTAGGGCCAAGTGGTGAAATGGGATTCAGCCTTAGACTTGTTGATGCTGGCTGATGACAATGTTGCAGCCAGGGATTGAAACTTCTGCCTCATTATTTATTCCATTCATATTCTGTTGGGACACATGTGAAAAGATTTTAGTGTTGTATGTTGTTGAATTTTACAGCATGTTACCCCAGACTCAATTCTGTACACGGTCCATTATACTCCTGTGAGTAACTGTTACTGTGGCTGGGCCTGCATTCACATAGAACTTCATATTTCCAAATGTGTGTTTGTGCTCTGGTGGGTGCCGTAGCTGTTTATTTGTTTATGTTTGTGTGGAAACAATTTCATGCCAGTGACAGCAGACAGGCTGACAGGCCGACTGGCACGTTGCCATTCAACATAGTTAAGCCGAACACAGCATCAATAAAAAGTCTCCACCTGTGTTGCATAGCTAAATAAAGTCGCATGCAGTTAATACATTGGTAGCCAAGCTGTAAACAGATAAATAACTGAAAATAAGTGCAAGTGAGTTGACTATTTTTAGGAGACAGAAAACTTAAGTAAGCAAGTTTGGCAAACAATATGGCCTGTGCTGATAAGAAACACAAGTTGGATGCTATATAGTGCTACTGCCCAGATAACCCAGTCCCTCCTTTCTCTCTGCTTCTGCTCTGTGTTGTTGTTGGTCATCTGGAAGTCAGTTAAAGACAGTGATTTATGCCTGGGGCTTCATGCAGCATAGCCTCATTACACACAGCCATTTTGAGAATCAGCAGATAATTACAGTATACATCATAGACCTCATGGGGCCCGGCAGATTCAGTCTATTCCACCGGCCTGTCATTTAGGCCATAGGGCCTCAGGAATCGAAAACTGGATGTTAACCTCATTTTGGACTATAATTTGCTCTTCATTTTACAGGGATTCCTGTTGAAAATTCATTGTGGAATGTTGAATTGGCATTTTTTAATTGCTCTGCTGTGAATATTCATTATAGTTAATGGTTTTTCTTTGCTAATGGTATATCTTTATTCAGTGAAGACAGTACAGAGTTAAGCTCATTTGAGGGCAGTAAAATAGGTGTGATAAAAATGATGACTTCTTTAATTTTAAGTTATTCTACATAGTTATTGTATTCCCTTTTCTGTTCCCTGGAGTGACATATGTTAGGGCTTTTGAGTCTTCTTTCACAACTACATGTATAAATGACAAAGCAATCGAAGCTAAACAAGCAATTCTAACAGACTTTTCTTTCAATCTTCTCATGAAGGGAACATTAACTCGTGCCCGAACCGAACTGAACCCTGAATATCTGGACCTCCGTCCCCGAGCCGAGCTGAACCCTGAATATTGGACCCCTTGCACCCCTTTAGTGAGTACTGATGGTCCCATTTGTCACTAAATGATCACCATAGATTCACTTGACACAAGTCATTACTTTCAATAAAATCTAATTATGTTGTATAGCAGTTTTACTTCAGCATCCCACGCAATGGCATGTTAAGCTCGGTTATGATTTGTTACATTCTGTATCATTTTCTCATTCATGACTCCATCCATGCTCAGGCATGCATCTGTGTGGGACACAGACTCTGCTTTCTCCATATTTCCTCCTTCTTCCTTGTATGATGTTTAAGTTTATTTTGCCTCTTAGTTACTGTGACATATTGTACTTACAACATCATTAAATTCAGTGCCTGATGCGATGCTAATATCCATGCCATTTTTACTTGAGTAATAAGTATTTGTCTCATTACCTCCATGCTTAGAAAACACAGTGCTTGATAGTCATCTGGGGTTTGGAGGAGGTTCGCTTGTGTTGCTGTGCTTGCACACTGGTGAATCTTAATGATGTCAGTTTTTCTTACTCTCTGTTATCAACTACAGTGTGTCAACATGGGGAGGGGGGGGGGTGTGTGTTCTTGTACAGTGGGAGTCTCACCATATACTGCCTCCATTGTAAACCGCAGTGTCAAGTTTATTTATTTTTGCCCTTTCATGATGTAGGAATAATTTGCTGTCTGTACATTCGCTACTCATCGTGTGTATTATACGTGGTGATGGATGGAGATAATTCCTTAGAAGCTGCTGTATCTGGAGTAGTATATCTTTTTTTATAAATATATATTAAAATGATAGATATAGATATATAGACAGACAGGCAGATATATCTCCCTGTCCGTCCATATATCTGTATCGATCTATTCCTTCTGATCTCTACATTGTGTGCCTGGAATATTCCACTGGAAAACTTAAACCTTGAGGTGTCTTTGTCTGAGCTGAAGGTCCTTGCTCAGGCATTAGGAACCACAGAGAGTTATTGATTTGAATAAGTTGTTGTCAATACATCCCCTCTATGTCAGCCGTGTGTGTGCCCCCTCATTGTAAGCATATTTCACATTGCTGAGGCTCTCATGGCTATTGTGGTGTGAACTAAAGATAAGTGATTGTAGTAGGCAGAAGCAATAAGGGAAAATATGCCAAACCGCTCATGTTAATTCTATCTTAAAAAATGCAAATACTTGCATATGCAAACATAGCTTACAAAGTATTGATTAGTGCATTTGACATTGTGTTTTTATATTTTGTGAGGGCTTTGCAAACTGTATTTTTTTATACATACTAAAGAAGACAAAACAGTTTGTTTGTCACAATTTGTTTTACACATCATTATCTTGTAGTTATATTCTCATTAGTTGTACTTTCCCTAAATTAAACATTTATCACTTGTTGTGCACCCTTGGGTCCCCCACCAGTAAATGGGGAAAGCTAATGAGACAGTGGTATAGACGCAATGTCCCACCTACCCAAACTCCCTTGGGCTGGCATCAAATCCTCAGGTACAATGCTGTGTTGTGCACTGATTTTACTGCAGTGGCTTCATTCTGCAAAGACTAGACTGACATTACTAAAACCATGGAGAAACATTTCCTGGGCATGACTCTTGAGCCTTTATGTCATTTTGACAGTCACTGTGATCTGAATAAGTTGTTGTTTGGACAGTTGATGCAGAGTGGGAGAAAGACTCCTATCTATGTGCAATAAAGTAGAGAATGGTTAGAAACTCCATCTTGGGGAGCAGTTTTCTTTGAAATAAATGGAGTGCCATGTTTGAAAACTCCATTTTCTTGTTTAATTCATCAATGGCTGCGAGCACAAGATGCCTTTTGACCTCTGTCTGCCATATTCTCCGGCCCCATCCACACAATCACACATATTCTCCTCAGGCCCTGTTTAACTATGGTAAGCTTACAACTTACAGTATACCGGGCACAGAGTGAAAGAAAACCCTGCACAATCACACTGTAATGTTCCACTGCCAGCCTGATCTACATGAGATTGTTGAAAACTGATGTCCCAAGACTCGCTCTCATTGCCTTCTTCTCTTCGCTCTTTCTCTCCCCTGGCCATATACAATACATAAAAATGCTCATTAAAAGACCAAATATATGTAGCTCGACATGTGAATACCTCAGATGTTATCCCCTAGGATCTACTTTAATGTCCATTGAACTCCCTATAGAAAATGTTTCTAAATTTGGGAGATATCATCAAATGGCATCCCGGTTGGTGATTTGAAGTCAGAATGAGCAGGAGTTTTTGGTTTGTAAAAACGACATTTACAGTTGGCCCCCTCTTCCCTGGCTCAACGACACCAGAGGCCTGTACCATGCAGCAGGATTTGTGCTTAGTCAGGAAAACTCAGGGTTAACCCCGGGCTTTCAGTTTTACGGTAGTGGTTCACTTTTTACCAGGGTGCATTGTCATGGTAACTTACACTTCACACCTTCATGTTCAAGTCAACAGACACGTATTAAAACACTGCCATCTGACCAATCGTCAAGACCAATCATTCTCTGGAAAATTGCATTAGCATTCATTGAGGATCTCATGGAGCTCGGTGCGTGGATCGTAATAGATGTACTTTTGTGTAGAGTACCTCCTCCTGTCTTCCTCTTTTATTTTTTTTTCCTGTTGGCTGCAAGGAAAGTCAAAGCCTATGCTTTTATTGTGATTTTGTATACTGATACGATATATTACAATGGAGACTGATTTCCGCACTAAAGCCTTGTACTTGTTATAAGATATGGAAGTACGTTTTTATTTGCTCCTAAGTCCGTTTGACACAGCAGGGGTTCAACTTAGCAACATATTAAGTCAATAAAATACACAAATGTCACTAAAGTCAGCTGTACTTGTAGCCTAATGATGGGGCAGGGATGTTATAAGCAGTTTTGTCAACTGTCCTTTTTGCACATGGCAGCTGTTGTAGTGTTGCTTCCAGCTCAGATTATGCCAGACTCTGCCTTTTTCTATTTCTCAAACATTATAGTTTGCTCTTTGTTTGTTTCGCTTTGCTGCTGGGAAACTTGTCCTGTAGATACAGAGAGCGCAACACTCTTACAATGGGTTATAAGTGAAGATAAAGAGGGATTTATTTTGTGTGCGTCTAGCAATTGTTTTCTAAAAGAATCCTACTCATCCCACCTTTTCGTAAACATGAATACAGCCAATTGTTTGAAGATTGGTGATTGATTCTAACAAGTACCCGTCTATTGGTAACACAGCATGATATCACTTGTACACATACATCATTGCAGCTTTCCCACTGAGTCTGAATTCATGTTAGGCTCCATTAACAGATGTTGCTTTTATCTTTGCTGTGAGACGCCTTTATATCATCAACCTGAGACATATTCCCCAAACATATAAATGGTTGAGAGACCAGTACGATAATATATGGGACAGGCTATGTTTTGCGTCTCCCTTAAGCGTACAAAGTCAATATTTGGACTTTAGCCTGATTTAATGAACAGAATTTCTTAAAAGATCTCTCCCGAGCTGTATTCAGTGGGAGATTGCTCTGGCTTTGTCAAAGCACTGTGCTGTTTGCTTATTGGGCCTCACCGGACTAAAGAAGCTCAAAGACAAACACGCGCATGCGTGCACACACATAGGCATGCACACTCACACACCACCACCGCAGAGGAGGCCCCTTTCTTCCAGCCCAAGAGGGAATGATGACTCTCATTATCGCCTCATAGCAAGATGGCCACAGTGCCCCCACTCAGCAGTCCTATTAAGTTACCAGACAGCTTTATTGTATTGGTGTTCGATAATTTCCTTTCCTCTGTCATTCGGAGTGCATCAGGGAGTTGTTGTACGGTGAGGGCTGGGTTGGAAGAAGTGGCAAGAACTAACGTGAAAAGGCACAGCTGGCTGAAATTATTCTCTCCCATGGTTGGTGACACTTTGGGCTCACTGTTGCCACAGAGACACCTTGCTTTTATTAATAGTTTAATCCCATGCAGAAACCATATCGATGGGACTGGAGGCTGGACTTTATTATGTAAACTAGTCACAACACACAACAAATTGCATCTTCCAGAGTAGTTGTTTTGCGGCAGGAAAAATACATTAAGAAACTGGAAAAGTCACCTTGCAGACTGCATGTGTCCCACTGATTTATTGGGAGTTTTTCACTCTGTGGTCCCCAAACTCATAGGGATCAATATATATACTACCATGTATATCTATTACCAGTGTCTGCAACACTGGAGTTTCCAAATGTAGTAAGATATTGGCACGGAGGGAAAAAAATCAAAGCTCTATGCCCAAAAGGATTTTCTACATTCCACCACAATGAACTGTCACACGTAACCTCCCTTTTTTAAAATTCACAATAGGAAATGATATTACATAGTATTAATTAAGCTTAAGCTCTTTTTCTGTGTTAAACAAGTCAGACATGAGTAACAAGTGACTGATGTTTACCTTCTGTTTTTCACAAGGCACAGTTCTATTCTAGCTTTATATCATCCTGTAAGTCATTTAAGTGTGCAGAATCTTGGTTTTGACAAGTTGTTTTTGTCATACACATTGTGTTGTGCTGAAATTGAGGCTGACAACAGCTATTAAGGCAAAGCAGGTGTGTGAGTTTGAAGAAACATCTGAACCAAGTTAAGATTGGGGAATCAAGAGAGGCAGGAGGCAGCAGCAGAGAGAAAGTAGAGCACCTTTTTCTGAGATGCACGTTGCTCAGCTTGTTTGTGCTTGCAATTTTAACTGCCTTTGATTGCAGACCTTTTAAAGGCAATTTGAATTGAATGGTAGATCAGTTCTTCCGGAAAATATGCGGTTGGTAAAATGGAAGAGAAAGAAAAGTATGCCCACAGACACTTTTTTTTTGCACTGTTTAGAAGGGAAAATATGTTGAGTTGTTTTTATGTGCCTCTGACCTTCAAAAGTGGCACTTTGTCAGTGTCTGCTAGAATTTGTATAGTAAAGTTGCAGTTGCGTGAGTTTTAAACCATGCCAAGGTGACATTAGGCACATTGTCAAAAGCAATCCTTGTCGGTGTCACTGTTGAGGCTGAGAATAAGCCAATGGCGAATATAGTTTCGTGGTTCAGTCGTAGGGTAAATACATTACTTTCTAAAATGTACTTATTGACCATGCTGGAAAATCACATTAGAAAAAAGCAGCAGACACTCGCAGCTATTAATGTTGACAGTGATCAGACTTTTAAAAGGTAGAAAGAGTGCTAAATCATATTTGGGTACAAGCTGAGATGAGAGAGGAGACTTTAGGGGGTTTGTAAATAGAATAGCTAGTAATGCTGCAGTGTGAAGCCAAGACACAATTTGTAAACTACACAGGTGAATCAGCTACTGCTTTGGGTTATTCCTCTCTGGTGATTTTGATTGCATTGTGCAAGATAAAGAACTAAAGCAGTCAAAGAGTTTGAGTCTTTCAAAAGTCTGGTCAAACATGAGTACCATCATTATAACATGTTACCTCAGGTACCCTAGTATGCTGGTGTCAGTTTGAGCAGCTTATGCATTATGGAACTGTTTTCAAGTGTTCAACATGATTAAAGGTCAAAGTTTCAAATGGTAAAAGGCCATATTCGTGCATGGCTCATCAAATTTTGGAACCAAATATATGATGCCTCTTGCTGCTGATTGGCCTGTTGGATGCCAGTATTAGTGATAGAGTTTGGTTTGACATGTTTCCTTACTGCTGCTTCTTTTTAGTTTAGTTACAGCATTTTGTTTTTGTTATATTTTCTTTTGAGAGGACACATTTCTGATCTCTCACAGTAACTGCTACTATTTAGGAAAATAGTGAACTAAGCAAAATCATTTTGAAGGACTAAAATAAAGTGACCTCAAAAGAAATTAAAGCAAACAGATTATCACTTGCTATTTCTGTATTTTGTCCTGTGGATCTCTCAGAAAATGTATCTTTTGATTTTTTTTTACTAATAGCCTGAGCCTTTACTCTGAAAGGTGCCTTGCAGCACAGTATGCAGCAAGCCTCCTTCAACATTTTGAATTGCCTTCTGTGAATCAAGTAAAATAAATCGGCTTTCTTGACCAGGCTAGCCTTTGTACAGAGATGTTATTTTCTACAACAAAGCTTTTTTTGTTCAAATTTGGAAACTGCTGCATGTTTTACAGGCTCTGTTGACAGGAAAACTTTAAGGTGAGATTCAGCCGTGATCCTGAGAGAGGTGCAGTTGTCATTGTGGGTGTTTGCCTGAGACTATGTCTCAATCAGGTATGGCAGAGAAATGCTCCACGGAGTGTAGAGTGGAAAAATGTGATAAAACCAGAGAGAAGAGTAGAGGCCCGGGGTGATATTCCTTTATATGAAACCAGCTCTACTCTAAAATTCCAAATGATATTGCCTCTATACATTACTATGGTTTAGTCAGCCTTTCTGCGTCTTCAGCAGTGATGCTCTGCTCATGGTGAGAAACATCATAGCAATTTAATGTTACGATAAGGCCCAAGCTCACTAAAATAACTGAAATTATTCCAAGCAGTTTTGCCTTGGGAAAGCATAAGCTGTTTACATCCAGCAATTACTAAATAATACAATGTGTATAAAAAGTAGGAAGATTTTTTATTTTTTATTTGTCTTTGTATCTTTTTTTTCGGCAATGCAGATAACACGAAAACCAAACAAGCATTTTCCTTTTTTATTGCGTGTAATACTCCTCTTAGCCTGCCCCCTCATCATGTCTGGTTCTTCTTATATTACATGGGTGATTCCAGTTGTCCAACACACACTGAAGAATCAATGAAACCCATGAGGGTTGATTCATACACACTCCTGCCCGTGACAGATTTATGTATTGTGGTGGTTACTGGAGACAGATACGCAGTGTTTGATCCATGAATGCTTGCACTCTCCTCACGCCATCCTCTGCATGGGTTGGAAAACATGTGACAAGTTTTCATTTACTCCTGCTTTTAGCACTTACTCGCGGTGTGAATTTCAGTTTTCTACCCATGTTTGGACTTTTCAGGGGCTCTGTGTTTGGTAACTGTCACAAAATAATATTTCATGAGGGGCCAATAAGACATAGATAACATAGTGTGGTGAATACAGTGAAAGCTAGCGATCTAGTCTAAGCTTAACTGTAACATTAAAATGTTAAATCGATGGTATTTCTGCTTAAACATACCATTTGTAACTTTGCGGTAAGGGGTCTCAAAATCAAAACAAAACAGAAGACATGAGTAGCATCGGATCATTTGAGTTGTCTTCATTCAGGCAGAACATTTTTTACACTTTGTTTAGTTACGTTTGCAGACTTCTACCGCCACTCTCTGACCGTCTCCATAAAGTTATAGCGACAGGCAACCGGATCACCGATATTATGAATAAGATTAGAAGAAATGATTTCTCAGGGTTTGAACATTGTTGTAAAAATCTGGGATGATATAAGTACACAACTCAACAAAATACATAACATGTTTAGACATTTTAATACAGAAATGTTACATATATCTTTGAATGTGTATTTTCCACACAAAGTGGAAACATAGCTACCTGCCTAAAATCAGGAGGCAGTAGTGAAGTCAAGAGTAATGGTAGTGACCTGGATTAAGCGGCAGTGGCTTTGTATGACACACTACTTACTCTTCTCACTGTTCGACTTTCTCTGAAGGTCAGTTTGGCCATTAGCTAGATCAGCCTAACACTGCGTGCCCCACCTCTCCACTCCAATTCTTCTCATCTCCCCTCTCCTCACTTCTCCCCTCCTCTCCATGGTCTGAAGAGAGATGTGATGGGGCTAAATTTATCTTCACAGAATCCAGTGCTAAGATGTTAAAAGAGGACTCCTGCCAGCATGGGCACTGACGGCTGACCGTGATCAACTTCACCTTCGCCAGCCGTCTGTCAAAATAGCACGCACCCATTTCTCCTCTACCCTTCTTTCCATCCTTCTTTCCTATTTTTTTTATCATCCTCCTCAACTCGATCCCCCCATCCCCTGTTTTATTAACAACGGAGCTGGTGGCTTGTGATAACTGGTCACTCCTCCAGGCGTTGAAAGGCAAGGACACTCTATTATCCTAGCTAGATGGATGGGTTGAAATATTGCCTGCAAGTGGTAGAGCCTGCCAAATCCTCCAGTCTTAAAACCCCTTTGTCTCTGACAAGGAGGAACATTAGTGAGAGGGCCAGGTTCTTGGATAGGGATACGCTTCTCTGAATACGACATGGAGAGAGAAAGGCAGACACACAAGTGCATATGTGTGGAAAGGAATCCAGAAATTGCATGATGTCTTTGTCTGCTCTATATACAAGAAACATATATGAAAAACATGCTCTATGAGTAGCTATTGTATTGTAGAACTCTGTCTGTCCTCCCTACTCTCCTCTGTGTCAGACTGAGACAGAGAGAGGGAGCGGGAGAAGGAGAGAAAATACTTGGTATAGATTAAAATGATTAACATGGTGCAGGTAGACAGCCGGTCAGCCAGACAGCAGGGTCACATATTAATTAGCGTCCTAATTATCAGCGACCTTTACCTCACAACAGTTCCAGACTTGTTTTACCCTCTGTGTCTCTGCCAATTCAGTTAGGAATATGTAGCCCATTTGCAACTGGCAAGTGTCACTAGTTCATGCATCTTGAAATAAGTTATGACAAGCAGCTGTTGTTTATTTCTATAAATTTGTGTTGATGTTTTGGCGGTATGGCTGTCTTTATAGAGATAATGAGAGATTAAACAGTGCCTCCTTGTTTTCCTTTATGCATTCATGCTCCTTTCTGGTCATACAGGAAAGTTTTGAAGACACATCGGTGTGACTATTTTTATCATTTTTTTGTCAAAAAACATGAAGATTAACAAAGAAGATCTCAACCCAATCGCCAGAGTAATGTTAGCAAAGTAAGTTTTGCAAAACCACAGTTAAGTAAACATTTTACGTGGCTTAAGGTTCAATTTTCTATTGCTTTCTTGTCACAATACTGTGCTTACTGTAAACTGTGGTTAGGATTAGGGACAAAACCAATTTAGTTAGGATCAGGAAAACATTGTGGTTTCGTCCAAAATACCTGTTAAGGCCGGCGCAAATACAGCTGGAAATGTCCCCACGTCTTGTTAAAAACAGCCAGTTTTGCTGCCAAAGACGGCTGGAAATTGTTCCAAGGTCAACCTAAAAATATCTAGTGGTGCAATGCTTACAAATGTTGAAATACCTTGATCCTGCACTAAAGATATCATGTGGTTTCTCCCTTACAAATGCTGAAACACAGACTTGAACTGTGATCACTGCTTTGGCACCAACCACCTAAAGCATCACCATCCCCTGAACCTCCCGATGTGAAAGTGAGGTGAACATCATATGACACGTTTCTTTCCACAGTGTTAATACGGTACACAATAAGGGTGTGGTTTGCAAAAAACTGTGATTGCTATTAATTTATCCCAGGGACTGGGCTGAAGATTCAGATAAGGACCACATCATTACATTTTAGTACAACAGCTTGTGCAACATAAAAAATATGGCTTGTAGCAGAATATCCTCCTGAATGCTAAATTTCTACATTTGATCCATTATGTCCTGTATTTACATCAACAACGCTTTCTTTTTTATTGACAATAGAAAGTCATGCTTCTTGTCACCCGCTCTTCACAGCTCTTTGCCAGAAGGCTCTCCTCATTTGCTTTGCAGCATGCACTCTCGCTTTAGTGCCGACAACAATGGGAGGATGGATTTGGTTTGGAAATCGAGTGATTTCTAAAAAAGCCCTAACCATTTCATATGATGTTTGGCATCAGTATCTCCAAATCTATCTTTGTGGGGTGTAATTTTAAAGAGGCCGGGAGTAGGTCAGGGTGGATGCACAGGCATACAAAGCATCTGACTGTGATGCAGGGGTTTGTAGTCTCTCACTGTTTTTATTCAACTGTATAGTCTTGTTCTTATATTGAAATAATACTAAATACATAATAAAGGTAGGTTTAAGATTGCTTACATACGTAATGTGTATTGTACTAATAATGCCAAGAGAATTAAATTCCATCCACATATAGTCAGTGTACAAATAGAAACAAAGATGGAAATAACAGTCCTTGTATGTACACATTTTAAATATGTTTGAGGCAATTTTTTTTTAACCCTAACCCTGAATTATGGCCAAGTATATATAGAGTTAATATTGACCCATTACCTATAGCAGTATGCTCAACATCATGAATAACACTTATATCACTGACATTGATATATAAAAAGGTGCTTTAATACATCAGAAGTACAGAATCCACTTACAGCGAAACTAATTACTAAAGACGGTATTCAACTAGGAGTGAATGGATCAAGCCTGTAAAGGTTCTTAGCTAATCTTCTGTTCTATTTTTGTACATGAACAGTTATGCACTAATATATTATGTACAATAGTCCTGGAGAAAAAAAATAAGAATTTACTGAATCGAGACAATGCTGTTTGTGAATAAACCTCCCCTTTAAGTGGAAGATTCATACAAAATGTCCATCTGGCATCTCTCACAGAAAACGCTCTGCTATGAAGTTTATCACTGCCTCAAGGACTTCTTTTTACACGGCATGCTCATCGTCCATGCTTTTTTAATTGAATTAAGGAGCACTCAGTGTGGCATCTCTGTTATTGTTATCTTGTAGGTGTACAGGGTTATTAAAGAGGGAAGCATGTTAAGTCATTTGTTATCCCTGGCATTCTAATAAACATGTTGGCTTTGGGCGAGGCCTGTAGGTTGTCTGCGAAGTTCAGATTGATACCCCTGCCATATCTAGAGCTATACACCTCATTATCCTAAGAGGATGCTAAAGAGGAGAAGGAAACTGCTGCACATAATAGCGTTTTTTTTCTTCTACGGAAAAAGTCAGATTGCATTTCAAACTATATGTGCAGATCTTGTGTCAAAATGTCAAGAAATCACAGACTGAAATTTGTTTGGAAGTTAAACACTTTTTTACCAATAGCAATATAGACTTGGGTGTGTAAAAATCACGGCCAAAAGGGAATGGAACGCGTAGAACAAAGACATTTAACCTCATTGCCCCAATTATTCCCGACTGAGATCCATGCTTATTTTGAAAACTTTTTTTTTTTCCAGCTCAAGCACTGGTTCTTGACACATATAACCCCATGGGTTTTCTGTCAGGAAAGGCTTGATTTTACTAATTGGTACCAAAGCTGTTAATTGGAGCTGTGGAAACAAGAAATGGAGAATCAGAGGGCAATCTCATGGGAAATATGTGTGTTCAACCTCATTTTCCACCTTTACTCATTGTTTTTTTTTTTTTTTCTAACTGCAGAGAGGACATCAGTTTGTTGTCACAACAAAATGCCCAGTAGAGAAATCCAATTTGAAAAACAAGCATGTTACATACAGCACTGTATATGTTTAGGCATATTCTGGTAATTGTCATATGAACTATCTTCATGAAGTTGCACAATGTAGCCTGATAGAATTATGCTTTTAAGCAATTTACAGAAGGAATGATCCGAAACTTTTATGGCAAAATGTTAAATCTATTCACCTCTCAATGGAAGTGTTCAAGATGTAAGTAATTGTGAGGCTTAAGTTTTCAAATGCATTACGTCCATGCAAATGAATGACAGTGATCTGGTAATGTTAGCGGTGGGGAAGTCATGTGGTTGAATGGGATGTGATCTAATGAGGTCTGGTGTTTACGTGTGCCGACATATTTAATAGGTGCAGCTGATGTGTGCATGTGCTGAACTGGTGAATATATCACGCATTCATCTTTACAGCGGCAACCTTTAAGCTTATTTTCTATCGTCTAGGCATTCAAAACAGTTCAGCTTTTTCAGAGGTCACCTTCAATTTGGAAGCCTCCATTATTAGAAAGGGAGAAACGTTCGCCCCCACACATTTTAGCCGAGACAGAATGCACGGAAAGAATGCAGCCGAACAATTAATCAGGTTAAACCATTTACATTGCACATTTTTTCCAATTGAAATCTCAGTCAGTTCGGACATTTTTATTCTGATTGAGGTGTCTATATGGAGTACCTTTACTCAGTTTGGACTTTTTTAATAGCTTTTGACAATGTTGGGGTTTTGCAGTACATGCCTGACAACTAGCTTTACATTCACATTTTTGTCATTTATACCACATTCAAGTGGCACAGTACAAGCACAGAGATCTAACATGCTTGTAAAACAGAAAACACAGCCTCTTCTAGGGAATGTTTTCTCCAACTGTGATCAGTTAATCTCTTCCAACCACGTTACTTCTTCTCAGGGGCCAAAAAGTCATCCCCTCAAATGCTCAAATGATTTCCCATTGTCAGCCACATTAGCAGCTTTAAACTCCCTGTCAGTCTGCAACCACCACATGCTGTGCACCTTGGGAAATACAGTACGCACAATTTATCATGGGAAATCATCATCAAAAACAAACAGAGTAAGATAAAAAAGCATCAACTGTGAAATAACAGAATTTGAGAACATCCCTCTGCTCACTGCTGCAGCAGTTCTTGTTATTCTTTGGTGTTCTAGTTGTTCACACTTACCCAATATGTTGTGACACTGACAACCAAACAACATTTGTATGTATTTTGTGATGTGAAGGGGCTCAGAGAGACACACCTTGACTCAACATGTACATATCACTACTTGCCAAAAACATGTCACTCCAAATAGTCAACTTTTCACAGACAGGCTTTTAACGTGGTCACAATGTTTTCTGTCCCATTTTATTTTGAAAACGCTTTCTGCACCCACAAACAGTCCATGTAGCCCCTCAGCTTATATTAAAATGAAAAGTAACTTTATCATTTATTAAAAGAGTGAAGCCATGTTCAAGATGTGTTTGTGTTCACCATCAATGCAGGTTTTTTCCCCTGGAATTTTTTGGGACAAAGGTGGAAAAAGGCTTGAGAAGACTTACAGTTTGTGTATGCACTTTTTAAAGTGCCATGCACTTAAATGAAAATATCATGCTTTGACAAAGAAAGAGAAAGACAGCCCGCCTTTGAGTCAGATAGGCAGAGAAACCAAGCAATATAGGAAAAATATGATCCATTAACATCTATAGATTAATATATAAGCATAATATTATATGCTGTATTATGATATAATAATGACATCTGACAGCGATATGACTCTACACTTTGATTGTAATTCCTCAGAAACATCTTTGCTGTGAACTCTGAATTGCAGACCATTTTATTTGGCAGTGTCAAATCATCTTATCTTTATTAATGAAACCATGTGACCAAGTGTCATCATCAGACACTTTCCAGTGACAAAATTCAGCTTCGTAGGCAGCAGATGCTGTGGCAGCTTTTGATGTGCTGCCCAGTACTGAGGACCCATGCAGTTCAAGTCTGGGTAATAACAAAATGTCTTGATATGTACAACGTACCCACATGAAGCCAGCAGAGCAGTGGGCATGTTGGAAGTTTTCCAATGCGTTGGAGAATTTTCAGATGTTTGCCCTGTAAAACTGAACCAGAACCGTTTGTGAGATATCAAAACCTTTATCTGACACTGGAACATCAATTGTTGTGCTTTCAAAATCAATCAGAAAACATTTCAGGATATTGTTCAGAGTGGATTGAAGCAGCTTTCATGCTGCATTCACAATTAAACTGTGGCAGCATATAGGTCTTCTTACTAGTTAGTACACATATTCATAGATGTGCTTTTGTTTCTGTCTTTGCTGTTGTTCCAGGAAGTAGTTACATCATTACATGATAACAGTGTTGATGGCTTGTTTATAAAGCACAATAATTAAAATCCCTTATAAATGTGTTGCTGCAATCAGCAAAAGTAGAGTTGACTCTCATGCAAGCAAACAAATACTCTGTGGCTGCCTGTGAATAAAACCTGTATTCCATATCGATGGAAGAGTTGTATGCATAGGAGAGTAAAAGATAAGTTTAAATGTCATACATCATTTTTGAAATGGATATGGATGGACCACTTTGCAATAAACACATCTGTAAAGAGTGTTAAAACCTGATCTGTAAGAAGAATACAGGTTATTGCTTTAGCCATGATGTTATGGTGCATATCTTGAGATAAAACATTTTAAGCAGCAAAAGTATTGCTGTAAAGGTATCACAAAAAAGAAAAACAAGAATAGGTCATGGAATTTAGCTAGGTATCTTGAGCTATCAGCTTTAAAGCAGCACAATCAGGCTGGAATCTGAGACTTGTGCTTGACCACATCTATACTCCAGTATATATTTTATTCATTTCAATAATGGACCACAGAAATGATGGTTCATTATTAACTGACCACATAATGTCATGCTCCTCTCTGTCTTTTCTAATATATGAAGAGGCTGTGGGTATTATGAGCATATAGATGTAGCATTGGGCCCTCCAGTGTAAATACAGTCACGCTTTGCTGAAAGCATCCTTGAGTCAATGTCAGCTGACTCTAAAACACATAGAAATGCAGGCAAACAGTTAATGGGTCTGTTCACGAGTCTGTGCAAGTAAATTGATAAGCACAAAATGAGTAAGAATGGTCCTTTTGAATGCTGCTCCCAATGTGTTTAAAATTAATCAGTACATGTGATTTAATAAGATTTCACATCAGTGAGAATGCAATTCAAATTTTAGCTGTTATTGACCGAAACTTCTAAGTCTAATTTCATCTCCATTTTTTCACACTGTAGCATGTGAACTGATGGTACCGAAAGAATTGGTACAGCATTTTGGCAAACTACAATCTTGGCACAGTGATGAATTGATAATTTTGGCAAATCTTTAACCCACGCATATTTAGGATGAAATTTTACTTTTATAAAATTTGTATTTTTTCATTTTACTATGAGGAATGCCGATCTTGTACTATTTGTGCAACTGAGAGTGGAAAAATCTGACTTTTGACAAATCAGTTCAAATTCAAATTGACTGCTTTTTAATATATATATATGTATATATATATATATATATATATATATATATATATGACATTGTAACAAGCAGTCAATTTGAATTCCCAAACATGACCCTGAACAACATCTGAAGGAGGATTTGATTATTTGCCCCTACACAGCAGAGATTACGGTATACATTTATAGAAGCTGTCAGGAATTCCCTGGACTTGCTTGTGTTACTGGTAATTTATAGCTCAGGAATTATATACTAGGCAGCATGTTTAACATAGGCATCTTAGCAAATAGAGCCCCAGAACAGCAGTGATTTTGATCTGTGGTATACCTGAGGCGCAGGAATATATGAGGATAATAGAAATAATACATTTCATCTCGTGTTTTTATGTTATTTTTTTCTAAAGGATGTCATTTCAAAATCTAATCACATCCATTTCTTCAGGGTCCTTCTTTCCCATATACATATTCACATTAAAACATGCATCCACATACTCAGACAAGCTCACAACTGTCAGTAACTCTTGGCTGGTCTGAAGCTCCTGAGAGATGCCAAACAAAATCAGCTCACAATTTGAGCAGAGTTCAGTGATGAATATTAAATGAAAAGGGTAAAGAATTAAGCTAGGTACGGGGGGTTAAATTAATAAATACATGGGCTCATATATATTTATAAATATAGAAATAAAAAAAAAGTTGAATCTCCTGTGGTCAGCCTCCATAGACCTAGTGGTCTTTGAAGGCATCATTAGCTGGTTTTATCAGCACATTGACCCTAAAACTAGTACCTGAGGGGCCTGACTGTAGTGGAGCAGGCATGAGCATATGAGTCTTCGATGGATGAAATAAGACTTTGAAGTGGATTTTCTATTTGAAGGATTATACATCAGGGATTTTGATTCATGCCCATTTTTTGTCCTCGAGGCGATGTGCTTGTGTGGGTGGAAAGAGTTATCGTTCACAAAATGATTAATGTATTTATTTCTCCTTCAACTAAAACAATGATATGTAGTTAACAAATTAAAGAAATTGGCATTTGGTGCACTTGAATCGGTTTCCCCTTTATTGACAGCTGTTTCTGAGGATGAGGAAAATACCCTGCAACTACTTTACATGTGAAGGAATTTCAGAGGTTGAATTCTTACAATACTCATATTCACAATATTGCCAATCTTTTACACAAATAAAACAAAGATTTCAGGTCATGAGATAACAAGGATGCCTGAAGCACGGAGAAATGGTTATATTAAGGTCTCTAAAGCCTGCGAACCAAACCAATTGTGTTTTACTCCTGTTTTTTTTCTTTTCTTTTTGATTGTACAGTAGATTGGAAGTATAAATACCTTACAATAAAGATGATTATTTCAATACATCTGAAAATCTCATAAGATACTCATTTGTATTTCATATGGATTTTCCTAATCCTTGTGTATGTTGTCATGACCTAGTTTAGTATTGAAATTTAGTGAATTCCCTTTACTTGGTAATCCTTGAACATAATATAGGCACCATTTCATCCCCAATGGCCTATTTGAGGAAAACAAATGTTTTGTTTTGAAACAGGCCTTTAAGCCATGCCATCAGGACTATTGACTGTGTTAAAGAGAATCCATGGCAAAATCCACTGCTTAAATTTCAAATGTTATCAAATAGAAATTTGTCAACCCCCACCTGCAAATGTCAAGGCTGAAAAATTCATACTAGATCAAATATATTGACATACTGTATTGTAGCCTCTCATGCTTCATGGGAGATCAACTCTCTCTGACTAGAGTTCTATTACGGCAACACCGTAATTTCCCTGAATAATTTCCATGACAATGGGGTCTTTGTATGGTTGTACATTGTTTTGGTTTACTCAAAAAGTGGAGGGGTTATTGTTTCCAATATGTTAATGATGTTTTTTCCTGCAGGAATACTGTCTTTGAAGTAATCTCTTTGAGTGTGTTTGGTTCAAGTATCGTTCTCAGGGTAGGGGGCTGAACTTCTAAAATGTAATTTTCCTCTTACCACCCTTGAACAGTCTTAGTATGGCAGTTCTAACCTTGAGCCGTCAAAACAGATAAATCCTCACAGATTGTATTCTGATTAGATTATCTGCTTAATCTGCAACACATGCATGGAACTGTGAGCACCAGGAATGCCACTTGCAAGGCAGAGCAAATGCAATAATAGCTGGATGCTAATACTTGCTGGCACATAGCGATGATACCAGGGGCAAACAATATTAACGGAACACTGATCCAACAGCTAACAATAATCCAATTTATTAAATAAAAAGATGACTTCCCCGCATGATTTCTCTAATAGCCCCTTCCTAGGAACTTAAAAAAAACGTTTTAGGTACTCAATAACTTTTTTCATAAATTAATGTCTGAGTATGAGCATTGTGTGTGTGTGTGTGTGTGTGCGTGTGTGTGTGTGTGTGTGCACACACAATATTGTATGTGTGCAGATGAGTCTGTGTCTTTGCATCTTGCACAGACATATTTTAAACGTGAGTGTGTGTTGCAGATGACTGATAGATGTGATTCTGTTACCATTCTGCAGGCTCCAGCAGACAATCCTTGCTTTTTACCTTTGATTAAGGCTCTCTGCAGTATAAATTTGACACCTGCCGCTGTTCTGCACCACTCAACTCTGAAAAGTTCACTAAAATAAGTGTTTTGATCCTAGATGTGGCAGCTATTAGGGCTTGAAATCCTTGTCTCTGGCAGTAATTCATAACTTTGCTTTTGATGGGTTTGAGAAGGCGTATAATGAAAAAGGTCTGATTTGTTATATTTAGATATTTTCAGGCTGTCTTTCTGAATGCAATAGAATAGTTACTGTGGTTCTTTCTCATTGTTTTAGTGCAAAAAAAAATAAAAAAAAATAAAATCCAAAACAGTTTGTTAAAAACAAACAACAATATTTTGGAAGCTGGAGGAATGTATTGTAGCCAGAATATTGGATGGGGCCTGATACATATGCTTGATGAATTGATGGGGCAGATGTGAACGATAGCAATCCAACTATAATCCGATTTGAGTGGATTTCAGGAGCAACCAATTTGAAGACCAACGTAACTTCAAAATCTTGTAAAGATTGTCCGGGGAATGTTATTCAAAACACTAAAATTCAATTACAATGCCATTTCATTTCATCATCCACTTCTGGCAGCCCAAGAGACAAACACAAGACATGGTAACTGGTTATTGCACCCTTGGACTCACTATGAGTGAAGAATTGATTGCAAATAGTTTCGCTGCCACCACTAGCTTCAATGGTTGAACATCTCAGGATTGCGCAAGTCCCCTTAAAGTTTCTAAATTATGTTTTATTTTGTTAAAACCATATAGTTTAACAACATACGTTTGTTATAAATTCTGGAATGATATAATTTTTCCTGGCCATAAAGTGTCCAGCTGTAGCTCCTCAATCTTTCATCCAAGGCAAAGTACAACTTCACTGAGATTTTCTCTATTGATTAGATGAGTGCTTTACTGTTGAATGCAGTTTGCTACAAAACACATTCTCAAGATGCCAATTCTGATGACTTGGTCCAGAGCTAACTGACTTCAATCAGTAAAACGAAGTTACTCCTGTCATCAAAACACTTCTTACTTGAAGACACGCAAGACATCCGGCAGCTCAGTTAGTATCTTTTACATTGTGAGATGGCGCTAAGTGGCCTTAAGTCACTCTAAGTGGCGCCAGTGGCTTGTTTAATAAAATAACCATAGCTATGGAACTATGTAATTCTCAAGCAGCACCTCTTTTTCTCTGTTACATTTGTTCACCTCTCACAGTTATTCCATCACTGTCATGGGTGTAGGCAGAACCAAGAGACGATTCCGAAAGAGAAAGATTCCACCTTCTTTGAAACATGTTGGCATTTGGAATAATGACCTATTTACAAAAAAAGTTGATGAGGTTGAATATATTGTGTTTGTCAAAGATTCAATTGAGGATATGTCAAAAAGAATTAGGGTCCCATCCAGGGTTGTAGAAGTAGCAGTGTTCCTGATGATTAAATATCTGTAAAGAGCTTTAATTAGCTGCATGTAGATGTTGGAACACTGGTGGGCTAGTTTGTCAACATATAGCGCACTGTGTTCAGCTGAAATGTACTCTGCTTTTTTGCAGTATAGTATAATAAAGTATACATTTAAAGAAATTTCCATTGGTCGAATATTCTGTATCGTTTACAGAATGAAAAGATAGGTGATCAAACAGACACATAAATGGAGAAATGTTGCAAAGGTTTGTGGAAGGGTGTTTAAAGGCCTGCTGCGTATTTTAATCAAAGAATGCTCCATTCAAACTAAACACAGTACCTAGATGTACACAGTACAGAATAAGATTATGGAGCCCATAGCTATGAGATGATGAGAGTGATGAACATAATGGAAAATGATAACAAGATGTACCTAGAATGTATTCACTTAGGTACATCAATTAGGTACATCCGGCATAATATTGTATTAAGTTTTAACTCGGTCTGACATCCAGTAGCAGAACTCACTGTAAAATTCCTCTATACACCGTGGTTTGACATAAGTTTTGATGTTTGAAATTTAAAAAGGAAGTGAAGACTGAATAGAAAGAATAATCAATATATATTTGGCTTGTGGCATAAAGAGCTTAATGCATTTTATTGTAACCTACAATGAGAAGTGCAGAGGCTGGAAGTGGAGGCGGCTAGCTAAATAGACTGCTTGCCTCTGTCTGGCAGCTTCCTTCACACAGCAATGTCACATTTTGTGGCAGGAGGGAGGAGGGAGAGCTTTCTGTCAAGGTGACAAGATTATTAAATGAACATGATGAACGTGATGTTGATCAACTTGAGGCATTCTGCACCTTGTTTAGTTTACCCAGGTTTGATTAACCGATCCTGACAAGTCTAGCATGGGTTCTTCCAGCTTCATACATTTTTATTCTCCATCCAGACTGAAATACTTGTTTGTGCATGGGATGTAAACTTTAAGGAATATACTGATTCTACTCATGACATACAGGATATCACAACATATAAACTTTTGATTATGCGCACCAATCAGAGGATTCTTTTCATCTTTTTTCCTCCAAAGTTCAGATCAGGAGTTAAGTCTAGAGCTCTTTTATCTGACTAGTGCAGTGCCCGTAAGAAAAATGTATTCCTATAGAAAAGTGGGAGGTTAAGCAGCTTTTTCATGGATGGCCAAATGAGGCTGTGTTTGAAGGTGGGACGTCAGGGATATTTAGGTTTGTTGTGAAATCCGATATTCTAGGGTATAATTGGCATTGCCATTATATTTCCCCTTAAAAACTATTTACTTGGTGTCATTATTTTTTTAGCACAACCTCACATGTGACTGTGCAATGGACAATGGACCTAAAATCACAAAAAAAACCCCATAAAATCAGAGTAGAAAAAGTTAGATTTTTTTACTGTGAAAACCACAAATATGTTTAACAAACCATTTTTTATCACTTATAATGCAAATATAAATTGTTGTTTGCTAAATATGTGCATACACCTTAAAAATTTACAAAGTTACATGTAACTATTTACATTTAAATGCTATGCTCATTCAGCAGTCTCCTAATTGTTTTGACTCATTAAACAAAAAACCGACTCCACTACACACTTAACACTACATAACACACTAACTATACACTCCAAACACGCTAAATGTCACAAATCTCTCAACTCTCAGTATCGCTGTCTGTCATTCATCTGCCTACGTCCCTCCCACAACTTCCTGTTCCTCAACAACCAAACTTGCTGCTTGGACACTTTCGTGACAAAAGCCCGTTTTTACCGTTTCTTCTGCACCAGACACAAAGCAAACGTGATGGCAATGTTCGCGAAAAAGCGTGGAGGACATTATTTACCCCAAGTCCGATTTTTGGACGTGCCGGTGAGTCCGGTCCGTTGCCTCGATCGGGAGGTGGGCCGTGTAGCTAGCCGCTAGCTAGCCGCTAGCCACACACGAACATCCACAGATCTGATTCCACTTTGTTGTCCGCGCGTCCGCGCGTGCGTCGGTTTAGATGCACAGAACGGGAGCAAACCGCTGGCTATATACCGCTCCAGCTCGCGCCGCTGAAGGTACAAAGCACCCGTGCGTCCGTCGAATCAGGAGGTGGGGGGTCGTGGTGGGCTCTGCAGTGATTGGCTTTGGTGCGCGCGTGGCCACGGTGTGCAGTGATTGGCTCTGGTGCGCACGTGACTGTAGTGGCTCCGGTGGACAATGCTCGTGGAATTTGTAAAGCATTTATGAAATAATTTATTAACGGTATCATTGCAGTCCAAACAAATGCGAAATAGCACACCCTTGAACCACGCAGCAGCCATGTTGAAACTCTCAGGTCAGTCTGATCCTGATCCGCAGAGATATTTGAGGAATACACACACACACACACACACACACACACAGACAGACAGAGGTTATTTGCTTTTATAGATAGATGGAGACTGAGCTATCAGCAGCGGGCTGGAGTGTAGTCAGTCTCCTGCTACTTGTCCAATCATGTCCCATCAGTAAGTCTCTCTGAGTGACAAGTAAGCTGTGTTACTATGGTTAAGATAGTGAGTAAAAAAGTGAGTGATGATGAGTTAAACGGGACCGATTTTTCTAATTTCTATTTTTTTTTTTAATTCTTCTGTGCCAGTAGGAACTCTGTACCTTGGGAAGAATTGTTTTTGCTTCCATTGCTTTCCATCCATTCCAACTTGTTCATCTGTGTGAATAATTTGGATTTGAAGGTAAGTAGTTGTAAGATTATGTGATCGTGTCAGCCACCTGTCACTCCTAGCGCGTCAAATATGGCAGCCTGGTCAGTGGTGGTACACTTCAAAGTTCTGTCACTGTAGGTACTTTGGCGGCACTTCTTCAAGCACCCCTCTAGTGTAGTACTTTAAAGAGCAAAAAAGTCCAGGTCAGGGGGTAATTGGGAGGGTCATTTACAGAACTTTCAAAAAAAGCAGAAGCTTTTGATGCGCCCCTTCAGATTAAGTAGAAAGAAGAAAAGTCAGAGTCAGGGGTTTGTTGCCAAGGTAAGATGAGTCATGCATCAGACTTTCTGACCAAGGTTTGTGCCCTGTTTGTGACCAAGAATCAACAGAATTGTTTCTAAGTTTGGTTTCTTGAACCGCACCAAGCCGGGGCTGTTTGACATTGTTAATAGCAGTCCACAAATCATAATCTGTCATAAAATTTGAACTGTTTATTCAGCTAGCTTTTATTTTACAATCTAATCACATGTTGCATATTACCCATTTTTACCGACTTGACCGGGTAGCGCTTCACAGACATAACTGACATTTGAGAGAGCGTCGTAGTCTGGACAAGAGGTGACGCAGTGGTTCCCAGTTTGTATTCCCAATAAAAACATGCTATGTCCCCCAACAACCCCGCAGAAACTTACTGGTTGCAACCAATTGGACGAATGCCACCTGTGGCCTGCTCCTTTGGACCAACTGGACCTACAATCTTTTGCCCTGGGTTAAAAATAAAAATGTCTTTCGGGTTGTATTTTTTACATTCTGTAATGTTACTTTTGCGATGTGTGATTTAATGAGGTGGAAAACTGAAGTATAATTGAAGGGATCTAAAATTGAAATGAATCATGTCAGATGCTGATTAAGCACCATGAAATCGTTCATAAAGTGAAAATGTCACCCTAATCTCAGTGATCAATTTTTTATCTTTTCAGTGCAGGTGTGGAGGATTTACCAGACATGCTTATAATTAATCAAACTTGATAACACCCACATACTGATCCAGCCAAAATAGCCCACATTTTCCCATAATAAATTGTTTAACCGATCTTACAACTCTAATTCATCTCAGACTAATGACATCACTGTCTGCAACCTAATGTCTTACTAGCTACAGCGGCGAGATTCCACTATTTGTCTCATTTAAGGAGCATTTGAACTATATTTCATTCATTCAGAGATATTGTTAGTTGGATATATGTAGTTAAGAGATACATTTGATTATGTCTGTCTTTCTGTGGGACTGCAGGCATTAATAACTGTCAGTGTTTCAATTATTTCAGCTAAATAGGGCAACAGTTTGGATTAAACACAGGCCATACACAAACACACGCTTTGTGCTTTAACATAACAATATGCACTCTCTGATTAATTTTTTTATATCCTGCGAGGTGAGAAAATAATGCTTGCTGCTCTTAAGAGCTGAGGAAGATTGCAGAGCAAGCAACCCCTTCACAGATAGTAATCAATTGTTAATATAAAAAATCAGAATAGCGCACCTTTAAAAAAGTATTTTGATAACAAATAATACTGCAGGGCTGTGATTTGAAGAGCAGGGTCCTATATTGCCTTTTTACCAGTGAATGGACAAGGATGCACCCAAGCCAAATGGGTGATGTGAAACACATAACCATTTGGCAGTAGTTTGGTGGCAGGAATGTGCAATTAACTGCATCAGCAGTGCACCACAAATTAAATCAGTCTGTTTGTTTTAAAACTAAATTAAATGGGTTGTTTACAATTAAAACGTAATGAATATCTTCCTTCTCCCATCCATAAAAAGTTAGTGTTGCATCTCAAGATGCCTCAAATGTTCCATCTTGTCATGCGTCAGATCACCTCTGTTCTGGACACCTGGTTTGAATGATAAAAGATTTTATTGATTGCCTTTGTACATGGTTGGATGTGGCCTCAAGCTGCAACATTTAACAAAGTTTTTATCCCCCAGTGACCCAGTGTACGGCTTCAGACCCTCAGGCAGGGTCCTTGCTACTGCAAAGATGAGGCTGAAGACCTGAAGGCAATTGTTTATTCCTCACTGATGAGCCCCCGGGCTACTACTTCTCCTGCCATTGGAAATAATAGAACATCATGTTATATGCAGTCAGAATCATAAAGTTCATTATGGTAGCTATTAGGGTTGGGCTGATAGACGATGCCATCGTACTACTAATCCCTGACCATTGTAACATTGTGATTCAAAAGGCTCCCCACCAGTGAGCACAGTTGGCGTGTCCCCTCAGAGTTGCCGTAGTGCAAGAATTGTTGTTTGTGATTTGTGGGGAGAGGACATGAAAAGAAGTATGGCTGCTGTTTCTCTCAGTCATGCTGTTGTTATACACAGTTCTCTTAGCTTAGCTTCCTTGGCTAGTCAGCCAACGTTGTTGTATGCAAATGAGGCTGAACAAAGCTACAGCAAAGTTACAGCCATCTGATGCGGAGATGAGGAAGCATTTTAACCTGGCAAATAGATGTATGTCCATGGTAGCGGGACATAGTTTCCTTTCCCGGGTGAGACAGTTGGAGATTCATTTCAGAGTGGGAAACAGCAGCGGCTACAGCGGTGAGCTAATACATTTACGTGTGTTAACTTATTTATGTTACGTAAACACAAAATACTCTTGGTCACAAATGGACACAAACTACCATATCTGGAAGTCCAGTAAATGCCCCAACCAACCACCGATTGACTAGGACATTTCTTGCTCTTTATAGTACCTACAACAGAGGATCGCTTCTAGAAGTGACACTGGAGGGGTACATACAGCATCAAACTCAGAAGCGCATGCCACTGACAAGGCTGCTGTATTGGATGTGTTCTGAGTTACATATTTTTAATAGCATTGTATTCTTCTGCTGCGATCAAGCTTTTTTTGATAATCTAAATCTAAATCTAGCAGCCATTGCTATACATCTAATGAGCTTGTGGTGTAATTGTACAACTCTTGGCAACTTCTCAGATCATTAGAGGCTTTAAGTTTGGAGTACTTATCGCTGCAAGCTGCTGATTTTTTATTTTTATTTTTTTCCTCGGCAAAAATAGAAATATCTGTTGAGATCTAACACATAGTGTAGCCATTAGAGTTAAACATGATACACAGTGAAGCAGTTTGAAAAAAAAGTTTGGTTAATACCAACCTCAAATAGGGGTTTTTACAACATGACTGTAATGTTAATCCTGCTTTTATTCATTTTTTTTTACACACAATGCTCCAGTTCTTGCCAAGAGTTAAGGCAGGAACACACTGGCCCAACTGCTGGACATCTGAAGCGTTTGGGGAGACTCAGACGAGTTCGGGAACATATCTGTTCGGTGTGTTCAGCTGCGTTGGAAGCTTTTGGAACTGCACGGTCGTTGTCTGCTCCCATTCAGCATGCAAAGTCTGAGAAGGTTGGCTGTTGGCCGTCTGAGCCATAAGATTCTCTCATTGGTTGTGTGCTAGCTGTATGACCATTCTGATTGGCGGTGTGCTACCGAATCAGTGTGGTGTGTGGGAGGGACGGAATACTGTGCGCGCTTTGTTTTTCTATGCGCTCTGTTCCGTCATTTCCTGTTTTCATGTATAGCCAACCGCTTATTGCATCTCGCACAAGCCCAGAACGTACACACTACTGTGGAGTTGGCAGCATGTTGAAATGGTGTGTTCAATGCAACTTTTCTGTCGAACGGTTCAGACGAGAGGTAACGGAGTGGTCGGATAAAGGCAGTTGGCTGTTGGTTTGAGTCTGGGCGGTGTGTGAGGGCCTTTAGAGGTAGTATTACGTACTAAGTGAACATCTCAATGTGTTTAAATTATTTGTTTTTTCATAGTTATCAAGAATTCTGTCAGCAAGGTCTCGATTTCTGTGGAATGCTGAATCGAAACCGTCCCAGCTGATATTGACTTATTCATCTTTTGAACCTTGAAGAAAATAGATTCAGGTATAGAGTAAAAAAAGTTGCGAAGAAAAGCAGATTAGAGTATTTACCTCATGTAACTTTTTTAAGTGCTGAAAAATTGCTTTTCTTTCATGCCTAGTAACTCTCATTACATACCACCCAGGGGGTGAAAAATCAATTTGTGAAGCTTAAACACAAATGCAGTTTTGCGGTCACTATTAAAGAAATAAATAAAAGAAATAGAAATGATCTAAATCACTCTATGTTTCATGTGGACAGTAAATCAATCTGTTATTCTTTGTCTTCAGTGATTGCTAAATAATCAAACCTTTAAGAGAGGTTTTCCTCTCACATATTGTTCTCCCTGTTAGTTTTCTCTCTGTTCGCCAGGCATTTCAGCTTCACAGTTCTACAAGAAATACCCTTACCCTGACCATTACCCAAGTTCGTTCATTCGTTTTCTTTTCCGCCTTTCCTTCAGGGTTGCGGGATGTTGCCGCTTTTTATCCCCCCGTGGGGGGTTGCGGGGCTTACTGGGGCCAAATCCAGTTTGACTTACGGGCGAAGGCCAGGGTACACCCTGAACGAGTCGCCAGCTCATTGCAGGACCCTTACTGATGGCAGTGGCTGCCCTACAGGGTGCCAACTGCACATCAGGAGCAATTCTGGGGTTCAGTATCTTGCTCAAGGATACTTCGGCATGTAGCTCAGTCCCACCCCAGGGGAGCAGGGGATTCGAACCAGCGACCTTCCGATCACTGGTCCAACCATTACCCAAGTCCTCACCCTAAAAATATAATGATGCATGGTAGGGGTCCAGCATGTTGATCCCCATGAATCTTTTGGAACCCACAGCATCAGCAGGCGATGTTTGGCTGAAAAGGCAGCAGTAAAAGAAACAAAGGTAACCAACATCAACAAGTCTCTATTAGTTGAGTAACTGAACGTAGCAAATGACTAGACAAGGCTAAAAAGCTACTTATCATGGGTTGATGCGAAAAGATTTGCATCAGAGAAGAGGCAATTAATAATGTTGTCATGTGACATTTCGTCCAAAAAGCATTCTCTCTTGGCAGGTTGGCTTCTCTACATTCCCGCATTACACATTTTCAAGAACCAGGTTACTTAATTGTGTTGTAAAAGGTGTTAAATTCATTTATCGTGTCATAAAGGACTTAAAAAGGACTTTGTCCTTGTCCAACTGTGTTCCACTGTTTTCCATATGCAACAGTGTGTTATCATGATTAAATACTGTCATGAAAGAATTGTTGATGATAACAAATTAATAATCATGCCTCTGGGAGAATTCTGACATTGGATTTTGTATTTGATCCATTTATTTACCATATTATCCTGGAGATATGTATCGCTACTTAGATGTTTTTTTTTCTTTTCTATTGTCTGTGAGGTGATACGCAGCTGTTTCCTCTGAGTGTCTGGATAGCTCTGTAGATTATGATGCTGTGGCATGCCTTATCACTTAACAGGGAGCCTGATCTCTGAAACCTGTTGGCTTATATCAATTATTTAAGCGAACAACACACAATTTTTTTGTTCTACTTGTTGTATGAAACTAGATGTATTCACATAGGCGAACTGTTAAAATAGTACCAACAATCTTCCTTGCAACTTAAGCATATTATACACCAGTTTGTAGTTTTACACATTCTTTGCAGACGCTGTTGTGCATCATTGAATCATAATTGATTATGTTAAATTCAATTGCAGCAAACTTGTAAAACATTCACATGCTTAAATGCACCTCTGATGTTTCTCTATGATGCTCATGACTAAATTCCCAGCTTAATTCCTCTTAAAACATCTCTCCTTCATATTCCTTCTTCCTCTCTGTATTGCATTAATATTCAAACCCTCTGTTATACTCTGTTTATTGTCTTCATCTCTCTTGTGTTCCCTCTCTACCCCCCAACTTCCCTTTCCCTCTGTCTCTTTCCTTTGTTCCTCTCCCTTATTCTCTCTGCCTTGTGCTGTCTGCTTGCCTCATTCATACTCACGGCTGCCTCTCTAATAACTATTGAAGGATGGTCACAGTTTTCTCTTTTCTTCTTGACTCATATCTACCTCTGGGAGCTGGTTAGGCCCACCACATGAGAGATGAATGGAGGATCAAATGCAATAACGCACTCTCAGATTTTGTATTTCCCAACATTCTCACAGGAGAGGAGCAGGTATGTAGGGAAAAAAAGTCACTTAGAATTGCCCTTGTATTGCTTGAGGATGTCGAGAGACTTTAAGGATTTCCTAATTTGTGTTTCTGTATTTTGCCATCAAACAGCTTTCTGCATATAAAAGAAGCATTTAAATGAAGACGAGGTTTCAGCTAGTAGTGAGGCATTGAAATAGAGTATATTGTTGTTTGAAGACTGGGCATTTGAGAATATATCCTGTAGATTTTTCCCTCCCTTCTTCTGATATGTGGTTTTATGTGATTACTTGCAAGACTGTGTGATGTTCAGTAATGGAAAAAGCCTCTGAAAGTTTATTTTGAACTGAATCAACAGGGGCAACACTGCTTGTGGCTATACAAGCTTAACACCAATCGGATCGAGTGTTTTCCTGTAACATTTATAGAAATCTGTGTCTTTCAGTGTGTGCTGATCTGTAGGTCAGCCATCAAAATGTCTGTGAGTGGGAGAAACCAAACATATGGCACATGCTCTGTTTTAATCATCATTTCCGTCACATTTAGAGTTCCATTTATGATATTCCTTAAGTAAATGTCACTGGATATATATTGTATGAGTGATTAATGCGTTTTCGTGTTTGAGTCTTAATGCACAGCTGGGCAATGTCTGTGTTCACACATCTCCTCTCACGTGACCTATTTCTGGCCAATCATGCTTGCTGTAGGTTACACTGATTAACCTGAACTGAACGAGCAGCTGTCAGTCTCTCTTCAGCCACCCGAGCTGGAAGTTGAAGTTTCTCACTTAGGTATGGTGTGGCTACATGGATTAATTTATATGTACATGTTGTTGTTTATCTATTCAAATATGAATTTTAACATATTGTCATTGTTTGTGATATACAATCTTCATACCCTGTCAACATGGTTCGTTGCTCTTTTCTGTACACGCGACATCTATTGCATGTCTGTCCGTCCTGGAAGAGGGATCCCTCCTCTGTGGCTCTTCCTGAGGTTTCTTCCATTGTTTTTTTTTACCCTGTTAAAAGGTTTTTTTTCCATCAACATGTGAAGTTTTTCCTCACTTGAATCGAGGGTCTAAGGGCAGAGGATGTTTTTCACTGTACAGATTGTAAAGCCCATTGAGGCAATGTGATTGTGATTTTGGGCCATATAAGTAAAATTGATTTGATTTGATTTGATTCCAGCTCAGCTGGTTTGAGTTTAATTTAAGCATAGTAATTTATTGTTATTATGATTATTATTTTTATGATTATGGCCATAACTGTTTACATGTAGACTATAAACACTGTTCATGTTATGACCATATTCCTGCCTAGTGTCGGACAGATGGACTCATGGACAAATAAACCCCCTTCCATGTATCATACTACTCCGTACTGCATACCGGTCAGTACCGGCCAACTTAAAGCACTTTTAATGTCAAAAATGTCTTAGAAAGCCTTTGGTACAATTGTTTAACCTTTCCCTCCTGCCAAAACTGCACCAGTCCCTTCAGAATGTGATATATATTTCACAGTTTTAGATGGTTGGGTTATTTAAAAAAGGTAATAAAAGTTTGACTGGATTGTGCCAAAGCAGGCCCTCTCAAAGTCAAAAGCCCCTAAATCGCAGCTACAGACACATGCCTTGTTTTCTCTAGTAGGCTAGACAATTTCTACATGATGTGCAAATGTTGTACAAATGTGTCTGAGTCAGAAACAGAATCGGCCAGGCACCAAATGTGGGTAACTTTCCATTTGGCAAGTGTATTTTTCGAAGGCTCTCCTCCACGTCGGCAGGTAAATGTTTATACCAAAAAAGTCTAAATGAAAACTATGCTGGAGTTTGCTTCTCTTTATGAATATGTTTCACTCCTCTGCTGTCTGTCAGTTTGACACACTCACAAGAAATGTGGTGGATTCAGGTGGTTTGTACTTCTAAGGATGTCATTGCGCATTCAAGTGCCTCTCATAATCTCGAAAGGCAACAAAGGTTGTTCAAATGAAAAAAGTTTTATATTTTTCTTATTTTATCTGACTTTTTTGTTTGTTCACAACAGCACTAATAAATAAATGCCATAACAAAAATAACAATACCCCATTCATTTCTACATTGGCATGTCCCCAAGTCTCTGTTTATTTCCAACAAGCAGTCCAACTTTTTTGATGTCACTATATGTTGTCTCAGGCCAAATGCTATGTCTCATATATTAACTCCATTTGCAAGCAGAAATCCAAAGGAAAGGTCAATCCAGTTTTGGTGACTCTAAGTCAAAGTGAAGATCCAATAGTGACTGGGTCTCGGCTGAGCATTGCAAAATATTATCGCTTTTATTGCATTGTTTAAAGCATGTTGATTGTTTTAGAGACAGTATGCAGGTGGAGTTATTAAAAATGTAAGTTTATGCTATTGAAGTAAAATAGATTATTAAGCATTTTATCTGTGTGCAGCCCTCATCCTTTTCTAGCAGCGAAGTCAGACAGGCTGCTAGTTCTTGTTCTATAATTCTTACATTTTTATGAATAATGGAGGAGACTTTCAGAGCGAAGGTGCATCCTGCACTCCTGAAGCCCAAGGTTCCCAATTAGAAGCGTGGATTGGTGCCAGAGCACATGTTTCTCCACTGTATTTGTTGGCACTTTTGAGATATACCCTCCTGAAGAATTAATGAAACCAGCAAACAAAGCAGCGCTTGCTACAGATATTTCATGCTGCCTTCACAAATTTGCCACTGTTCAGTAAGAGATTGTCACATAGCAGGCCCGAGCGCTGCTGTTTTCTAAATGGCTGAGGGCGCACAAATACATTGTCTTTGCAACCGTTTTGTTTTGTGATAGCACTAAGTAAATTATCTACCACTATAAACTGTCATCAACAAACATGACAATTATAAGTAACAGGGCAAAGGTCACAGCTTGTGTGGCCACCATTAGGTTTTCTAGAAGCAAAACTCAGCTTTAAAAACAACAGAGGTACTTTTACTGCACAAAACAATAGGTCTAGACAAAAAGTGTTTTGTGTTTTCATATTTTTTGTGGGTATTTTTTATGAAGTGAATGCAGAGTTTGCTGGTTGTACTCAGACATGTGCTGTAGATTTAAACTGCAGGATAGTTCAGAGAGGTCTTGTTCATTTTATATTTATAAAGAAAACATGGCCTGTTCCTTAAAGAAATAAAGCATGACTTATTTGGCTCGCTAGTGAGTACATCGGTTTTCTTGTTTCCCGAGAATATTGTCTCCTGTGGAGCACAGCAGCTACCTCTAAGACACACTGTGACAAAACTTTGGAGCAGAAATTGGGTTTTGGGCAACTGTTCGTGTTACCAGTTGCCAGAAAGCATCTCCGGCTTTCGGTTGACATCCTTATGGCATTATTTGCCGTTTTATTCTGCATTGCTTTTCCTTTATTTTGTTTTTGAATATTGCATGATGCCTCCTGTTGTTTGGCTCAGTAAAACAAGATCACCATTAAAAGCATTTGTGTGTTTATATGCCTGCAGGAGATTAATTATTGAAATCTTCACATCAGTCATTAACAATTAAAAAAGAAGACAAATGAATAACAAAACAATGCCGATGCTGCACATAGGTAAGCAATTAATACTTTTTAAAGCTTTTTGATCGAAAATGTGGGATAATTTTGTCATTACGGAGTGGGAATGCGCCTCAGTGTCTGTTGGTCGTAAGATAACCAGCTGTATCCTGCAAATTAGGTTTAAATTAGGCACATTTCACATTAACATTTCTGTTTTTGGAGAAACACCATGCCGCTGTAAAATGGAGATTTGCCATATTGCAACTAGAATATGGTTTGTTGGCTGCTGAAACCACTTGATTGTGGTTATGGTTAAAAAAATACATACTGTATTTCATTGCTCACCGCTTTGATAGGATGGTTCATGTAACCAGTACAACAGTGATGGACGCAAACAAATGTTTTATGACCAGTCACTATCCCACCACACTGCCAAGATGTAAATAAAGTTTTCACTGGTTGCCTATTTCCTTTAAAAAAATATACCTGACCGGCTTTGCACATTTCCTAATTGAAATTGCTTATCCAGAAATAGCTCTATGAATGTAATTGGTAAGAATGTCAGACAATTAGTCACACGTACACACACACACACACACACACACACACACACACACACACACACACATACACACACATATACTTTACACAAAGTCGATAAGTCAATTAATATGCCCTTTGAGACACACAAATGAGTCAGGCAAGAAAATGCTGAAACACTATGTCCTATACAATGCTCTTCCAATTTATTTATCATTTAAGAAGTCATTGTGCACACTGTAAAACTTAAAACGATGCGAACAGTATCATAAAAAATGTTATGAAACCAGTCTCAAGATGCCATCAGATTCATAGTTGTCATTGTTTCAATGACACTGGTGATTGGATCAGAAGGAATAGGAAATAGACTGCTTGTGGGACTTTATATTGTTTGATCATATCTTTGTTTCCCCTAGATGACATCTGCTTGTTTGATGTGGTCCATTTTGTGTGCTACCAATATGCAAGATTGCGAATTTGGCTCACTAAAGATATAGAGTAGTGACTTAGCCAAAATCAGCAAGCATGGCAGTGCAAGTTATCGTGTGTTAAAGTGTTTGTGGCTGTACAATTTTCAATATGCCTCTATTCATGTGAAGGCTGTCCAGTGTCCTTGGACCTTCAACAGAGGTCAGCTATCACAGGTCTCTCTCTTCCTCTTTTTCCCTCCCTTGCCTTCCCTCTCTTGCTCTCTCTCTTTGGCCATCTCATTCAAAGGACTGCGCTCACCCTGCACCCATGGCAAATAACTGCCACCGCCTTTGTAGGTCGGGCGAATTACACAACGTGTCATGTTGGTCGTGTAGCAGGTAGCAGGGCCCATGGGAGATTTAGTGGCTTTAATTACATTTCTCTTGCCGGCCGTTGAGGAGAAAGGAATTAAATGGGACTGTTTTCTTAATCAGCTCGCGCTCGGTGGGTAACCACCCTAGCTTTCCAAATGAAAAAGTGCATTGAAGCGTAAACTCTATGCTGCATCCAGTCATGCTTACGTGGTAAACAATGGCACTTGTGTGTTTCTGTGTGTGCACTTGCGTGCAGTGTGTTTTGAGCTCGGAGGATGGACATGTATTGCCATTTCCACGGTCCACCCAGTGTGGGCAGTGTATGTATGTAGATGGAAATACGTTCCTATTGATTGCTGTCCTTGAAAAGTGAACAGATGCTGGCGGTGGTGTTGAAATAGTCCCGGCATAAGGAACATGAACCTTTTGTGTGAGCAGATAGATCTCATACTGCAGTGCTAGTCAGGACTAAGAATGGCTTTAGGAAATGGAATGCATGATTCACTGGACTTACAAAGCTTATTACAGAAATACAATAGATAATTGTAACAGTGAGAAAGGCAAGCCAATATAAAAAAGCTGTTCACTGTAGCTGTTTCCCTTCATTTTTCCCCTCAGCTCTTTACTCTGTTTCCCGTGATTTCTAGTATGATCACTATAGCTCACCTTCTGCATCACATGCTTTCCTCTGTTTTTCTTGACTCTTTTCCATTCTTTTTTTTTTTTCCATTTGACTCTTGTATATAAATATATATATTTTTTTCTTTTTCAATTCCCACTTTCTGTTTCACCCTTTCCTTGGCTTCAGCATCCATTTTTCCTCTGGATGCACTCCGAGATGGTCGAGCTGCAGCTGTGAATTTACTGCCCCATCAGGTGCTTCTAATGTATAAAGTAGAGCATATAATGGTTATTGAACAGGAGAGAGTTATGGTGCATGGTATTTATATCCTTGGCCCCTGAGTCCGATAACATGATATTGAGATTGAGCTGCCCGCCAAGTGCAAGGTGGTTCGAGGAATACAGGACACTCCACACACACAGTAAAGAGCCGAACAGGGAATGGGGATCTTATAAATGAAATAGGGCCAGTGTGGTATAAGATAAGAAGGTCCGGAGGCAAGGTAGGGCATTAATCCTCATGTATTATGACATGGTAATATCAGAGGTCAAGACAGATGCGAAGGATGAAGTTGTGACCTTTAATCTGGAGGCTGGTGTCGAGGTTAAATTTGATGAGGCTTGACCTTGTCCCCCCCAGAGTAGAAAAAGCAAAAAAGCCAATAAAAGTTAAACCCTCATGTGGTACCAGGCAAGAGATGGACGCCCATGTGCGTTCACATGTGTACATCGTGCGTGTGTGTGTCCAGCAGAGATGTGTTTGTAAACACGGGAGAGAAACCCGAGAGGCTGATGATCCCGTGTTCAGTGCTGACACTAAGCGAGGTGTGCCACAGTGTGGATCAATAGCACAAAGTGTTGGGTAAGAGACACAAACTCAGAGCTATATAGAAAAGGCAACCATGGGGCAGGAAGTTAAAAACAGCTGTATGATAAATGATTGCTGAAGGTGATAGGGGCACAGAGGAGAAAACAACACATACTCGGTTTAAAAAAACAACTGCTCTGGCACAGCTGGCCCTCAAAGTGGTGCCATTTGTATCAAAGCTATTGCTAATATAGGACATGTGCAAACAACAGAGACCGAATTTGACCTTGCTTGAAAAATTAATGGCACACGTCACCGGACATGCAGCCCAGTATCAGTCTTGGAGCATGACAAAGGGCCTGACTGTGACACCTTGAGGGTTACGAAGATTATTTTTTGCGAGGTGTAGTAAATTATTCTTCAAATAAAACAGAATATGAGACAGAAAGTGACAAATGAAAAGGGCACATTGTTAGTTGAGGGCGAAGCCCTAGATAAAGGATGTCACCAAAGTGACATACTGGGACAAAAGGAGCCAATGTGACACTCATTGCCCTTTTTTTTTTTTTTTTCCTAGCAAAGGTAGCATGACTTGGCTTGATTCTGGGCTGTAATTCTTGGAATGCTCACAAACAAATAATTTTAGATCAGAGTGATGTGTCAGTAGTGTTTTTATCACTGGACTGAGGAATATTTGCTTCACGGTATCTTCAGGAAAATAAATCCTGGCAGTCACTCTTCCAGGAGAAAAATATGTCTACAGAGGATGCCATGGTTTATTGATTATACTGAAATAAATAATACAGCTATTATGTTAGCTTGTAGCCAAACAGTGATGTATAGGAATTGGTGTATTCAAGTCAGAAGTGGACCAAAAAACAGATAGAGACCTAGGACATTTTGATACACAGTATGTCTGTGCCTTTCTACCATCCTTGTGGATCCTTTTTTGTATGCATGCATTGTGTGGGTGTTTGTGCGCCTGTGTTCGGACGGCAGTTTCATCAATGGGAATGGAATCAGGCATTGCCCAATTTCAATCATCCCTCGGTCAGTTAAAGCATCTAAAAAATGAAAAAAACGCTGGCAATATCAAAGAGATTTTTCCCAGTGTGTTTCTGTTGTTTTTGCACAGCCCTTGGATTAGGCAGCATTGGCTTTGCACACTAGCTTGTTTTTAGCACTTGCATCCATCTCACCCTGCCTTCAACAGGCCAAATGACCTCCTGCCCCGACTGCCTTTCTTTCTAAACTCTTGCCCCTTTGATCCTTTCAGTCATGCAGTGTTAGTTGACCCAATCAGCCAAGCAAGAATATCATCAAATATGCTTCTGGCATTTTTTCAAACCACTCATGGTAATAATTGTGTCTTACATTTCCCATGTGGTATTTTGTTTGCCTCTTCTGCACTTTTTGTACACATCTGCTGTGCATCTAAGACCACTATAACTGCGCACTTAATGTTTTGGCTCAGCAAAAATAGATACAATAATTGTAGGTAGACCTACAGTGTGAATCATTTTGCTTTTGCTCTGTAATATAACACTTAAAACTGCTACTTTCACACATTTTAGGCCATTTTCAAGTGGGAACACTGAAAACAACACAACATCACCTTGTGGTATAAATACTAAAACCTGCACCTAGATGTGAAAATACTTTTACATCATCCATCTGCACTTACCTCATCACAGACGATTGGATAACACATCTATTAGTTGTCTGCACTGCAACTAGGTCATGTCAGATGATTAAATGAGTTCTCAGGACTGCTTGATACACCTAAAATCCAAACTAAGCAGCATCGAAAAATCTGCTGTTTTCAGACAACTAGCTGAGGGTCACGTGCCCCTGATAGCCGATTACTACAACACTATTTTGCATCTCCACTCGAAGCACTTGTTAAAAAGTTTAGCTGCTTTGCATAATATGTTGAAGTTCTTGGCTTTCTCATACATTTGGCTTCCACTTGTGCTGCGTCCCACTTGTTCTTCTCTCGTCCAAGTGAATATGTATTCCTGAGTTAGGAATTGAAGAGCTGGGTTGACCACGGGGGCCGTTTTCGAGATGTGCAGTGGCGGACAATTATCACCACTTTTGAAACAACAAACAACTTCAGCTTGTCAGCATCCTGACCCGTGTGTCTAGGATGCTGCCCCACAGCATTACTAGACAAGATCCTCCTACGGCTTCCATGCTCAGTCAGACCTGAACATCATACTTTTGCTTAACAATGAGATATTTTCCATTGCCATCCCCTCCAGAGAGAAGTGTGTACGTGACAGCCTACCTGAGCTAAGGTGGGAGGCATCAGGTGATTTTGAGGTTAGCCTGGTTTGGCAGCAGATTTGCACTGAGATTTAAGGGCATATTCTGTGTGTTGTCACAACCCGCTGTGAAGCCTCAAGAAGACAAGCTTATCCTGGTTCCCGTAAGCCCCCTTAGACAGGAATCAATACCCTGTCCTCCTTCACAATGCTGACCCAAATTAAATAGAAAATCCATAGAGATGTAAAACAGAGGAAAACAAAAACAACCAAATGAATGAATTGATTTTAGAATATATACGGCTGGACATATCATGGCACAAACATCATTATGGCTATCGATATATGAACAACTTCAATGAGTCTTCGGTCAGCTCGATGATTATAGACAGAAATATTTTTGATTTGTGACCATAATGCTGAGTAGTGAGGGCAGTAAAGTCACAGAGAACCAAAGCAACCACAGATTTCACACATCAGCCATATAGTTGTGGAATTAATGCAATAATTCAGTGTTCAGTTTTCCCGATATCAAGCAACTGTTTTTGTTTTTATGACATTTTATTCGATGCACTGGACAGAGAGCAAAACACACTTTATTGTGATTCTTTGTCCAGTCCCTGTTCCATCTACAAGCAGGGCATGTTAGCACTATAACTGTCTCTGTTTTTTTTGTTCACCAACACATTGGTTATTTCTCAAAGGTATTAGTAGGCCAAAGTAACAATAAAAGACCAACAGGAGCAATAATTACTTACTTCCTGCACGTCACTCTCAGAGCAGAACAGTTTATTATTTGACTCATTTCCTTTTCCTGCTGGGCATCAGATGAGGACCTTGAACAACATGCTGGAAGGACTTTGATGAACCAATTCTGGCCATTTTTCTTCCAGGATATCTTAAGTATCGGTCCATTGTTTTTCCTAAAACTGAGACTAAAATCAACCAGCCCCACAGAAGTTGGCTGATTTAATGTTTCAAGGTTAAGGAAACAACTTTGAGTGGGGAAGTTTACGCTTATCTACTAAAAATATGATCCTCTTGAGGAAAAGCTGCCAGTGCCAATTTTTTTTTTTATTCTACCACATATGATCTTCTCTTAATAGCTGTAGCAACGGAAAATAATGATTTTGCCTCAAGGTCCCATTCATCCAAGAATTCCTCACAGCTAAGCAACAAAAAGAGTCATGTATTGCTGCTTTATGATTACCTTCATGAGTGATTCAGAAATGGCAAAACTATAGGCATTTTTAGTAAAAGACGAGCTTATCAAACATATTTGTTCCCCTTCACCTATCTGATATAGATTGACAGTTTTACTCATGCAGACCCATAGAGCACATTCATGAAAGCGGTAGACAGAGTTAATATAATAGCAGTTTGGGATGTAATGCTTGCTATTAAAGTGATCAATTGAAGCATAAAGAAAGTGTGAAACATGATTGATAATTGAAAAGTGTTATATATATTTCCAGTATAGGGCATCATTTTGAAAAAAGCTTAAAATTGTAATCAATCTATCCAACATGATATACTTGCTCAGAAATGTGTAAATGCCACTGGAATACCAGGGAGTCCAGGTCGTCAAAGGGAACTGCATGAATTACCATGAGATCAGGCTTTTAATTAATATGCTGATGTAGATAAGATTTACATCTACACCATCTTGAGGGAACTACAGACAAAGACCACTACTACAGCCTGCCACGTGCTTTGGAATGCATTTGTCCTTTTTCCTCTGGCGATTTTGATACAAAAGATAGCGACACCGGAGTTTCCCAAGTCTTAGAGCACAAGTCTTTAACTTAACTTAAGTTGACTGCAAGCATTTTGTGTATTAAAAACACAGAAGCAACATTTAGGTTTGAGACTCAAGTCCTGACTGTACCTGACTGAAGATGATGGATTTATTTTAATTACGGCACCTTTTTAAAGTATAACGTCACAAATGCAGTAATGATACAGACTGCTTCTGAAGCCAGAAAGAATCTATTAAGTCACTAACAAATGAGCAAAGAGGCTATTCAGGGAATAAATTGGTGGTTTCGGCAGGCATGGCGCAACCCATTCCTGGCATGTCATAAAAAATCAGACATCTTCATGAGACACTTGAAACTATCTTTGAATAGCTGACAGAATGAGGACCCGGTATAAATAATTAGCACAGTTTTCAACATGTTTGTCATTAGATGTGGAGAAGGCCTGCCATACAAGGCTACAGATTAGTCGACATAAAGATGATTCCACTTGAAATAATGGACTGAACTGGAGCAGACATGACAGTGCTTCAGACAGAAACCTAGAATATTGAAGAAATTCAGTCTCTCCACAGCTGTGTGTCAGTCTAGATCTTTGAGTGGCACTGGCACATTATCGCGGTGTCAGAACAGAAATACTTCCTCCCCCTTTCTCTCCCTCTAAAACTAGCACAGGTCCCTCGGGGGCATAAGGGAGATGGCTTCAAATTGATAATCACCAGTATTCATTATCGTGGTTCCTGGATTTACTCTTGAGTTCATTTCCTAATTACTTGATTATGTATCGAAAATTATTCATTAATGTTTTCCACTTGCAACAGTCTGCACAAGTCATTAATTACTTTAAGTGTCTCTCGATAAGTAATGATTGGTTCCTTTGCTGATATACCCCCCACTGCTGATTCCTTGTCACATACAGGCACATTGTTGTACATCAAGGGGTTGAAACATTTTCCATTATATTGATGCAATAAATGAATCTGATGGGATGAAAACCCACCACATCAGAATCACTCTCATAGTTTGGCATGAGACACGCTTCAGGAAAATATTTTTTTTCTCACTTTTATGTTCTGACACAATTTTATTTACTAGGGGGTTTCAAGTCAGATTTCACTTTTTGTCACATTGGCCCATTTGATCATATCATCTTACACCTAGTTCCTATTCGATGATAAAACTGGCACATATTTCTCAATTATCACTGTGTTTCACAAAACAAAACAAAAAAAACAAGGTACATAATGGCCGGAGAAAATGAGTAACTGTTAATCAATTTAATCGTACGATGCAAAAGGAAGATTATTGAATATAAAATTGTGTACGTAATTGATTGCAGATTAGCTTTTGCAAACCTGATGGCCAAGTCCAATGTGACCTACAACTACAATCATGATGTATTACGTATATAATGTTTAGTTCGATTGTTATACATTGTCATAAAAGTGGTACATTCATGCTATTAAAGGACAAATTTGTAAGATAGCTTATTGTTGAGACTTTTTCCCAACTGATCAGTTATTTACACTGTGGGTTGTTGGCCGGTCCATCCCACCAACCGAAAGTGTCGGTATTTGAATAAGTCTTAACAATAAGCTGTCTAACAAATATGATGTTTCATTGTTTAAAAACCAAGTTGTACCTGTGTGGCTAACAGTGACAGCGGCATCTCACTTTCCACCATGTGTCCTTGAATTAATGATTGTGTATTAATAATTTGCCATTGCAAACACATTTTGAAAGAAGCATAAATAATGAATAAATGTTGTCTGGCAAGTTGCGGAATGATAATTCTGAACTTATCAGCTTGTGCTCCCTGCAACATCCACTCTTTCAATACAGGACAACCTTGTGGCAGCTAAAATAGTATCTCTCATTTTTGTTCAGTCGAGGCAGAATTTTCCTATACTAGCAAATTTGAGATAACAAAAGCTGTATTTTAAAAACATAATGTCTAAGAGATATGGTTGCCTGCTAGTACTGTTACCAGGGTGGTTGCAATGCCACTGTTTTCTTTATTGTTTGGTTTTTTAAACAGATTTACAGCTTCAGGTTGTCTGGAAAGGCACTAAACACAGCGTCCTTTTTGTTTTTCAACCTTTATTTTAAACATTGTTGAATAACTGTTTTTGGGCTCATGTTATTGTACCTCCTTTGAGCTCTGCTTCTATAGATCCCAGCTTCAGACTGAAATCCACAGTGTGTAGTTACTGAATATGAAGAAAGTTGCTCATATTTTGACATTTTTAATAAATGGACAAAAATAGATTAACAGTCCATACTTGGATCATCTTCAGCGTTGTCTCCGCAGGGTTTGTCATATTAACATATAACTTTTCCGCTAGGCTGTATGAGCTATCTTGTGAAAAAACTAAAACTAAAAATCACATGTTTAATATTGGCAAATGTCCTAATTGTTTACCCAAATTTTGTGATGCTTCCCACTTACAAAATCCTGGCTACAGACCTGAAATAGAATTAGCAACAAAAAAAATGCCCAACGTGTTGATCAATGTTGATGAAAACAGGACTAAAGACAGAGAAACATGGAGAGATTTGGCATGTTTACTTACTAATTTCAGATGAAGTTGGCAGTTTCCAAAACCAGATAATTGTCTATGATTTGTATGAAATCCCTAACCCTAACCCTAACCCTAATCCTCATTGAAATGTCAAATGAAAAATGGATATGGATTACAGTGTTTACATTTTAGGTGTTTTATATGAACTTGTCATTCTTTTGATAATCTGTATCTTAGCATTTTCTTTATCTTCGTTGGTTAAGAGTTGTTCACCTTTGTGCTTTCTATGAAGGAAATATCATCGTAGAAGAAGTTTGAATATATCAATAATCCATTAGAGTTTTTGTCATTCTCAACTCTATATAGGCAGTCTTTCATCTTTTTTTTCCTGGCAGAAAAAGCAAAGCTGAAATGCCATTAGACTGCTCTTAGATTGATACTCAATTGCCGTACTTCCTCTTTAAGTGCATTTCAAAGTATGGCAGGCATCCTTTGGGAAAACACAGATGGACTGTTTACCATCCCTGTGTCATTTCTTATTTTCCTCATTTCGCATGTTTAGCTCTGAATCCTCTCAGTTGGACATCTCTTCCCCTTTTTCCCTTTTTTTCATTATTTAAAAATGATTCAACCTCAGACATACTGCATGTGACATTTTAGGGCAGTGACTAAGAGACACATCCAGGCCTCGCATGAAACGTTGACAGTTCTTTAAAAGCTTTTTATTCAGCTGAAACATTTGACGTTGCGTGTGGGCATCTTGTAGTATTTTTAGTTCTGATGATCAAACAAATCCTCAAAACTGTTTAATGTGCTGATAACATAAGAAGGACTGTTTTTTTTCTCATGTGGCTTAATTATTTCATGCTTATTTGGCATTAGTTTGACACAGGACCATTAATGAATTATGGGCAGCGGACAGCATATATCCGACCAAGCCAAAAAATGCATATGAAACCACTGCAAGGCCAGATTTGCTGGGTCGTCTTGGCGTTCTACAAATGTAACTTCTTTGGGGAAGCTGGTGTGGTTTAAAGTTTATGACTAGAATATTGGTTTAGATAAGGTTAGAGTAACAGTAATATATACAGTGAGATATAAACATTTCCATCTCGAGAGTATGCCTGAGTGCAAGTTATACAAAACTATTTATACATATGTGCCCATGGACATACCCGTCTTGTCTGTGTGGCTTTGTGTCTCTCCAGGCATGAGGAGTCTTTTGTGTACTTACAGTATATTGATGCATTTTTTGCATCGCTACCACTTTTTGGAGTTAAGCAGTTTGAGAGGAACAGAGAGAGACCCAGAGAAAGAGGGAGAGTCGGGGGTAAGAATGGGGAGGGGAGGCAGGTCGTCGGTGCATTTTGAGCAGATTTGAACAGGCACAGAACAAAAGGCCCGTGGAAGGGAAAGTATGAGGAAGCGTAGTGTGTATAATCCACCATACTATGACTCATCTTTCACCTATTTTCTGTTAAATATGCATGCATCAGTGTTTTTTTACTGTTCTTGTAAGTTGGTGCTCCCGCCCTATCCAGAAGTCGTGGGAGATCACTGTTAAAGTCCTTTTGGATCATTTGTAATTTAGAGCGCTTCAGAGGCCCGGGACTATGTGGCCAATGCCTGGACCAAAATAAGACTCACTGGGACGGTAAGGCGGGGGGTGAAAGTAAGAACACTTTACACATATTATTTCTGCACCATTTGGCCAAGCCTCTTAGCATGCACGTGTACAGTTATGCTGAGTAAACAAGTCTGATGGTGGAATAGTATCTGCTTTGGATGGCAATGAGCCCTTAAATGACAATATCAAATTATAGCATAAGTTGTATATAACAGCCAAATCTGCTGTGCCACCAGATAGCACAGTCATGAATTTGTGTGGTTCAACTGTGTGAAAACTGAAGTTCATAACCAATTAGTGTTGATTTGATTTATGTCATAAACACATTATTAAATTAAAGTTCTTGGTATTGACAAATTAAAGGTCTTTTATTTAAGCAGTCAAAAGATATTACATGAACAATTTGAAATTTGATGTCTCTGACCTCTTCAGTCCTACACTGGTACATTTTCATATAGCTGTCACAAAGATGACTGATGCTGCAAAGAAGACAAATGTCTTTCCGGTGAGCAGAACTGGAAACTGAATTTAACATGAATGGATTGATATGAACCAGGAATAAACTTGTGCAATAAGTGTAGTTATTTTTCCTACATCACAGTATGTATTCATCAGGAGCCAAATTCAGGTCAGCAGTCTGCTCTGTCACCTTGTATTCAGTCAGTTGAAACGCTGGTGTTTGTATGGTCACATACTGTAACACACAGCGATAAAGCTAACAAAGCTCCATGTCAGCCTTCTCCAGGATGACCGAAGTGGATGCGAGCTGGTTATGGAAGTCAAAGAAGGGCAAAAAGTGAACAGGGATGTGTAATAAAAACATTTCGTTGCACAATCCAAATGTTTGACAACCAAACAATTATACTGTGAAGCTGAAATAAATGGATGGGTACCCACTGAGCTTCTTCCAAGTTCTTCCAATTTGAGTAATACATAACATTTGGGCCAGTATTTGCAGCAATTTTTTAACTTTAGTGTTCTGTTCAGTAACATGTGCTTTCCACACGGCTATAGAAACTTAAAATGTATTTATAATTGAAGAAGTTTTATTTAATCCATTACAGTTGCGGACAGTCAGTTTGCAGAGAGCACACACTGAATCCAGCTTCTAGGGGGGGAAGTTTAAGCAGGTTTGCACACACAAAAAAGATTTTCTATCTTCATGTTTGCCAGGTAGAATTTTGCATGTACCATGAGTGAGATTCTCCCGTTGCCCACTGGCAGTCATTGACATGCAGGACCGTGCCTCAGTGAGAGAAATGTTGTTTTCTACAAGGCTCTCTGTGCACCCGAGTCACTCGTCGAAGCAGTTCCTTTATCAGAGCAAAGCAGCAGGATGGAAGAGCACATCTTGGGCTGATAGTGGGGCTGCCGCTCCTGACTAATCCTGCTCACTGCTGGAGAAATAAAGAAATAAATAAGCGAGGACTTGAGAAAGGAAAGGAGTGAAAAATTTAGTTGTATGGAGAGCAGTTCAAAGGCTTTCAGTCATATGGTGGAGATCACTCCTTCTGATCTATAGATAAAGATGAGACTGCAGAGACTGTATATTGGCTTGGCAAGACAGACAGAGATAAGGAGAGATAGTAGGAGAAAGGTGTGTGAGTGTGTGTACATCTGTATGTGTGTGTGTGATCACATAGTACATTTAAAAACATCCTATTGATTTTCGCAAATCAAGTTTTCAGGTTGGCCCTGTAAGTGTATTAAATATGAGAAGGGTTCATGTGTATTAAAAGAAGTACATTCAATTGTAATGGCTTCTACATAACCTTCTGGTGTACGTTTTATGGTGTCCGGGTTCCAAATTTGTTATTGCATTTCACACCCGAGACACACATTAGTGCTTGAGATGGAGGAGAAGAAGACGAAGGAATGCAGCGAGTTCGATTATTTTCGTTCTTCACATTTTTTTTTTTTTTTTTGTCTAAATCACATTGCTAAGCCTTTTAAAGAGGAAAGCATGCAGACATTTTTGCAATTTAAGATGTCCAATAATGTAGACTGGGCTTTTATATTTCCTCTTTACAATATGCAAAAAGGGAAATCAGTGCAAATTTATACTTACAGTATGTTAGAACTTGTATTTGTTATCTGTGCAGATGTACTGTTAAATGGCAAGATGCAAAACAGAAAGACGGATTCTTACTTTGCAGAGGTAATTAGGGCAATAAATGTAAACAGAACTTTAATGTGCCATCAAAACGACCACAAGCTACATAATAAAAAAAAACCAAAAAAAACGAAAATACACTGTCAGTGTTCAGTAGTGGGTAACAATACGTCTTCATGAGCGTTAAACCCTCCGAGTCTTTATAAATGATGTGAAGTGGGCTACGGCTCCAATCATGTCAGACACAAAGAAAACCTGGATTCAGAGTCATTAAAATGGTTCATTGCTCTTTTTTCTAATTTACTGAGATTAATAATAGGCGATGAAAAACATATACTCCAAGGAGTTCTTTAATTTGCAGGAGTTTACAACAATACGCTCCACAAGGAGACTCCCCAGTTAGTGAATAAGAAAGATGAAGAGAACTCAATAGAAATTACTGCTGAAAATTGAAAAAAACTAAACAAAACAAAAACAGAAGATTCTATAAAACAGAAACAAAAAAAAACGTAATGCCCCATGGGTCGATTCTTTTACTTCCTCACGAACAGAAATAAAAAGCATTTCAGTGCAGAGAACTGTGATTTATCTGCCAAAGGCACATGGATGTGCAACATACTGTAGCCAGTCACAGTGGAGTGACAGGAGCTTTGGGAAGTATTGTACGTCTTTGTAGTGTCTTTCCTCTCACGATGTGTATTTTCAATACTAAATAGATAATGGAGCAGTCTAGAGGCCTGGAAGTACCCTACCCTCAGCCTGTGCACAGAGTGCTGAATATGGGTGATGTTCTGCCTGAAGGCAAACTGTGGCAATAAAAAGCCTTTCAGGCGGACAGGTTGTCAGCACGTGGTTCAGTTAGTGACGGAGCAATTGCTGCTCGTTCTGGATTCTTGAAGACTCTTTGACAATGATGGGTGCATCTATGACGTCCAGAAAAGATCTGACTCAGGAGGTTTTGGTAAAACTGCAGTGACCATATTTCCTTTATACTTTAGCAAACATGAAAGTGTTTGTTCAGGATTGACCCCGACTCTGCCGCTGTTAAATAACGCAAACCAGCAGTTGTTCTCGATCTATCTTGTTGGAAAATTTGTGTTCAGTCAGAGCAAACTGCTTTTACAATTTTCTGGACAGAATAACCTGTTTTGGTATACCGATGCAATTGAAAACAGCATCCACCTCTGACCTTGACCAGAGCACTTTATATTAACCTATCAACTTACACAAGGTTAACTCATTTCAATCAAAGCTTTGGTTAAAGGCAATCAGGCAGATGGCAACAAAATCTGATGTGTTCAGATGTGTTTGACCAACCTGACACCAACTGCTAAATCGTTTCCATATCTTGTAGTATATCACCATTTTTACCATTAAATATGATGGGTTTTTTTTGTCTCTTTCAAAGGTGCTATGTACAGCTGAATATTTTCCATCACCGGTCAAACTACTCAAAAGAAAAAGCCTAAAGAATGACATATTGAATTAATACCCAGCTCAGCATTCTTTCCATGCAGATTGAAATAGAAGTCCTGCATCTTCCTTTGGACTTCAGAAAAGCCCAGTGAAAGACATGGTACATGCACCCATTCCCCCTTGCTATCCACTTCCTTTGAAAGGATGACAGCTACATCACAGTGAGTCAAAATTTTGAAGCCAATACTTGGCAGCCCAGCGGTATTTTTTTTTTTTTTCCTCACGGAGCAGCGGAAATCAGGGATCCTACAGACATCACAGAATTCACTTTATTTCCCTTGCTGCCTGTGCTCTCTCTGTTGTTATCCTCTGAAGGCTCAGTATGACCCCCCAACACTTTGTTGTTATTTTCAATATAAAATATCCATTCAGGGATTACTTGATGCTTCTCAGTGTTTATTCTCCACTCCGCCTACACGGTTCTCGCTAAATGCAAGACAAATTGAGCATTTTCAGAACTGGCACTTCAGTCAAAGCATTTGTGAGTATCATGCCCCATGTTAAAGCATTTGAAAGTTAATACGGCGTGCGTGTGCATGACCATTGTGATTAGTTTAGGGCATACTGTATTTTTGGAAGAGCAGCAACACTTTCTGTCCTCTTGCCTGTTAAACGCTCAATCGAATCAAGATTCAGGATTGAGTAGTCAGAGTGAAGACAAAAAGTGTTACAGTGAGAGAGGGACGACAGGAAGGAGAGAATTGAAATGGAAGGAGTGTACAAGCGATGGTCTTGGCTGCCCGGTTATTCTATGAGATGCAGCTACATGCTTCTATGTTGTGTTGTGCATCACTGATCTCCTCCTGCACACTCACCCGCTAAGCTGTGGTCATGCCCACCATCTTTCCCACATTTTTCACCAGCGCTCCCAATGGCTTTCATCCCATGTGCTTCCTGGAAGCCAGTTCAGTAAAAACCCACCCCAAACACACACACACACGCGCACAAAAGATATCGCTTGTATAATTTCCACATAAAAATCATGTTATAACACGGCCGTATCACGCGTCGAAGGCAATAAATGAGTAAAACCATTTGACACAATGTATAAAACATGATCTCCTCATCTGTTGTGTGTTTTGTGGCACCAGCGTGAACCAGTGCTGCTGTTTGTAATCAGACAGAATGCTTTACAGGACACTCACAAGGGTAAGGCCAGGGTTCTCAGAGGTGAGCACTGCTCCAGTGTTAGCCATTTATCACCAGTGCAGTGGGGATGGAGGAAACATGCTGCGAATGCAGAGTGGTATTATCCCGGTCTCTTGATGTTACCAGTGATAAACATTATGCTAGAGGCCAAGTGTATCTTCCGCCATTATTTAGAGGACTTTGAATTGGAATTCCTTCGCTGCAGGCTGACCAAGATTACTTAGTATATTTGATGTTTACAAACAGGCATTCATGTTTTTGTGGGACGGATAAAGCACGTTAGAATATCGTTAGCCTTAGTTTAGTTTGTCACCAAGCAGCTTGTACTGTTCAGTTAATTCTGCTGAACAGTAAGCTAGATTGAATAAGTAAGAAATTGTATCCTATTTCAATGTTATATTGGTTCCTTTAAATGACTGATGGTATTACGTTCAGTAATTACGACTGATAGTCAGTGTGATTGTTAAGATGTTTTTATTCTTTCTATATCCGTTATTCTACATAGGAATGCTACAGAAGAGCACTGAAGTATCTGCCCCCCCCCCCCCCCCCCCCCGCAACCCCCCCCCCCCCCCCCGCACCTATATTCAGAAAACACAACTCAAATGGAGAAAAATTACTTGTCCAGCTTTAAAGAAGAACCCTTTATTGTAAATTGATAAAAAAAAAAAAAATCTGAATATTTTTTTCCACAGTTTCTGCTACCATTTGGAGTCACACTATTCGAGCATTTTCTGTTTGTGGCGACAGAAATAGATGCATTAGAACATGGAAATATTACAAAAAGATGAGGCCAAAACAAAGAGGGACAAACTGCTCACATGTGCGCCATTGCAGATAACGAGTTTAAAAGAGCATCTGTTGCTGCGCTCTGAAGATGGAGAGGGCTGCAGTGAATGAGAGCTGTTATGGTAAATGTGTCCTCTTCAGAGAATAGCGTCCACATTCTGTTATCTGCCAGTGGCCCACAAATCTCCAAACATGAAATAACAAGAGTTCTGACAATCAAAGTCATTTTAAAACCTAGAATATGCGCAAAATATGCTCACATCCCATTTAGTAGAAATAAACAAAAGCATGGGTGTGTCAATATATTGCTGCTGGATAGCAGTTTCATCAAGATGAGTGGTCTGAACTCCTGAAAGGATCAATTAGTGATTCCTCTTTGAGCTAAAACAACAGTAAACACTGTTCGAGCTGATTGCAGACCTCTCGGTCTCGTTCTTCAGCTTTTTGTCACTTATATCAAAAGGACACATTTGACTGGCTTGTAAACACCCCATTTCAAAGTCCCATTCCTGTTTTGAGTAGTAGGGCGAAGCAGAAACAATATATCCTTCAAATTCTGACAAAGTCTGTTTCGAAAAAAAAAAAAAGAAAAAAAGAAAAAAGGGGGGCAGTTTCATGATCATTCCTTACAAAATGACATGCTTTCATCCCTGCTACATCCTCCCTTGGTATGTCACTGTATCTATCCCAGCTTTCTTTTTGCCCTCCTTTTTTGCTTTTGGCAGGAAAAGACAGGAGACATGAAACATTTCCCCTTTTTTTTTCATCTTTGACAAGGCCTGTGAAGACAAGTCGGAGAGAGGAGGTGTGCCATTTTTCTCCAACCGCCAACCAACAAAATGTAACAGCTCCTCTGCACTGGAGAGATCACCTTTCCCTCAAAGGCCCCAGAAGCAGCGGCACCTTCTTTGTGACTCCTGAGATGAATGTTTTGAAGGGACATCAAGAGCATATACTGTACTGCATACTCAAGCTGCAGCATCTTGCAGTCAGCATCTTATTTTCCTTTTGTACAAAAACCTCCCCGATTTCCTTTTCTCTTTTGTAGTTATTATGTGTTAGGCTGTTATGGGAGTGTGCATGAATTTTTTTTGTAATTGAGCTTATTTCCACAAAGAGATTTTGATAACATCAAGCTGCTGCATTTTACCCACGTAAAACCTCCTGCTGACACCTCCTGGTAATAGGCTTGTCTCAGACACAAAGGGCTGAGCTTGACATCTACCTTGTGATGTCAATGGTTGTTGGCAGGTTGATGGACAACCAAGAATGGCAGCCTTGCCCCCTCGCTACCTAATTAGCTCATAGAAGGAAATGAACATGAATTCAATAAGGTTTGCGCTTATCTAAAAATTTCAATCCTCCTGCAGATAGCCTTTTTTCACCAAGCTGGCCTTCTAGGCAGGACTATTGTCAGGAATAGGAGCCGTTTGAATCGGCACAATAAACATAGATCTTATCAAGCGCCCGGGCCACTTGCCCTGAAAGATGTATGAGATAATAATGGAATTCTTGATATTTGATAAAAGAATTAATATTACAAATGCCCAAGCTTGGAAATGCTGGATCTAAGTGTGCAACATGTCCAGTAAAGAGATTAAAAGGGCAAAAAAATTGGGTGTCATGGGACCAAACATTTATCAGCTCAGCTTCTCACAGAAGTGGAAGCCAGACGACCCTGAAAAAGCTGCCAGCGTGGCACAGGGCAGAGCAGAGAGTCTGTTTTGTAATGGATGGTGGATTTTTTTCTTTATATATTCAGTACACATAAACACATCAGAGCACACCTCGCTTGGGGGAGGTGACAGGGGCTGCAGAGAGAGTGTGTAGTGGCATAGAATTACCATGAATAATTAAAAGACTGGTGTGGGCATTCTGGTAGCTCTTTGATTGACTCTGAAAGCCCCAGGAAGAAATTGGCAGATGAGAGCAAACTGCAAAATGGCCAGCTCTTTGCTCTCAGCTCCCTGCCTAAGATTTGCTCGACTAAAACCTTGAATCAGCAGTGTGCTAGGGGGCCCTTTTTGTGTCTGCCTGCCCCAGAGTCAGATCCAAATTCTGCTCATCAAAAAAGAAAAAAAAGGGAGAAAAAATACAGGGAACATAAGTTGGCATGTGGGCACTCGAAGGTGGCACGCTTGATTTTCTAGGTTTTATTTTGTTTGATCATCTATTCATCAGTGTAAAAGAAAGACTGGAAACCTGTTTAAGATGTTATTTCCCTCAACGGCTTCCTGGCGGCTATTACATGCATTCTAGTCTCACATTTATAGCGTTCAGTCACGTAACAGTATTACAGAAGAACAAAAATGGCTGACATATGTCAGTGCTAGGGGGGATTGGCCCACGGGGTGTCATCTCCAAATTTGCTGAGTGCACAGGAAGGAGAGGTCAACAGGGACTGGGGCTTGGCAGCAGCCCCTCACCTTCCCAGAGTGTCCGGATGTGGGCGGCATCCCATTACTCATCTATATCATTTTGCCAAGCCAGCACCAATGTCCTTAGATATGTGACATGAAGGCCATTCAGCTAAATGAAACCTGCAGGTGACTCATGTTGTTCTGTTATAGGCCAGTGACAGTCACCAAGTTTCAAGGCGTTTCTTGCGTTAGAGTGTTGCCATTTATTTGAATATTGAATTATAGTGTTGCTGCCTGATGCTGATATGCAACAGGTTCAGTCTTCGCTTTACTTCATCCTTGTGATTTTGTCTTCTCTTTATTTTATTAGATTTGCCCGCAGTCCTCCCTTCCTCCAGATTTTACCAATGACATCTTTTATTGTCTCTTGCTGTTGCCTTCGGCATGAGAAAAGGACTAAACTTGTACAGTATGCAGAAGATTCACTGTCAGCATGTTGCCATGGCTAGTGTTCAGGACAAAAGCTTTATGCATGAATGAAGTCATGAGGAATAACTGAGACTGCAAACAAAGGGGGGTGGACACAAGGACATGCGCATAAGGTGACCATTACCTTAAAATATTTATTTTTTCCTCTGTGGCCTGGTGTAAACATCCAGTAAACCCTTTCAATATCGCTTGTTAATAAATGCATGTCATTTTTCTACACACTTATTATAGAATCTGGGAGAGTTGAAATCAAGTACATAGTTTTTTGTTGTCACACTGTGGAAAGCAAATTATTTAAGTTTAGTGTTCGTAGTGTAAATTATGCCTCCTGCCCATCGCACATTACCCAATATCATTTGCATAGTGACTTTACTGTAGGTTGCTGCTGAGAAATGTTTCATTTGATAACTGCAAAACAGCTGCACACAGTGAATAACAGTTACTACTAGGTATACTACACATCTCCCAAACATGCCACTCAACACAAAAGCTCCTTTCACTGACAATCGCCACTAATGAAATGTCAGATGGCTGCCTACCTACCTGACTACCTGACCTGAATTTGCCGTCTGATGCCCCTTTGTGCGCCGTGAGAAAAATAGCTGGTTGCCAGGGAAGATTCTTGCTAGAAAAGTGGTACAATGGGACACATTTTACGCTTCTGCGAAGCATTTCTTGACTTATGCATAGCTGTAAACAGTGGGCATTCTCATTGGGATGGTGGTACACATACTTGAGCATCTTCTACCAAGGCCAGGACTGTTGGACTTCCCACATTCTATCTTTTTATTTTGTTGGCCTATTATTTAGGATTGAGTTTCAAGAGCAAAAATGTTTCTTCTTCTTCTTTTTATTTATATCTCTGATATGGCTTCTCAGTTGGTCTTGCTGCAGACAAGTCCATTTTCCAGCTTTGAATTTTGAAATTTTTTTTTAATACAACGTTTTTTTTAGATGCAGTGGTATGTGCATCGTGTTCTTCAGCGCCTGGTGATTTGAACTGTTTCCGTGTTTGTTTTCCCCTGAGTCGACACTGTAAGAATATGCACATATTGTCCTTTCCGTTCCCTCCCCCAAACATGCATACATTGAGCTCTAAAAAAGCATATTCAAGCCAGGGTTCAAGTTATAATATGACCTTTGTGGGGGTCTCTAAAATAACTTCAGAGGGAGAATAAATAAATAATAGCCAAATGGTTGCACTTTCCATGAGAGAGGCCTCACGTTGTAGCAGACTCAGCCACAATCCTGCTTCTCTTTTGAACTGTCAAAGTGTGTGGTGGTCCCAAATCAGGTTTGGTAGCAAAGCATAGTTCTTTTGGAATACATCTTTTCTTTAGCCTATTTGTATCATTATCTTAAATAATACTCAACACATGTATGATTAAATAATGGTTGTTGGTCATGTATTCAGGATGCCCACGGATGCATTCTTTTACTGCCTTCATGGGAGCTCAGATGTCTGGCTTCCACTTAACTCGAACACTGATTCAGGCATTTGTAAGTGAAATGACGGTACTGCTCGAATCACGCAAAGCCAGTTAAGTGCTGAGTTATTGAGTATAATCATTACTGTTATTTGGGAAAACCTCATCTTGAACCAACAAGTCTTGAGTTGGGTCAATTATGACTTTATCTTGAGATGCCAACGATCACATATTTACTTTTCTTGTTATCTCAAGAAAAATAGCTTATAGTTTGTAGCTTGTGTATAGTTATCCCGGGATGATAAACTGATAAACTAGCCCTTTATCATGGGATAACAAAAGGTCTTTCTTCTTATTACTTATAGCCTAATGTTTATTAGATCAACAGTGTCATGTGCATACTTAGATCTTGTCGTCTCGTCCTTCTTTATTTAATAGGGATGATGCAGTTTGACATAGTTTCAACACAGAGAATGTAACTGATGTGCCGCACAGAGAGTTTATAGCTCTTGTTTATAGCTCTTGTATGTATACATGGCACATATACATACTTCATTAGCCTATACCATCAAACGCTAACCAACGTGGGTAGTCTCTTCTCCTATAGGTCAACAAGAGTTTGTAGCCTATTTGCCGTAACAGATCTGCTCACTGTATGTTAGCCAGTTGTTTCATTCAGTTTTGTCTCTTGACAGAATGAATGATTAAAGCATTGTCAGCTGCTCACCCTGTTATTGTATCCGTCACAGATTTCCATACATGGCATAACAAAGACTGCAGCCAGCTACTCCTCACATCTGTCTCCTTCTAGAAAGTCCATGTGGAAACAGTCACTATATAATAATATTGTTGTTACACCTATCCCTTACAGTTTTCATAATGTAAATAACCTCATATCAAATTAGTAGGTAAAACATTCAAATGGCAAAAGTTTATATGGTTTGTGTTGAAACTCCCAAAACCAGTTTCACAGAACAGAGCGTGTGTATGTAGTCCACTCTTATGGATTGTTTTCTCATGATAAATGATCTTGTTATCTCAGGAAAAAATAAACCTGACGTTGCGACGATGACATAACCAACTTGTGATCTCGGGAAAACAAATACAATTTAACTTGTTATCAAGGAAAAACTTACCAAAAAATCTTTTTGACCCATGAACATTTAGACCGTTTACTTATACCAACGATAAATGACAAATTAAATATAGCATTTAATAGGCAGCACATAAACATGTAATACATGTTTTTAACACAAAATTATGCAGATATAACCGGAAGTATGGACGGTTTTATGTGTGAATTTTTGTATATTACAAGAATAAACTGTGGTCAATGTTAGTGAAGAAATGCTGTAATGATAAGGAAACCGATGTTGTCTGTTTTTAGGTCACTGGGGTAAATCACATCGAAATGTTTTGCACGCCCTCCATCTATCCTGAACTCCTTCCTGTAACTTTTGCTCGCGCTGTAAGAATGTCACACTATTTTCTGCACTCGCGCGGGGAGTAAACATAGGTCGTCCTTAGCTGTTGCAGTTGCATAGGTCAACAACTCATCCATTATCGGAATACTAACTGGGAAGAGTACGCAAAATGAATCTAACAGAATGGGGTGAATACTGCACATTGTCCCCACGTTCAACCAATTCCACTCCCAGAGAGATGCGCGAGTATTGCCCAATTGCTCGGCCATTGTGGGTTTGGTCAGAATTTCATATCTTCACTGCTTTCTACTGAGGTGTGAAAGGTTTGACAGAATGATAGAACAACAAAGAGAGGCGCGCTGATACAATGGGAGCAGGTGTGGAAAAACTGCCATATGTCACTGTCAGCCATACATAATTTTCTCAACCCCTGGCATCTGATTGCGAGCGTCGGCGCTATAGATGACCCGCAATTTTCTACTCCCTTCCATATTACCCGTGACCGAAAAAAAAAAAAAAAAAAAAAAGACCTCAAGGCAAGATATACCTTGAAAGTAGCTTGGGAGAGAATGGAAAGTGTGTGTGCTTGTGTGTGTGTGTGTGAGAGAGGAAGGGATGATGGGAAAAGAAAGAGAAGAGAGAGAGAGAGAGAAAGCGAGCACTATAGGTAGGCAGTGAAAGTAATGGTGCTGTTTATGGATTGGGGCTATTTTGTACATCAAAGTACACAGAAAAGGAGAGAGAGAGGGGGAGAGACAGTGAGGGAGAGAGAGGGAGGGGAAAGTCTGCTGCAGGCCATTTGATTGTCATTGTTTCTCCTAGGTCATGTGGGAGTGCATACGCCTTGTTTTTATTCTTTTTGTTTTCCCTCCTCTGTTCTTCTCCCTTTCTCCCCAGTAATATCAGGCAACACTGTTGAAAATGCTATTGACATAAGACTATAACAAGCACAGCCAGCTCCTCTTTGTTTTGTTTTTTTCCCGTGGATCAAAAACTCCAGATTGTTCTGTGTCCTGCCTCTCTCTGTGTCTCTCTAATATGCTGTATGCGACCTACCCTTCTAAGCCTTTCATAATCACTTTAAAGTAGTCAGTCTTAATCGCTTCATCCCTTTCCTTAATCTCATCATACCTATTCTTTAATCTCCTCAGAGAAATACTCTGCATACACAGTTATTCTCAACGTAATCATTATGGATGTATGCTCTAAATGCACATGTTTAATTTTTTTTTCTTTTGAGCTCAAGATTTTTTGATTTCATTATTGCTCGCTAATCTGGCTAACCACCGAACATCTGCGCCTGTACCCGTAGACACACAAATTTCCACCTGTGCAGGATTTCCAGCTGATTGTCCATTTCGCCCCCCCCCCAAAAAAAGTTAATTTATGTTTAAGAAATGATGGTTTCTAAGCCGAGCGACGAGTGCGGACAGTCAACGGGAATCAAGCAGAGAGAGGGTCCGTCATGCTTTGGCGTACATTTACACGCGTGTTAATCGCGAAGTCGCAAAATGGAGCCTCTTCCTTTTTTCTTGACACTCTGCGGAGTGTCCTTCAGGTCTCCTTCCAGCGTCATGTGTGAGAGCCTGTCCAAAGAGATTTGACAAGGGCCCTGCAAGGAGAAGGAAATAAAACCCAGAGAGATGAGGCAAACATATTAATCTTGTTAAGTTAAACGCCGACCCCCACCTCCTCTCTTCGTGCTCCTCTGCTCCACTCCTCTCTCCCCATTTCCCCCACCCAGATAATGTGCAGTGCTCACAGTGAAAAATCAGCTAATTTCAGAACGCGACTCAGTCTGGCTTACAGAGGCTCTTAGGGTGGTGCTGAGCTCTGTGCTACTCCTCCATTAGTCGCCCCCCTACTACTGTCTCTGCCTTTGTCTTTGTCGCTGTTTCTGTGTCTCTCTCTAAAACACGGACCCACACACATTCAATCTTCAGTCCTTGCCTTCTCTGTCCCTGCACACACACTTACAGGGAAACACTCCCGCACATTTATCTCGGCCCTTCATCCTCGGTCCATCCGTGACCTTGAGATGTATGATGGATGCGGGGCTCTGATGTAAGTGAGTTTTAAGTTTTAGATTGACAGGGATGGACCATATTGATTATGTTACTGAGGGAGAGACAGACAGAGAGAGAGAGAGAGAGAGAGAGAGAGAGAGAGAGGGAGGGAGGGAGAGTGGGGCGAAAGACAAACAATCAGACAATTACAAGGAGAAAAAAAATGCTAGGGGAAAAAGAAATGCTTCTCTAGAGCGTGTGGAGTTGATGGACAATGTTTCCCCCTTGTGGTGCTGGCAAGCAGGTAGGATGCATTTGTGGTGTGTCTTTAAAGACCGAGGGGAGCATCCGAGGAAATGGGCAATCGGAGTTTGCTCCTTGCGGTGACTGTGACCCCCCTCGGGGAATAAAAGAAAGGCATTGAAATCAAGCCCTGTGTTAAATTCCGATCTCTCTGTCTCTTTGTCTCCCTGACTAACCCACTGTCTCTCTGTCTTTCTCTTTCGTACTTACTGCTCTTACAAAAAAAAAGGAATCCAAACATCTTCAATTAGCCTGATACCAAACATCAATGTTACAGGTGTGAATCACATCGACCAGGAGCTTAATTACATCACAGGCTTGGACACGCGGCCCCTATCTCACAGCTGCACCTCTGCATTAAATATGAGACATCCCTCGTTAAACATAACTAAGTTAAAACTTAAGAGAATACGACCTCATCATCTAGAGTCAGGGACAAGAAAAGAAACTAACTGAGTTCGCTGGATATTCAATTTTTCACATCTTTCAGTCGAGTAAATTGGGAAATCTTATCAGTCATCGTTGGCAGATGTACGGCAAGAGGAGAAAATGGCTTTTTGAATATCGCTCAAGTGTCTGTGTGCTGTTCCGTGCGTTCTAGTTGTACAGTATGTTGTCTCCACTCAAGTAATGAGATTATTCTTTAGCTTAAGTGACCAGTGAAAAGCCCACATCTCTGTCATATCCGGACAGATTTCCTTTTTACATCCTCGGGATCTTCTTGCTTCTGCAGAACAATGGAGGTCAGCCCACTAATGCTGACCACTGCTTTTCAGAGGGCACAGGAGAAGGAGAGCGACTGACAGACAGAGAGATGAAGAGAGGCAGAGAGAGAAGCAGCTGCAGGAGATGGTAGAGCACTGAGTATTGAACCGTTGCATTTCTGCACTTGTTGCAGCACTGTGCCATTAAGAAGTAGACGTATGGTTGAGTAGGTTTAATATAAAGAGCTGAACAAGCAGAGAAAAAAAAAGAACACTATTGTGTGAATAAAATGTCGAGTTGCATCTATAATAGTATTTCTAGTTGCAGCCTGTCTGGCTGGGTGGATATTGTTGGGAACGTATCCGAACTGACCAACAGACGGAGGGGAGACACATCGGAGCTGAACCTTGTGTCACTTGGCTGTTGACAGTCGCTCATGCAGTGCGGCTGTGTGTGTGCGTGCGTGCGCGTATCTGCACCAAATGTACAAGCATATGGTCACCCTGTGACTGTAGAGATGCCATTAATGCTGCAGGGCCCTGAGAGCTTATACTGTGTGCTGCTTTCATTCTGCGAGGCTTTGATGGCACTTCCTGTCTCCACCATTATGCTACTGGTTTTAAGCTCTTGATGACACTGTACCATGAAAGATGGAGATTATTCCTCAAATGTGCAAGAGAGATGAGGGGCAGATTATCTCGGCACAGATATCTCTACACTGCTGTAACTTAGAAGCGATGCTCTCAGTTTCCCTTGCAGCCTAATGTTCGCCTGCATGCAGCTGAAAGCTTTAGTTTATTCATGATATCAGAACGTGGCACTTTTCTGCAAGCTTTCTAAAAGGAGTTACGTAACAAAAGAACTGCAGTGCTAATGCTGCGAACATCAACACAAAATATTTGTTATTCAGTCTGACATTAAAGGAACAGAGAGGCCACAGTTTTATGAATATATGCTCTTCAGTGACCTCATATGAGGATTAACTCTATTTTAGGTCAGAGACAATCTGCTTATTATAGATGACATAAAAGTGTCATTCCTCCTGGGGAGACTACAGTAAGATCAAGTGGAGGATGACCACTAACACCCCTGACAGAGAACTGGGGCTGTGAAATAGGGCTGTGTGTATCTGTGCGTGTGCATGTGTGTGTGGGAGTCTGTGTTTGTTTGTAATATAGTAAGAGAGTGGGACATTTGTCTGTAGAATGACAGGCTGTATGACCGTGTCTTATAGAGATCAAAACTATCAGCTCCATTCATTTATAAAACATATACTTCCTTCATTATTGCTTTATTTACCACATTACTAATGATTACTAATACATCAAGATTCCAGACCTCATGTAAAGACACAAAACACAGAAAGTTATAGTGCTCTCTGATGCACAAACATCCAGTAGTGACTGTCAAGGACTCGTTTGGACTGGGACATAGACGCCTTCCTAAACTATTTGTGTCTAATCAATTTTAGGTCAAATAGCGTTGAAATGTGCATTTGAAAATGGATAAATTTGAAGAGATGAACAGCGGAAGGCCTCTGGGAGTCCAGCTGAAATCACAGAGGGCGTGACATTCTTTAGCTAAGAGAGAGGCAAGAACCCTTTCAAGAACAAGTACAGGAGAATAATTGGAGTACAAGTGCTAGACTCGCATTACCGGATCATGAGGGTAAGTGCTTGGGAGTTTGTGTGCAGGTGTGTGTGTGTGTGTGTGTGTGTGTGTGTGTGTGTGTGTGTGTGTGTGTGTGTGTGTGTGTGTGGACAGAGAGTGTGAGAGAGAGAGAAAGAGAGAGAGAGAGAGAGAGAGAGAGAGATGGCAGGAATAGAGACAGATACAGAGACAGACATATGAAGATGGAGACACGAACACAGAGATAGATAGCCCTGAAGGTTGGTGGATACCTTGGGTAGGTCAGAGCAAAGTCAGTAACATGACCTGAAACCAATGTTTCACAGCTGTTGGGAGAGAGAGGGAGAGAGACAGAGAGAGAGTGAGAGAGAGTGAGAGAGAGGACAAAACCTCAAGAGATGTTTCTGGGGTTAACAGCAGTTAAATGCCCAGTGTGTGAGTGTCATTGAGACCATTTACCCTATCATACCTCCCAGAGATGAATGGAAATGTTTTATCGTGCCACTCATTGTGAGGGTAATGTTAGTCTGAAACCACACATAGCTTTGTGAAAGGTGACAATTATGTTCCAATAAAATCCTGTCCAATTGCTTTGATTGTTTTCGAGGAGGGATGGGTTCTTTGTTCCCGTGTGAAAGACTGCAAGTGGATACAATTATAAATATATATATATTTTTTTTTACATATTTATATATATTTTACCCAAGAAGCCAATATACAGTATGTTAACGTGATGCAAATGCACGTTTATATTTTAAATATCATTCGGCTCTGATATAGTAAAACCGGTTTGTGAATATCCTCGTGGGGAACGTGACATTTATTCTCTGGTTGATACTGAGAGTTTGGTTGTTGATCAAAGAGCAGCAGAAGAAGAAAAACATGAGAGCAGGAGAAGGGGCAACTAGAAAAAGAAGGAAAACTGTCTGTTTCACAGGTATATTTTCTCATAAAATATAACATCTAAAGAAACAACGGAATTACGAGACATGAGCGAAATTCTCTGTAGATAAACATCAAAGCTTATGTGATATCTCTGCTTGTGTAGAGTATCAAGGAAAGCTACAGTCTCACTTTCTGGTTTCTGTAACAGCGACTTTCATATTGTGGAGCAACAATTTCCACTGTTTACGGACTGCTGAGGATTGTCAGTATGACTCCAGTTTTAACCATGGACAGCAGGAAAACGCTAATTGGTTAGTGAGTTGTCAGGATTATGTAGGTGTAATGCTGCCCCCTAAGAAGCAGAATGGGTTTACATGTGCACTTTGTGTGTTTTAATGTTTTTCTATCGGCATAATGAGGACTTTAATGAGCATATCTCCAAACTCTTCACAGCCAACTCACATTTTCTATACCATATATATGTGCAAAAACCTTCACTGTCCAAGTATTTTCAGTTGTTTTCCCAACAGTTGTTAACACTTTCATAGTAATGTTGATGTGCTTGGTTAAGGTTCAGAAAAGTATGCTGGAAAAAAGTAGTGTTAACTTGAGGCATGAGACAGGATGTGCTGATTTTTGTGATATTTAATGGAAACATTGATTTTTTCTTGACTATATCTCAGTATTTTTACAAGTTAAGATCTCATGACTGATATACGTATAGTTTGGAGTTGACATGGCGAACTGTAGCCCTGATGAAAGTCCATTATTCTGTCCTTTATGAACCCCCAAGAAAAATACCTGGATCTTTATCTGCTTAATGCGCCACTCTGTTCACCAGCTAGTTGATGTCCACTGTTTGATGCTGAGCAGGTACTGTACAGTTGTTTTTTTGGTTCTTTCCCACTGCAAGTTTGCCAGCTGCTGTGACCGAAAAACAATGCTATAAGAGCGGCGAGAGTGAAACTAAACAGTAAAGTTGTGGAACTGACAGCTAAACAATAAGCTGAACTAAAGCCAAGCACAGCCGCGTCCCCATTTACATTGTTACATTGTTTGCACATAGTTATTGTGAAAATATCTATAATAGCTGTTTTAAGTAGTATAAACCTTACAACATGTGCGGTGCACCATGTGAGCCATGGTCTCTCGTGTTAAAGGCTCACATATTTTACACTGAGCTCCTGATCGTGACTTGTGTGCAGTGTAGCGTCGTCTTCCTCCAAATTCCCCCAAAAAGTGTGTTAGCTTTTATGTTTATAAGACATATTTGGTAAGATGTTTGGTCGAATGCTGCAGTGTACAGGGTCAATTTTCAGAGGAAGGAAACAATTGTACACGTAGCACCTTTACCGTATGTCAGTCCGGTGGAGCCTGGCCTTTGTAAACATTCTGTCCACCTCATTTTTCTGAAGTTCACATCAAACACTACTAACAAGGATGCTAATTTGTTCTAAAAGGCCACATGGCTTGTCGAGAGAGTGAGCGAGAGAGACAGATCGAGAGGGAGAGACAAAGAGGGATAGACTCATGAGGTGATGCCACAAGAAGACATTCCTGCCAGAGAAAAAGATTCTGCTCCTTTTGCCATTGAGAGAAGACACCTCGGTACCTTGTGAAAAATACATGCAAGTCAGAGGTGTGTACCTGAGTGTCATTATGTTTAACATTTCAACATTTCACCTGCTGAGCACGAGTGCAGAGTGCTACTAAAGCTCAACGTGTTACTGAGTGTAAAGGGGAACAAGTGAAGCCCACAGTGTATTGGTAGCAACGTGTACAAAATAGCCCAAAATCCAGGAGACAATTTTAGGAATTTTAGAAAAGAAAATGTGCAACCCACTTCGATCCATCTACTTGTCATACACTGACCTGAATGTAATTGATTTATGTATAAACTATATAACATTCATATGCTATTATTGATATTGACAGAATATATTTAGTTATTTATTTAGTATCCATTATTTATAGATGTCTCGTTCCATTATTTGTCTGGATCCTTTGTATGCTCTTTGGCAGCATACAGTGGATCCTTTCCCCGTCATGCCAATGAGGCAGATTCAAACTGAACTGAATTGAAAGAGACAGAGATAGAAAGAGACAGAGACGGAGAGACATGGAGATGTTGATGGACTGATAGAGTGAGTGCTCTCTCTCTCTCTCTCTCTCTCTCTCTCTCTCTCTCTCTCTCTCTCTCTCTCTTTTTCTTCCTTCATGCTGAACTTAATCAGCTGACAGTTGCAGTGAAGGGTTATCATGATAGAGAAGCACTCAGCGCCTTGGAAAACAAAGTATTTTAGGTCTTACCTGTGTCTGTTCATACTGTCAAAACACACGTGCAGCCTCGGTCTCTCTTCTTTTTCCTGTCTTTGTCACCCCCCTCTCCTTCTCGCTGCCTTTGTTCCTCTTTCCCCTTCTCTCTCCTTGAAACACCGTCTCTGTTTGTTTAATTCTCAGAGTGATTATACCATTGGATTTTTAGTGCGGAAACAGCCATTCAGACTAATGTTTGAGAGATCACTGTTCACAGCTGTTGCGTTTGAATTAAGTGCAACATTATTCCCCAAGACAAATGATTACAAATTTAAATATTTTTTGATCTACTTGAGACAAATAGCATTTTAGGAGCCTCGGTATTTTACTCCCTTTGTGGTTTGATAAAAGAGAGTGTATACTTGAGATGATTAAAAGCCGAGACCTCTCTGGATGTGCATTAATTAGCCGAATCAATGTTGCCACGGATTGTGATCAGTTTGGGTAAGTGTTCAGTCTGCTCTTGTCATGGTGAGGTGCAATGTAAATCCATTTGTATCTTTAGTGTTAATACAGTTTGAAACAGCCATGCCTTGAAGACAGCTTTTCTAAAAATCTCTTTGATGTGTTTTCACTAGATCTCATGATTAGCAAGACTTTTGGGGGGCTGGAGCACTGAGATGATTGATACTTAGAGAGTGACCCTCGAGATGAAAGCCACTGATGAGTGAAGGATAAAAATCCTCTGAGCTGTCCTCTGCAGTGCAAAGGAATGACTTTGTCCTCAGTACCAAAAAAAAACAAAACTTGGAGGTCAATGCTGAATCTTTTGATTGTTGGTTTTAATATCTAAATTGGCTTGTGAGTCATTGCCTCTACATGAAGAAAACTGAAGTCAGATCTCTGTTAATAAGAGGCCTTGTTTTAATACCTTTTGAAGTGTGGACTCAGCTACTGTTACATTTTGGTAATTCATACATTTCAAGATACAAATACAAACAGTGAAAATGAAAATGACACCCGTAGGTAATTATTATAAAAGTGTCAATACATTTTGCATCTACAATACTCCATCATTTCCATAGAAACAAAAAAAGGAGTCACTGCAATTCTGCTGATATATACTGTATAAGGATGCCTCCTTGTTTATTGCAATCCAATAACAGAGAAGGTGGGCTTTCATCATACTGCACGTGGCTGACATTTCACAATTGACAAACCAGAATGTAAACCTGAAGATTAGCTGTCGATAAGCTGGTTACACAGTGGTTGTAACCCGGATCATGAAGACTCAGCATTGGATACACTGTCTGTATGGTTTTATCCATACACAGTACTCATATCACTGAATAGCCAAGAAGTTAGATGGCTTAAAGGAGACATACTATGCTTATTTCAGGTTCATAGTTTTATTTTTGGTGGCTACTAGAATAGGTTTACATGCTTTAATGCTTTTCTCATACAGCAGCCCTGTATTCCACCCTATGTTTGAGTGTCCCTGTTTTAGCTACTGTCTCTTTAAGACCTCCCTCCTGAATACCTAGTCTGCTCTGATTGGTCAGTTTACACAGACCTGAATCAGCACCGCTAAAAACGACAGAGCAGCTGTGCTAAATAAATTCTTATGTGCCAGCCTAGCTGCTAGGGATTAATTATGCAAATGTTTGACATTGTGGCATAGCGTGATGTCACAGAACTAAAGGCGGGGCTACTGACGAGGCTTTTCAGAAGCAGTGTTTTCTGTGGGAGAGAAGAGCTTCTGTTGATGCAGACTTCGAGCTTTTTAACTTTCAAGACCTTTTACATGCAAAACAACCTATATAACACACTGTAGGAAAGGAAAAAACCCAAAACGCAGTAGGTCTCCTTTTGATATGAAGTTAGCCTACATGTTAAAACCTAAAAAGATCTGAACATGGCATACGACAGAGCTCATGGTCTGTTGTAACAGTAGTGTATTATTCCACTTCTACACAGCTTCATAGTAATACCTTCAAATAAGATGTCAATCCCTCCATGGCCAGCGGTGCGGCAGTGACACTGGTTGATGCTCAGCTGACAAAAGAAGAATGAATTGTCATGACAAGAACGAAGGTCTTACTAGATTCAAGGCTGATGGGTTTGATTGTACGTGGAGCTGGATGGATAAAAAAGCCAGACAGATGAAGTTATTATTGAGTGCAATGACCGTGTTTTGAGGGAAATTCTCAATAGAATAATTTTTTTTAACAAATTATACTGTGAGCAATAACTTGCAGGTCAGGAATCCATCTGCAGTTTGATGAAAATTATGATTAGAATATCTTCATCCACTAAGACAAAAAAAAAAAAGACTTTACTTCTTATTTGGTACGTGAAATGAAAGGCGAGCTTCTACTCTTGAACTGCAACTTGTCTTTTTAATCAGAGTTAATGGAAAGAAAGAATCCCCAGTGAAATAGAGATAGGCACGAGTCTCATGGATGTGTGTTCTCATATTAAGCCTGTCTGAGGATGTGGCTACTTGTCAGATCAGGTCACTTTAATTGATTTATCTGCCCGGCACAGCTGTGTGCACACTGCAATCTATCTTGTTTTAGAATGCAATTTGACTGGCTGCATCACAACAGCTCCCCGAACGAGAAAATCAATACACAGCATATATAAATATCTCTGTATATACTGTATAGGTAGGTCGGCAGATAGGCAGGCAGATAGACAGACGGACGGACAGACGGACAGACAGACAGACAGACAGACAGACAGACAGAGGTCTTGACTCATTTGACGATCAGAAATTGCCAGTCTAGTATCTTACCTGCAAAGATTGAACATGTTTTGCCCATTGTTCCTCAAGGTCAGACCATATTTCTGAAGTCGAACTTGCCCTCTTTTGTTACCGCGCAGTTTAACCTTGTATTTTCGTTTACGTCAGTCTTTTCTATCTACCATTGAACCTGCCAGGGTGAGAAGTATTATACACATCACTACCCTTCAAATAGAGACAGGAGCAGGAAACCGGCTTGGCGCAGGAGAGAGGCAGAGCTTCACACTATCCTGTTCCGTCTCAGGAGAAAGTCATCTGAATTCGTCTGAACAAGGATTTCTCTCTTTGTTGCTTCTTTTCCTACAGTAACTTGTAGCAAAGTGTCTGGTCTCCAAAGTGTGTGTTGTAACACCTACTGTGCTGAAAAGATCTGCCAGTCATTGTCAGCGAAGACTATTTTTTAAGATAAATGATTCATTCCCGCATGTATAGAAAAGCAAAGCTGTTTAGGTGTCTTGACACTTCATGGCTGTTTCTTGAAACCCGTTTAATACTATGATCAGCCTATAGTTAACATAAACACATAAACAAACAATCTTGACATGGATACCTTAGATTTTAATTTTTTATTGTGTCCAAGATACATTTTTTTAAACAAATTTTTTCACACTCAACGGACAGACGCTCAAAATGAAGTTTTCCAAAGGCTTACTGTAAAACTCTCCTTCCTTTTTGGGAAAAATGTATCTACTGAGAGCTAAACATCTTTGGTAAGTGAAATGGTTGTCCAAACACAAACAGTAGACTGACTAGAACATTGTGTTCTTGTATAGTGTAGTAGCAAAGGCGCTATACTTACATCAAACCAGACAATGATTTATTTCTATATCTATCTATATATCTATCATAAAACTGCCAACAATGAAACTAAGGCTTTATTACTCATTACGCATTCAGTGATGTTGGGTTGATGACATATTTATGAAAAGAGAATATCTACATAATTCTTCATAATTCCTAAGGACTTAAAATAAATTGTGTTTTTGCCAAAATCAACTTTAAACTGTCATAGAAAATTGTTTGTTACAATTATGAATCAACACAAAAAACACCATACCTTTTTTTTCTGAAAATGTCTTTTGTTGCTTGATAAATGAAGCAGAACTGAAGTCAGAACACATACATTCACACACGGTATCATTTGTCAGGCTTGTTTGCTGAGTACAACATATTTGACAGGTTGCAGTCTGCTCTACATCCTTTGTAATCTACTTGAACTGCATAACAATTAGAGTCAGGTTTTAATATTTGGATTCGCTAAATTGTTTCGTAAAAAGGTAATAATGAAGCATTATTAGTGAACAGGGAAATCTCCCTTATCCCCTACATAATCTCAGAGTCATGGGAAAAGAAATCCTGCGGTATCTTCCTCGCCGGCTGATGATTGGATCGATAAGATAATGGAAATTATAATTTCACCATGTGGAACAGATGGATATGGGGAAAAGCCAAGAACAGGAGATTCTTCTGTATTTCAGTGCAATTTCTTTGTATGTATCCGTGTGATTTCCCTGGAGCTGAGTAGACCCGTCAGTGTCCAGCTTGCTCTCCCCCTCCATTGCACTCGCAGGGTGCTTTCTCCCTTGTTCCCCCATACACAATGGATAAGCTTCTAGCTTTGTCCCTCTGGGGCTTTTTGATTCAGTTGAAGAGAGCCAGAGCAGACACCTCCAGCGATGGCAGGGCATAGCATGTCGGTGCAGACTAAACACACTCTCTGCAGGAGTCATCTTTGCTTTAGCTGATCAAACAGCTCAAAGGATGTAAGGCTGCTTTTGAATAGAATACAAGTTCAACATATGGATCAATCATTGTGTTCAGATACAATAATTAGCGTTGATGTTTTAGAGTCAGTCGGTACATAAGGCCGGTATTTTGAAATAAGATTGTCGTTATATTCTGTTCAAACACCGGAGTTAAACTTGGGTTCGAGACCTGTTACAGTGGACTGTACAGTATTCACTCCAGTACTGGGACAACAATGTCAAGTTACTGTGTGCAGTCAATGTATTTATGTTCAGTAATATCTTTTATACTTCGCTGCCTTTGAAATAAAAAAAGATGAAACAAAGGAAACAAAGGCTACAACATGAAAAACAGCTTTAAGAAATCATTCTTAATATAGCAATAAATTGCGGTGGCTCTCAAAGCTAAATGAAAAAAAAAGGCATAGGTCTGAAATTCCCCAGCTTGTTTGTCTGGCTGAGCGGCGTTAATTTGGTTGTATCGCATTTATGCCTCGTGGTTGATACTGAGCGAGATGAATCATTGTAAAATATGAGCCAGATCAGCCGCTTGTTTCCTGGAGGTAAAAGCTTGTAAGACCGCTGGTAAATACACCCAGAAGAGAGCATATCCTCTGAGACAAAGAGGAGTAAAAGCAAGAGGAAAAAAAAAAATTAGAGGTTGGGGGGGGGGGCTTTCTTGATTCCTCATGTACTATTCTGTTTGTGTGATTTTATGATTACACAGATTTAAAATAGCTTTAATTAGAGTGTAAATTAATAAAGCAAGGCAACATTTTAGGATATTTCTTTTTTGTTATATTGTACAGTATGTGATTAGCTATCTTTAGGACCTCACGTTTTGCTGGCGTTAATCTTCCGCCTGTCATCTAGATCATCTAAAAGTGCTGAGAGGCCTGACCCCCTATCCACAGTCTCTGAAATCAGAGCAAGATCTTTGCAGTTGTTGCACATTTCCTAGGCCGGCTTATACCCTGAGTACAATCTGCTGGTTTCTGATAATGGTTTGTAAAATCTTTCATCTTGACATAAGCTGGCATATGCTGAGTGGCTCCACATGTTTATCTTAATGCAACAAAAGCGGGGCCAAAACATGTAAGGTAATCGCTTCAAAGACCTATATGCTCGACTGCGGAATTAGATACTGTTTTCTTTCTAATCAGCCGCTGACCGTGTTTACCGGGCATTATGTGCATCTGAAATTAGTTTACAAGATGTTGCTACAGTATGGCGGGAGAAGCAAATTGGGTCTTTGCTCTGGAGAGATGGTGTGGGGGGAAAAAAAAGGCTTTGTAAAGGCAAGCCCTAAATTAGGCCAACCTTTGATGACCTTCTATTGAATACTGGCAAGAGTAATGACACTGAGATGACAAAATCTGTTACATATCTGGCCACCACAGTCTGCCGGTTATTTTACGCACCACACCCAAGTGAAAGCAGGCTGTATGTTCTTGTACCCGTTTCTTATGTATTTGCTTTCATCTTTGGACACCCTTAAAAAAAAAAAAATGCAGCTTATCTTCAAAATGTACCCACTTGCATCTTTCATCTAGAGGGCAGATGAGGATCAAACTGCTAACACTCTTAAAAAGAAAACTTTGCTTACCAAGCTTTGGTTTGGATGTCGCTGGGGAAGAAGTGCAAATGATACTATTCCAGGAAAACCTCACACAACCAGTGTCTCAAAAAAACAAGCCGTTCTTTGCTGGGGCGTGGTGAGGTTCACATGAATAGAGCGAGGGACGAAAGACAGACAAATGTGACAGGGCATGAACCTCCCCTGTTGAGTAATGAAATTAAATGACAGCTCTTGAGCGAGGAAGGGATGCTGAGAGAGAGAGAGCAAGGGAGAGAGGAGTGGGGGGATTTTGTCCAGCCAGGAAATTGAAGCCATCACAAGCAAATTGAGTTCAGGTCCTTCTGGTGGGCAAGAGCAGACCAATCAATTTGGCCTACTACTCAGTGCCTGTCAGCCTCACAGAAGGACACCTTGGCATCCAATAATAGGAGCACAGTAAACAACTGAAGCCCTGGCTCAGTTAGTCTCAGCTAACAGCTAGCTATCCATAGTAATTTCTTCTCAGGGGAAACAAATATTTGACAGTAGTGTGCATCGTTCTCATATGGACTAAAGAATTTGCTGCAATGCAATGCGTATGAGTGAACGCTTGTTAATGGCTGCCAAGTCAAAGGTTGGACCAATTCCTCTAACTGCGATGTCTGCTCGTGGCATGATTGAAGAGAACAATGCTTGTCATGAGATGAAAAAAAATACCATCTTTCATCTTCGCATCCCTCACTTCTCTAAGGACACGAAAAAGGTAAACGGAAATAAGACACAATCCCTGACAGTAAATCCTATCAAGTCTCTCTCAGGTTGGAACCACATTTTAATGAGCCTTGTTTGGCCTTTCCCTTTTGCTAATCTTTGGACAGTGACACAACATTCTTGCTAATTATCTCGATTACACAGCAGGAACGCACTACATCACAGTTCTGAAGCAACAGTCGACGAGGGGTGGAATCATACAACCCCAAAGGCCTAATTATCTCTGTTGGTTCCCAATTAATCCATTAAGTTGTTTTGGCTCAGCTGCAAGACCTGAGGCACCATGTTATATACCAATACATTGCACCATCACACAGCCATGTTACGTTAGCTTTGTTTTGGGCCAATTCCCTGTTAAAACTGGATTTACTTGCCCTTTGTTTTACCTTCAAAGTGTCTTAACAGGCATATACAGGAATTAGTGATAAGTTAATTTTTTCCAAAATGTTCTCAGTCAAATTAATTAAACTTTATAGTAACACAGAGTGACCCACATCAAAATACAAGAACTCAACAGTTCTGCAGAAAAGGCCACAGCAGACCTGTTTATTCCCATTCAGCTTCCTGCCTCTACTGGCTTACTATGATGAAGTTGCTGGGCTTACCATATGTAAAACTGCACTGATGGTATTGATGGCTTGCAAAGCAGTCAATAATCGTTTATGTGATAAGCCACTGGACCTGTGGGGGAGGCAGAGAAAAGGCTGCAAGGCCAATACGGGTTATGAGATTCATGGCGATACAGGCTGTAGACATTAAGTTTGTTTACAAGCTGCCAGTGAGCCATTGGAGTCAGCTCTTGTGAATGATTGTTTGAATATTGCGGCTGTCTCTTTAAACTAATATTGCGACTTTCTTCCTACGTGTTTTTTTTTCTTCGCTTGGTCCTGACTGTCATCCCCATTTTCCTCACACCAATATTGTCTTCCCCCCTTGCTCTTCTGTCATAAATTGGTAACAAGGGATGGTGAGAGGAAAAACCAATATACATCGCTTTTTCATGTGAAGCAAGTGCTGTGTCCCAGTTGGAGTATTATTTGGCAGCTTGTAAGAGGGTCCCAAGTGAGCACATGCAAATTCAAAGGCACGTATACTAGTTGTTCTTAGTCTGTGCCATTTAGTCCTCTTTTAATATGGATAGGGAGTGGAGGTACCCATCTTTTCAGAAACAGCTGAGCTCGTGTTACAGCTTATGTAACTCTGAGACTCTGAGACATCCTTGTTTTTCGCTCTCGAGGGATTTTATTACTAGATGTGTAATAAGTTATCGCTCCAGGATATTCTTCAACAGCAAACATTATTTGGGGTATATATCCATGACTTGGAAAGCAGTGTTGTGCCAAACCAAAAAGAGAAAAAAGTATGACTGAGAAGGAATGACACCTTCGTATTACGGGGGTGTGTGACAAGCCTGCAGCCTTAACCAGGATTGCTGCATCTGACTTACTCTGATTGTGGGATTTTGTAGCATTAGGTGACAGGTTTTAAATGGATTTCTTTACTTTGTAATGCAGTTAAATGTATGAATATTTGAGATCTGTTCAAACTGTCACACTGAAAAAGGCTTTTATTTTTTTCTGCCAAGCTAGCAATCTGATTTTCTGATTTTAACTGTGGGGTGAGTGCTGGAAGCCACCTTCCCTTAGATGTGCTATTATTCCATTACACCTTCCAAAATTGTGGTATATAATTTGACTAAGTCAGCTATTTCTGTTACAATGGGGGAAACCATGCTATTTTAGGATTTTAGCCCCAGGAAGCTTTGCAGTTTGGATACAATACCAGTTTGCCCTGGTTTTTACACTTGGTACAACACAGGGTCTATATGCATTAAGTGAAACTCTGAAATAGAAATACAGTATTCTAAATATGTATTTAAATGACTTCATAGACATTTATTTTAAAGTTTTACGTTCAATTTTACAGTTAGCGATACTAAATAGGGTGTTTGGAATGAACAATACTACAGCATCTATCAGTGAATTAAACTGTAGATTATGGATCCATATAATCATCAATCTGAAACATGTATATTTTTTATATTTTTATATGGGCAGAGGTCAAGAGAGTTTCTCTATTTCATAACCTCGTAAATGTAAGGTTTTATTTTTTTCTTGCCATAATTATTTTACTTATTGTTATTATCCATCATTTAAAACCTTCCAGAGAGACAGACAAGCGATCATCGCGTCCTCAGCTGAAATCTTGACCGCTGGGGAAAAAACAGCCTTTAGCCTGTTGAGTTGAAGACTACAGAGAGAGAGCAGGGCTGCACACAGATGATCTGTCATCCTCATTTATAAAGCTCCACTGACACTGCGTATTACTGCAGTTCCTTGTTTGTCCCTGCTGGCTTGTGTCATCCTGACTGTACTTTATAACTATCAGACCCAATTTCACTCATTAAAGACATAATCAAGTGAGCCTCCTTCCCATACTCCAAAGATTTGAAGGGAAACAAGTTTCTTGTTGCGCAGATGAACAACACAGTATGCAACAGTTTGCTCAGTGAAATTTTTCAAAGGTGATTTCTAAATGAAGATAGCCTAAAACTAGTAAAGGCTTTAGAGATTAGTATGTCAATGGGGATGGTGGCTAGAGAAGATAAGTAGTCGAGTACATCAATCTACCTGCACAACCTGACCACCAGTATAAAAAGGCATGGGCGTCACAGTCAGGTCTTTCTCCCGCTGTGGGAAATCAGGGCATCTTGCCTCAGGCTGGTGGTGTAAGTACTTAGACTACAGAAGCTGTGGCTGAGCAGGTCACAAAAGAAGTGCATGGGGAAAGAGAAAGGTGACCGTTAAAAAAAAAAAAAAAACGAAATAGAAGCTGGAACAAGAGCAGGAAGAACAGAGTGAGCTCGATGCTGACGGTTAGGATGCACTGCATGTTTTATCCATCTCACACAGTCATGACTGAATCTGGGTACCAACACTGTCTTGGGCAGTGTTCTTTTTAAAGTGTTAAGAGTTGGCCATAATTTACTGGAACACAAGAAGAAGTCAACAGTGCTCCCACTGTACATTATTTAAGGGGACCCTCCTGTGCATCAAGGCCAGAAATGGTGGGGATGCTTCAGTTGAACTGACAATAGAGAGAGTGGTTCTCTACAGGAGATCTTGAAAAAGCATTACAGTTGTTCAGTGGAGAACCTAGCGGCATGGAAAATGTTCTATATTTAAAGCAAACTGTCAAAGCAGGAAGCAACATCTTTGTTCAGTGATTGAAATGATGATGTCAAAGATGGTCTTCCAAGGTTATTAGCAGAGCAAAGGGTGGAAATGTTAAAGGTCACATACTGTAGAAGAGACATTTCCATGTTTTTTTTTCTTTTTGTTATGAAGAAAGATCTACAATTACTGTGGAAGTGTCACGGTAGGCACACAGCCTGTGTTCACGCTAGCTGTCATTATTTTCATAATGCAATGTCCCCAGCAGCAAAAATAAACATCAGACTGGTGGGGAAACATGTTGAGCCGTGCCTGCTCAGGCCTGTGAGAGCTGACCGATCAGAGCAGACTACGCTTTCCTGGAAGAGGGGGTTAAAAGTTAGACGCACTAAAATGGGGTGTTCAGACAGAGGGCAAATAGAGGTGCTGCCGTGGTAGACAGTGTGAGAAAAACAGTCTGCTTTTTGAATATTAAAGCATGTTAAAAAAAAAATAAAAGTATGAACCTCAAGATAAGCATATATGGGGCTTTTAAAAGATGGCATTAGTGTAATTTACAGTGATTAAAGTGGATCTTGTTATGGAGTTGCTGATAACTGGGAGCAGATCGTTTACTGGTTTGGACAAGGTCAAGTGGCAACCTCATGTCTCATCTGACCTTGGAAAAAACGGATCAAGCACTAGCATACTAGCTTATATTTAGCTGGCTTTGTTTTAGTTTTTTGTAGTAGCTCCTGTGTGTGTGCAGCAATTTTAGTGTACTGGCAAAAGTTGGATCTGTGGGAACATGTGGTGCTCATGGTTTTCATGGTGTGTTTAATTATGAATAAAGGGGACACATTAGACACATTCAACCTTGTGTTGTTCCTAAGTGCTGCGTGTTTCCTTCTACTAACTGCATTCATCCAAACCCGAGATACTGTTTGGGTTGTATCATTCGCATCATCATTTTTCAAGCACTTGTGTGAAGGCAAAGAGAGGAACTTCACCCTATCACGTCAGTGTTATTTCTGTCACTATTTTCAAATCTATACTAAAACAGGTCAGAGACATGCTGTGATCTCTCAGTGAATATTCTCAGTCATTTCAGTGTTATTTGTTTTTTGTTTTTTTTCATGTTTCTGATTTTTTTTTCAATGTTTTCAATGCCGAGAGGGTCAGATGTGAGGAAAACACACATTTGAAAACAATACAGTAGTGTGTCTAAGTGAAACTAGAGCCTATATAAGGAAATAAACAAATACTGCTTTTTGTATTAAACGGGTCTCTGTTTGTTAGGGTATTGGTTCCATGCAAGGGAAAGCTCTTGATGGGAGCCATCAAGAACAGAAAATCTCCTTCATGTACCTCGCTGATAATGCATGGCAAACTACATAGTGGAAAATGTCTTTTGCTCCATTAATATTCATTCCCATTTTAATCTCTGTGTCTCTCATGTACTCTTCCCCCCTCTGTTGATCATGTACAAATCTAGTCTCCATCCTGCTGCATGTTAGCATTAAAGGTAAAAATAAAGGATATCATCTCTAGGAGTTCAACAATGCTGAAAATTGCCCCTCTGCTACTGCACATAAACATATAATGCAGCTTTGGTCTACATTTTGGCTGAATGCTTTTCCATCAGTGGACAAAAACAGAAAGGCACAGAGAGAAGTGTTCCTTTTCTGTCACAGTCGCCCAAAATGCAAACGGGCAGGCGATCACATACAAACAAAAACAAATTATGCACTGCGACACACCATCTAGCACTATGCATTATGCCGGCGCCTTGCTTTCACTAGAAACTATTGGAGGGAAATTGCTGGCTGCTTGGCAACAAAACAAATGGAAAAAGGTCTGGGTGATTCTTATTTTCCAGATGATTAGTTGCATCAGAAATAATTGTTGGTAAGATCATTGACCATAAAATTAATTATTAAGGCTAGAGCTTAATTGTATTTCCCTCAGTGTGACTGTCCTCTCAGAAAAAGTTAGTTTCTAATTTCCTGATGGGTGAAATGGCAAAGCAGCAGGTGTGTATGCCTGATGTTTTTACAAAGCTGAGGTGATGTGATACAATGAGGATCTACTCTGGTTGTCCACAATGATCGAAGCATTAGTAGAAAAGAGTTGTGTGCCACACAATAGGCTATGGATTGATATGACATCTTATATTCACTTGGCACATTAGGAACCGGAACAGTGTGTGTGTATATATATATATATATATATATATATATATATATATATATATATATATATATATATATATATATATATTACATATATATATATATATATATATATATATATATATATATATACATATATATACATATATATACATATATATATATATATATATATATATATATATATATATATATATATATATATCAGATCAGGTATCAGGTATCAGGTATATATATATATATGTATATATAAACCAATAAAAATGCCATTTGTTAATTGAATATCATAACATGTTCTCCCAAGAAAACAATAAAAAACTGAATTTAGGTGGAAAGGATATTTGTTTAATCAGCCCTTCATATTCATTTCAGGCTCTGTATGTGGATGTTCGCACTCTTTCGCACCTGTGTTTCAGTATGTTTTTCTACAGTGTGCCCATGCTTGAAATCCTTATGCAGTACAGTCTTTCCTCAGTCTTGTATGGAACCCTAGACCATTCTGTCATTGCCAAAAATATAATTTAAGAAGAACAATGATAATAACATATTCCAGATTTATAAAAATGTACACAATGCCTCTTCAGCAAATGTTTTACATCGTGGTATACATTATACCATTATTTCTGGCGAGCGGGCCCGTCTTAACACCATGACGGCTAGCGCGTACTGTACATGCAGAGTGTGGATAGTGATATTTGATGCCGCTGTCAACACCTTGCCATGGTGCTTCAGCATCAGACATCACTTCTGTTATCACTTTCTACCCATTATCAGGTGGCATAAACATCTGCTGCTTTTAGGAGTGGTTACAAGTTGCCTTGTCAAGTGATACACCACAAATAGATACGACAAAATGTTCTTCTCCTCTTAGTATTCACATGATGATGAGATTATGCTATAGTGGAATGTTCTTATTAGTGTGGTCTACTTCAACAAAAGGCTTTTTCATTTCATTTCTGGCCATAATATAAAAATGCCGGTTAGATAAGTTTAGGTTATTGGTGAACATTGCCTTTTATTGTTTCATTGTCTTTAAACAGCAACTACTATGCATACAGATTCTCTTTAAGCTGCAGTATCAGCGTCATTGGTTGTTGTCCATGTCATTAGGTTTTTAGCACTTCTCAACACTTCACTAATTTTCCAGTCAGCTGGATGCAGCTTGCAAATGGGGAGATTGTGATAATATAGAAGCTTATGAATGTAACTTTCGGATTAGTTGCATCTTTCCAACCTAAATGTATTACAGCAGGTTAACACCCTCGTAATACCTTATTTCCATTAATGAACTTAGAAATTAAATCCATTTTATTGTTCATGGGGATAAGCAAAAAGAAAGAAAAGTCCTGTGAGATAATGAAAAACAAGAAACAACATTTTTTTTTTGGTCTACAGCTAAGAGAGTTGATTTTGGCAAAGCTGAAAATCCAGCACTCATGTTGCTTTGCGTCTATGTGGATGTGAGAAAACAGGCACGATCAGTCAGAAATTAAATGGAAAGGAGACCATCTTATGCTTTTTCATTTTTTACATTTCCTTCATTATTCTATATGGGATCCTGATGCGGAAGCTCCTCTCCTGCAGAAAACATTGCTCCTGAAACGCATCCACAGTAGTCCCGCATGTGATTCTGTGACTTCCTGACATCACACTACGTCGCCATGTCACACATTTGCATAATTCATGCCTCGCTGCGAGTTTGGCATGTAATAATACATTTTGCACAGTTGCTCTGGTGTTGTTTTTAGTGGTGCAAACTCAGACGTGTGAGAGCTGACCAATTAGAGCAGACTGGGTATTCACAAGAGGGGCCTTGAAGAGACATACTGCCTTTTCTTTAAGCGTCAAAGCATCTGAACCTATTCTAGAGTTACTTTACCATCATCAATTTTAAATAAAGAAAAATGAGCATTGAAAAACATTCTACCACGGTACTGACCAGATGAGCTGAGCCTAGTCCTTACAAAGGTTATGATAATACTGAGCTTTTCTTCAGCTGTTGTCATTACCAAGATAAACAAAAATAAACAAAGAAAAGTCAGATGATCCCAATCTGTTTGCGTGCTGTTCTGGAAAACAAACAAGAACAATCTCCCATCCGTATATTCTTGAGAATGCCTTTTCTTTTTTAAAAAAGGAAAAAAAATAGGGAAATTTAGATCACCAGTTGCCAAAGTCAACCAGACCTCCCTGCTGCATCGATTTACATTTGATCTCTCAAAGCTGGATAATCATGGCTGTGCAAATAGCCATTATTTCCACAGGATAAACAGAGATCCAACTAAACAAATGTGTGCTTCTGTACCTGTTTGGTGTAATGGAATCACAAATAGGATTTCATGACAGCTAATAGGGTTGTAGGTTATTATGAATCATCGAGGACACTGCCATTATGCTTTGGTTTTGCATTGGCGCAAATAAATGTGTAGCTTTTAATGCAACACAAATTTTTTTTAAATTTATTTTGATTGCCTTTTAATATTTCTGATTTGTTATTAACACGGCGGCACAAAAGTATGTCTCAGAAGCATTGGTAGTGTGTGCTCACAGCCTCCATAGTGCCGAACATTAGACCTGTGACTTCTGTGTACACTGTCTACAGCTGAGCGCAGCACCAAGATCACATGGACTGTAACTCATAAACACATCAAGCTTCCCCATTCAGTGCTCAGGGCCTAGCCTGCTCTGCTCTGTAGTTAACTGTCTCTGAGTGTCAAATCCTTCATCCTGATGCGGCAGACACACATAGCGAAGAATTGCTGTGTCTCTCATTTTATGGCTGTGGATGTCGGCAGAGGGTAGAACCGATGAGTGAGTCAGTAGTGGTTAACTTTGTAGCTAATGCTCTGTGGCAGTTGCACAGGTTTCTTCAGCTCTGCTTAAGGCACAGAGGGAAGCGGCTTGAACTACTCCCGTCTCACAGTTCTCACTCAGCCAAGTCAGGTTATTTAACAGCACAGCAAAGCGAGGATGAAGAGGGCGAGGGAGCGGTAGAAGGGAGATGGTGGTGAAATCCATCAGAGAGGGAACAGGGTCACTGCAGGGTGGAGAGGAAAAAAGGAGTAGATGAGCCCAAGATGTCCAGATGTAGCCCCAGGTGGTGTTAGATGACATCAATTATAAATGACATTCCATGTCTCTGAAGAAGCATGTTCAGGTAAATTCTGTTCACTTTAGTGAGTTCTGTTTTCATAGATCAAAATGTAAAGTCTAAAACAATATATGCTCGCCAGAGATGTGGAGTAAACCAGCCATAGGGAGGCGGGAAGATTTGCCCATCTGAAGGCAAGGCAGCCATAGTTTAGACATGCGTGGTTAGGCAATGCATTCATTTCATGTTTCCAGCTGTAGGCAGCCTGCAGTGTGAGAATTGGTAAGCTCAATGACCAGTACCAACTGTTAGCTGCAGTTTAGGCCTAAATTCAGATGCTTAGAAAGCTATTCTGAAGTCAACAGAGATAATCCTAGAAGGTTTGTTCCTCAGGCCTTTGTAGACTGTAAATCCTAGAATGTATTACTTGCAATTGTCAGGAGGTATAGACCATTCCTGAACACAGAATAATCATTTGTTCATTCATATTACAAGAATAATGTTTTTGGTGTAGAGAAATGAAATAATCCTGCCAAAAAAACCCCAAAAAACAATTTTTAAACGTGAGTTGCTTTCAGCCCATTCATCTCAGTGGCCAAATCCTAACTTTAGTAGCATAACATGGCCAGAGGCTGCTCTTCATATACTCTTACCATGTCTAATGGATTTCATCGTGTATCCAGTACACAATGTTTTACTGTGTTGGTGGATAACCTGAAAGTTATTTTCATCAACACTGTTTATTGATGTGATGAAAGCTGGTATTTTTCAGCAGTAGCCAAAGGAAACATTAAATCATCAGTTTAGCGTGTTGGATGATGATGCTTACTTTCCGCTTTATTCTTCTTTGTAAGAACAACATGATGAATTGCCTAGAGTTTGGCTGAGTGTACTATCAACAGATGCACAAGTTCCCCTTTTTGCCACTTTTTACAGTCGTAGCTGCTCAAGGCAATTTATTGCCCTTCAGAAACGAGACTCTTCGGCCTTTAGTATTAAAATGTATTTGTTGTTACCACTGGTAACCAAATGAATTAAGACTGAAATCCTAAAGCTGCATGGATCAATACTTTTATTTTTTTTATTAACAACAGAAGAAGGTGCTTGTTGTGAAAGGCTAACACATGACTTTGCAGTTTCTTCCACTTTATAGAGAATTTAAGCATCTTTCAGCTCATTGTTTTGATTTGGGTGCTTGCAACTTTACCTCTTTGGTTTGCTCTAACTGCTCACATTTTCTCTCACCCACTGTACTCTAACAGTTCAACACCAAATGACAGATGTAAAAGACAGATATTTCCCTGGTTGAGACCAAAACAGAGCTAAAAGGGGAGTGATGATTGGACTAATTTTCACCCATGTTTGCTATTTACTGTTGATTTCATGAAAAGGTGTTAGTCAGTGTTGTGTTTATAACCTGTTTTGTTGTTCCGATGTCAGATTAAGCTGATCTAATAATGCACATTTTGATTCTTGATGTTTCAATAAAAAAACACTGGCGGCTTTATATAATCAATAGTATGAATAATTTAAAGAACTAAAATAATGTTAATTTCTTATTTTAATGTGTTGCCTCACATCCTCTTTCATTTAAATGTGATATCTCTAGTGTGACTATAGCAAATTAGGCTAAAACAGAAATATCTATTTAACAAGCAAAAAAAACCCAAAAAACTGTGGGGAGCGGCGCTCATGCTAATGTATGGAAGTGGGATGAGCTGGAGTTAATTAGGGAGGTGTAGACTGATGAAAAGAAAACAAATTGGACTTTGAGGGCATCAACAAGAGGGAGCTTGTCATAGCACTCTGTCGTCTGCGAGGGATGACAGGTGAGAGCGCAAGTGTGGAGATGAACATACTATGTGACTACACACTGATTTGTGCCTCTTAATGAGAAAAATGCATGCATGTGTCTTATATGTGGGTTAGACAGCAAATGTGTGGAGGTTAAATAAATAAACATGCTGAATGCTGTATACTGCAGCCAACTCATAAATCTGAATAAGATCATTTAGCCCAGAAAGAGTCAAAATGATGGACTGTGCTGATAATCACACGCTAAGCAAGTGCTCTGGAATTGACTAACACAAAGCACACTGCTGTTAGACATACCACACACACACACACACACACACACACACACACACACACACACACACACCCATAGCCACACTGCATGTGCACCTTTCCAAGCTTGCAATTTGGGAAATGGGTCAGATGTGACTGAGATTTATGTATCTTTGTGTTTGTGTGTGGATGTGTGTGTTTGTGTGTGTTTGTGGTGAACCGAAGAGCGAGGGAGTGACTGATCGGGCTTCATTGTGGATGTGGCAGAATGCAGATGTTTCTCAGAACTGCCTCGCTATGATTTAATGATGAAAAGCAGAAGGCGGCAGACTTAGACTCTGGGGAGGCAGCAGGAGCAGACTACGTCAATATTAGAGTCAGAATCAAAGACGGGGAAGATTGTGATTTATTTGTCACTTTTTATTTGAGAGTTGCTTACAGAAACAAGTTTGGGAACTCTTTTTATCTCCACGTCCTTCATCTTTTTTAAGCTGTTTGAAAAAGCTTGTTTTTGACTGTGTTTATGTCACCAGAATAGAGCCCTATACCCGACTGAGGATTGTAATGCATTTTATGGATGATCCCAAAGGAAATCCGAAATGCTATGTTGACAGGAGGCAACGTCTATCATCTGCAAATGTTTCCCTTGATTTGATGTTTTATGGAATGTTGCAGCTTATTAGGCTTGCGGATGAAAACTGTGGTGAATCGAGTGTGACGTTGGAACGTACTTTTCTCTAAAACAACATAAAATATTGTGAAAAGGGACATACACTTCTGTTTTAGGGATAATATAGCATCAAATAAGATTCAGCTCCGCCTTTATGTTGTTTCAGCAAGTGTTGAAGTGCAGGACTAGCGGGGGGGTGGGGGGGGGAGACAGGGGAAGGAAAAAATCAATCAGCAAGACCAGTGAAACAAAGAAGACAATCATGTTTGTGGCCTTTTATTGATAAAAAAAAAAAAAAAAAAGTATTTTCCAAGGTGGCCAGCAGATGGCACAGAACCTTTGGTCTCAAAGGGAGGGAGACAGAGCAGGAAAGCAGGGCAGAGAGAGGAGGAGAAAGAGATCTTTCTGTGAGTTTTGTTTTCCTGGTTGACTGATCTCCCTCAGTGGTCTGATTGTGAGAACGGACTCGTGGGAAGTCTTCTCTCACCGCAGGTGTCAGACTGCTGTTAGATAAGATTATTTGTGGGGGTGAGGAGGTTGCATTATTTTCTGTCTATATATATATGTGTGTGTGTGTGTGTGGCACGTCCGCCCAGTGTGTTGCTTCTCCTCATTAGACGTCTGCCTGATAGAAATGCAGTGTAATATGGTGTTCATTTGGAACACAATGCAACACAGAAGTTGTTTTTGACTTGCACACTGTGCTCCATATGGTCACACTCAGGAGGAGGAAGACGGGTAAGCAGAGAAGAAGCTCGTGCTCGGCGTCCTAAACCCTATTCCTATTTGCTTTCTGTCACATAAAACCAAAGTTTTGTGTTCTATATGATGAGTCTTTACTGCGCAGTGATTCTTTAGACTTGACTCACGGATTGTCAGCAGAGGTTTTGTATAAAGTGTTGTAGTAGAACAGAATTGAGCTGAAACACGTTCTAATATCAACCTAACTAGCACCATATGTGTTACTTGTTGATGATGAGCCACCATAGCTGTTACTTTTACCATTGAGCTAAATGATCTCTCTCCAATTACAGACTTTGCCTAATGACATGATATTCAATTTAGTTTGAATCAGCTATTTGCTAGTTCTTGATAATTAAAATGAGGACTTTAGATCAATACCAGGGTTGAGAGAGTATTAAGATTTGGATCGTTGGAATTGGTGCTGCAACATGCACACATGCAACATACTATGATGCACTTCGCGTAGTGTTGATAGCAAGATGCTAATTTACAACACTTGTACAAGGAAGGCTTTTTAAAAGTGAAAGCTAAAAAGAAGCAAAAGAAAAGCAAAAACAATAAAAAAATACAGTACAGTTACAAATACAGTGCAATTACAAATGCAAAACAGGTCAAAAATACAATAGGTAATAAAACGCTTTATTATATAAGTACAGACCTGTGTGCTTTTGTGTTATGTGGTACAGATGAGAGTTATGTCCAAGTAAAAGGGAAAAGGGGAAATCTTCATTGGGTAGCTGACTAAAGTTTATTCATTCCAACTAATAAAAATCACGTTTGGTAGATAGTTCGCTTACTCTTGGTGTCAAAGGGAGGCTAACTCCTGCGGCTGTTCTGTAACAGTTTTCTGATAATATATATGGCGCCTTGTGATCAGTTTCTCAACTTAAATTAACAGCTTCCAGTTAGTCACACCCTTCTGATGTAAGCACTTGCACTCTTGAATTCAGCCCCGCCCAGTCCGAGTACAGATATAATACATATAGTTCAGCTGGATACAGACTAACTAATGTTGTGCTACATCAAGACAAACATTAACATGAACAAATAATAGCAATGATAATTATTTTGACTCTCAGACAGACTTATAAGGGAGACAATGTATGAAGTTAAGTTCAATAAAGGAAAAGCTCTTTCAAACTCGAATTATTTGTTTTGCAGTAAGTTTTAACAAACATTTCAATAGTTGGCATGCACTCTTCCTTGTCGGATTTTATTCTCAGTTTGCCCAATATTGCATCCTTTCAATGAAGACCCAAGGGCGAACACTATTGTTGATAATTTGCAGGCTTGCTGGAATTTAAACCTTCTGGCAGCAAAGTGCCTCTATTTGCTTTGTGTTTGTTAAAGTGAGTGTGTTTGGTCAGGCAAATTATAAAAACAAGCGGATAATAAGGGTTAGCAGGCACGATAAGCCATAATATCTTGTAAACTGGCAGCAGGGGTAGTTTAAGCCGGTCTTATGCTAATGTTACCACAAGTGACAGTCAGCAGCAGAGAAATACAAACATCTTCAAACATGCTTAAAACCACAAATAAACATATGCGTGAAAGCAAACAGACAGAGCACTGACAGGACACACCCACATACAGACAGTGGATGTAATTCACAAACAGACCTTTTCTATTTACAGCCTGTAATGCAGTGAAATTACAAATGATGAATTATTAATTATTCTACTTGAAATAATCCAGGTTACAGTGAAATATTTATCAAAGATACATTTTTTCTGCTCGTATGCATACAGAATATTCGGACATTAAACCTCTTCTGCTTTGGCCAAACGAGCCAGAATGAAATCTTTCAGGGCCACTAAGCGAGATTTGATTATAAGGTCCCGACAGTCCAGTGGTGTTTGACGGCACGCACCAGAAACCATTAACCCGATCAATAACCATCCATTTTTCTTTTCTTTACTAGAAATTTAATTTGCAAAGTTATCATTGCTTCAATTATTGCCCACACTTGTCATGTATATGAGAAGACCATTTTGTAATATCACGTTTGTCATGTCGTATATTGTGATTAATTGAGAATTAAGATTATTGTTCTCTTCCCCGGGCTTCAAGCAACGGCAGTCATTTTTTTCAACTGTCATGCTGTCAACTGCATTTCCTTTTGTATTCACTCACTCCGCGTATTAATCAGAGTGTTCTCCTGAATGTCTCAGTGTACATCTACTCTATCACAAACCTTTTTGATCAAAAAAATCTACTCCCACTCCCACTTAATCCCATACGTTTGCTAATACAAGATATACGCTTTGGATACCACTTTCATTGACGTTGTTGTAAAATATACAGTTAAACTATGGAGAGAGGTGGTTGAGAGACTGCCAGTGTGAGCACTACCAGCTTGACACTTCCGGAGCAGCCAGCAGATAGATGGCTACCTTGCCTTGGGCCAATTTCTTTGGCATCGTAAGGAAGACGAACATATAAAGCCACTGTTAATTAGGTGCAGATACACCAAACATGTCAAAGCTTTGAGGATTCCCTCACATCGAGTTCCTTTTACTCATAAAAAAGTTTTTAATCGGCAACCTACTGTGTAGCACACATCGCCTTATGTTGAGCTGATAGCTCCAAGTTGCCTAATCAGTATACATCAGCTGTTGCACAAACAAACAGAACAGGGACTCTCCTTAGAGAGGAGTTTTTCTCTCCCTTTTGTGTCATCTTCATTCTAAATGCCACATCTGATCATCTGCCTCTTTATGATTACCAGGAGTGACATTTATCCACAGTCTTACTGTTTAACAAGACCTTTACATTTAATTTAATTCTACGTGATTCTACACTCTCAATTGCATGTGGCAGACTGCAAGTGTGAAGCATTGTTCACAGTTTGACAGTAATCCACAAAAGATCACTTTCACATTGTGTGGCCTGGAAGATGTGTTTATCTATTTGTGATCAAAAGTACGTAAAAAGCAAAGCAAATCCACCTTACCTTTAATTTAAAATGAATCAACACAAAACTGCTTTTGCATACAAGCACATACACAAAGCTGCTGCCATGAAGTTCGTAAAAAACATTCTTTCCTGTCATTTGAATTCATTCTCCATTTGTCAGCCGTGTGTTATCAATGTCATTGCAGTCCTCCTGGGCATGTGGGGATTGACATCTTGCTCCAAGGTTGTTAGAGCTGACAAGTTCTGTTGTGCTTCTATCTATCTATCTATCTATCTATCTATCTATCTATCTATCTATCTATCTATCTATCTGTCTATCTGTCTGTCTGTCTGTCTGTCTGTCCTTCTGTCTGTCTGTCTGCATCCATCCATCCATCCATCCATCATGAAAATTCAACATCATGCATCTAAATCTGAAGCAAGCTTTTGTTTTTCCCCCAGTCTCCTAGGTCTGCCCATAAATCCCCCACCCCCATCTCCCTCACTACCCCATTCCACCCCGCACTCTTCCCTCTTTTTTGTTTAATTGAATGTTGCATGCGTTTGGAGCAGTTCTAAAATATATAATGAGGTCATTTGCATTAGACTGCAGATTGGGTGACCTTTGCTTTTGCCAATAATTACTGTAAAACCCGTCTCTGTCTGTCATCACCAAGGATGTGGCAGGGACCTCTCTGTGCTCACGAAAGGTTAGCTGGAGGCTTGTGTCTGGACTTATGAAAAAGCCTGAGGAAAATGTCATTAGAGCAAGGGGAAAAGACACTTGGAATTAACAATTGGAAATTCAATCAGGATGGCTTTAAGGATGGTGTGCGCCTGTGTGTGTGTGTGCGTGCGCGTGTGTGTGTTTCCATGCATATCTCCCAACAGAAGGGCTATAAGATTATGTCCCAGGAACACTTGTGGGTTAAGAAATTCCTCTCTTCAGTGAGAGTGCAGAACGGGGGAAAAAAGGACACCCTGGGGGCGACTATTGTTAACTCGGCAAGCCAATTTGACTTTGCCAACAACACTCAAACAAACTGACAACACAAACTTAACAACCAAGCCGTAAACGTCATTGCGGCAGTCCTCAGAAACATGATAATATGCTGCCCCCCAATACCTGGAAATTTCATGGCCTTCATTAATTATGCCTGACATTAATTACACTATGTATTTATGAAAGGCTCACAAATTTTTTGCACTTTTCACCTTGCTGAGTTTTTGTTACAGTGCATGGTGGTTAATTTGCATGTTGTTATTGGTTGTCATTGTGCAGTGAAACGTGACTGTACTTACCATGTGTTGACTCCCCTTCCCATCAATAATGTGGCCCAAGTCAAAATATTCCTGCAATTCTTTAATCATTCTCAGTCTTGTGAAACTGGAAATGAGCCCTTCGATCCATCAGTGCCTTCCGTACTTGTAAATGTTTAATACAAACATAGAAATCCCATTTAAATTTGTATGTGTCATATGTATCATAGAGGCGTTTTTTACAATACGTGTTGCATTGCGTTCACATTACATTTATATACGCAGACTTTTATGTTGGCAGGCGGAGGGTTTGGTCACAGCAGGGCGAGATGGCTGAAGCCAGAGACGACTGTTCAAGACGTTTATAAGCATGAAACCGCTGTATATTTTTAACCGATGGTTTGGGACTTTCTTCAGCCATGTTTATGACAACAAAAGCTGATATTTTTGTCGAAACTCCGCGAAACTCCAGCCGTTTTTTGGTAGAAGTAGAAACATGATATCTTCCATACCCTTACAAAACCAAAACATAAAGAGAACAAAATGTACATTGCCAACATTTACTCTAGCAATTTGGTTAATCAGAACAGCAAACAAAAAAATTGAGGGGGCAGAGCAGAGCACTAACATCAGAGGCTCTGTTTTGTGCTCTTGGTTCTAGTCGCAGCGGCGCGTCACGTTTCACCTGCCGGATGGCTCCCAGGAGAGCTGCAGTGACAGCGGTCTGGGGGACCACGAGCCTGTAGGCAGTGGCTCCCTCCTCACACAACCTCTCCCTCTGGTGCAGGCGCAGGACGACTTCTACGAGCAGGCCTCCCCCGATAAGAGGACCGAAGCTGACGGCAACTCCGATCCCAACTCTGGTGAGTTGTAATATATTTTGTCGCAGACTATCACTTCTTAATACGCATGCATGGTCAATTTTTATGGACTTCTGGACTGAGAGAGAGTGAGCTCTCATCTCTCTCTTTCCTATTCTCTCTGGCAAACCGTGTAAGTTTAAATCACCACTGTAGACACTTTTAAAGAACTGCAAAATGTTCACTTTGATCCAATTTGGTGGACATATTGTGAGTTGTAATAGGGTCTTTTCCTTCAAATCCAATAAGGCGCTTTCAATATTCTGCTGATTGTACGTAGCACAGGTATATCTGAGCATGCTTTGTCCTGAAGTACAGGTTAAAGAAAATGGAGACAATGTTTCAGATTTTGCTTCAGGGGATGACTTAAACTCCTTGAACAGAGATAATAAATAGTCATGAAAAACAACATCAGTCTCTATAAAGTCCTCAACGTGCCAAATATCATTTAATTTAGAGTCATTTGATTGCTCAAGTAGGTTTCTAGTGGATACACGAGCAGGTCATTCATTTCTCAGTTAATCATCCAGACTTGTTCATTCCTCCCAGGAGCAAACCTGGGTCTCCCATAGGCTCCTTACCTATTTGTGAAACTCATTTGATTTATTTAGAGATGATTTCCCAGTTGGAAGTCTTGGTGCTCAGCTGAAGATGTTAACTTCCCACTATTTCTGGTGGGAATGTACATCTCCGACCCAGTTTTCTCATTTTATCATTAAGAGGTGAGGCGTGCGCGAAGATCAAGCGCATCGCCCCAAGGTCGATGCCAGCTTGCCTGCTGAGGGTGGAGCAGCCAGCACCACATAAATACAAGCGTTGTGAGTAAACTGTGTGTGGGTACGATTTCATGCAGACTCAAACTTAGCAGATGTACTCACAGTTGGCAGATGTACTTAGTGAGTAATGTGTAGGCCTACTGACTCACTGTCTTCACAAATGAATAGAGATGCACATGGTCCAGCCACGTGTAGTTGTAACTGGTTAGCTGAAAGGAAAGTCCCATCAAAAATCTGGTTCACAGAAGGTTTACAATCATGGTTCTCTTCTTTCCTACCTCTTTGCATCTACATCTGTCATAGATATTATATTTTGTGTGTATTTGACTAGAGTATGATCTTTCCCCATCCTTAACCAAGCAGTTGCATGACCTGAAAAGGTGAACTTAGGTCTTAAAGGAAACTACTGAATATGTAAAAAAAAAAAAAAGCATTAAGTGGCTGTGGAACATCTGATAAATTGCATCAAGTGATGTAATTTAAGTCAATGCTGGTTGGGGCTACAAGTTTGAATGTGGAAAAAAAAAACGTCTGGTCAAAATCATATCAGCCTTGGAATTAAATTTTTATTAGGACACAGTTTACAATTTCATAGCAATTTGAAATTGAGATGATTAAAGCCAATGTGAATTGAAAATGTATGTATGAAAGCTGTTATTAGATAGCACGATCAAATGTAAAGAAGTAAACAAATAACAAATCAGTATGAAAAGGTTTAAGTTACTTAGCGTACATTTAGATACTTGTTGTACTTGTAGAGGTTTATTGCTAAAAGGGTTTTCACATACAAGTAAATTGCCTGTGTAAATTGTTGACTAAGTCTAAGAGCCACTGTCAGTGAGGGTCCAGGGCCTGATTGGTGTGTTCAGCAGCAAATGCTGTGAGGTTTTGGTCCTGATGGACCTCAGTGTTTAGCTGGAGGGTAGAGTCTCAAAAAGTTAGCATGTGGGATTGATCACAATCTTACTTTCATGCCCAAGGGTCCTGAAACAGTGCAGGCTATCTGGTTGAAGCAAAAGATATATGCAGGTCACATCCATCATACATATATTAGTGAGTTGCATGCGATACAATAATACTTTAATACTTGTACGGATGCAAACATTTGTTGAGGAACAGAGTCAGACATTTGTCCTGCTAACTGTTGACATGACTCAGCAAGGTGACAGCCGTCCCTTTACACAGATTTAACCTACATAAGATATTAATGAAATAGATCTCTGTCATGTCTCCGTAAACGCAATTACATTTGCATAAATAATATTGGTATGTATACGGTGTACAGAGGTAGATAGGCGTGCAGAAGGACTCTTGATTGGTTCTTCAAAGCCAGTCAAATGCATAATTTAAAGTAAATCTAAGGAAACACACTTACAGTAACACAAGCCTCGTGCAACAGGACTGGTCGCTTTAAGTGTTTACAATTTGCCTACATAAGGTGTTATGTCATACAAGCTTTGGCATTCTGTTATGTTAGACTAGTTGCACATCAGCAAACTATTAACAGTGACAGCACTGGCCTTTGATCATTGACCTGCTGCTTGGCGGGATAATGATTTTTTTTGTCCCATCCATGGAGATGTGTTAGCTGCCTTTGGTTTTCTCAGATATGTGAACTCCGTGGTCCCAGGTTAACTAGTTTTGAGTAAGAGTCTTTCAGACTTAAAAAGCACTCTTTTTCACACTCTTCCCCTCCTGACTGTCTGATGACAAAGCCAAATGGTTTCTGGATGATATCTGACACTATCATGTTCTAAGACTAGGTGTAAATTATCTTCTAACGCTATTGAAAACAATCCCATTCAGTGCAACATGGTAGATAAGGACCTTGACAGTGGGTGGTCTTTCAGTTGTGCTTTGTTCAAGATTTGACAATAATATCTTTTACCTTTTTTCTGACATATTAAGACTCTTCAAAAGAACCTTCTTAAACAATCAAAATTGAAATAATTTATTATTAAAAATCTGCTGTGCCTGTTTTTGTGCAGGATTTTGAAAAATATTCAGTTTAAGTGTGTGTTTCCTCGGATGCAAGCAGTAGAGGGATTCACATGGGAAGTGGATTAAAGTTGCTTTCAGATGAGAGCCATCAGTATGTACTCCTGATGATAAAGCTAGTGATGTTTAAGTTATGATACACAGCTGGCATACAGGGAAATCTAAACCGGAATTCTTTTAATGCATTATAAATAGTTTGCTGTTTTTGATAAAACACTTTTTATACAAAATACAACTACTCTAGGTTGTTTGGTGATGTAAATTGAGCAGTGATAATGGAGGCTACATTAACCTTAAGTAACCTCTCAAACTGAGTCAAACTCCTGGCTACTCATCAGTAATTCTCTGGACAAGTGCGGTTTCTGAACACCTGATTAAATCCTAGACTAAAACACAGATAATCTAACGATCCACTGTGATTTTCATGACATGGAATGAACGTGTCACATTTTAAAACTGATAAAGTGTTTGGGGGTAAAAGTACCCAAATAACCTTTGGATCTTGCCCTCCCTATCCACTTTTTTGTTTAAAAAGTGAACTTACTAATTATCCCTTATGTAATACAGGAAAGTGGTTCGACTTCTGCGTAGGTTGTGGCTTTCATCTGAACTAGGGAAACATACACAGTGTGGGAGTAGTGAAAGTCTGATGTCTAGCAGTATTTTTTTTTCATGATGGAGTACAGCATAAAGAGATGCTTTATATTTCTTTGTGACTTGGAGATATCCCCAATGCTTTTCCACAATGGAAAAGAAAAATGTTGAAAAAAGTTTATAAACAAAAGAAAGCAAGAAAAAAAAACAACAACAGTTGAACACACGAGTGAAGAAAAAAACAATAACAGGTGGATGGTAATCAGGGACACAAAAGTTTCCGTGAACCTCATGTTTTTTTTTTTGTTTTTTGTTTTTTTCGAGAGATGAAAAATAACAGTAAAAAAACATATGAGGGGTTTTTGAGCAAATGCCGGTGCAGAGAAGGGAGAGGCTAAAAGGTTAAGAGTTTTTCTAAGAGCATTTTGGAAAAAGAGCTCTTAAATTTTTACTGACAATTCCCAGAACAGCACTTCTAAGCCAATGCACATGCAGGGCTATAAGGAGCTCATTAACATTCACTGTCCGTGGTGCTGAAGAGAAGGATGAATTTATTCAAAGTCTGAATAAAATTCTCTGTAAACTTTGTGAGATATGAAATAAATCAAATACAAAACATAAATGAAACAAATCACACAGTAGATGCGGTTAATGTGCTTGGAATCATCAGCATGAGTAGATCATTAAGGAGCAGCCTAATTTACAGTCAGCAGCGACAGCCTCTAGCCTGGTAAGTTTTCGGAGAGAGAGAACTTGGTGAAGGCTACTGTCTGCTGAAGCCATTCTGTCAAATTTGCATTCTGGACTTTAATTGGCAATTGGAAATGCGCTGTCAAAGAGAAAAATAACCAGCTCAACGTAAGCACACCAGAACAAGATCAATAAAAAGACAAACAAATAGAAAACAAATAATGACTAAAAGTGGCAATACGGACTGATGGAATATAATATTGACTAAAATCAACCCAAATTCATTGGGAAGAGATTTCTATTAAGAGATTTCTATGAAACTAAGCATTTAGGTGATGCTGCCAATTAAGGCTGCAGTCATCATCTTGAAGGCTTTACTGGATATAATTGCTGATTAGGTGATGGCGAGGAAAAATAACTCATTGTGAAGAAATAAACAACGATTTCATTACTAGGCATTACAGCAGATATGATAATATATATAATGATTGGCGCATTCAGTATAGATTACTATTGCAAATGTTGTTGGTTACAGAGCTAGTAAGAAGTTACCGAGATGGGAAGCCTGCAAAGTCGAGGATATAACTTCAGTACAATCTTTCCGTGAATCAGTAGAAAAAATAAGTCTCCAATAAATCTTTTCATTGACAACACGCAGAATAATATATATGTATATATATATATATATATATATATATGTATATATATATATATATATATATATATGTATATGTATATATATGTATATATATATATATATATATATATATATATATATATATATATATATATATATATATATATATATATATATATATATATATATATATATATATATATATATATATATATATATATTTAAGGTTGTGTTTAAGTATGATAGCCCAGGAGCAACTCTAATGCAATGCTTCGTCATAGTTTACTGTTACTTCATCTTGCGCCTTACTACTGCACTAGATCTTTAATTAAAATTGAAGCTTCTATCTTTGTTAGGCCACACAGTGAAAAGTAAAAATCAAATAAATGATAAAGAGGAAAGTAACAGTCTCATGCTTAATGTCTCCTCGGACCACTGCCTGTCACTCTGTAATTATAGCGGAGTCATCCTTGACAGACAGAACTCATAAAACATGAAACAAATAAACAAACAAGTCACAGATTCACTGAATGAGATGGAACATAATTCTGTCAATCACTTAAATTTATGAAAAAAATATTAAAACTGGTTACTGGGCTGTTTAGGTCCCTCAGATTGGTTGTGTATGGATGAGAGTCCCCAGACTACAAAGGAGCTGAAATAATACATGACAGGAGAGTCCCCAGAATAAACAGAGAGGAGACTGGGGTGAGATGGGGAAGTCATGTTTATTTATAAAACATTTAAAACGACCAATATTGTCTTAAGTGTCATGTGAATGATTTAAACCTTCACAGACGAGAATCACAAGGCAGAAAGACAAAAAGAACACTTGTACCATCACACAGATACACACACACACACACACACACACACACACACGATAGAAATACAATAGAAATAGAAATGGATAGTTGGAGTGTGTGTAATTGACATCATGAGAAATGTTGTTCTTCTTGTCTTGACTTGATTTAGACAGCCATATCTGATGATGACCTAAGAGCTCTGCAGGTCAAATCCAATAGGAATATAATCCATGAGTCTCGTAAACAATGACAAAACCTTCAGTCCTTTCGGGATTGTCCCAGGAGTCACTGAACTGAGAAGAGGTCATTATGCAAGGCCAGAAGGGCAACATTTTCATGATGTTCACTTCTGGGTGCTTTCCTACACTGAAACAACATTGTTTGGATGCATTTCACATCTCTAAGTGAGTCAGATCTTAAAGCTCCCGTCTGTAAAATAGTGACGCTGATGCTTTGAGATTGTAGGTCGGATTGGCCGCCATCTGCAAGCGTCACCATTTAACTACCTTGGATTAAGACTAAAAAAATCAACTGTCCTACAAACGGGAGCTTTATGTAAGTAATGAACCCTAAGCCATCAGGTACCAGGTATTTAGAATGTAAAACATTGCGGTCTGATTATTTGTTTACTCAGAACAGCTCATTCTAAAGTTAAGGAAAACACAACAATTCTTAGTTTTGGTTGATTATACACTAATGGAAACATAATGATAACTGTTCCACTTACACCCCTAAATCCTACACACTGTGAGGTGACCATTTCCACATCCCTTCTGAAGCACATTTTATTTACACATGATCGAAAGTTTTCTTAGAGAACCTTCTGTTACAAATGTCAGTATCTTCATGGCAATTTATAGTCTCGGATTCTAAATGCTGAATTTGAAAGTGTGAAAAGGGTATTATTTGAATAAGTCATTAAGTTGTCTTTTAAATTTAAATTGTTTCAGACTTCAGTTGATTTTGGTCCTTTGGTGAATGACAGTTTTTTTTAAGATGGTTGTTTATTTATCCCTTGCTTTTCTATATTAAATCGCTTTGTCTGTGTATCGTCTTTTTCTGACAGCAAACGCTTGAATAATGTACTATAATTAAATTGGCTTTTGAACAGTGTGGCGCCATTGTAAGATCAGCCTTTTATCATTTATAAACTCAAACGTAGCCTGTGCCTACCATCTAAACAGCTAGTGTTGTTGCATGTCATGAGCTATGGAAGGGCGATTATTATTGTCAATGATGATATGAAAGAAGGGGAGGAGAACGCTCCCTCAAAAATGATTTTCAAAAGTTATGAAGTGGCAGGAATTGTGTTTCAAAATGTGGGCTATTGTTGTCTCTGACAATGATATGAAAAGGCAAAGTGACCTATAGAACAAGAAACAAGGATAACAAACAAAAAGATAACTAAAGTGTTACGCTTGAAATAAAGAATGTTGGATTTTAGTAAACATGTTTAAACACCATACTAAAATAAAAAGAGTTGTGTGCTATTTGTGGCTGTAGTCACAAGACCACAGTCTGTGCAAATGCTACAATGAAACTAGAAAAATAAGTTGTGATTGAAGTAGCTGGAAATACCCTCACTCTAATCGCTGATTGTTCTGTAGGAGGACTGAACTGCCACTTTTCTGTTGGAATTTTGATGGAATCAAGATGAAGACATGCGCCAAGCATTTTTTTCAGCATTTAATGTCATGAACAGCAATGCCATAAACAGTGGAGTGGCATTGTGAGCTGGAGATAAACCTGGTAGTAAAAAAGTGCCACTGATTTCACTGATAGCACCTAAATGTTGGAGAGAATAAAAACTTAAATAGGACTTTAAAGAGCCCCACAAGAAATACAAGGCAGGGGAAATTACTTTTTTTGTATTCTAAATTATGTTTAAAAGGAGACCAAGTAAAGACCAGGAGAAAGAGCTTATTAGAGACTAGCCCAAAGTACAGGGCTTAAAGCAAAAATGACTTGACCAACAACCATTGAGTCGAGTGAATATTGTGATGTAGGTATTACATTTTTAAAGCAATCAAATACTTTCGCACATCTTCTAAAGAGACAACATGAAGCACTTTTCAAAAGCACCAGAAGTTAACATTCACTTGCTCACCTAGCCCTCGTGACCTATATGGAGGCCAGTTAAGTCAACGACCTACAAGTGGTCCTGAGGACTCTGAAACTCACACGTGTCCTTAATGACCCTGTATGGACACTCCCACACAGTTTAAAAGCATGCAAACTCCCATCCAGTTAGTTAGAACTAAAGACACCTCTTGGATGAGAGGAGAAACTGAAACAGTTGCCAACCATACAGCACTTTACAGTTACCATGACCTGGATGACTGGTCATCCCTCATCAATATGTCAATCAATACACATTTCAATTTTTGACAGATGGATGCATTTGCTGCTTCCTTAAGAGAATATAACCAACTACAAAAAACTGACAAGACAAATCCATATTGTGCAAACATGTTGCTATTTTAATTAAATGTTAAAGGGCTTCAGTTTTTTATCCTCAAAAGGTTACATAAAGAGTTAAGCTCTACTATGACCCAATCAAATACGAATGTAAGAAGTTGAACTATGAAATAATAGTAATAATTATATATATAATATGATGACTGTGAGAATTAATACATACATTTATATCTTGACTTTATGCCCGTAATAAAGCCTCATACTTACATGTTAAGGGAAACAAGTGCAAGTCCAAAGCAACATAATTTGGTAATTTATCATACTGTATTTGTTAAGCCTTGTGTGGTGTGGATAACCAGCATAATCACCATGCATTAAAAACATCCTGTAGAATATTAAATCTTACATGAGAAACTGTAGGAAACTGAGCAACCCATGTCAGCAATTATTGTATATGTTACTATGCTGGGGATTACAGCAAGCAAATAATACTCAGCGTTTTATCCACTGGGGTCAATCATCCGCCTACCTGTTCATAATTAAATCACATTTAAGGTGAATCAGATGTGAGTCAGCGCTGCACCTGTGAACCTCCTTTTGCTTAGACATACAAGAGGAAAATTCATATGTATGCATGCAATATGTAAAGTGTAGCCACATAATACATTGCCTCTGTGATTATCAGCAATGGTCTGAGAGGTTTAAAGTGATTTAATATGCACATACATAGGAGCTTTCCTATTTCCGTTTCTTGTGTATGTGTGTGTAAATAGAAATGTTTAATTTTAAGCACAATTTAAGTTGGGTTTTTTTTTTACATTCATGGTAAAAACTGCAAATTGGGCATTTATTCCATGAGCTGGCAAATTCAATTTACCCTTCTTCGTCATCCGTTATATGCTGCTCTCTTGCTTTCTTGGGGCATTCTTTAGTATCTTTGCTGCTCAGATGGACTGCCCACGAATCTTTCTATTAAATGTCTTAAAAAATACCCTTGTATTTCAGGCAACCTCATCTGATCACCTGTATTACCATTGTCATACTGTATGTTCAAGATTGTTTTATTGCTACAAGACCTTTCAAGGAATAGATAATGGTGAGCAGGTTGAGTTTATGTTTAGACTCTGATGTTTAGCTAACCTGAACCACAAACTCACATCCAACATCCACGGCTCTGTTGCGGGGGTTTGGTCAGGTAGTCCAGTACTAGTCAAAATGTGGAAACTGTTTGAAGATGAGTGATGTTAACAGGAACACGGTTCACCAAAATGGTTGGTTGCACTATTTATGCATAGGAACAGAGCCAACTGACAGGAACAGTGGAGGAAGCACATGGGGAGAAGGGGTGAGTGGACGAGGTGCTTGTTGAAATAGCACAATGTGACTGGGAGAGGGTAGCTGTTAGGGGCTTGGTGGAGAGGGACAAAATGCTCGAATGCAAGATTGTTATGTTCTCTACCATGAAAATGGAACCACTTTAGCCATTAATCATTGATGGACAGGATATGATGGATAACTCCCTTGTTGAGCTATCCAGCTCCATTCCATCCTGCCCTGCTTTGAAACATCAAAGCCTCTTTTCAAGTCCCATCTCTGCCAACTATTCACCTCAAATAACAAATTACTCCTAGATTTGACTCATAACCGGGCAACCAAATATTCTACTATATCAGGAATAACTGTGAAAAATCACAATTACACTGGTGTTAATCACGAACACATGTGTAGCTATTAAGACTCTGTGATATAAAATGCTTTCATGATGTTTTCTCCGTATTTTATCAGCATGTTAGCTATTAATCCATCACAATATTGTGAAAATATGCTGTAGGCAAGTAAGATGGTCACAGTGCCATGTTTTTATTATTGTTAATGCCAAATTTCTGGTGCTATGCTTCCAGGCGTCCCAATAGTCTCTCAATGGCACAGAGGATTGGCAGCAACTTCACTGCATTTTACCTTTGTGCCACCCGGCTCGTTGTCATGGGAAATGTTGGATGATTATGCCAAACAAAACAGACACAGATTTTCTTTGCTATTTACTGCATATTATACAGCTTTACTTTGCAGTTCCAAAGAAAATGTATGTTCTGAGTTGTTTTCTGCCGACAGTGACAAGGCAAGCATTAATCGCCGAGCCCCCCTTCCTAACTTCAGTGGTCCTTAAGTAGTCATTAGCAACACCATACTGAGTGGGGTCATCAATGAACAGGTTATGGCAGATATGCAAAACTTGTTCTATATGTGATTGTCCAGCTTGAAACAGAATAGAAACAATATACAGAGAGTTGCAAAGCCTACATTGGAGTTGTGGGAAATTGTGTTGGTAATGAACAGACAGCATGAATTGACGGGGAAGGTAACTGGAGAGCTATTGTAGATCTCACAGCGGGGGGATAGATTACTGGAAGCAAAACACACCATTGCAGACTGGATATGTATCAAACTAAAGTATGAATGGGCTTACAAAATTTGGCTGCACCTCTGCACTATCACAGATATATGTTATGTTATTTTCAATTCATTCATTGAGAGCTCTCCAGTGAAATAGAGAGGAGCAGGGGAGCTGCGTGCCTGCTGTCCTAACAGAGCTGACAAATCTGACTCCATCAGATTTATGTCATTTCCCATCAGGCAAATCGAAATTAAAAAGCAGACAATGCCCTTGATTGTGTTGGAAAGACGGCAGTTCTTTTTTTTTTTTATTCTATTTTGTTTTGTTTAAAGTTATACTGTGGGTTATAGTTTAATTATGCTATTATGTTAACTCAAGTTCACACTGCAGGCAACTTGACCTAATCCCTTCAGGTCTTGTTGAGCTAAGCACAGAAACCTGCTGTTATGACCGAGCGAAACATTTCTGTGTGTGTGTGTTTTTTCCCTCCCAATATGACCTCATTTTTGTCAGTGGTAGAAGATGTTTGCTGATTCTTGACCTAAAGGTTCTCATCGGAGTTATTAACCATTAATAGCACAATGGAATTGTTTTTTTTTAGCTCTCTGAGTGGATCCATGGTTAGTTTATATCATGTATGTGCACAAGGTCACATGCCAGGAATGCATATCTAATTCCTGCAGATTTTTTTCCCACCATTCCACTGATCTACTGGGGGCAATGCCATGCCACAGTATACAGCAAGGCACTAACAAAGGCAGGGATGAAGTAGACAGCAAGCTATTACCCAGGTTCCAAAACAGTTGAGTCACAATGGAACCCCCCCCCCCCCCCCCAAAAAAAAAAAAAACTGGATGCAATAATTGCAAACAGTTTTACAAAGCAAACAGAAAATCGCTCTCAAGGAGGAAAAGGACAAAAGGCTATAAAATTATCTACTCTACACTGCACTGAGAATAGTTACAAAATCAAAGTGCTCCACAAGGAGGGAAGAACAAAACAAAAGGCTATAACTATCTAGAAAACAAAACAAAAAAGTTCACAACTGACCAAAAACGTTATCAAAATCAAAATCACTCTTCATCTGAGGCATACAAGGAAACAGAAAAACAAGCGAGGCAATACTTATCAATTTCAAGGCAAATCTGTGGCAAGGCTGTGAAAGGCTGGAGATTCATGACACGACGAAATACTCTGGCGACGAGACAGGGGAAGACAAAGACAATATATACACCAGGGAAGGGAGCACAGGTGGAAACTATCAGGGATTAGGGGAGACGTCAGACCGGTGACACAAGAGGAAGGGCAAGTGACCTGAAACGAGAGGAGAGCTACTTTTCAAAATAAAACATGAAATTCACAAGACAAAAAACCCAAGACAGGACATTCCTCACCGCGGTGTGACAATAAGTCATTAAATCTATTGTCTTCAGACTGTTTTCCATTGTATTTATCTCAAAAGGAATCATTTATTATGTTTTACATGCCATCCCAGCTATTTATGAATCCGGGTTAGAGTAGACAGGTAAACATAGCTAGTTTTAAGATACTTTGAAAACATTGGCTTTCTAAATATTTTATCAGGAAGGAAATGCATTAAACGTGTTTGTTTTGGTTAGTAACATTAAATGTCAGACAGATGTCTTTATATCGGTCAACTAGGAGAGAAAGTTGAAAATTATTGAAACTATGAGCATTTTACATCAGAAAAAAGGACACAGGCTGGTGAGTGGGCTTGGAGGTACAATCACTCAAATTCTGACTTCTGCACAAGCTTCCATACATGATAAGACCAGTTGTTGGAGTGTAGGCAGTGAATTAGGGCACTTTTGACTTTGCTTGACCCTAATGCAGACTGCAACACTCTGGATGAGCTGCTGGGGTAGAAGAAAGCACTTTTAGTGCCACAGCCTAGAGCGTATTGCAGTATTCCAGGCATGAGGTTGTGGCCATGATGTGATCCTTGTGCAAAAAAGTTGAGCAAACAAGGACTAGTTTATAGGCTCATCCACCTCTGACAGTAGGAGAGAGGACTGTCTCTAGCCCTAAACTGCTGATAAAACACATTAGCAATAATGAATGTTTGCTCTCTCCTATTGAACTCTCTATCTGTTTCTTTAAGTTAAATATTTACTGTAATGCAAATAGCTTTAACGAACGAAAAGACCAAGAATGAGTAAGATTCAAATTGCGCCCGTCAGTCACCACATTACACATTTCCTACAAAACCCAGTGCTCTTTAAATGTGTGTTTCTGTGTGCCACTCTGTAATCAGTAATATCTGCAAACTAACACTAAAACACTGCTAATACTGTGTATATCCAACTCACCGAAACCATATCTTGCTTATGTTACACTAATAGCAGATGATAAAAGAAAAATGTAAGAGAGTACTCTTAAAAAAACACTGGAACCTGACATTGTTAAGCAACTAATTAGGGGCCAAGCAGTCAATTAAGCACGTACCGTATTTCTGTATATAGCTGTCCTGGGAGTAGAATAGGTAACTGTAAGACAAAACCAGTCTCATTAACAGAAGATGTTTAATCCAGTGTCCTAAAATAATGAAAAAAGTAAGGTTACTCACAAAAAAGCAGTCACAAAGCACATGAACATCTTCATCTTTTTTTTCTCATTACAGTGCCACAGGTTTTGCCTCTCCGCTGAAACCCACCACTCAAACACACCTTTAAGTGTCCGAGGGCTACCACACGTGTTTTGATTGCAACTATAAAACATATGTTGCGAAGATATTACCCGCACTATAACTGTCTCATTTTTATTGTTGCATGTTTATCCTCAGCAACACATGACATGATGCCTTTTATGAATCCTTTATTGGTGAAATTAGGACAATTTAAAAGCATTCTGTCAATCGAGTAAGAGTAACAGACAGATCTACTGAAACACTGAACTTCATGCCAGCAGCTTTGTTGTTTGTGTAGTACAGATGCCCGGCAATTGACTATTCAGGATAAACAAATACCAGGCTGTCACTCAGTCTGGCAGCCTTCCGACCACCTCAGTCACAGACATCCACTGATGCCAGTGAGATGGTGGGATGCCAAAACAGTAGATGGATGTCACAGATCTTTTTGACTAGAGCGCCATGCTGCACTGACAGACCTAGAGTGCCTGTTTGCATATCCTTTAACAGTATATCAAAAAGATGAATCAATGCAGAGTTTCTCAAACCATATGTAGTCAAGTTTGAGTCTGTCCAGGAGATATAGCATATCATAAAGTTTAGTTTTGAGTTATTGTCACTTGCCAGCAGTAGTATTAGACAGCGAGTTTTACCCCTGCCAATTCTCCAGTTCTGTTTTCTTAAGGGAAATTCAGAGGGATGATCTATGCATATTCGCAGCACAAACTCCCCCTAAACCCAGTTCTGCTGTATGAGAGGAAGTGTGCGCTTGTGTTTGTGTGTTCCTCCTGATACCTAAATCCCATTGTGTGAAGAGGAAGTAGCAGGGTAGAGTCGCCGGGGCCCCTGACCAAGCCTGTGGGTGGGTGGCATGGATTCATAAATCAGGGAGCAGTGTTAATCTCTCTCAGGTATTGGAAAGCCAGCCCTCAGTAAATATGTTGCCCCAGGATAGAATGGGGTTTAAAGGATTTCTGTCTCCAAAGAGAAATTAGGCAGGAGCTTCAGAAGTGAGCTAAATGGAAATGCTTGCTGGAGCATACAGAGAGAACAGGGTGCTGCTGTCAGCTAGTAAACATCGTCTCAGAGTAGCCTCAGTCATTATCGTGGCAGTCGGTGCCAACAGCCAGGGTGAGCAGACGGGTGGGTTGATGAAGAGCATCTTCTATGCTGATGATTAGTCACAATAGGGAGGAGAAAAATCTGAGGACTGTTGGATTACACTGTTGGGAATGAGAATTATTTGTCCAGTAAGTTAAGCGGCTAATTACAGAAACGTACAATCCCATCCCACCCACTTTGTGCATTAGGAGGTTTTAAAAAGAAAAACAGATTAACTCAATATTATGCAGTTTCTTCTTTGCTGAGGCTCACATGTATTTCTGCTTGTAGTGTGCATTATTTCAAATTGCAATCTACTGTAGCCATTATTTTAGGAATAGAGGCCCACTGTCCATCATCATCATCATGATCATCATCATCATCATCATCAATGAGTCTTTGTCAAATCAATGTCACAATACAACCCTAACCCTTCTTATTAGGTACTGAAAACCGACAAACTTATATTATTTACTTATAAATTTTGATTTGGGTAGCATCACCATATTGTTAAAACTCTGTCAAACTCTGGTTTACATAATTAAGCTTGGCTTTACTAAACAGAGATTAATTTTCAACGGACCAACAGAGCTCTGCTTTATTTTAAATCAGGAATTTAATTGAGTTTAGCTTCACTCTGATTAGAACTGTTAATCCTCGTCTGTGCAATCCAGCCTTAGACAATCCAACAATGAAATAGCTTGCCGTGTAGGAAATGTTCAACTGACCAGATTGCTGTTGCATAAGAAAGATATGCAAAAGAAATCATGATAATGTAATTATTAACAGGGCATTAACTATAAGTGTATTTAGTTTGATACTACATTATGCTGTAAGCATTAATGCTTTATTTTGAGGCGAGTTAAAGCACTTGGTCTAGGCTTAGGTAAAGTAGTGGCCGTGATTAAATATAAATATTGAAAAAGTCAAAACTGACAAAAAGCATGAGACATGAGTGCTTTGACTTTTTCCATTTTTAATGAAACCCAAATACTGCATTGCTATATAAGGGGGTCTGGGAAGGTAGTCCATTTTCTAAACCCCGTTGATCGCTATGCAAGGGAGTTGTTATCTTAGTGTGCATTGGGCAAGAGGCAAAATTACATTCACAAGGTGACATGAAAAGATACAGACAACAATTTAAACCTTTTACAGCTACGGATGCAATTTTGATCTTAAAGTTCATGTCACCTGTATGTCTATGGGTTATGGGAGGAAAAGTAGAAGGAGTGGTCCATGTCAAACCAGTCAAGCGTTCTTCAGTAACAAAGTGACAAACATAATGTACATGTTTTCTTAGTGTGGCTGTCTTTCCATGATTGGACTTGACTGGAGGTGTTCAATCATTGATGAAGTTTGGTCAGTTTGCGATGCTTTCAGACACATAGGGCACATATCCATAGCAATGAAGCTCATGCATGCCCAGTGTTAAGGGCAGACTAATCTGAGTTGCCTACTTGTCAGTGTGTTTCGCATTTGGACTGTGAATTGTTTAAGCTAGCATGATTGGTTCCAACCTGTTGCCAAAAACCTTAAAGTGACCGTCAGAAGCTCCTGAAGAGATGCACCACTTGTGATTAGTTTTTTGATGTCTAATTAGTGGTGTAACCTCTTCCAGTTGCCTGTGACTGCTGTTTGCTCCTGATTTTGTGAGGATGTTGTCTTGCCACTTGAAAACACATAATGTCCTTAAACCACAGTTGATTATCACTTCACTCTTCATTTTTGAGTTTTTTTTTTCATTTAAGTTTTTAGTTGATTTTTTTTTTTTTTTTTTTTAGTTTTAAAGGACTTTCTTAGACAAGATGTTTCCTTTTGTTGGAGAATGTTTGATTGGTGTCTCATGGGCTTAACAAAAGCTCAACCATTTTTTTTTGCTGTGTCTTTTTTTGAATAGGTGTTATTTTGAATTTAATAATGAAAAACTGATCTGCAGACACAGAACATTTTTTTTGTCCAGTCTGACACAATGTTTGCAGTGTTATATAGAAAATCCTTGTACATCTGTAAAGGGGCATGTCATCATCAATTTGAATAGTTATATAATCATATAATCAAATATAATGTGTCATTTAATCATACATTTTGTTCTTAAATTTGAAAGTAAAAATCATTCTTGTTACTGCATGATAACTTTGAATGCTTGATATGAGTCATTTGTCTCATTGTATCCTCATGATGTCCAATATACATGTTTATACATGTTTTTAATTTGTATTTATATTACAGCAGTACAGATAATGAAGATGAAAAAAGTGATACACACTCAAAATTCTTAATTCAGAAGAGGTTTGATGTTAGTTAGGAAACGTGTTATGATTTGCTATGGCACTGCAGTGATAAAGTGATAAAAGGAAATGAGAATGCAAATACACTTTCTTGCTCTCCACTGTGATAGAGGAACTCGGGCTAGGCCCCATGAAGGGTTCAAAGATAATGAGTCTCAAAGTCACTGAAGGGATGTTTAAAGTTGGAGCAGCATGGTTCTTGTTTCCTGTCAGATATTTTGGCTAAATTAACTTTAATTTCAATATCTTATGATGATAGCGCCAAAGGTCTTACAGTAGTCAGGATTTGATGGAAAAATGTCATTTAGTAAGTTGAGAATCTTTTGATGATACCTCCAATTTGGATAATAATCGATGTGGTTTTGAATAGTAAAAAAAAACTTCAATATTCAAGCATTTAGTTCATTTGCTGTGTTACAAAGAGATTAATGAGAAGATCCATGGACATTTTATCACAGTCATGTCTGTCCACCGAGCACAAAGATAACCCTGATCATCATCATCATTGTAAACCATTGCTTATTCAAGGAACTGAGCTTTTAGTTAGTTTTACATGCCCTACATACACATTAGTATGTACTAGACACAAATGCAGTAACAACCATGGTCCTAACAATAAAGGAATGAGCAAGTCCAATAATTGCAAATAACCAGTTAACATGTTGCATGTAGCATTTATACAAGATTATTCTTTTACCATATGGACCCAATAAAAATATTTAAGACTCATTTGTGCTTACCAACAGCACAGCACCGGAAAACAATATGCCTGAAATTGTTGTGACCTTTATGATGATAGTTCTGAACTAGGGACTGCAACAGGATTGTTATTGTTTACTGACATGGCCAAGAGTGGGTGGTTTGCTTCCCTTCTGATGGAGGAAATTTTGATAGACTGTTATTTTTCCTTTGGCTTAATGCAAGAAAATGTATTATCTTCCAGTAAGCCATGTGCTTTGGTAGCATCAGATACAGTGTCTACCATTGTGCCCATTGTCTAAAAGAACATCTAGTTCTCTGCAGGATGGGCAAGACATTTTTTTTAAAGTTTTCTTTTTTTTTCTTTTTTTTTTTTACAGAAGACAAATATTGCTCATGAAGAGGGATGGCACATCTGCAAAATTCTTTTCAAAAACAAATTTACAATGTGCTTCACAGACATAACAAAAATACAGAGTGCAGTACAGTTTAATAAAAGTGCAATGAAGTCGAGAAGTAAACAAACAGATTAAATCGATGAGTAAAAATCTCCCAAAAGAAAAAAAACGCAAATTAAAAGCCATTATATGTAAGTTTTTAAACAAGTTTTTTGAAGAGGACACAGAGGAAGCTTGTCTGAGGGGATATTGTAAAAGGTCAAATGACTTAAATGCAAGCAAAACAATTTTGTCGACCCCTAACTGCAGTATTCTGTAGGATTGGGGCGGTTGATTGAAAATAATGAGTTACAAGAATCTAGATGAATGGGGACAAAAGCATTATTAAGAGTCTGTGTGTCGCTGAGTGAAAGAAATTATTTATTAATTAATTACTCAAAATGTTATCGAAAGGTTACCCAAAAGATAGAAATGACAGAAACTCACTCTAAAACTCACTCTATAAAGCATCTTCAAAAGAAAAAAAAGTTCCTAAAAACAAAACTATTCCTTACCCAAAAAAAGAAAGAAAAGTAAAATTGTTGCACATTTGGATCATCTTCTTTCATCTCTTTTTATTGAACCCTCTCATTACTCCTAGCTATTCGTTTTAGTACTCCATCTCCTAGAATGTTTTGGCAAATGACTGAGTTGCAATGTCAAGCAGTAATACAAACCTGCAGGCCCAGACACTCAAAGAGTCAGGGATAGAGAGAGAGAGAGAGAGAGAGAGAGAGAGAGAGAGAGAGAGATGCCATGGAGACAGAGTATTTATACTGAGACAGCAACTTAAATGGGTTATCATAGCATTAAAGTTCCGCTCTGACTGGGCTCCTTTAACATGTCACTGTGAGAGTTCTCACAAAGAAAACGGTATCTTCAGAGAAAGCTGCACCTTAACCCTGGTGAACTGATCTGGGGGTAGTGAGTGCTGTGATAGGGACTAATCCCCTGCTGTGTGCTTTGAGCAGGACTCAGAGCAATACACCAGAGGAAACCAAGGAGAGGCGAGGAACAAGCACTAAGAAAGAGACTTCTGACAAACTGAAAAATGTGTTGAAGTGGTGCTGTCACCGTGATGAATCCTTTCAGACATCATCTCAAAATGGGATGGAATCTTAATGCGCATGTGTGCATGAGGGGAAGGGGGGAGATTGTGTGTGTGTACAGTGCATTTCTGAGTGCAGCATATGGTGTTTAGCTCGTGCAAAAGTCCACCAGGAAACATGCTGATGCCTCCTGGTTAATTGCAGAAATTTACCAATTTAGAACTCAGAATGTGACACTGAGAACTCCAGCAGATGTTTAGAAGGTCTCAGTTATATCAGAAATTAGCACTTCCTGAGTGCACATGATACCTCAGGGTGTTGATATGCGAGTCAAACAGGTTTAATTGCAAACATGTTCACAAAAGGATAATATCTATAGACTTTTTATTCCAGTTGATCTGAGATTTATACTACATTTTGAATGCTAAATATGAAACTCTTTAATTGGTCCACACCATGTTATGATCATTAGTAATTAGTAATAATATAGGATGCATATATTAAATTAACCAAACATCAAACCAAATATGAGGCATAATAAGGGACATAATGGAACCATAAAATAGGCATGGAATTGCGATTAAGCATTTGGAGTCTGTAAGTCAGTTATACGTTGTGTAGAGTAAACTTATGACAGTAAAAACCACAGTGATAAAGTATGTGAAAAAATGCACCCTTCCATTTGAGTCAGTGCATTTCAACACTGAGAACTAGCCCAATAAAACACATGAGCCGCAGCATTATTTGTTAGTGCATCCGCGTGTCATGCATAATATCTCAGAGACTGTTGATTTGATTTTGACACAGCTCGGTGCTATGACGCATTTCATCGCTGTATTCAAGTATTTAATATGACACCTAATAGCTAAAGGGGGATCAACAATTAAGGGTCAACAAAGGTGACATGTTTGTTGGTGACAGGCCGACGGGGACATCGTCGATTGTAGAGGACAACATGTTTGCCATTGTTTTTAAGTGGATGATGCTGCCTTAACATGTTTGGTGTGTTTTTCAGACCACAAAATTATAGCTGTAATATTAAAAAAAAAAAGAAAGTTGCAGTAACTGAATTTGTTTTGCCAGTGCCAACAAGCAACAGAAAACACACATTTGTGTTGATTGGATTGCACCAAGGTGAAGATGTTGGGATTTTTGTACATCATTAATTGATAGTGTTTTTTTTAATGTCCATATGCATACTACGAATCATTTTAGAAGTATGACACCACAGAGAAGATACAAATACAAATACAAACTGGGCTAGGGGTTAGCTGGGTCTATGCAGTAGAAAGACGTGCATATTTTTGTAAATTGGTGATAGATGACTGGGAAAAAAAAACTGAAAAATGGTTGTCTTGTTTCCTTCTCCCTTTCTGAAGAGATAGGAAACCGGCAACAACCAGAATGTATAGCACCCAGACAGACACACCTACTGAGTGACAAACTGCGAGTCTGGCGTTGGGATTTGATTGGTCCATTTTGAATCAGTAAACGATATGGCACTGATGTGGTCACAACATTACTTGTGTTGTAGTGAAACAGTTACACTGACATGTTTTTTCTGAAAACATTTGAGGAGAGAAAAAGGCAATCCTGGAAAAGAATCTTGATTCCCATTGTTCAGCACTGCAGAGTTTTACAGTCTAATCTGAATTTGGCGACTCACCCCTCTCTGGATTCGACTTCTATACTCTTTGTGACCATGGAGGCGGGAATACAGACAGTCCTTAGTTCATACACAGCCCAAGGGCCAGCTCATAGGTAGGGGGCTCTGGGTTCAGGCAAGATGGAGGGAGGTTTACCATAGTTCTTTTTGCATATACCACCCACAGTATTACGACAGAAATCTGTAATTATCATGGTAACAGGAAGTACAGGTTAATACCACTGCAGTAATTAAGCCGCTACTTTGTCACAGAGTACGGGTGGAGTGCTACTAAAGAAGCAGTCAATCAAAAATAATGTAGACCGTTATCTTGATTTGTGCTGTGTACAAATGTACAACAGGAGGATACAGTTAGGTTAGCTTCTTTGCTGAGGAATTAGAGTTTGCAGCCTGTCATCTGCAACTCTTTATTTAACAGTTCCACCAAGGCTTCTCCTTCTTCTGCTTTTTTTTTTCTTCTAAAAGTCACCCTTCTATCGTCAGTTGAAAGCTTTAAATGTGACACCAGAAAGTTGGAAAATATTCTGTTTGCATTGGCAGTGAACGGCAACAGAATCCGCCACGCCGGTATGTAAATTGCAAACTCTTCCTATACCGATTAAACTGTTATGATACTACTATGATTATTGAATGCAAATATGTTGAGTGGCTATCATAAAAAAAAATGTGCATAGTGCATAGTATAAAAATGGCCTTTAAAAACTAGAGGATTCCAACTTTAAATTAATGATGAGGACGCTTGAACCTCCACAGTGCGTGCGTGCGTGCGTGTGTGTGTGTGTGGGTGTGTGTGTGCGTGTGTGTGTGTGTATGCTTGTGTGTATCTGACAGAGATGGCGACAGAAAGACGGGTACTCAACAGAGACTTCAGATGGGCACAACTAATAAGAGGTGAGAAAGAAAATATCACATTGAAAATAGATGGAGGGATGACAGGTGAAGTCAAGGTGAGCTGACAGGGTGAGAAGTAATCACTCCGAGAGCAGAATGCATTCTGATCCTGCTAGCGATAGAAGAGAAAAGGTCATAGACAAAATATAGCAAGTTTGAGAAGAGCAAATGTGGCAAAGATTCGTAGCTCCTCTGTGAGGACACCCGTACAGTGAAAATAGAAGGACAGAGTTTCCCACGGGCTGACAGTTTGATGGTGGTTGTTAGTGGCAAGAGAGACGCAGAATGACTTCAGTGTATCACCGCCTGTCGAGGATTATGGATTAATTCCTTTTCTTTACCTACACGGAAGGCAAATCCAGCTGTGAAAAGAGAGCTGTGACATACAGTGAGGTCAAAGGCAAACCGGCAGGTTATTTATCATGAATGTGAACTGTCAAAATATGGCAACATCTATTTTGTGAAATTCCTATCTGTGCGCCTGACTACAGGATGCATGGAGTCATTAAAACGGATGAAAGGAAATAATAGAATTTCGCTATAAAAATTGGAAAAATGTACTATTTAGACATACAGTTATTTTGATATTTATCGGAACAAAACAGTTGAGATGCACCCGCCTAGACGCCATCATATAATGTGTAAGTTAATGTTACTGCAAACCACAGATACATCCAAGGTCAACATTTGTAGCAAACGCGGCCTATCATGATCACATAATGCTGTTTTGCTGACTGTCCATCAGAAGGTAGAAGGCCCAAGGTGGCGTTATTATGCTAACAAGGATTATTCTTCTTTTCAATGCATTGCATACAGGAATGCAAAATGGTGTTTTTGCACCTGGACTGAGACACACATAATGCAAATACCCATAGGAGTAAAGGTGAATTCAGGAGAATGACAGCTCTTGCTGGTTCAAAACGTTGCAAAGCTAAATCTCAGCAAGCATGACGGTTTTCTTGTCATGGATCAAAATATGACAACCTTTAATTACAGAGACGCAGACAGATAGGTAGACTTCTTACTCATTAGAAGTGTAGAAAAGGAATCTGCAGTTCACGAGCTGAACATTTAAATATAATTCATAGTCATTCAATTCCAGCGGCCAACGGTTGATTGACAGCATTTCAACTCAGCTGGTGTCACGGCCGTCACGCCAACGCTCTAAGCTGAAGCATTCTGTAGATGAGCTCCAACACCCACCCCCCACATCTTCTCACTCCATCCACACATCTACTGTTCCCTTTCATATTCTCCTGCCACCGCTCTCTCTCTCTCTCTCTCTCTCTCTCTCTCTCTCTACTCTTTCACTCACCTGCCCGCCTCTTTGCTTGATATAACCTCTCAGCACTCTCTATGCATCACCCCTCAGACCACGTATCCGTCAGCACCTACCACATCATTCTGTGCTGTATCCTAACATGTGGCTTACATCATTGTCATGTTTTACTCCTCTCTGTCTTCACATTGTTAAACTAGAAGCTAGATATCAAAAAGAAGATGAGTTGGACTCCAATCGAGTGAGTGGTTGGAGAATGAAGGAGGAAGAAATGGAGACAGAGAGCTAAAACAAACAAATGCAAAGTCGTATCTGATTGTAATACCCTCATCAAATAGAGAGTGAAAAAAGATGCAGGTCCAGACATATCCTGATATACAGGAACACACACAGACACACATACAAGGCAATCAGTGACTAAAAATAAAGTCAGCACATAGACGACGTCTCTTAGTAATTTAAGGTTGCTTGCTCATCTGAAAAGGCGAGGTTTTGACATTCACATCTGCTCATCTGGCAGCAGCTTTTTAGCCAGGCTGACTGTGTACCCAGTTCTGCTTAGTAAATGTGTATGTGTGGTTAGAGATTGCTCTCTCTTAAAACCTGCCTCTTTTTACTTACATTTTATATTTTATTAACTAGGTATCAGAGGTTTTGGGGTATTTTCGCTTATCCTGTGAGGCAAGTAATGTGTGGCTGCCATATATATAAAAAAATATATAGTGTGTGTGTGCGTGCGTGTGTGCGTGCGTGCGTGCATGCGTGTGTGTGTGTGTGTGTGTGTGTGTGTGTGTGTCTGGGAGGGTTAAGGGTGTTATGATGCTCAGCGACTGTCCCTCCCACTGGGTCCTGCCTCAACCCCAACATGATGAGCTAATCCCTAGAAGTGTCAACCAGAGCTTGGCAAGCCATTTGTTGCTTACTGGTGTGGAATTTGCCACTAGGTGAGAGTGATTCCATTTAATCTATCCCCTATTACAAGCTGCAATTTTGCATGGTAGACAGTATTACCCAGATAAAGTGTTTAATATAGTTACACTGCGATTTACAGAGGGCAATCCTGAAGGGGCTGAACTCAAAACTTTTTACTTTAAAAAAGTCAGCGTTTCACAAGGAAATGCTGAAAAAAAAAACACTGTTGTAACATTTTTTTTTTTATAATACAGACATGTTTGTACATTTATTTTATTGATTTAATTGCACAACAGGGTTTTGTACAACATCGTACCGTAAATTGCAATTTGTTTTTGGGAAAGGTAAGGAAAGAAAGATTAGTTTTTTAGTTAAGTTAAATCCATGTAATTATTGGCTCTGTGTATTGTTTACACACAAGTATTGGGTTACCTGAATCATTTTCTATTGGCCATACAGCATGTGAGTTGATTGTAATGTGACATGACAAATTGAGACCCTCCAATTGTCTACCCAAGCCTGTGGATGGTTTCAGTTCTTTAATGCTGCTGGGCTGTGGATTTTTTTTCTGAAGGACTCAGGTCGGATTTTCCGCCACAGTCCAATGGATGTGACTTTATGTACTGTAGACTCTTCTCATCTCAGTGCCTTTAGTTTAGAAATGGATCCACTACCATAAGCTTACACACACAAGTTCCAAAGAGTCCCTTTAAAAAACAGAAAATTAGTTTTCATAGTTCTGGCTATTATAATATGTCTCATTAGACCAAATCATGCTAAGAAGTTACGTCCCGCTATGTAACTGGCTGTTTATTTTGCAGAAATAATGAAACTTTTGTTTTGCCATTTTTAGCTTTAACGATACAGTTAAAAGATGTGTCGTAAACAGGATGGTCTGTATCTGACATTTCTTCTATGCTTATTTCATGTACTGTGTCACTTTGCTAGCGTCTTTGATGTCTCACTGCCAGTCGAACTGACCGTGGGTTTCGGGAAAACTCAAATTGTGGCCCAATGGGTAAATTAGGTCGGAGATAGATGAAGAAGATGGATAGACTTTAAAGTAACAAGACACAGGTTTTTGTTTTTGTTTTTTCTGGAAGTTATGTGAACAAACATTGTGAGGTTCTAATGTACATCATAATTAGACATACTCTGTCATTCAACAACTGAATTCCAGTGCCATCCTTAAATGAACGAAGCCATCTGTTTCAGGGACCACTGGAATCACATTTCTTTTATTTGTTTCTAGAGAAAGAATGGTATGAAAAATTGTCATAAAAAACAAAAAAACAACAGAAGAAACAGTGCGCCTGTAATGTATATATGGTGTCTAGCTAGCAAATAAAGCTAAATTTGAATGTCTGTTGAACTGAATTTGTCACACAAGTGATGACGTTATCTGTGTAATGTATGTCCTTGTTTTCATTATTATTATTTTTATTTTGCCAGGATAATAAACATCCATCACATCTCTTCTGTGTATCTTAGTATTGTTTATGTAGATATTTATTGCATTATTTCATCATTTAATGGTGAGAAAGCACAAGATTACATTTCATGCTTTACTGCCAAGACTGGATGAAACTTATTAAGTGAGAGCGGCACAATTATGAATCAATCACAGCTATTTTCTGATTTAAAGCCGCTGTTTTTCCAAGTTATTTGACCTTTACTCTCATTAACTACTTGCTCAGACAACTGTGGCCTATCTTCCTGATAATTTATCCCCCCTTCACAATGTTTTGACCACGATGAAAACAATCTGTAATCACAGACCCATCATTCATTCACCACCACACAGTGGATCCGCTGGGGCCGAGGTGCTGAACAGACGATTTACGCCACCAGTGCTCCGTGCCAACCTCAGCCATAACTTTCATTGTATGAGACATTCCTTAAAATACATGAACCTTCTTCTCCCTTTGTGCCAAACTGTGACGGCGCAGAGCAAGGCAGTATAGACAGCTGGCAGAAAAACTCATACCCATCTGTCTTCCCTCTACCTGGCACTTCAGTCCTCTCCTTACCGGAGATCAGAGAGCTCCTTGTGTGTGTCTGACTTTCTAATTCTCACGTGGAAGAGCTAAGCTGAACATGTACGCAGGTACACCTGTTCAGTGCTGGCTCAGTCACCAGAGAAATTCCTGCAATGTAACGTCTTAGCCCTTCAACTGACAACACTACATCGTGTTGTAATGTGGGATGGAAACCTGATCCCTCTGAGTGGTGTGTGTGTGTGTGTGTGTGTGTGTGTGTGTGTGTGTGTGTGTGTGTGTGTGTGTGTGTGTGAGAGAGAGAGAGAGAGAGATGAAGAGGGAAAGACAGGAACACTTTCAAGTTCTTTTAATTATTAAGTTGATAAATAGTGTGTCACTGGACACAGTTAGATGTCAGTGTGAAAATCCTACAAAATCCCAGTTGTGTTTTTGCCATCTTGATCTACACATCATTGTAACACTTTATAAGATGGATACAGTATAAGTTATGCTTAACTAATGTACGATTCCTGATGATTAACTGCATGTATTAATGCAGGATGTATCACAAGTTCCTGCTGCTCACCACTGACAAATGATGAGGTTATTGTGACTTTATGTGATTAGTTCCCACTTAACGGATAATCAGTTAAGGAATGTTAATTCATAGTTTCTTCATTCATGAATTGATATGCGATCAAGTTAGCTAGCATGTAATGCAATAGTTAAGCTTCCCTGAAATCAACTCGAAATAAAGCGAATATTTGGTCTAAAGATCTCTTTCCTTCTCTTTTCCAAAAAGCTAAGATTCAGTTACAACATCAGACACAAATTTGTCTTACATCAGACACAAATTTGTTTGACCTTTTTGGTAATTTGTTCAGTTTAGTAGTAAGTTGAAAGAGATAATGAGTAGTGTGAAGATCTTTCTCCAAAGTCATATTGCACTGGTAGTTAAAATGTGGTCCACACAAAGATGTAAATTCAATTTAATGTTTCATATAGAATGCTGTAAATCTGGAACTATATAGGCTGTGTGCTGCCAACAAGAAGCTTCGAGGACATCGTAATGGAGCTAAGGAAATGAATGTGAAGCTTTATACCATACGGTGTGGGGGTGGGCTCAGGTGGTGAAGCGGCCATCCATCAGTCAATAAATTGTTCGTTTGATCCTGCGAGCCTGCAAGAACTCACATCCACAGTTCTCAGTTGAATTTGCGAATCCTGATGAAGTACTGTCCAATTGTAAACATTCCATACCACTCTGAGATTTTTACCGGTTAGGGATCCATCGCAATTAGATACTAATGCCTCTATGTGAACCACATAAGCAAACAAGACAATCAGTGAGATATATACTTACTTTATATACTGTATTTAGTTAAATTTCTCAATGCCTGTCACCCTGTTTGATTCTGATTCAAATTGGTCGGATAAGATCAAGAGCTTAATGACAGGGGGCAGTGGTGCACATACCACTTTTGTCCACAGGGGCCGCCGTAGCATTTATTTCCTTGTTATAAAGTTTTTTTCTCACATCAGTTAATACTTGTGTTTTAATATTTACTGATCCTATTACATTTAATTCAACATACTAAGCAACACGCACTATTAATACAATCTCTGACACCCTGTATACACTGAGGTAGTGACAGCTGTTTAGTTGGGTGGTATAGGCAGCTGTTGAGATCGAAGTAAATGAGCAATGTCAAGACTCAGCCCACCCCTTTCACCACCACCTGTCACACACTGCCAACCTCCTCAGTTTCACTATGAAATCAGACAGTGTGGGAGTGCAGAGCTCCAAAGGGTCATCAAACCTGTCACATAGGCACATTATTGAGGCCCAGTATCCCAACAGAGTCTTTAATAAAAAGAACTGTGTGGCTGTGAAAAGAACGACCGATCTGGTGAAACATAACGTCTACAAGATTTCAACTGAAGCTCTGTGTCTGCATCAATCAAATGCATTAATTAGAGATTTGGGACTTTTCCGAAGTTTCCACTGACTCATATTGTTTGTCGTTAGTCAAAACATGTGCCGCTCTCTCAAAGAGGAACCATCAGATTTTTGGTTTAGAGCAAGTTGCATTAATTTCCGACATAAAACCTCAATATCAGGCAGAAGATGTTAACTTTGGAAGTTAATGTTTGAAGTTCTAATGCATATTCTGAACCGCATTAAAAATCTGACCAGAGTTTCCTTTAATATGGCAGGAGCCAATAGGCAGAGAAGTTTTCTCACATTACTTGGGTCCCTTGTGTGTTAATTAATATTTATATTTGTCCACTGCCTCAAACTCTGCCTTCAGGCATTTATTAAATTATCATGAGTTTGGGCAGAAGCGTTACTGTGTGTGTTAGTGAGTGCACTGCAATGCTGTGTAAGTGTGTGTGCGTGTGTGTGTGTGTGTGTGTGTGTGTGATCTGTGACACGACCACTCCCCAATTCACCAATCAAAAAATTCCACACAAATTAAGAAGAGGACCATTAATGACGACCCGTACAAACAATATCAACAGCAGCATAAATTGGGGGAGGGGCATTAAACACTTGTTTACCCATTTATTTACATAAGTCAGTGATGCAGAGACTTGCCTTTGGCAGCCTGAACCTAAACACCCATAGCTTTACAATCTCCACAATTAGAGCCGGCCCTGTGAGGTATCTGACAGCGTGACCGGGAGGTGCACGCTACCTAGTGCCGAACACAGTACTACTAAATGCAAGGCAGCCATGATAATTAGTGTTTCTAGCCAGGAGCTCCTCACTGGCGTCTCACCCCCGCACTGACCCAGGGAGATTGGAAAGAGGCCCAGTGGCTCCCGAGAGACCGAGCCTGTCAGGTCCGTCACTTCTCCCACGACATAGGAGTGAGCGGAGGTGTTTTAAATGCCAAACAGGACACACTTGCCAGGCCTATCGGCTCTGCCTGAATACAAGGCCTGTCTGTCTGTCTGGTGTCCCTACTCTGTAGACCCTGAAGCAGAGCTGAGGCTCATTGTCTAGGGACAGTTCACCTGCAGGGAGGGAGGGAACAAATCCAAACGAGTGTTGTTGGTTGGTATGTTGCCGAGTCCTCACACACTCAAATGTACTGCTGAATCACCCAGAAATATATTTGTCTATAGCTACATTTTTAGCTGTGTATGTGCATTTTTCTTCTTCTTTTTATAGTGTAATGTGAGCTGGACGTCAGATCTTTTTTGCTGTGTGTTTTCCTTTGTTTGCACTTATTTGTATGGATTTTCAAAATCGAAGTATGTCAGGAAAAGTAACAGTAAGGGGATAACATGGAGCAGGCATAGAGCCCGATTTATGATTACAATAGTGGCTGCACACAATGTGTGTAGCTGCATAATGATATTTGTTTGCACAGTGTTTGTTCTCACTCTGGCACAAAGCTCAGAGTGATTAGATGCAAATTTCAGAGTTTTTACGAATGAGGGGACTCGTGCTTCAGGTTTTCCTTCAAGTGATCAAACAGAAAAGGTGCACATGCTGAATAAAAAACATATTTTAAGCACATATAACCAACCTGCTGTACAAACTCACAACAACAGAATAATTAGAACGAAGCTTAGACAAAAATGAAGACACTTCACTCATCACTTGCTGTGGAGGGTATGATTTAAGTGCATTCCATTCTATCATGATTTCTCCTCCCTCAGTCCAATGAACAGATTCATTATATATATATGTGTATATGTGTGTATATATATGTATATATATTTATTGCCATGTTTAGATATTTGATTATAAGTGAAAAAAGTTTGTGATTGATAGAAATAGGAAAAAATATTAAAGATTTTGTAGGCCTATGTAAAGTGTACACAACTTATAACATTTTTTTATCTCCTGCTTGAGATGTAATACATTGGAAAAAATATTATAAACTCACCCTGAATGAAGGATGATTGAAAGAAATCACACCATCAAAACGTATTTATTCCAAAAGCCCACACTATACACTTGGGTACGAATGTGTAAATGTATGTATTAAATATACACTATATCCACAATACAGAATATCAAATGTTTCTGGTACGTACACATGTTAGTTAGACTACCAGTTCCAGTCTGTGCTCAAAGGGATTATTCAGAGGTCATACTGCTCTTGTTCGTGACCTGATGCGGTGTATTAATTGTCATATTGTATGCAGCTGGGTTTTGCTATAAGTAGAGACGACAAGCCAGGCATTGTGAGTGTTCTAGAGCTGAGCCGCAAAATCACTTTGAAATGGTGTCGCAAATATATGAACCAATTATGTTTTTTCTATGATGATTTATTATTTAAGATTACTATATTGTGTGTCTTTTTTAAAATGGTACAATAAGTTCAGTGTTTTCAGTTAATGGTATGTGTGTGAGCGAGGGGAACAAAAGAACGGTTAGTTTGCCTGTACATAATGCCTTTAAAGTGCTTCTGTTAGTTGACAATTGCATTGCAACCTTTGTTCACGCTGGTGATGAAGAAAGCCTGTCTAAATCATGCTACAACAGATCTGATACTTACCTGCTCTCTTTTTATTATACAATAGGCACAATATACTACAGGACACTATATAACATAGTATACAGAAACATTGATCGAAAGCCACAATGCAGATATCGTATGCAGCTGTGTGTTGCCTAAGTAGAGATAAGGACCTGGGCATTGTGATTTATGATGTAAGATCACTGTATTATGTGTCATTTACAATAATCCATGAATGTTATATTACAAAAACCATGAACATTACATTTTTTGCTTAGGGTTTTGTATGCAATTGTTTTATTATCTTACATTGGCAAAGTCACTTTATACATGAGATAAATGTTTGTTTGTTTTTTTCTGTGAGCCAAAGATCACCAGAATAATTGATCAGTCCATCCATCATCTCTTTCTCCATTCAATCTTCATATACTAGATTAACTGCATGTGTCTGTGAAAAACAGTGATGTATTTATTGCTTGTCGTAATTACATTTAGCTAATTTTAGCAGAATTCATATTGTAGTGTAACCTTTAAAGGTCCAATTTGTAGGAAAGCTGATATCTGAGTCTGATTCCCATCCAGTCAAATACTGATGCTTTAGAATGCCGACTTGACCTACAATTCCCATGCGATAGCAGTTTTGGAGTTGGGGAAAAATCAATTTTCTTCCAAATTGGACCTTTGAATAGTCTTATGATCAAAAGCTGTGCATGGTGACAACAACACAAAAAAAACACATGTAAAAACTCAGTGCAATACCAATTTTATCTGCTATGTGCAGCAATATGACCCGCACAATATTTAACAAAACCAAATCAACACTGGAAGCCAAAGTAGAGCGGGGGGAAAGGCTAACTGCAACTGGCTAAATGATTGAATCAGACTTGGCCTGGGTCAATTCCATGCCTCTCTTAATTTAGCTAGACATTTGAGATCTTGCAAGTCAAAGTTCAATCAAATCGAATCCGGTTTCGATCCATATCTAACCAGAAGGCAAATACAGAAAGTCGGCCTCCTCACTGAAATGTACCGGGAGTTAATGTTAGGTTTTACCAAATCTTGAGCAGAGTAGCAACATCTAGACCATGAAGGGAAACCTCTAAAGTGTCAATACAAAAGTTTGTGGTTTTATTATAGAGATATGACCTAATTAAATTCAACCAAAACATCCTACATCCGTTATATGTTAAAGAGACAGTTTTTCAGATTAGGCTCTCTTCTGGTAGAATTCTTACCATTCTTACTTCAAATACTAGTCGTGCACAGAAAAAGCAGATACAGAAAGAGTATACAACATTCAAGCCACTGAACAACAGCCAAGTGCTCAATGTTTACTCTGGACAACTTCCTGTGTCACTCAGTCACTGGCATACACCCACACACACAAAGTAAAGGGTTTATTTGGATAGTCCTTAATCACAGCTAAGGGCTACGCAAACATGCCGGGCTCAAAGGGCTTCACAGTGTCCCCATTATAAAAACAATTAATGAAACACAGCATTCGAAATGAAATATTAATAACAGCATTGAGAATAAACAGAATGTGAGCATTTGGAGGAGGCACAGAGCCCAGGCGCAGGACATCAAGGTCAACCCGGTCATTACCATCAAATGCATTCACAAGATTGTCTGCATATGCCATTTTTAATAAAGGCTGAATTTTAGCTTCACTGTTAATGAGTGGCACAGCAGTCAAAACAGCATGCAGGCTATTGTACAGCCTTAACCAAGCAAAGGTCATGCAACCCAAAAATGATCTCATCCATCATCTGGCTTATTTAGCAATAGCAGTCGATGTGTGCAGAGACTGAAACATACAGGATTTCACTGTTTTTTCTCACATTAACTGGTCATTCAGTGCAGATAAATGTTGGCGTCAACTTATACATACAGTATGTGCGCAAATTGGATAGCAATATTTCCTTCTAACTGGTATTTGGTATTTGATTTTTTATTTTTTTTTTTCATGGATCGCATCGGCTGTAGAATTCCTGATCTATTTCCAACTTAGTCTGTTTGCTCTGGGGTCCTGTAGCTGTCAAAAACCTTCGATTGAGCTCAGCTAAAACACTGGAGCATCTCCTAACATCCAGCATCCAGAGCGAGTGAACCGCAAAGCTAACAGCATCCAGCAGTTTCAGTTAATGATATGTGTGTGAGCGATGCCAGAGAGGAACAAACTGTGGTTAGTTTGCCTCTATTTCATGCCTTTAAAGTGCTGCTGTTAGTTGACAACCTTTGTTCACGCTAGCGGTGAACAAAGGCTGTCTAAATCTTGCCACAACAGATCCGCACTGATACTTCTCTGCTCTCTCCCTTTATGATACAATATGCGCTATATATTTCAGGACACTATAAAATACAGTACAAAAAAAGATCCATGGTGCAGGGTAACATTTTGAAATAATTTGCTAATCAGCTGTCATACATATTTAGATTGCTTTACTAATCCTAATGTGGACATGAGGAAGACTACTTGTGCAGTTTAAACTGTATTATACAGAGAAACACAAATGAAAAAACATTTTGGTTTTTACTCGATAATATAACAGGACTTGTGTTCATCGCAAAAAACAAAACAAAAAAGAAAGTCGGTAGCTCTCTCCATGAATAAAATAGAGGAGACCTGTTTATAAAATATTAAATGTATGTGTAATGATTGAAGTTATAGTCAGAGCTGCACTAGAGCATCACGTTTACTTAACTCTAAAATGTATGATGCACTCGTATGAAAGCGGAACACATCACAGATGCCACAAAGCTGAAAGGGTCACGTGCACTAATGACCAACGCTGGTTGTGATGGCGTCAGACATGATGTGGTTACTAATTTGCATATTTTAATTCTGAAACTAATTTGGAAGTAATGTACTGTCACACAGTATGCAAATATCGTTATAATGAAGGGGGAGCACGAGATCTCTCTCGTTTGATGCCTGCCACTTTTTCGCTGCAGTGGATGATGTGTGAAACGCATGCTAAACCATACACAGGTCAGGCTCAGACGCTTTAAAAATAGCTTAGTCATTAAGCATAAGAAAAAGGTGTTATGCATTTCTCTGTCTACAAGAATCAGTTTTGGCATCTGATGTTGAATTTTGTTGAAGCTTTCCAAATCATTGCAAATGTGCACATTTAAACAACTATTAAGGGTCATTTTTAAAATATTTTTTAGGCAGAAATTCCCTTGCCACATGTATTTTTTTCCATCAACTAAATAGTAAATTAAGTTATCACAGCATTGTCTCCTCGTAGGCAACTACATCATATTGAATATAGAGTTCCAAACCCTTAAGAGCAGTCTTCAATGAATGCCTCAATATCTTATCTCCAATTTCATGGCAACCGTACAGCTATTTGATGCACTCCTGCCTTAACCATTCTTTGCTAAAACATTACTGTCTTATCATCTACAATCCTGAAACTTTGCTCTGACAAAATGGCTGCTTGGAGAGGAAATGAAGTCTATGTGTACATGATGTAACAACAACAGCAGCAGATGGGTTTACAGAAGAGACAAAGAGTAAACCTACCCTATCAGGGGGGCCATATGTGCCTTGGATAACATCCCAACTCTTGGTGCGTAAATGTGGCAGATGTTTGCTTAAGATTGCCACACTTTAAAAACAGCAACAGAAAACTATAAAGTGGAAGAAGTAATACAGTATGGTGCAAAGCAGATAACATATTGCCTCGTAAAACTATTTTTTTTTTTTTTTTAACGACATTTCATTCTGCTGAGCATATTGCTGAATGATTGGAACAAAGACGGATGTCATCCTCGCATTTCATCTGCAAATCAGTTTGAAAGTGAGGCATTAAATTATATGAGTCGCTTTAAAGGTAGAAACACATTGAACTTTAGCGGCTCAGATTTTTGTCTTTATCACCTTTAATTAATTAATGTGACTGCGCTTTTTTAGTGTGCCCAGATCAGTGTTCTAATTGAAGCTGCTTGAGCATTAGAGCCACGGCTATCACGCAGAGACATTTTGTTGATCCAGGCTAAGAGGACAGAGATAGGACAGGCTTGAAATTGACAGAGTAAATGACAGGGACTCACTAATGTTGACAACTGCCAGTTACTGCCCGGGGTGTCACATGATCAGTGATGATGGACCCTGATGTGACTCACTTGGAGCTGAGGCCCCTTAAAAATGGGCCGCTGTGACCTTTCTCTTGGGTACGAGAGCTGTCTGGGAGAGAACAGCTGATGCAGCTGTTTGTACTGTAGCACTTCTGCCATTTGCACAGCGTCTTCAGCGTTCATAACCTTTTCTGCCAAAAGCTCTGTTATTCACAGTCTTCATGATCAGGGCTGATAGGCTAAGCGCAGTAGACATTTAGTTCCAAATAACCTCTTGTGTCAACGTTTCCACTTAGAGAATTTGGCCCCAGTCACATTGTGTACATGAGGAATTTGTGTTTTTGTCTTGAATATAAAAAGTTCACAAATCGGTTTATTAGTTTACACAAATGGGGTCTGGATGGTGTTAAACTGATGCGGCATATTACATCGGCTTGTAAATTATTCACCCTCTTCAAAAGACCCCCCTTCCGCACCCTATGTGTGGGTACGTGCAGTGAATTATTTCCACATCACTCAGTGTGCCGGTTTATTTAATGCATGCAGTTGGTTCTCTGCATCCTGGCTAGTATTGTGTGCGTGTGCGTGCACGCAAATGTGTATGTGAGCGAGAAAAGATGAAAAAAGACAGAGCTATTTTAAATCTGATACCTGTGTCACTTCCACTTGGCCTCGAATGGAAATTATATTGATATTTCATACTGTGGATGTAGATATATGTAAGATTACCCTTTGGGGACTTTTGCTCTCCTTTGAATTAGGACTCGGAATAATCAAATACTATGAATTTTTATTCTTCTTAATCATGAAAAGGCTATGAGGAAACAGCAGAGCCAGAGTTGATTAAAGTGCAGCTGAGATTCATTGAATCTGGCTCAGAGCTCGAAGGAGTATTTTAAATAGGAGTCCATTTAACAAAATGTTATGTTCTTAATGGGAAGGTAATAAGATGGTCTTTATCTTTTATTGAAAAAAAGTGGAGTCGTTTCCCAGCATGATGTATGCTTTTAGAGAGCGATACTTTGAGCAAAGGAGGTATAGAGGAGGGCTAGAAATATCATGAAAGGAAGGGACTTTTGATCATGCGTTTAGTTTATGATGTATGACAAATTCCAAGCTGCCATTACCTCTGGGGTTGGCGCATTAGAGGCAGTGAGAAGCACCATAAATTACATTACCTCAGAAGTATTCTTGCATGCGGGTTCAGCCCAAAAGCCAAAGAAAAGGGTTCATATGACAAGTCAAGTTAATTCTCATCCCACAAACGTTGCTGCTTAAAATGGAGCCCCATGAAAGGTCATGGTGGGAATTTCTTCCTGAAATTATTTTGTGTTGCCTCGTATTAAGTTATGCATTTCCTCTGATCCATAGAGAAAGGCTGAGCGGTATTATGGTATAGAATTATGTTTTATGTGGTAGTTGCTGGTTGTGAGCACAGCGCGTGTGGGTGCACCCTCAGCTGTGGAAGGCTCAGCTTGAGTCTGTACCATTGCAGCTATGTAAAATAACTAGCAGGGCTAATTAACTTAGCTCTCTCACAGACTGAGGCTGTTGCTGTAATTATTACATAGCTTTGACTCTTGCTGTTGCTATGCTGGTGTCTGTAGCCATGGCTTTGGTTGTTATGAGTATGGGTATGACATATTAGTTTTCACTTGGTGTAACACTAACTACACGCGGGTGCTGTGTGTGTGTGGTAAATAGGTACGGTGCCGGCTGAGGGTTGTGTTGAAGCTACTGTGTTCTTTAGTTCCTGTAGTGTATAAGTAAGACGAGGTCAGGAATATAGGATAGCTCAAATCCCATGTGACTGAACAATGCTCTGTTGGCTAATGTTAACAGGAGCAGTAAAGACATTACAGCTAAAGCAGCCAACCCAGTCCCTAGGATTAAATGTTAGTAGTTAGTGCTTCTCCAAACCACAGAAATGTTCAAATTTGTACATTTCATAGGCAACAGACCATATTGACACGTCTACAAAACTTGTCGTATCATGTTCTCAATACATCAACAAAGCTGCCAAGCCAGTGACGGTGGTTCGAGTCTGCGTTTTCAGCATTTGCTTTTAGTGAGCTGATAAGCCAGCATGACACCACCGACAACCTCGAGACAATTTCCAGCCATGTATGTGGCAACAAAAACTCAGGCCATCTTCAGTTGTGTTTTGTGATGACCAAAACAGGTATCAGCCAAAACAGAGCATAGTGTATTAAGAGAAACATTTGACATGGAAATGTTACATTGCAACATAAAGAAATGTAAAATTTTGAATTTTAATGTATCTGTGGTTTTGTAGAAACTCACTTTATTATCATTTATCCTGGCCATTGGGTTTAGCCACATCCAAAGCGGTAAACATTCAGCCAAAGATGCAGCAAAGTCCGAGTAAAAACTATATTCACAGCCAGGCAGAACAACAGCTGTTCTCACAGCCAGTGGCTGTATACTGTCAGAGCTCAGCCTCTTGAATAGAGTAATGAGCAATAAATGCATAATGTGAAGTGTCACATCATCTCTCCTGTCTGTAGTATCTCCGGAGTGGTTCCCTATAGTGTCAGTGCATTTTAACTGGACTGGACCAGCACACTAACTGTTCTAGGGGGAATGTGAGGTAAAACTAAGCTTATTGTGTAGGAACACAAAAATATTTAAGAAATTCCCACCATGCCCTTTCAGGGGCTCTGTAGCTTATGTCAAGTAGGGGCCTACTCCTGCTGCATCTTAGTGCAGTTGGTGCAATCATATTTTAATGAAAAGTGCAAACAGCTAAGATACAATTTATCCCCCAGAGCTAGTATGGTAAAATGGCCAATTTTAATTGGAATATATTATGATAATTAACACATTAAGATAGTTTGTCATGCTGCCAAAATTATGGAGAAGTCATTGAAATGTGTCTCACAGTTTGGACATGTCGTGGAATCCAATGAAATTCTTTCAAGTGTGTCCTGGAAAGTTAAACATCCAAGACAGCAGGAGCTTAGGGTCAGTTTCTTTGAGTTATAAACTGTTTGGACAGTAGATTTCAGGAAATATCCTTTCCCGAAAATGTGAGATACAACGTAACGTTATGTTTAGTTAAGCACTAATCCGTTTGGGTTTCTTACTAAAGCAGTAATTTAAGTTTTGTCTTTAAGCACATGTAATTTTTAGTGGGAGAACTGTACATGTAGTTCAGACAGAGAGTACACTTTGAATGTCTTCAATTTTCGTGCCAAGTCACCCTGTCAGTTTTTCAGTGTATTTAGATTTCTATATGCAGAGAGGAAATGGTTTGAAACAATTAAATTGTTCCACAACACTGGAATGACTTTGAAATTGAAAAAAGCGGGTTGACAAATGAAAGCAGGTTATTGTACGGTGGCAACAAACCATGTCCAATGTCTTGGAGCTGAGTTTAAGGGCTGGAATGGCTGCAGTGTTTGGATGCATAGCCCTATATGAAGAACAGTTGAAAGAGCTTTGGGTCAAAATAGAATGAAGGAAAAAGATGAAGGGTGGGGAAAACAGCAGCGAATTCAGCTCATACATACGTCTTATATCTTGTGCATTCTTTAGATCCCCATAGATCTTTGAACAATGTGAGAGAAAAGGCTGCGGTGTATCTGAAAGATTAAAAGGTGAGAAAACATACTGTTTTGCACAACACAGTAATTAGTTAAATTGCGGAGTGAAAATGTAATTTAACATAATGCAGCCAGGTTGTGACAGTCCACACCATAAGATCAAAGCTTGCTTAGTCACATGGCTCGGCAGTAGACCTTCTAAGGGTATTATGCCCTTTAGATAAAACAACAAAATAATTGGTGAAATGAATCTAAATCTAATTAAGAAATTGCGATGTTGTGGTCTCCTCTTAAAGACCCCCTGACACGATTTACATAGACGCAAGCTTAATCTGATGTCAGCTCCTAATCCTGTTTAACATTTCCATCGCTGAGTTTGATAGTTTTTTTGCATTTGCTTCCATCTGCACTTACCTGAGCAACAAAGCTCCGTGCTTTTGTCTCCGGGAGCTAGTGGCGTGTGTCAAGTCTGTGTCATGTATATCTCGTAATGTCTAAAATTATGGGAGTATAGGATGTCAAGCTTCCCTCAAGCTAATAATCCTGCTTTAAATGTGTATTCCACCGCTTCAATAGAATCCGTCCTGCACTGTTGTGTATTGACGACACCATGGGCTGAAATGATGATACGCTCAGGTTAATCTAGCAGGCCTTGTTGTGGTGGCATGAGATGAAGGGGAGGATTTAGACAGAGCTGTCCTGATGCTCCCTTGTGTGTGCTAATTAACTGGTTACAGATTGTTCCCCCTCACCCCCCTGCCGTCCCACTCACACAACAGTCCACGCCGGCCCCTCCACCTCTTGTGAACACACAAAAAAAACCCAAAATAAAACGTGTGTTCTTTACAAACTCTTGACATCCATTGTTGGATATTCATTCTGCGTCACCTTTTAATGAATCTTCTCGGCACCGAGAGGTCAAGTCTTTAAATAAATGCAATTAGAAGTGGCAAAGGCCTTGACTCAGCTTCATGTTATAGCGTTTACTCTTAATTACTCCTGCTTTCAGCTGGTCAGGCCTGTGTCACATGTTATCCTGACTGAACTTGTTCCACCTTTGACCCACCGTCCACAATAGTTAAAAGCATTTAAGACTAATTAGTACTTCACTGCTGATTCCTTTTGCAGAGTACAAAAGTGTTTTTTTGCGTATTAATTTACAAAAAAACAACTGTGAATGGATATGTTCACGTGTCACTACAATACATGTGTTATAGAAGGCTCAGCCATGTGGGGTGGGTTTACAAAGTGTGTCTTGAACAGTTTTTGCACTTAATGAGCAACTCTTCTGTCCTGACTCAAGTGAGAAGTTCATTCCACTGGAGAGTCAGGAAGAGGTAAGAATCAAGGCCAGGAGATGAAGTAATGACAAGGTTACCCCCAAGAATGGAGAGCGGTTGGTGGAGGCAGAGCGTTGAGCTTAGGGGCTTTTGTGTGGTATTTCTTTTGATTACTATATTAATGTGCAGGATTCAGGAGCGTGCACTGATATTTTGTATGCATGCAAAAAGAGCACTCCCACACCTACAATTATTTGCCAGCATGTTGTTGTTAAGAAGAGCGTCCTCTTCCTTCAGAAAGATCTCTCCCTCTCTCTTCCCCGTCTTTCTGTCTCTCTCTCCCCCTTCTCCGCTTCCATGTGTATCTGTGAAAGATGGAGTCTTTAAGACCTACACTAATCCTGTAATTATGCTGTCGTCTTCACTGGCATATGTTATCTTCTCACTTTCTTGGTTATCCTGTGGACTAAAGCAATTATTGCGCTGCAATTGAAACATCAAGTAATTAATTCATTTTCCGTGTTGAGCATACTTGGTTTGATGCCACGCTTCAAGTGTGAGACGAGTGTGTTTATGGGTCAGCTGTAGTGAAAGGGTAAGAATAGCAGTCAGGATTTTATGCATCTCTTGGCACATGGGACACCCACCCAAGGCCATGAAGTATATAACATGCAGAGTAATGTCATTTAGACCTTGGCAAGCTTCTTGTGGCCCACTCAGGGGACTATCTCGCCTCCACAGTGGTATCTCTCTCATCCTCTCTATTCCCTCTATGTCTCCCCTGTTTCTGCTTTTCATCTGTTTCATTTCTGCTCGCCACATTGTTGTATTCTCTTTCTTCACTCTCTTCCCGTTCTCCATTTCCCTCTCTTTCTCTTCCCATCACTCTTCTTCCTCTCCTTCATTTCATTCTAATCTTCCAGCCCTCTCCCTGTACATCCTCTGCCTCCTGGTGCATGGCCGTCATCTGCGACCAGCTTGCCACAGAGCGCCGCAACACACTGCAGTGCCATGATCCAGAAACCCCACATTAACACTGGGATTTCACCCAGAGATTATTTAAGTGTGGCATGCCTGCCAGGCAGGGTTCTTCTCTGTAATCTCTGTAGCCCCCTGAATAGAGTAGGACTGGGGAAGAGGGGATTTGGAGGAGTTTGAGGGCTGATTGGGTTCTCGAATGGGTACAGTATGGGCTTTTAGGCATTCTCAATATTTCAGTTCCATATGGAGTTGAATTTAGGAGGTGGGGGTGATAGCTCAATGTGTCACAGAGAAACTGAGGTTAAATCCCTGGCAGAATGATCCTCTTCTTCTCAGTTAGCTATGTATCCTTCTGAGGTTTGCAAAGTAATTTAATTTGAGGTAATTGTAGCGAGGATCCATAATTAAAAGGATTAAAATGCATGCCATTTATAGATGGGCTAAAGGAAATGAAATGATGAGGCCGCTGGCACCATTTATGCTCATGCCCCATACATGTCTTTCCTTTCATACCCACTCCTTTGTCAGTGAATTCAGATCTGCGTTATTGAATGTGTCAGAGCATTCAAAATGTAGGACAAAAATAAAGACTGCAGACGTACACAATGACGACGCCACATTTCTGGCTGCCGCCTAAATATTACTGTGTACATTTCATTTCATTTGTTTTATTTTTCAATGCACTCATACTGTTTCACTTGTGTCTCAGGAAATGTGTCTCTATGTCTACGTGTGATGACAGAGCGTGTCCTCGACTCAACATGGTCACCCTCTCACAGCGGCAGGGGTCTTTGACCCCATCAGAGAGTCAGAATGCCTGCTGATGTTTTGACATTGAGAGGGTAGCAGACAAAGCTACTCATCAAATGTCCAATGACTGAAAGGACTGTAGGAGGGATGGGTTTTGACAGAGTGCCATTTACAATTTACTAGCTATTCCTCACTACCTCTACTGCCCAAGGCTTCCTTGCTGTCATTTATTTTTAAAAAAATAACTGTTATTCCAACATATATTCTTTTGTGCAGTTTTATAAGGCACACCTTAAACAATCTGTTTTTCCTCTTGATCAAAAAGAGATTACTAAGGAAATAGATAAACTGAATGCAAGGAATAGAGATGGAAAAATGTAGAGTAGTAAATGAAATGTTGTCATATTTTTACCTTTCCCCTCACAATTTATTGCCAATATTAGCATTTAATCTTTATCTAGTTTTATAACCTTCGAGATAGAACCCTGATGCCATGAGATGTTACAGTATAGGAGCAACTGTGTTTTAAAGGGCCAGTGTGTAGAATTAAGGATGATCTTTTGACAGACGTAGAATTTAGTCATAATTATGCGAATTAGTGTATAACCCTGAAACTAGGTAGCATAGCGTTTTTGTAACCTTAGAATGGTCCTCTGCCATCCAGGGAGTCTGCCATCGTGGACCGTCGTGTTTCTGCAGTAGATGAGAACAGACAAACCAAACATGGGCTCTAGAGAGGGTCTTTCGTTTTTTGAGTTATTCACAGCCACCGTAATGGAGGGTGAGGTGGGGAGTGTTGAGTTGGTTGCGATGTGAAACCTCACCGCTAGATGGCACTCAATCCTAAACAGTCGACCTTTATATTTAAAATTCTAACATTTTGTGTCTGACAAATTGACATATTCACAATTATAGTATTGCATACCAAGTCAAATCAAACATCAAATAATGCCAACCTTTTGAAAACAATTGAGAAATTCTGCTCTTGAATACTGCTCAGCTAGAGTAGCAAAATCATCCAATGTCCGCCGACAGCCAGTGTTTGCCACAGACTGAAAAGAGTAAGAAAGTTTAATGTTAAATGATAAACTCGACAGGTGTTTAAAGATTTAGGACATAAAACAAATAATGTGAATTAATATTGTGTAAGGGCAGCACCGTCAAAAATAAGACAAAGACAGCAAGCACAAACATCGCTTCTTACCAGTCCCTCAGTGTGAGCTTTGAGTTTTGGAGTTAGTCTGCTTTTTTTATTCAGTAGCACATTTGTTATAATTACCCACCTGATGGTGCTAAGCAGGGACAAAACAGCTGCCTTCATAATACCTGATTTATATTGTGTTGAGTTTTTGTTTCGGTGGAAAGTCACGTTCAGGAAGTAAGCTACAACTTTACAACTGCTTTTCTGCTCTGAAATGCAATTTAGTAGATCTTTTGTACACATGCCACCATCTGTCTTGGAAAACAGTAGGTGAAGGACCAGCTTTGCAATTATATATCAGCATAATAAAGAATATTAAAATAGCACTAAAAATAACTAAAGTGAATACACCAGATTATTTTAACCCCTCTCAGCTGGATATTAGAGTCATTATAACTAACGAAAGTCAATGTTCTTCTGCCTTATACTTTCATATTTTCGTAACATATGGAGGGGCGTGGATGGTTGCTCCGAATGCTCCTGAGCGGTGTTCAACTCTGCTTTCATCCTCATGTGCCACATTCTGCAGTTGTATGCTAGAAAAGAGCCATTACAACAAGACTGGGAGAGTCACGATGGTAGGCACAGATGTAAGGATTTACGAGCACCTCGTTGCTTGCCATTTGCACAAAGCAGCATAATGAAAATATTCTCTTGTCATCTCTCCCTCGGAGAGCCAATGAGGGAACATTATCCTTGAGATTAGTTTGATTGATTTGTTTCTCCCAAACATTTCAAAATAGCAAGGTGGTTATGATCTTTCTTCTTTATCAAAAAAAGTGAAATTGAAAAGGCAGCATATACTGAAAGCACAATGAATTCTACCGTTATTGTACCGCTGCATAAATAACGGAAACATCAGAAATGAGAAAAGATTTTTTACATTTTTTTTTTTTTTACTTTTCACATTTGCTAAAGCAGGTACACAGATATGCAGCGATAATATAGTGGAATATAGTGACAATGACAAATTAGTACCAATAAAGAACTTTGCTTGAGCACAGTTAAACTTCAGAGCCCTAACAGTAACAAAATTGCATTAAACCATGTGTTGGTATTCGTGACAGGATTCTCATTGGCTGAAGTTAAACACACAAAGATGCATTCACTTCTGTAAACAGGAATCCTACACTGCTGAAAGATATAAAGCAACAACTTCATGATAAGCAGTAGTTGTGATGAACTTTATTAATTTAACTTCTGTTTATCTTCATCCCGTTGGTTTCATTCTATCCAGGCAGTGGCTGTAACCAACAATTTGTAGTTCTTTTTTTCATCAGAAAGAAAAAAATAAATACCACCAGTTTGCTGTTTGCTGGTTGTGCACGCTGAAGGAAAGCTGTCCAGATGACATATTAAAGATTGGTGTATGAAATATTAACACCAAAACAACTTTCCCAACAGCTCTGAAATCTGCGTCCTTGAGCGCTACTGCCTCTTAGGTATTTGATATTCATGTATCGTTAGATGTTTTCATTATTTTGTCCATCCCCGTATATGCTCTATCATTCTGGAAGCTGAGTGATTTGCCAGGGGAAGAGGGATGACTGCAGAGGAGCCTCCCGATGTAGGTAACAGTTTAAACGTCCTTGACAAGTGCACAGTTTGCAAAGGAGCAAATTTAATTTCCATGGTTTGAAATTTCAAAGGTATCACCTGCTGTAATTGCTTGACTAGGGGATCCATAAATCATTGTTCAGTAAGGTCATCTTGTAATTTCTTCCCTAATGCTGGCATTTATTTTCCTAGCATCCTCTCTTTCTTCTCATTTAATCTAGTCAGGTCATTTGAGAGATTAATTGCCGCCATCTTCAAAAACAACAAATTAGTTTCACACATGTTCCGACATTAAAACTGAGTAACCACACATATTAGCACCTGCCCGGTCAAAAATAAATATGTTGTACTGCATTGGAGCTGAATGTCACGTGTGTTTGTCACCATTTCATCTGTTCCAAAGCAATTGTGATAAGAGTGCCAAAAGCCAAGCATGAGATTTGTCTTTAATACAATAGACAGTGCATTTTACAGCGTACAGTTCATATACTCTGGGCTAGAGCCGGTGTTTGAATTGTTATAAAAAAAAATCACCTTCACATAATGACATGTTTTTCTTTTCCCTTTGACATTTTGCCTTCAGGAACCCCATCAAAGGTCAGAAACCATATAAATTAAATCCATGTTTATGATTATCACACCTAATCATTGCTTTTTGATTCACTTTCCTGTTCAAACGGGTGAAAATATGAAGGCTATTCAAAGCTATGCAAAAACCCAAAGCATCGACTTCCTGTAGCTTCTTACAAATCACATACCTGCCGCTCTTTTGTCTCCCTATTTACAGTTTGAACATTAGCTCGGCAACTTTGTGACAATGCGCATCCTTACAATGTAATGACAGCCTGAGACTCAGTCATAAATTAGACTGTCATTTATTAATCGTGCAGATAAGATTGCAGTGGAATACATCAGTTGATAAATAAGCCCCATTTTCAAAGTTTATAACCTTGCTGAACCTGAGGTTTCTGATTTAAGTCTAGAACTAAAGCAGTTGTTAAGATTCCTCTTACATCAAAGAGCTGCAGCTATCACTCAATTAGTCGATCGGAAAAAACAAATTATCGCCAACTATATTGATCATCGATAACAGGTTCAATTGTTGATTAATATTTTTCAAAACCAGGGTTCTAGAATGAAATATGACTCAATACTACATAATGACATGCACTCATACTGTTTCACTTGTGTCTCAGGAAATGTGTCTGTATGTCTACGTGTGATGACAGAGCGTGTCCTCGACTCAACATGGTCACCCTCTCTCTTTAACTACTTAAAGGTACAGTGTGTAATATATTGAGTATTTACCTACAGTGGCCCTCACGGACAAGAAAGTCATTTTCTAAATATGGACTAGTTCACAACAGCGTCGAATATCTCTGCTAATTCAAGTGATGAGGTAAAGATGTATTTAGCTATTTAGTCTCATCTAGCCTTTAGTATAAAACTATAGGTTACAATTTAAAAAATTAGTTTATCTGTCACACTGAGTCATTCCTTCACTGTCTTTGGCACACTCCCAGTCCTAAATACCTGAGCTAGTTATCGTGCCAAGTGTTGTCTTACTGCAGCAGACTTCAAATCTTGCTAACGCTTTGTTACCTGAAAGGTAGAAACTGAGGCTATGGTGTGCTAATATTAATGTTATTTGTGGCAGCATTCCTTTTCCATGAGACTAATGTACTGCTAACAAGCATTGTACATTATCTAGGTTTTGTATCATCAGCAGCAGGGGAGATATATTTATTTCATGGTCGGTTGTAATCTTTAACGTTACTCTTACCTGTCCAGCAGGAAGCAGGACACTTCAGCGTCAGCCTGCAAACATTTCTTATCATCAGAGATTTCCATCTTGGGAAGGCAACTCCAATGTTCATTATCGTTTCATGCTGTCCCCTGTCCCGATCTCCTATAGTGTCTAGTTTTTGTTTCTTCGACCACGACTCAAGCTCCTTTGATATTTCTCGTAATACATCTCTTTGTAGATTTGTAGAGTATGATCATCCATCCTCATCAGATTGTGGTATCAAACTTCTCACTCAGTCTGTTTGGCAGGAGCCAGCAGCAGCTGCTGGCTCGTCTTTTTCTTCCTCCTCAAACCAATGCATTTACTGCGGCCACCCACTAAATTTAGAAACTCGAAAAGGACGTCACCAGGTTTGTCCATTCTGGGTTACTGTAGAAACATGGTGGTGCAACATGGCAAAAGCCGTGGACACTCCCCTATTTAGATATAAACGGCTCATTCTAAGATGATGAAAACACGATGACTCTTATGTGAATAACACTACTTAAGACATACTATTCCACTCCTTATTACACACTTTAAGCAAAAAACAAATTATGTCATTAGGGGGAGTAAGGAGGATGAATTGGTGAGTCTTGCAGTCTGAAGAAAGAGGCTGCTCTGTAGTCTGGTGCTATGGCAGCAGCTTTTTCTGTATCTTTTGCCAGATGGCAGCAGGGTGAACAGACTGTGGCTGGGGTGGGTGCTGTCCTTTGGTGTCCTTTGGGTTCTGTGCAGACATCTCACAGACATCTCCCTCCAATATCACTGATGCTCAGTTGATCACCTGCTGCAGAGCCTTCCTGTCCTGGGCTAATGCACAAGCCATGACAGTTTGTGATATTTCAGTCGTTTCTAAAGTGAAAATCTCAGTGGTTCCAGTCTTAAATGTTAGGATTTTTTGCATTACCTTTGCTTTTTCATGATCATAGACATGATTTGGAGACATGAGTTTAGGTTCTGAGAAACTGTAACTATTTTTTTTTTTTCTTTCAATTCTAAAATAATTATACAGGCTAATTATTAGTTGTGAAAATAATTAGCAATTATTCAACAATACAACTAACCATTATTTGTAGGCCAAAACTTTTTTAAAACACAGACGTTTTTATGCTATAGAATAACCAAGACTGTTGTTGTGACTTCAAGTACTGAACCAGTGCTCACTGCAGTATAATTACATTTTAAATGAATTTAATATTCTTTATTCTATTTTCATTGTTCTTAGGTGTTTTCCTGTGCTCCTGGCTTCAATAACCTATAAGCAAAAAAAGAAAAAAATGCTTTAAACATGTTGCATAAACACATTTTATCTTATTTTAATATTATAATTATCTTGTTGTTGTTACATAATGTGCCGTGAATAAGTTTTCAACTAGTTTATATCATATTTTCCATCAAAGTGTTTTCTCACGTGTTGGTATATATATATATATATATACCAGAGCCATATTGTATCTCCAGTCCTTCTCACAGATGGAGATTGGAAGAGGCTTCTGGGTTGCACAGCCCTCCTGCAAGGATGTGATGGACACTTAATTACTTGGCTGACAGAAGTTATTCGCCACCTGCACCCAACAGGGGTCTCTGCCAGGCCCTGACCTCCACTTCCTCTCCGCACACCCACCATCTCACAAAGCAGATTTATGCATATGGCCTTCACTCATTTCTCATGTTATCGTTTTCTGGGTTTTTATTCCCTCGGTGTTCTTGCTTTGTCGTTTTTTTCAACGGCAACATGCGCATGAGAGCATCCTCGAGAGAATAGAGGATACTCAACTGACATGTTCCAAACGAATGTGATATCTCTGTAAAAGACATTGTCATTCCCGGATTTCCCTCATTAAATTTGTATCAATTTGTTGTTTCCCAATACCTGAGCTGTGTGTTTGAATTACCCATTGGCGAAGGATTTTTAAACTTTTAAAGCCGATGGATACGCTGATTATAAATGAAAACTGAGCATTTTTTTTGAACAACTGTAAATATACTGTACTATTCTGAGTGCACTGTTTTTTCTCATCAATTCATGCGATCCAGCGGCCTTAGATAAATAATTGCTATGTGCTGTTGACACCTTAACACTACTACGCCGAGGCAGAAGGTTCAATGTGTTGAAGAGGAGGTGCTAACTTTTTCCATCACTGCCAATTTAATGCCTGAACAACTTGATATTTCTGTCACATTTGCTCGCTTGACAGGGAGACATGTTTGTGAGCTATGTGACGATTAAGCTGTGCAATGTGACAGACACAAAACCCAGGAAAACTGTTGATGACACATGGGGGAATAGCTTGTAGACCCTTTAAATCAGTGAGGTGGTATCAAGACTTAGGTTGGGAGATGGCATTGTTAGCCATAATCAATGACAAATATTCCCACTCTTTAATTTAACAAGCTGCATTTTTGTACCAAATCAATACAACACTGGCCTTAATTTTTTCCAGCATACCTTATATCCATTTAATTCAGTGCACTTTTAATAGACAGTACGACACTATCCTTTCCCTCAGGTAATTATGAATAAATGTATATGTAGGCAGAGGATGCTCTGAAATTACAATTATTAACAGAGAGGAGATGTACCTCAACATTGCAATTACAGAGCTCTCGGGGGATTAACAAGGTTCTGTTTTATTATCAAATTCCTTCAGGCTCCAGGTAATGATCAACACGGAGAATTACATGTCTCCCTGTCACTACTTCACTCCAGAATCTGTCTGTCTCTCAGACTTTCTCCCTCTCTTTCACTGTTTTTTTCTAACCCGTTTTGCTGTTCAGCAGGTACCGTTACTGTACCTGCTGTGTCCCCTTCCTCTTTATGCTAATGCCTCTTGCTTATGACTGTGTGTGTGGGCTCTACCGGTAGAGTTTATGAGTACCTAGCACCATAACTGTTTCAGTGTTGTTGCTTCCTGTCACAGGCCATTTACCCACCCTTGACGCGCGTTCAGACTCTGCGCTCTGAGCTTCTGTTTTGGTGTCTTGAGTGACTCCAGGAGAGGGGCATAAAAGACGAAAAGGGCACTTTCAGTTAAAATTAGATTTTAGTAATTTCAGGAATAATGAAAATATCCAAAAATCGTACAGGTATTTTTAATTATTTGTCTAATTTAGCATTAAGCTTCTTATTAAATCTTATTAGAGGTAATGATAGTGATAACTTTCATTGGAGCACATTAATATCACTGGTTAATTGCTTGGAAATAATAACCTGAAAAGGCGTATGTCAATTAAAGTATAGTTTTAACTGCAATAAAGGGTGTTTATTAACCAATGATTATTTGAAGCAGGCTAAACAGATATCTTTCACAATGCATCATTTATATATGTTTATATTATGAGAGGGCATTAGTGTTATTGGTGTATGTTATCCGCGTATAACAATAAAAATAAACTATAATCTTTAAGATGACCAGCTACATGATTTGTAGTAAACCCCAACGGGTCAACCCCATCCCTCACAAATCATGTTCATATGCAACTAATTTGCAAGAGCAATTCAGCCATTTTTACTGGCAATGTTTAGTGCCAATAGGAGATGAAGTGTAATCATATAGCACAGGGCAAAGTAATAGTGTGAAGGTTGTGGAGGCGGATAGGCACATAAAGTGTTTACTGGGACACCACAGGCCTAGATTCATCTCTTGTATTGAAAATCAGTGTTGATACTCATAATATTTATTAAAATACCATGACATTTATTTTTGAGGTCTCAGTTGTCTGTTCTTCAGTAGAATCAATGTCCTAACCATAATGCAAACACTGAGCAATTAATTAAGTTGACTAGATCATAATGTTGGATTGATATTTTGGAAATTTTAAACATTGACAGACATTTTGGAAAAAAAATCTTTTTGTATATATATATATATATATATATATATATATATTTTATATATATATCTTCTCAGTCATTCCAGATGATGATAAAAGATAAAAATCATAATAATTCCCTGCATCCCCCAAGGAACCTCATCACAAATAAAAACATGAAAACAGTGTATGAAGTGGCGCGATATAATACGCCCAACCATGAAGCAATTGGACTGAACCACTGAGAAGCATATAGCTTGCAGTCATTATTTTCTCTCATTTGGATGGTTGGATTTCCTGGTGTCTTGTGTGTACGTAGGGGCAAGTGAATTGCGGTCATGGGGCTGTGTTACTTTCTTATGAGGTCAGCATGATCATTATCTGTATCTGTGAAATTATATTCCCCGCCACAGCGGGCTCAAAATGATTTAAAGATTATAATCTTGTATTGAATTTAAAATCTATTCTTCATCCCTCATATGTCAATAGAGACTATTAGTGACTGTTATATGGACGGTGTTTACTGTAACTGAGTGTGTGTTTGTGTGTGCTCTAGACAAGGTCTTGTAGACTTGTAGGCTTGTGCATGTATTTATTAATTCTTCTGCAACAGAAGTGGCATGGCCTATCAGTGTAGCACTTTGGCCAGACCTTAACATGAAATTTGGCAAGGATGTTCATGGTCCCAAGAGCAAGAATTAAAGCCAACTCAGATTAAAAATGTCCACTTGTCCAACTCTTCACTTGTCGAATGGATTGTGAGAGGAAAACAACATACGTTATATTATTGTCATTATTATTCTAAACAGAAAAATAAATAAGGGGCAAGTGTGAAAACTGAATCAGTTATCACATAGCTGCCTCATTTTTATCATCAGTGCTACGAGGGGTCTATGACCAGAAATGTATTCGATCCACTGTTGAGATGAGCAGGCATACTCACTGACTTAGAAAAGAAATTAGATTACAAGGTCAGTGGCTGAGTCTAATGCAGTGGAAGATTAGAGAGGGAGAAGAAATCATTTTTACATGGCTATTGTTGTCATGGGGACTGAGAACTTGCACTGAGCTGTGTAAAACAGCAATTCAAAATGTGTTTTGAGAATCTGCGTTGCCATCTTTAGGCTACATTGCCAAAAAGAAACATAAAAGACAGATGTGAATTACTAACAGAAGCAGAATGTCTACATTATGTATTATATCTTTGATATTTGTTGACTGTGCCATTGATCAAACCAAAGTAATCAGAAAAATGGCGTAATAGTATTAGGGATATGCTTATCTATATATGAAGCTTATAATAACAGCAGTAGCCTGTGAAATGACAGTATTGTTACAGACGCAGTTGCAATGATCTCACAGTATCTGCCCTCCCAGGCTATCCATTGCAAAATGAACATACTAAGTGCACTAATTTTTCATTGGTATCCTATCTTTAGCTTTCGTATGGATGTCTTAATGGATGACGGTAATGGATGGATAGATGGATGGATGGATGGATGGATGGATGGATGGATGGATGGATAGATGGATGGATGGATGATAAAATGATGATGGCAGTACAGATAAGTGTCACTGAATGTCTGACCGTCAGTTTTACTCGTACCAGATGTGGCAGATCTGTCAAACAGTCTTTCGGACAAGTCAAAATTATCCTCTTTGGCTTTTCTGTTGAAAACCGAGAAGTTTGTATTTAGGCCATGTACAGCTTATGCCTTGAAAAAGTAAGCACTGAATGCAATGATACCGTGAACAGTATGCCATATTAAAGGTACACCCCATGGTAATTTGTATACCTAGCTGTCCTCTTTGCGGAAAAATGCACGTTTATGGATTTCACAACTACTCTATTATCCAAAAGTAAACAAGCTGACATATCTACAGTGTAAACTGTAAAAAGTACTGGCGCATGCAGTGTAGAAAAAAACAACAACATTACAGCAAAAAAAAAATGTTTTTGGATTCTGTTGCATACGAATGTAGCAAGCAGTCCGTGGTGGTTTGTTTGGTTACTGCAGTGCAGTACAGACCTCCTGCCTCACTTCCTTATAGCTGGCTTGGATTTGAGTTGGTTGGTCCAAAAGCGTCCTACAGTCTAATAGCTGTAGGCACAAGTTTGGATGCCGAGGCAGAGTAAAGATGTTCTCTACTGGAATTTTATCCCGACATAGAGGGGATGAAAGGTGGTTTTACGATAGAGTTAAGTTTAGTCCACATCATCCCCTTTCCTGGTGCCTCCAAGCCAGTTTCAAGCATACTTTCTGCACATTTTCCTCCAGCACACCACCACAGGGAACGGTGTTCTGGTCTCCCCAAATTGATAGAATATGCCTGATGCATGCAATCTACCCTTCATTACTCCATGTTATTACCGCATGAAAGAAAGTGGATATTACAAAGGAAGTGACCTCTACAACCGCAGCACCACCCCTTTTTCGATATGCTTTTTGACTGTGTTTGTTGCTTGTTGCAGTCTTGGATATAGAAGGAAAAATCCATCACATGTAGGTAGCTGATATGTACAATAATTGGGATTGGGGTTGGTTCACAAATTCTTGAAGGATTGGTATGGGCTAAGTGAATCCCGATCCAGTTTGGTTCCTTTGTTTGTCGCTCTTGGCATTGCAGCTAACAGAATCTCCCCGGTGAGCTCGATTAAAACACTTGATCATTGCGTAACGCACAGCACTCTGAGTGAGCTTGATGTGTCAGCACGCTTCAGCGCTCTGCCTCAACAACTTTGTGAGGTGCACCACACTTCTGAAATGCTGCTGACTAAAACTGCATTTGAACTTTAGTATTTAGTCTGCGAGGGAGTCTGTCCAAATCCCTTTCGACGTCTCTGCTACATCGTATCCATAATGACACTCAGCACTCCAGAGATATTACACCAAACAATGTATTTTTGTACAAAATATGTTTGGAGACCTTCAAAGAGAAACTATGCCGGAGGTGGAATTTATAAAAGTTAGTAAGCTCTCAAACAATTTTAATTTATGTCACTGAAATGTGTATTTAGCAGATGTATCATGTAGGGAAAAAAAATCAATCCTGGCAAATACAAAATATTACAATAAAGGATCTGGATTAAGGCCAAAAAACGGTGATTGGTACCTCTGCTATTACAAGCTGTCTTGTCTTCCAGCCATTAAGCTGATAGTTATACTTGTTCCATCTTTCTACCACTCTCCTCCACTCCTCCTCACTGCTACAGTCTACAAGGCGGGAGTCACATAAGAACTTCTGGAGGTGGCGTGACCCAGAAGGGCAAACAAAATGTTTTGTGTACAGTAGAAGATGAGCGGGAAAAGCCAGAGTCTTTTGGAGCGCCCATGTGCTTTAACTCTGCAGCATGTCTAAAACTCTGCTCCACAGACTCTGTCTCCTCTCCATAATATCTGACTCAGGACAATCCTAAGCCTCTTCCCAAAGCATGAGAGACCAGATGATCAAAGTATATGATTCATACCATATTGATGAACATCTCTATCGAAACCTTGCATAGAAGACTAGAAACTAATATGCAGAGTGTGAATTGAGCAATGCTTTTGAGAATACAGTCTTTTTGTCATTGACTCGGCGCTACAAGATAGCAACAACAGCACTTTAAATTAATAATCATTACTACTCCATATAGTTTAGAGGAAACATCAAGCTAGCTTTTACAGTTAGGATATATATTGACTCCTCAAACAACTATGTCATTTTTAATGTTGTTTTACTAAAATGCAACAACTTTGGTAGAATATTTCACTTAAAGTGGATGTGAAGTTAACCCCTAGAGTGGTGCAGTGGAGATACGAGGGGAAACACTGAGTGAAGAAAGCATTGTCAGTAAAAGGAATGAAATGCAGTGCAAATATTTTTTGGTTTTAGCTCCATGCTTAAAAAAAGTTAACTACCCATCAGAATGTGCCTTTACTGCGATGTAGTTGCTACAAATTTGAATCTCTAAATCAGACTCAAGACTGTAATAGAGGTGAATTGGAGCAGCTTAAGAATGAATCCTTTCTTGCGTGAATATTATTTACCAAATATTTTGATTAAAAGATAAAACACTGTTAGTTCATTAGTAGCGAGCGATGTCAGACCACGTGCAATTTCAAAAGCCTCAAAGTCCGTTTTGGCAGCAGACAGCGCTACTGTACAATTATGACTTTATAATGATTCTTAAATCATAAGAAAATGATGCCAATCCTGCAGACCATTTGTGCAGGGCAAATATCAGAGAAGTAAACAAGACCTGACACAAAAAACATGGTGATGAAAACACTTAAAAAGAAACTTTTAACTAGCTAGCTAACTGCTGTCAGTGATGCCTCCCCATAGAACTAAATGATGAGTGAATATGTACAGTAAACACTTTTCATAAATAGTCATAGCTTATAGATACTGTTGTATGTACAATCTGTGGTACTGTATGGGTAAGAAATAGAGTCATTTCTTGTGAGACAAATGAAATCAGTGGAAAATGCTAATCACATGTGAGCTTCATTTCCACTATAATTCACACAAACATCAGTCGTACACTTATTCCCTCACATATCTTGCAGTAAAAGGTACTTTTAACAGCAAAACTGCATGGGAACAATAGAGAGTAGTCTGGGTTGAATATTTGAATTACAAATTGATCTGAGAATAGTTTTAAGTGAGGTCTGAGCCAATAATATTTATCAGTGATCATGGAAATTATGTAAATTATGGTCATATTTTTGACAGGCTTTGTGTTTTGTTTTCCTCATTGTTCCTCACCTCCACTTCACTTTCTTCTCTTCTACCGTCTCGCTTGCTCCGCCTTTCTATCCCTCTGACCACCCTTCACTCCCGTTCTCAAGCTCTTTTTCTATTTTGACTCGCCGCTGCCCTTCATCTCCTCTCATGAGAAGCTGCTGCCTGCATGGCCTCAAAGGGAGCTCTAGAAAGGATCCATCAGCCAGACTAGTATTCTCTCGAGGATGCATCCAGTATGTTGCTCTGTTCTTCTCTGCTTACTATCACATCTATCCAACCACAGATGCCCTTTACTGTAGATCACAGAACCTGTTTTCAAATTTGCTGCAAAGCTGTATGGACCAGTAATTCTATGCCTTGATGGACACTGGCCGCCAGAGAACTCACACTTTACCCCATGCTATTTACTATATATTTGCTCTTGGTGTGAGACAAATCTTTATGAATACAATCTATGTTTATAACACTGTATGCCATTATACACCTTGGTGTACACAGTGATGGATCGCCTGTGTATGTATTTATGTATGTATGTGTTGTAGTGGAGGATGAAAGGGTCACATGGAAAACCAACAGCAGATTTAGAGCAAGGAGGAAGAATCTGCCAGATGTGTCTTGTGGGTTTTTTGAGCGGCAGCTGGAGACAGCAGTATGGCACTTTGAGCCTCCATGTTGGACCAAAACAAAGCTTCATTCATCCCCAAATAACAACATCTGGGCATGCTTAACAGCATGGATAAATAAACAAGCCCTATGGACACTAAATCCCCCGCAATCAATCACTCTCACTCCCTCTTCACCCATTCCCCCTTGCCATCCTGAAGGCTGTAGGTTGTTAGTGTGGGACTGGCACATCAGCACTGATAGTGTGCATCCAATTAATTAACCAAACGTTATCTCATTAGTTATAGCCGGCAGACTAAAACAAAAATACTCCCCTTTAGTTGCAAACAACCTCTGGACAAAACTGAGGAGTATTCTCCCCTCCTCTGTAACCTCTGTGATCTGATGATGCTGAGTCGGAGGACTGAGAGATAGACATGTGAATGCGCTTTGGTCAAAGTGTCTGTCGTTAGGCAGCTATTGCTCATGGCTCACACTTATTCAAGAGCTTCTGCAGAATTAAACAGACCGGCCCGCAGCACATGCTAATGACACCGCATCAGGAGGCAACCTAATGGTTTCTTTGTCTTTAAGTTATCCGTCTTTTTGGACATCTGCAGCACTCGCACAGTGCTGTAAGCAAAAGTCAGCACCATCTGACACAGTTCTGAATCCCTTGCATTCCTCAACACCTGTGCCTCAACGTTATTTAAAGCACTCAGGGGTGCTGCACCAAACATCAGCCACCGGCTATTTGCTTGTGTGTGTGTCTGTGTGTGTGTGTGTGTGTCTGTGTGTGTTTTTGCGTGTGTGCACTTCTGTGAGTGTATGTGTGCTGGAAGTAACTTGACTTCTTGAGAATAGTAACCATGAGCAACGAGCTATGCACAGACAAAGTAGCACTAAGCATTGTGGAAGCTATTTCGTGTGAATGAAATGAACACATGATGTTAAATATTCTAATTTATCTACGCATGCATGCAAAAGTCAAATCTTTGACAATGGACATCCATACAAATAGAGCTGTGTTTTGCCTTCACTTCAAAGAAAGAACTTAAATGAAAGAGAATTTTTTATTTTAGGAGTAATCATTTTTGCTTTTTCCCCCCATGATGTACTGATGCATTCATTTAAAAAGAAAACGAAAAAAAGGTCATATGGCAGGTTGCCTATTTAGGCTCAGCATTCATTTAAGACTGTTCTACCATGCCACACAAGATATGTTTACTGGAAATGGGTGAGTAATATAATAATTTCAAAATGCATTAATACATTCTATTTAAATAAATTGAATTCTTTAATTTCAAATGATGAAACGGTTATGATAGAATTAATATTTTCTATGTAGAAATCTTCATTTTGTGTGTTTTGTTCACATGTGAAGAGACACATTTTGCCTAATTTTGTTCCACATGCACAAATGTCTAATCCACATGTTAAAACAAAACCAATCACATACAAGTATGTGTATGTTGTAAATTGTATGTGAAAATGTAAATTTCACACGCACAAATTTACACATGTTAAAATGTTATATTACATGTGAAAATAGCAAATCACATATGAAACCCTTGAAAGTGTGAAGTGTTTTTATTTACATGATTTCATTTTTTTTTTCATATAGAAATTGTAATGCATGTGCAAAAAATAAAAAAAACAGCTAGTCACATGTGAAATTGTTCAATTTGTATGCAAAATTGTGATTTTCATATGTGAAAAGGCAAATTCCAAATGTCACCCTTTCACAGGGGAGCTACTGACTCAGAAAGTACCATAAACAATGAAAAGCAAAATGCTAAAGTCACGGCAAAGTTCAGTTCCTATATTTCACTGGGCCTGACAAAATCTGTATAAGATTTACGAGTTTGTTTTTTTTGGGCATCAGTACAATGGAGTACATACCCAGGGGCCTCTTATCTACAGCTGTAGTGTCATGCCGTGCCGAGGCTTATCATCTGTCCAAAGCTCTTCAAGGTTTCAGCAGGAGTAGCGGGATGTCACTTGACACCTTCTGGGCATTTCCGAGTCACACGGTTTTCAGCAGTGACAGATTCTTGATTACGCCATTTGCATGTACATCTATATTACTGAGCATGACTACGGATTCTAATCAAAATCTGAAATTCGTTGTCGCTGACATTATGCTCAATCACCAACCTATTTACAGTGGTGATACATGACATGAGATGTCACTCTGATTACAGAGTGGGAAGTCAGAGTGTAATGAGGCAAACAATCTGATTCTTGGGCACAAGCTAATCAGAAAAAGCTGCCGCTAATAACCCTTGATGGTCAATCTCAGTCAATTTAAATCAGATTAAATCACAGAGCTCTATTAAGAATCAGATTATCAAAAAGAGCTTTGCAGAAATAAATAAAGAAAGATGGGAATAAGGATTGTCTGTGTGTGCATGTGTATATCGATTGTGTGGATATGAAAACACGGGACAATGGTAGGTCAGACCACAGAAGAATTAAGTCAATGACAAACTGCAAAAAAGTTAACAAAGAGAAAACAATGGCTAATGAGGTGGGCGTCTGGGTATGTTACAGGCTCTGCTTCTTTTACAATGTCAGAAAGCCTCTTCCAGAGGGAGGAGGGCTGATGGGAGAGGGTTCAACCTCTTACAGTGTACTTTCAATTAAATGGACCAACACACTCCTGCACAGTGTGAATGGAAGGACTCCATCTACATATGCATCTCTGTAAAGAGAGATTGACACACAAGCATTGTGTTGTGTGGTGTTTTGTTTTTGTTTGTTGTATCTGGTCTGCTGTGTTGGAGTTTTGAATAAGCACAATATGTTTTTAAGCATGGAGCTGGTCTCCTAGAGAGTGATATACCACAGTGGGCTACTAAGTGGTGAAGGGGACAAAAGCATTGTCTGCTTTTTCCTTGGTGGGTAAAGGAGAGGAGATCCTTATCCTGAAGATGTTGCTAAAGTGAAAATGTGTTTTGTTTTTTGTAGACAGTGCCCCTAAAAGAAATGTAAAGAGATATATGATACACCTGGGCCCTCATTTAGCAACATGTGTTAGAAAGGTTTATAAATTATGTCTGATGCAAAACATTAAGAGTGTGCATAGGTACAAAACAAATCAGTCAAACGTCAATCAACATGTCTGTCATGCACACACTTGCACATGTGATTAGAGTTCTTAATGTTCCACCATGCTTGTGCATGTCTGGGGTCATTTGCATTCAGAAATGTCCCCAATGGACCATATGTGGCAACAAAACATATATTTTCAGATCTGTATCCAACCTCATGCTGGAATGTGCTGATGGGCAAAAATCCTAGGGTGAACAGGACTTGAATGTGCACAGGAATAGCTTTTGGCCATTTAGTTGCTTGCTCCAACATAAGTCCCAGATCATGGCATGAATCTATAAATATCTGCTTACGGAAGTGGTTAACTACTCAGAAGCCGTTGTGTACCACTATATTATTTCAAACACCTAGCACGGATGTCATTTATAGATATAACAACATGTCTGTTGCTAACTAGACAAAATTACTAAATGAAGTATTAATCAAAAAACACACATAGTATATATAGTTCTTGAGATTGTTTAATGCATTTTGATACAACTGCAATGCTTTCTGTTTGCAGTTTCAGTTTGCAGTCATAGGTGGCAAATGATGGGCTGAGGTTGGCCGTTTAATTTGTGTAGTTGCTCTGCTACAGCTTTTAGTTTATTGGTTATTGTCAGGCTAATTATGCAGAAGATTGACCTCACATCAATTTGTAACACTTTTTGTCTATTTCGTTTAAACTACTCCTTAATCATTCCAGGTGCTCCATGGCAACTGCAGAGGTACCCCCCATGGTTTGGTTTTACTAGCATCATTACTATATACAGCTGTATTTCCTTTTTTACCTACCAGCTCTATACCTCAAGTGGTCTTTCAATCAAGCTTTGTCCCTGCATTGTCTCAAACAGCAGGCATGCAAAGATTAGAAGGGAAAATGGCTGATTCAAATTATCCTCTGCTGCCCACTTGGACCACTGATTGTACCAATCTACATGCAAATGGTCATGTTTATTACACCAGGGGAATAGGAAAGCACAAAGTGCCCTTGATTAATGGCTGGCTCTGCTTTTGTTACAAAAAATGAAAGACAGACATTGAAGCCACCCCGTTCTGCCAAAATCAATTTACAAATATGTAATACTACATACGAATATATGGTCATTCACAGATCAGGCAAGTTTTCCTTTGCTTTATTTAGAATATTTTTCAAGCACCCCGTGATTAAAAACGAGGAAGAAGTGACATCAGGAACTTCACCATAATTGTGTTATTACAATCACTTACCTAACGCTACACGAAAGCATAAAGTCACATGTCTGTAAATAGTTCCTCTGCTCAACCCTCCACACTATGCACATGTGTGCAGTCCTTTCCCTTTCTTCCATCTCTCTTTTCCTAACAGCCCCCCAGATGTCTCCCCACTCATCTGCAATCTCATTTGAGAAATTCATCTTGCTGTCTTCTGGGAACCATGTATTGCTGCTATCTGTGGTTCTTCATGCAACTATGATAATGTGTGTCTTGGTTAGACTCCTCACATGCCAATTATGAGTGCCTGTTATTGTGATGGACGCCACATTCATGCAGAAGAGTGACTGACTCTCTCCTCGGGCCTCGGCTTTCTACACATCATATATCAGAATGTGCTTTCAAATGCAGAACCCAGTGTTCAGGCAGCAGGGCTTAGTGAATATGAGGACATGTTCTTATTAAACTAGAATTGCATCAATTCATATTGTCTTACACATGAATGACTCACAAAGACCCTGTCATAAAAACAGCAAATGAACCAATGGGTGAAATACCATTTCCCCCCTAATAAGAAGCGTGGAAACAGGAAAGAATGCCTCTCCCCATGAAAACTTCTACGATCAAAGATGCTTTGATCATGAACATAAAGAAAAAAAACCTACACTTAGTTACTGACAAAACACAATATAGACTGCTAATTGATTTGCCACAATAAACAAAGTAATGCAAGTCAATACAGCAGCCCTGCTTTTAATTAAACTAGTTTTGGGCTTGTTTATATTTTGTAGATTAAAAATGCATCATGATATTTCTTTATCTAGAAAAATGCCCCATACTTTAAAATGGCATTACAAATCTGTTTGAAGACATTCCGATCAAATAATACATTAATTGACATTGAAGTTTAAATTAAAGGCTTTTTAAGTAATACATTTCTTCTGTGACATGCTATAAAAGCAGTTGATTGTGTTTACTGGGTTTTAGAGATGGATTTTGCCGGTGTTTTCCAAACACCACAACAGTTAATGATGATACTACATTTGCATTCACATCAATTACTGCATAGCAGCACAGTAGGGTTTTGAACCTTTGGGAGTCAACCATAAAGATCGGCCAACCAAAACAATTGTGTTATCCCGGTGATAACTACAGACTTTATTATTGATTCTCAGTAGGATCAGCATCAATAAGCCCTCAAATTAAAGTAGTTTGTCTTTGGTGTCAACGTGTCAAATAATAATTTGATCAGACAGAGGTAGCCATTGTTGTGATGCTTTTTTGTTTTATTAATTTCATCATTTCAATATTAATTTAAGATTTTCAAAAGAATGCATTAATGTACATAAATTAATTTCTAATAGCACTCAAGTAACCTATGGTAATGAATTAAATACAAAGGCTCAGTATTAACCAGGGTATGATTTCTACAATACTTTCAGCTCCTTTAATAAGTCTTGACAAAAACGGCTCTCAAATTGTCTGAGTAAGTTTAAATTAACAAGAAGAAAAACATGTCCAGGCATGAGTCTGAAGAAAAGCCCTTTGAAATATTACTAAACCTACCCACCAGCCAATTAGCCTTTTGTGAAGCAAAGGGACAAATTAGGACAAATAGTTATCATTTTCTCTTTTAGGACAAAAACAGATGAATTCATTACTCTTTGAAGCTTGATACTCAAACACAGACGGAATTGGTTGCTTCTTTAAAAAAGAAAAAGAAATCCAACTCAAAGGACGTGAATTCTTCGAATAGCAGAACTGCCTTATATTTCATGCATAATGCATGTTTTGCTATCAAATGAGATTCAAACAAACGCCACCTGAAACACTGACGTGTTTGATTTTTTAATATCTGAATCATGATGCATGTTCATCACAGGAGTAGCCAGATGGTAGCAATGAGTTACAGAGGAAAGTCCTGCTGATTTCTATGTTCTGATGCAAGTTGACCTTCAACTTTTTTTCGTTTTTTCCTGGTTTTGGGGAAGGGGCTCCGGATCATTTCGACTGTGAAATTATTCCTACTGAGGAAGAAGGAACATCTATCATTTACTTTCAGGAAATAGTGAGCCTGTGCTGTTGTGGTCTCCAGGCTATAGCACAGCCTTGCCTATTGACATTAGGTTGGTCAAAATTAAAGATTTCAAAACAGTATCTGAAAATGTACTGACAGTGACAGAGCTTCGTTTGCACTCACTTTTTTACACTCACTGCGACTATTTGCAGGATATCAATCTCTTAACGCAGCTAGAAGTTTGAAATTCAATAACAGTAGAAAAAAGAGATGAAGGAAGTTACAAAGTCTAATTATTGAGATAGTCAGCGTCACTTATTAGGGTAGCACTGCTGTAGTTTGTGTACTATATGTAGTACTGTATCATTATACATGTAATTATTATCACTGTATTATCATATAGGCACTGTAGATTCCTCTATAGACCAACATGACAGCGCTCAAAGAGAACTCATCATCCCTTCAACCTTTCATCCTCCTCAAGATCTATAACCCCCCATGCTCTCCAGCTCTCAAAAAAGCACAGCTCATTCATTTTTCAGGCTGCTGGTTGGTCAACTGAATCCAGGTCTCTCAACTCACATGACCTGCGCCTCACAATTGAGCTGGAGAGCCTCAATGAGCGCAGGAGACCAGCTGATGCCAGATAAGAATAATTGTTTTTTATTGTTTGAAAAAGATCTGGAGACAACAGTGTACAGGTCAAGACTTTGGGCACTTTAATTTCAACCTCGACTACAATATATTAGAAATCATAGTTTCCGCTTTGGTTAATTTTACCGGCAAAGGTTTACTGTTTCATAAAGTGATAAATGGAGGTGTTTTTTTACTAAAGATAAGTCATGGTGAATGTTGCATCAGTAACACTTTGATGAGATTGGGAGAAGATTGTGGTTATTAACACTGTATATAACTATAATTAGGCAGGACCCTCCATACGCATTCATTAAGGTGCTGGATTCATTCCTTAGAGATTCTGGTCAGGATTGTCATGATAACGTCTCACAGTCGCTGCATATTTGCCAGCTGTACATTCATGCAGCAAGTCTTTTATTCAACCACATCCCGGGGTGATCTGTTGGATTGATATCCTGCGATTGTAAAGGCCACAGTAGTTCACAGTAGAGGTCATTCTCAAGTTGGTGGAACCAATTTGAGGTTCCGTGTGCTCTCTTCCATGGTGCATTATCCAGCAGGGGGTGGCCATTAGAAGATGAGTAAACTCAGGTAGGCTGTGGCATTTAAACATTTAAACACATCTTCAGTTGGTATGTAGGGGCCTGATGTGTGCAAGGAAAAACGTCCCTTACACCGTTGCACCGCCACCATCATCCTGTTCCTCTGACACACAGCAGGATGGATCCATGGAATCACGTCGTTCTCTGCCAAATTCTGACCCCTCGATCGGCATGTGGCAGCAGAAATAGAGTTTTGTCCGACCAAGCGACATGTTTCCAGTCGTCCACTATCCAGTTCTGATGAGCCTCTACCCATTGTAACCTGTTCTTCGTTAACAGGAATGGATGTCCTCTGTGGTCTTACCATGTAGCCTATCTGCCTCAAGATTTGACTTGTTGTTCGTACAGAAATGGTCCTCCACATGCCTAGCTCTGTTGCAATATGTGGATATTTGAGTTACCATTGCTCTCCTGTCAGCCTGAACCAGTTCGGCCATTCTCCTCTGACCGCTCTCATTAACAAGCCGTTTTCACACACACTGAACCACTACTCCTGGGATGTTGTTTTTCACACCATTCTCAACTGTAGAGACTGTTGTGCATATAAATCCCAGGAGATCAGCAGTCTGAGATGCTCCAACCGCAGTCTGGCACCACAGTCAGATCAAACACAACAACTCAACCCCCATACCATGTCTGCATACTATTGAGTTGCACATGTTCACATGTTTGCAGGTGTACAGGCGTACCGAATAAAGTGGTAAACAGAAAGCAGACATGTCCTTCCTTTTGCTTCAAGTCAGCAGGGATTGTTTGGAGACCACAATCATCAACCTTAACATAAGTGCCTCAAGTGCCAAAACATAGCATTAATAATACATTGCAGAAATTGTATGAAAATCGAATGGAATTTGATTGTGGAAAATACTATGTTTTGGAGATAAAGATCACTTCTGGGAGACAGGGTTGTTTATTTTGATTCAAGGAGAATACATTGTTGTATCGCCAGTGACTAGCACGGTACGAACCATGTCAATGGAAGCATTTCGGAGCCTCAAATTTGTAAAATATTTTTGGAACTTTTGAGGAATAACTCAGATTTACTCTGCAGTTACATGAAAAAGTATTGCTTGGCAGCCTTGTTTCTGTTTAGGGATATGGAATTAAAATAACACTGTGACATTTTAAGCTATATCGCAAGACACAATTTATATCTTGATGTTTTCTCGTTAAAGCACTTCATAATTGCTCAGACTTTTAGATAAAATAAAATATCACAATATCTTTGACCAAATGCCTCAGTATACAAATTGTGGCAATATTGTAGGGATAGCAATGGATACTTAACACAATGATTTTTGTGAAATATTAATCAGTAATGTTGGTTAATGACTTAATATATCAGAACATGTAGAAGAGTCTGGTCAGTGACTTTGAAGAGGATTCATAAATACTAGGACCAAGCAAAAAGATCGAATATCACAAAGTTTGACCAAACACATTTGTCATATTGTGACAATATGGGATGACTGTTGGCTCAGTGGGTATAAGGATGATCAAAAAATGAAGTCCTTATTTAGTCCCATACCATGATAACGCTATAATATAAATAGACTTTCCTGCCATAATGTCTTAAAATAAGACATTAAGATAAGATAAAAGATAAAGATAAGATAAAATAAATATTCAAAACATTGTCAGCGACCAGTTTTAAAACCATCCATGTGATCATGTTGTTAGGTAGTAACGAGTAATAACTCACTTAAAATCGCTGATCTGAATATATTTTTAACTCTTTTTTTTTTTTTTTTTTCTTCTCCTTCTTCAGATGGCCCCCTGGGACCTCGTGGTCTAGTGGAGGCAACAGAGATGTGCACACAGGAATGCCTAGTCCTTGGACATTCAGACAACTGCTGGATGCCCCCAACATTGGGATCATACCAGCAGCCCAAGTCACCTGTGTCTAGTTTTGGATCTCAGAGGGAGTGGGGTCCCAAGGACAAACTTCTCAATGGACATACTCTGACCAGAACCTGGAAAAATGAGGGCGGACGGTCGGAGCATTTTGGTGACGGGAAGCAGTTTGGGAGCGGAGAGGGACACTTCACCAGCAGTGGCATGGCTGATATTCCACTGGTGAGTCTGAAGTCCTGCCAGCCAGCATCCTGCCCAGACAGCCCAAAGGACCAGCAGCTATAAGACGGACTTCGCCTCTTTGCTGTGAGACGTCCGCAACGGGCGCAGCAACTCATCCGAGCGCCTCTCCTTTCCTGTTTTCTCCTGTTTCATCTCTTCCCACTTAAGTTGATGCTTCTGCAGTGTAGCCACATGTACTATGTAGGCAACAGAACTATAGTGCTCATGCTATGTTCTCTACGATTCAAGTGTACTATCGCTCTAGAGGAAACCTCTTTTTTTTATGGGACTCCATGGATTTAACATTGCCATTTAACATTTTTTGTCCACTACACGTGTGACAAGTGGAGGAAGGACATGCGTACAATGGAGAAAATGAAAACAAATTCCAAGAAAAAAAGAAAAAAAACTACCATGGCTGACCAGTATATACAAATATTTGTGGTGTGGTTGTTATTGAGTTGTTCAGGACTATATTAATCGACACAATCAAAGAAAATGGAGTTACATTTCAGAAAGTGTTGATCTAATAACACTGTTAGTGGACACCTGTTTATTCCGTCATTGTCTGTGTGTTTGTAAATAAGACTTATTAACCACTATCATGTACCCGTAATAACCACAGTGAATAGGGACAGTTCTAGGCTGTTGTCATCATAATGGCTTGTCATCAGGATTTGGGGATTTCAACTGGACAATGGTCTATAATGTGGCATAATGTACAACGAGAAAATGTTTACCCCATCCTTTAAAAAACCCTAAGTTTGATTTTGAGACAAATTTTCATCCCGTGATATACTCAATGTTGCCCATATTTCATAATGATTTTCTTCAAGTACTGCAAAAACCACAGGCAGACCTTTTTTAAAAAAAAAACAAAAACACATTTTGTATGAAGGATGTCAGTGCTCAATATGTGCATTATAAAAATGAAAAGCTCTGAAAGCTCTCCTCTATAAACTGATTTTGAAAGTGTTCAGTACAATTAAATAGCAATATATTTGTAAATGGCTAAATGTTTTATCTAACGTTGAACTTATTACTGTATACATTTTATTCAAATTGTGATTTAACTGAGTGCAATCCCTCAGTAGTACCTGCAATTTACTGACATATGTATATATATATATTATTTCCACACAGACTATGATTTTTCCATACAGTACGTAAGAATACACAGGTTAAGATAACACTTTAATCACTGTGCCTTCATGACGTTTTCTTCAAACACTGAATTGTGCTTATTTAAATGATGAGAACATGTCGGCCACAGAGAGCATCCTGTTTGATAATCAAATGCATTACGCATTGAATATTTGCCAAATTTAGAGAACATAATCACACAGATCCTGAAATACAAAATCAAGTTGTTGGTACTGAAGAAAAAAACACAAAGGCATGTGCAGATAATGGGTCAACCGTGAAAGACCATCTGTCATTCCACTGTCTGAAAAGGTTTGTTTTATTCCACAGCATGGAAGGCTAATCACACAATGGAAAAGCATGCTAAAAAAAGATATAGCTTTTAAAAATTAACTTGGTCATTTTTGTGTCATTTTATTTTGTTGGAATAGAGTTGATTTGTGCATTAAGGAGACATTCAGTTTGTAAAGCACTTTCATATTTATGTCACAGTATAAAGAAGTTAAGTGGGATGGAGTGATTTGCTTATCGCAGTATGTTTGTCAGTTGTGAGGGTGTCTGACATCACAGATACTGAAACAGTTAATCCTTGTTGCTATGCTACAGGTATACAGCTACTGCAATAAATGTTTTAATTATGTGTATGCTTAATTTGTGTACAAGATATGATCACCTTGGGAGTTCTGTGTCTGTTTGTGTGGATGGTGCTTACGTGACCCTGTTTACGTACATATTCTGGTACAAAATACTGATCATCTACTTTCCTGAGCACAGTGCATTCATGAAATACAATTTAGATTGTCCCCATTTCCTTATTTTTCTCATTTACTTTCTCATTGGTTAACTAGACCAGACAAATCCTTCCAATTATCTTGATAGTCTTTGAATTAGACCCATGTCCTTGAACCAAAAAACACATATCTGTTGAAACATCTTTCGTAAAGAGTGTGTGCACCTGAAGGATATTTTCTTTAGCTCCATGTGATGTTTCTTTCTGACCAAGAGCTAAGCCGAAAGCCTCCAGTTCACTTCCATTTTATGCGAGCAAAGGAGCACGGAGCTCACGTGGAGTTTAAATTTGGTGAACTTTGAGTCCCAGCCGCATCCGCACTGTTAGATCTTGTGGGTCGACACATTTGAACTTATGAAAAACAAATAGTCAGAGATTTACAGCATGATGTCGCTCATGCTGGTTGCCCCGCTGGAAATTCCAGATTTGGCGAAAACATTCAAGTGGGCGTGCAGAGTAAAAACACTTTCAAATATCATAATACAACACTCTAAAATGAATCCTCCTCGTGAAAGGGAGTGTTACAATTGAGTTCTAAAAAAGATACCGTACGATATCAACACAATCAGAAATATAAGAGTATTAAAGAGTAAAAGTATTAACACTATCCACATTAATGCGGACCAAGGAGAGAGTTATATTTACACTAGTATAGTGTTGAATTTCAACACGAGTAAAATTCAACACCGACTATTTCGCAGTGCAATAGCAAGACGTGTGTGTGTGGCTGACCCTTTAAAACAGACCACAAACCAGCACACTGAGCTGTGTGTGCCTCACATCCTGCACTGCCCAAATTCAGCACTGGCAGGCGACGGTCATTTTCCTGCATTCATGTATGCGTGACCATCCCCTAAGGCTCCCTAAAAACATTGCTCGGGGTCACTGTGGCATATAAACCCTTCGCTACAGTAACAGTGCAAATCCTAAGGGAGGTAATTCCGGGACAGCGTGGGTTGCCATGGAAAAGCAGAGAGTTGAGCTGTTCAAAGAAAGCACTCAGTTCATCGGCGAGCTCCCTTTGAGAACTTATTTGATGGTCTTGAGCTTTCAGTAACATGCTGAAATAATATGATTTTGAATAGGAGGTGAAGAGGTCAGAGATCTGGACCTGGAAGGTGAGCTGCTGCTGTTCCTCCAAACCGGTTGAAAAGACAGTTTCTATAAGGATACCAGGTGCATGCACAGCACACATGCTTTCTGAGCGGAGGCTGCGAGACCCAGCGGAACAGATTCAGCATAACTCTGATATTGTAGGTGACAATCGAAGAGCTCCACCTAAAAAAAGGCGATCACACCAAAAGTGTCTCATGAAGCCCCCAACTGTGTCCAAAATCAAAATCTACGAGTGCAGTACATAGTGGACACATTTCATCCTCACAAATTCAGACAATAAATAAAGCACACGGTATAGTAAACAGGGTTTGGACAGAGCCCAGCAAAATTAAAGTCTTGAAAAAAAGGTGTTTTTAAGATTTAGCATGATTCTAGAAAGGATTTTGCTTCATCCAGACTGACAGACATCCGAATGGTGATTAACAGGTGGACAGACGTGACCTCATCACTGCCCAGTTCAAGAGAGTCCTTTCTGTAATGTGACCGCATAATAATAAAAAAATAACTTATCCAACTAATCTGAAAATGATGTGTTACAGTAGTATTTTATTGTCTATCCTGATACACCAAATGTCTGACCAGCACCAGCACAAACACACGTGCACTCCCTCCATAGCAAAGTGTCAGTCATGATGATGAATTAACAGTCATCAAATGGTTTTCGCCTGCCAAGCGATCAACATCATTTTTCCCACAGATGTTTGGATAACACTGCAGCGCTGAGCTCATCAACTCACAGGCAATCAGCAATGAATTTGCATGCTACCACTGGCCGGTAATGAAGGGCCAGGCGCCCCACAAAACTAGTGAAGCAATTATATTTTCTTTATTCTTTTAGGTTTCTCTCTCTGTCTCACTTTAACCTCATTGGATATATTTATCAGCTGTCGCCCAATGGACCTGCTTAAATTCTTATTTGCCATGCTAGCTATCGACTTGGGCAAGAATAGTTTCTGAGAAGCTTCAAAGCTAATTGCCTTGGAAGTGTGAGGGGAAGTAAATTAGTGTCACGCCACAACCAAGAAAAAAAAGGTTCCCAATCGCATTTCCTTTTTATATGGCTTTGAGAATATTTTTTTCTCAGGGAAGTCTCCGTGCACAAAGTGGAACCGAGTGAATGTTCAGCGGGGAATCAGTCACAGAGAAGGCATGCACTTCACACAGAAGAAGAGACAACTCTCCACAAAGATACAGCAGACAGAAGCGGCACCATCTACATATTTTGAAGGCCACATTTGAAGATAATAAGAGGACTAATTAATGCTACTCTGCTCCGAGACTTCAGTTATTTTCATTTCATCTGATGAATGGGGGGAGAATACAGTCTGGATCTCAACCAGGCTTACAGACCCCGTGGCCTCCCAAGCCTAAATATCTTCAGCCAGGAGGGATTCCTGTTTGGCTCACTGGAAGAGACGCTCTGTGGGGTGCCAAGATCTGAAACTGGTTACAGTGGAGTCTTAAAAAGACCAAATTTCTCTGTAGATTGCAGTCAAAAGAAGGTAAGAGCCGAGGAGCCTTAAGCTATGTAACCCAAACTGTCTTCTTTGACCAAATATGCCTCTTCAGTCACTGGGTATCTACATTGTTATAGTGAGACAAATGTGGCTAAGGTAGGCACAGAAATTCATAGTATTTTGAAATGAAAGATTCAGATATAGGCTTGCTTTTCACAGGAATAGTACATGTAATATGGGGTATTTCATTTTGGAGTTAATTTTACATTACCCCACATCTAAACCCATGTAAATAAAAGCCTGTAGGCTTCAGGATTCTGATTAATGTAAAATAAGTGGAGCACATATTATGCGTGAGAGTTCTTCTGTTACCGTTTGCCTATTCCAAAATTTCAAGCTGTCTCACTAAGTCAGAAAAAACAGGAATGGTGTGTTCTGGCCTTTAATACCACATTGAAAAATGACTTTTTCAATGATTTTTAGATATGGGCACATTGTGCTTGTACAGACCTGACGGCACAACCTTTAGATGAGATGTCTTTGTGCACAAAGTAAGCCTCCCAGACGCTGTCAGAGACAAAGCTGAGGCCTATGCATCTTCCTCCAGAAGTCTGAACCCTAATGGTCTCCATTTAAATAAACAGCAGGAAAATATATTAATGTTACACACCCTGAAGAAGAGGCGGCTGACCAAATGAAACATGAAGGTCAGCGGAGAAGATGATGAGAGAACATGAACTGTCATGCAATACCCACAGCAATAACTGTGACAGATTAAGAGTCTGTCAGGAGAAATTGTACCTTGGCCAGCTCCTCTTACTATGACCTTATACCACAAATCTGAATCATTTGAGTTATGAAGTCCCCTGAGGTCGCAGTGAAATGCTGTAGGTCAAAACTGTTGAGTGAGTACTCAGGGCATCTGAAGAAAACGCTTCAAGAAAGAAGTGTTTGCAACACAGAACAATGTAAACAAGATTTAGAGTCGGCAGTGATGCTAGCAGCTCCGTGTGGCTGCGCTTACTCACAGTGATGCTCCGAGCGAAGTGCTAACATCATTATGCTGATGTCAATCAGGTGCAAAGTTTACCAACATCTGAGATTAGCTCATCAGCTTGCTTACATTCGAAACAGCTGAGTCTGAAAACATCACTGATAACAGAAACATTTAAATTTCAACCTGGCGATGGTGTGAAACGAAGAGCACAGAAAGCACTTACTGGCAATGGCTCTACAGTGTTCCTGAAACCATGTGATATCCTTCATACAGCCCTCGTCAGCAGAAGTGATGAACCTTGCCCCACCCTTGATCCTTGAGCCTTTTGAGGACGCCCTTTCACACTCGGTCAGGATACTACCACCTGTTATCAATTTTACCTGTTACTATCCAAGTTACATCGGTGTGTCTTACCTGACGCTGCTATAGGAAAAGGGAACATTTTCGTTGTCAAAGTTTTATTCACCCATATCCTACCTCCCTCTCCTTCTTTGCCGTTAGTCTTTGTGGCTCTGCATCACACTACTTCCTCCTGTGCTCCTGATGGACTCCCGACAAAACGCCTACACGTGCTCGGGGGGGCAAGAATGTAATATCAAATTCGGAGAGGGGATATATTTGAAATTTTCCCAGAGGCGATTCCTGAGGGGAGGAAACCAAAAGTGGTGCTCTTGCTCCGCTGAAGAACACTCCATCATGCTGCCGGCTGAGTAAATCCAGGTATCCTTCCTTTTCATGCCACATTCCACACACATGCATGTTTAGTTAATTGTTTACTCTAAATTATATTGAATATCATAATTGTGCTTACATCATGTGTTTTCTCCAGTTAATTACTTCCTGTCTGAGCATCTTGTTGTCTCTTTCTGGATGATTGGTGTCCTTGGGTTTGTCCTCTCATGTGTTGTGGCACGGCACATGGCATGCATTGAATTCTACATGACTATTTGCATGTTTAGTGCTTGTTATGGTTCATACTTTGCTGTAGTTTGTGTTGTATTTGCTTTAATTAGCGGGTGAGTAGTTCTTCCTTTCCGTGTAGTTTCAGCTTAACATTTGTTTAGCACAGTTGTTTTTAAAGCCAATCCATGTCGCACTGGAGGTGTTGACTGTCCAACCAGAAAAATTGAAGATCACCAGCCGCCAAGAGCTGGACGAGGTAGAAGAGGCAGGGACAGGATGTGGGAGAAACAGAAGAACCAACTACCGAGAGTGCGATCACCACAATGGTAGAGACACTGGGCAATGGTGGCAAAGCAAGCCAAGTGAATACAAGCTATGCAATATAATGCAGGGTAAGATATTTAAATACCCCCCTTCCTGTTTCTTAGCCTTTTAAGCTAACTTTGTCTTAAGACCCATGTCCATTAATCTGAGCCTGAACTATTCCCTCACCTCTGTAGAAAAGACGTATAAGTGACTGACAGCCAGTGGTATTCCTGGGTACCATGCTGCCCCAAAACCTGTGCTAATATTAAGATCCAAGACTACCAAAACCCTGGTGGGGTGGTTGAATTTCTTTATTTTTGTTTTCAGTGTATTTCACTATTCATTATCTTAATCTCGACATCAAAAACTACCCATTATAGGGTCATTAGTTTAGTATCGGTGTAAGTTAACTGCATTTTTGGTTAAAAACTAAGGAAATGTACCAATAGTCACTTTGAAAACATATGAATCAACGCTTGCTCAATATTTTCTTTTCAATTGAGAAACGATGCCAAATGAAGCCCTTTCTGTGAAGACACAGCAAATTATCCATGCTGTCATGTTCCATGCCATCACGCCTGGACTACTGCAGTGCTTTTTAAAAAAGGCCTCAGCCAAGTTTTTATGGCTCTTTCCCAGTTCATTCATACGGCTGCTCGTCCTTTGACACCTCGTGTATTTTCTATCACCATGACACTGGCCTCTAAAACTGACTAGCAGTAAAATCACCCATCTCATTTGAAGTTATTCATATTGTGTTCAAATTGCACTGGCCGTGATTCTTATAATCCAGTACATCAGAGTTATTTTTGCCTTTGGCCTCCATCACCTAAAACCACATTTGTTTGGTTCTTACACAGAGCACATCGAGGCCAAAGGACACCTCAGCGTTCAGTTCATTACAGCTCACTAGGAATTGCAGACTTGATGTCTTGAACCTTGATATTATTCATCCTTTGATAAGTATTTCTCTGATCTTTTTGCTGGTACTTTACTATTTTTTTTATGTATTTCTTTTACTGTTATTGCTTCCCATGGTCTTTTTCATTTTTACTGTTTCAAACTGAGACATGATACACTGGCATTGCTAGAGAGATAATGCTTAGTGTTATATGCTGTTCTCGCCTGCCAGAGGATCATCAGTACATCAAGAACACCTCTCAAACATTTGCTTATTGGAGAAAGATCTTTACATCACTGTGCGTTTTTAGGTAGGCTATTTGGACAACAGTTTACAACACTGTATGTGATCTACTTTTATATTTTCGAGCAGCTACTGCTGATAAGAATAGTATTGCCGTAGAGAAAGAAAAATATTAAAACTGGACAGTTCATGAAACCCATGAAAGCCCGGGCTGTTCCATCAAGACTTAATGTCTGGGTGAGGATCAATGACAGTTCTTCTTTCGGGAGAGAGTCATTCCCTGGACCCAAAGGCCATTTAGAGAAAGATCTGATGGCTTCAGTCTGTCTCGTCCCCCTCCAGAAATCTGATCCACATGGGCACAGCAGACACATCTGTATGGATCGCTCCCCCAAAGCCAATCAGGGAACAAACACTCTGCCAATATTCCCTCCAGATGAGTCCTGAGCTAGGAACAGAGGGCTGAGATGAAAGAGAGAGAGCAAAGAGGGGTTGTTGATTAACCTCTGTAGTCTGTAGTAAATCTGTACACAGGAGAGGAGAAACCCAGGCTCCGGCACAGTCGACTCATACCTGTCCACCAGGCAATCTCAAAAGGATTCTTGTCAACACCAGATGTCTCTGAATACAGTGTGTTGGAAGAGGTTGTAGACCGGTTTGTTTCTCGCCTGTTATTGCCTGCTTTGTGGTACCTGGTAATGATTGAGACCCCACTCTCAGAACTCTGAAGCCGGGAAGAACATTATCTGGTTGTTGGTTTGATCAGCCTTACCTGTTTTGGACATTGCCAGTAGACTACATTAGCAAGAAGGAAATCTTTCCACTTGGAGCAGTAAAGTGAATTAAAAATGATAAGTAACAGTATTAGAATTGTGATACAAAAGTGTTGTTATTAAAGATGCACTATGTGATTTTTTTGAAGACGTTTTAATCAGAAGAGAAAAGGTTGTCGTTGTGTTTTTTTTGTGTGTGTCTAAACAAGCTTAATAATAAAGAAGCTCTTTGTTTTCAAGACTAAAAAAACTCACACAATTTCATCGTGTTTTACTTTGTTGATTGTCTTTCTAGCTTCAAGCAGTACTCTGGGGACCTTATTTTCCTCGGAGAACAGCTTGTTTATTCAGTGATGGACTTATACATATTTCCGAATGTGTATTATTACCTCATTAATATTGTAAATATTATATTATTATTTGAATTTCTTCTCCAACAGTACATAGTGACCATTTAAGGTCGGAAGCAACTTATAGATAATAAGCCTTTAAAAGCCATGTAATGTATGACAGACGGCTGATGGAACATGTTTGTATGATGAGAACACTTGCAGGCCAACTTTCCTGTGACTTGAATTGAAAGGTTGACAAGGAAGTAAGGAAATAAAAACTGGAAAGCATGCTGTCTTAGGTGTTTTGATTAATTACCAAAACAGTAGAATTCATTAAATTGTGTGTGAAAGTTTGAACATTTCACCAAGTTGACCTTCCCATGTCTTTACTGATGTCAATCTGCAAATCTTAAACAAAGTCGTGCCAAATGGGTAAGATGGGGATGATTTGAATTATTTATTCTTTCATGCAAATCTTTGTGCAGACTGTACATTTTGAGCTTATTGTATGTTAATATGTTTCATTATCCATCCTATGTTTATTTAAGTCAATAACTGTATGTGCTGTGGAGGTGTGCAACATCTGGAATACTTCCTGAAAGCATTCATTTGAAAAATCTTACCCACATGGCGTCTGACCACAAAAGCATGAGGAGTTTTCTAATTATTTCCCCAAATTTCCATTTGTTTATGACTGATTAATTATAACCGCATGGACACTGCCTTTAACCATGATTAATTTCCATTAATCAACATTTTAAACTTGATTAAATAATTGCACTGTTCAAAAAAACCTTTAAAAGCCACAGTATTCTACAAAAATCTCACAAACTGGATGGTATTTTACTATAAGATAAATAAATGTGTTGCATTTTTGCTTTTAAACAGCAGCTGACATATGATAATGTCAAACAGTGTTTTTTTAAATTTGGCCTATGGTCATGAACGTTATGCAGAAAAAACACATGAGTTTTCAAGTTTCATGTCTTTACCTGTATTGTTTGTAGTATGAGGACAGCTTGCTCATCTGGAATAAATTGGTATTAAACTTGAAATGATATTTATGCTCATTCAGAAAGCAACCTTAGAGCTGTTGTTCAGACAGACCTACTAAACAATAGTCTCTGATGTTAAACAGATAGTCCTTCAGGCGCCACAGAGCTTGAATCAAGATTTCCTCGTCAGTCTCAGCCCCCATAATTGAAACCAAAATTTCATTTTTTTACCACCTGCCGACATTTGAAATGCTTCCTGTCACATCACCTTTTGACTGAATTAAAATGGAATTAGCTGTAATTGTGCTGGCTTTGGGGATTATTTTACTTAACGTGAGGTCTTTTGAACACCTGAAAGACGGGACTGAGATAAGCAGTTTCCATTAAAATTCTAATGAAAAGACTGCGGTTGAGCATTACCAGAAGTAAGAGCTTTTAGTCATTCACATGCTAATAATTGGACAAGGAATTTTCAGTAACTTTCTCATTGACATTTGATTTGGAGTAGATTGATAAATTAAGATGCAATACGTGTCGAGGCCACAGCATTTAATCATGGGATTGATTACTGTAAAATGTTCATTCGTTGTCGATGTGCTTTGTGTGGTTCGTGTGTGTGTGGGTGGGTAAGATACTATACTACTAAATGTAGCTCAACGGCAGAGAGGAATCATTAATGTTCCAACACCTAATTGAATTTGCGAATGCGTCCTTCTTTTTTTAAGATGACAGTGAAGTTATCTGATTTTTGTGTGGATTAATACTGATATGTATTGATTAATATCTTGCTTAAAGGGTAAGTCCACTAATTTTTTTTATTAAAGAAGGTTTACTTTAGTGGGTCTTGGAATGTACTAATATATGCAAAATGCCCAAAAAAGTAGTATAAAGCCATTTGTGGCTTGATGTTACACAGTGGCTAAGTTGCATTGTGGGTAATGTATGCACAAGGTTTTGTAAAGGAAGAAGAATGTGGAATAAAAAAATAATAATAAAAAAGCGTTACATTTCATGAGTGCAGTATTAGACCATTGGAATGCTGGTGTGGTGCCTACATTACCCACAATTCAACTTAGCTGCTGAGTGACATCACTGGAGGCAGTTTATCAGATTACATGCAGCTTCCTCAGGAGCCACAAAAGGCTTTATACTACATCTTTCACATTAGCTCTAGTGCTCCCCAAGATCTGTATACACACATTCATGTGTTAGATTGGCAGAGTTACCCTTTAACAAAAGAACCACAGAAAGGGACATTTAACTTCCCTTCCTCAATTTGTAGGGTTTATGTCTTTTACAAGTGCCATTTTTTTCAATTACTCTGTCTTTGCAGATGTGTACCTGCACTTCACAGGTCACACTTTTATCCTATAGTCCCCTTAAAATCAGATTTTCTTGCATATATGACTAGTACTGTCAGTAAAGCTCAGAATCTGTCATGACAACTGGCTGTGTATCAAGCTCACGTTGCAGACATTGACACACACATACACAAATAAATAAAAAGTGACCTGCAAAGGAAGGCATTCACTCCGAATTTATGGTTTAATACATGAATGATCAGCAACTTAAATGGAAAACAGACAATGAAATCTAATTTCTCATTTCTACATTTCACCGGCCATGCACATCAGGCTATTGATTTGTTTCTTTGAATGGCAAGGACTTTTTGTGGTCTTTTCCTTTATTAATGCTCTCCTCTCCTGACCCAAGGTTAATATAACAATAAGTAACACATACAATGTAGGAGTGCCAATACAATTTTACCATCAGTATGAAGCTCCTGAAAACACTGTTTTCTTTCAAATGCACAACGGTGCAGCAGTGAAGTAACATTCTCGTGTGCTTTCAGTGGAAATTTATTTCAGTGCAGATTATTTAGCTCGAAGAATCACGAGCAGTCATTCTTCACAAACAACCCCAGAATTTAAGAGCAACAGGGGGGATGGCAGGGAAACTATTTTACTGACAGATGGTCTATAGTTGACAGTGATTTTATTGGTCACCGTTTAGGGACCCGTTTCAAAGTATCCCAAAACTCACAGGTGGGTCACAATCCACACTTTGAGGCCATTGCTTAAGACTGCAAATCTCCTGCTTTTCAGCCTTTCATACACACATACAGGCAAGTGGAACAGGCAGGGAGTTGATTAGGAGCCCGATCATCCATGTAAGCATGTGTGCAACGGAGACATGTAATCTAAACATCTGCAGCCGCAGGCTTCATCATCCCTTCGTCCTCAAAGGGTGTTTAATTTGAGAGTTTGATTATTGTATTGTAGACCACCGCAAAAAAAAAAAAAAAAAAAAAGAGAAGAGGTTGGATTCTGTTTTGGTTTTCATGATTTTATGCAAGAGTAAGCCTTCAGGGACTTGGAGAATCAAAATTATAACTTTCAAATCGCCAGATCATTGTCATTAAGTTAAGTCGAGGAGAGTCATCGGTTGCCGCTCAACAGGAACAGGTTGACAAAAGTGCAATCTCCCTTCTTTGCATGTTTTCATTACCATTGTCAAGGTATAACTCATTAATACTTACTCCTCTTCTCTTTATCCCATCTTTATACTTAGACCGAAAAAACATAATCTCTGAGGAGAACCAATGAGCATGAGTCATTTTCTGTGCAGCATCAGCATCATCATCCTAATGGTATGCGGGGAACAGAAAGGGCTTCTCCTGACCTTGTGCTTCGTTTGTAATCTCCTTTGTGGAAATTACACTCTCACTTTATGAATATATTGTAATTAGGCATATGTATTCTAACGGGCAGTAAGATATAGTTTCTGCCTAATCTCTCATTTATATGCAAAGGAGCACCAGTTAAAGAGCTTAGACTTTCTTCCTTCTTACTGATTCCTTTTTCCCTCTAATCAAGTCACTTTTTTATTTCTCTTTTCTCAGGCTGCTGTTTCAGTGGTTTTTTCATTTTTTTTTTTGGTCAGAGAACAGTAGTCAATTATCAGCTCTTTTGAGGTTGTGTGGGAATAGTGTCAGCGGTCTAATGCTACAAACGAGATTCGGCAGGCATGGAAGTAATTATGGTGTAATAAAGGTTTATTTTCTTGGCACGCTGGAGAAATCTAAATACTGTGCTAATAAGTGCTGAGGTAAACAACATCTGGTGATGAAAATGATTCAGGTGTGAACATTACATTGTGAGGTCTAATCTTATCTTCATTCATCATTTTCTTTAAATGAACTACTTGGAAATATTTAACAGTTGTCAGTTAACACGTGGCCCACAATTGACAAAGACTAAATGTGAATTCATCACAAGTTATTATTTCCCACATTTATGGAAAGTCTACGGTGGCCCTGAAGTGCAAATCACAAATTACAACAGCAGATAGGAAACCATAACCACAACTTTTAATTGCCAGTTATGTTTTCTCATCTGCTGTTGTCGGGGCCACCGTAAAAGTATAGCACATACATGTAAAAATGCTCGTAAAAACAAATGCATGCATGTGTTGGCCCTATACATTTTCTATTTCTGGGAGACCCTCTTATTTTGATCGTTTAAAATAATGCATAAGGTTATAGTTTTTTTTTTTTATATTTCGATAATGAAGTTTAAAATTCTTTGTGAGTGCCCCAAGAGCAGCAGTCCAGTCGACATCTGGCTTTGATCAGAAACCATCGCGAGGCTAAAACAAGCACAGATGACTGCTTATTGAAAACTAAGACAATTCAAAGCAATTTTAAAATGGCTTGGAGACACTAGGATGTTGTAAATTATTTTTGGGAAAAAAAACGTCCAAAGCAGTTTGCTTAACTGACTGGTAACCTTAAAATGTGATGCAAAAACTCTTCTTGATACCTTAAAAGCCTGGGTTGGCAGTATAGAATTATCAAGTGATGGACAGAGCAGGCCAGTTAATCTGCGTTAATCAATGTCAGTTAGGTCTGGTGAATTCTTCATTTGAAGCATCTGAAATGTTTCTTTTGAGTAATATTTCTATTCTGAGATTGATTATTTGTCAAATCGCCGACTTTCTGAAGTGAAAATAAGACAAACACGCACAGATTCTCTCATTTATGGATCCATCCAGCGCCCGGCCATGAAATACATATCTTTAAGAGGAGGAAAGAGAATGCCCCACCTGTTCTCATAAATAACTCGGCAGAAAGCCTTCAGCCGTTGGAAATTAAGCTCCAAACAAGTTCATTTATTCCCAGACGTGTTCAATTGATTTTGCACCTCAACTTCAAAGAGGCAGCAGTCAGCCTCTGTGGGGTATGGCAGAGAGAGGCAGAGGCCTCGGCTGGCTGGTTTTGCAAACCTGATCAAATTCCAAACTATCGGCTACACCAACTATCCCCACAACCCACAATTAGTATTCATGGAAATGCCATTGATTTATTATACTATCGGTTGGCTACTTGAAGCATAGAAAATGAAATAATTAAATTCACTCTTTTATATCCTCCTTCCAGTACTGATGAAAAATGTGCCAACTGTCTGGCCCCGGGCGCTATTTACACTGGTAAAACATCAAGCAACGTATCAGCTCGTTGCTGGACAGATCTTTTCAATTAGCATTTTGAAAATCCCATTTAAGTTGCTGTTTACACGACTCCTGAGAGTGTTATCGAGTGGTGGGCTCAGACACTGATATTAGCCTCGCTACCAGAGGGGAACCCTTTGTCAGAGCATCGTTCTGGGACAATGTCAATTTGAGATACATCAGTGATAGGACGGGGTGCATTGTGTCTGCTCCACAAGAATCAACTTGCTGACCAAGTTTTTTAAACCTACAAACAGCAACATATCGATTATCCACACATAAAGGACCTTAATTAGATAAAATGCTTTATTATGACGGTTAAAACAATGACTGTTTCAGCCATGACGGGTCTTCAACAGGCTTTCAAATGAAATGAAAAGGAGACCCTGGCATGACTCTTTTTCACACATTCATACGCTGGCGTCTCCAAAATTGGGTAATTGGTACAACAGGTGGGCGACAATAATGAGCGTCATTCAGTAATTACTTCCCCAAGATGTCCAAAATATTTCCCTCCGGCTCTCTGGAGAAGTGGGCGAAAACAGTCTCCACCACAAGATTTGTTCCATTTTTTTTTTTCATTTCTCAGGGCATCTGATTCACTGATTGCTGTTTGGGTATTGAGAGATTTTCAAACTAAAAAATTCCTCCGAAATACCACCAACCCTAGCTTCAATTCCTTATTGGGTATTTTTGATTTGGCATCTTTTATTCTTATTCTTTAGACCTGCTATTGTGCAAATATCATGTAACTAATAAAGGCATTTTTTTTATCACAAACCCACAGACCCCTGCTCAGCTATGCTTGAGTAAGAGAAGTTTGCTCTTCCCTAAATGTTTGAAGATTTGAACCTTTACTCGTCTAGAGCACCAGCGTTTGTTTGTTGACTACAATCTCGAGATTTACCCGCTAAGCAAACCAAACAATATGTCAGATATTTTCTAAGAGAGTTGGAGAGGCAGTGGTTCAGTTTGTTCAGATGGGAATAGAATAGATGATACAAAGAAAATAAAGAAAAGAGAGTACACCTAGAGAAACACTTAGGCAAGGATCTCAATAAACAAAACAATTAAATAATCCAAACAGCTAATGTGGTGAGAATGCCCTTAATTTGACTCAGACTGGTCACATCAAAATGTGTAATAGCTACCTCGGTCCACTGTGCAAAATGTAGTAGCATCAGAATAATGGCTCTTTAATTGGGAGATATACTTACATTTTATTCTGTCTAATCTTTTTTATTGTCCTATGTCCATGTCACGTGACCGTCAAGTTTCGGTCTGTGAAACAAAACAACATGCTGGACATTTCTTTCATTATCAGTGTAAAGTGCAATATTTTAAGACAGTTTCTGCATTAAAATATGTTATGGTGCGTAACGTATATGTTTTATTTTTCATTATTTTTGCTCAGAGAATGTGTATGCTCTTTAGTTTGTTGTTTTTTTTATGAAGGTTTATCAAGGTTATGCCAAAAAATTGTTAAAATGCAACGATTTCTGTGGCAGTGTGTTGTGGTTTGACTCAGTCCACCCACAACACAAACAACCTCAAGACAATTTCAAGGTTGTTTGCTTAGTAAATAGTTATAGAATATATTTAAATCGAAATTCTTGAATTGAAGTAATTAAAGGACATTCTACAGCATGTACCACTTGTAAAGATTTGTGAAGTTTGTGTCTCTATTATTGGATGTTTCCCTTTCTGGACCCCAGTACCAATTTAGAGTCACTTCTAACATAAATAAAATAATAAATTCTTTGTGATAAATTATTAAACAAATGGTCTGGATACATGTCATTCGGTGACAGTTTAAAAGGGTTTCAACATGCAAGCCTGTGCAACTTTCTGTCATGTGAAACAACATTGTCCTTACGTTTCTGAGTGGCCTAGCTTGTCCTTACAAGGGAAGAAAATGTAAATACTGAGTGAAGAATGTGTAAAAAAAAATGCTTTCAATGCTATTGTATAATTTACTTCTTGTTAACTTGTGCATTTATATAAGCTGTCTCTTTATGTTTACACTGAGAGACAGCTTATATAAAACCATTGGAAAAACCCTCACAGCTCATTAACTCATAAATAACAATGCCAATGATCATTTAGGAGATTTAACAAAACTATTTTGTTCTGAGAGTGCTGCTTAGATAACTAGATACAACAGCCGGAGTGGATCCAGAAAGACTTTAGCAGAGAGAGATAATTGGGTAAAGAGGTTAGAAGTTTAAATGTATTGATTTAAAACTTCTGAAGAGAGTTTTTTTTTGTAGTTCAAGGTCAGAACTGAAGCACTGGAGGTGAGATGCATGGGTGGTGGAAGATCCTCCAAATGATAAAACATGTTCTAATTATTGTAGTCTGTAATTCTCTCAAGGACTTTTTCGTTTTTTTTGTGTGCCCCACTCATCTGACATAGATTCAGAGAATGAAGAACAAAACTCTTTGTGTAAGTTGACGAAACTCTGACTTGAAAATGTTGTTTTTTGACAGCAAAATGACACACTGTTTCTTTACCGTTGTGTTTCGCCACATTATTTTCTTGTGCCGGGTAAAGAAAGAGAAGCCAATTAAATACGTGACACATTGAGAGGATCATGATGCAGCTTAAGTTTAATTGTTGTCGCAGTTTCGGTTCGACACGTCTCTAACTAGAGGACTCTCAGCTTGCGCTCTGTTCAAATTAAATACATGCGTGATAACTTGTTTTTTTAACTCTTGATATCTGGGGACGTCTCTCTAAATGAAACCTCCATTTATCCTCACCTATAATGCGCTTCAGGTTCATCTTGTCATTTGGTAAAACCTTTGGGAGACATAACCCAATTTCTACTCATGTTTTATGAAAGGCAGGCTTCCGATATCATGAAATTAGAACATTGATAATAATAGTTGAATAATTCATATGCTTAAACTCTGGCTCTAGTGCCACCCTGGATTAATCACAGAATCGCTTTTTAAAAATACACAAAGAAAAACAAACAAATGACTCGGAGGGCTGCGACAAGGCGGCATCGAGAGCCCGTCTCAGTGAGATCCTCTTTGATCAGAAATAGACACTTCCTCTCCATTCAGCTACTTCACACACCATGATGAAGGTTGTGGTCTAATAATCTGCTATTGGGGAAAGCAGCCTGTCCCCTGCGGTGGCGGTTGAAATCTCTTGGCACTGGAGGGAGTCCCTGGAAGGCACTGAAAAGGAGCTGTCAAAAGGCAGTGTGGAATATTGTGAAATGACTAGTGGCCCATTTCAGGCACGTCTTATGTAGATGCATATTTGAAGTGCTCCAGTTCACACTCACTGTGCACTGTGCACACCGAAGATTGCCAGTGTGCCCTACCTGTGAATGGTTTGCTCTGAATCTGCACTTCTTTGGCCTTCCTGTTTTTCTCCCTAAATATGTTCAACCAGTGGTGCTGTTCTGTTCTTTTTTTTCTTACTGTTTAATAATGAAACAAAATGAAAAACTGAAAACTTGTAAAAAAGCGTACACTTACTTACCACATACCCAGAATAAACATATATTTTTTGCAAGACATATTGAAAGTTTCAGTTTCTTATAGAGTCTTTACTTTTCTATATGTTCAATTTTCAATTTGTGCTGTCAGAACATCGCACATCTTGTCATGTTTCATTAACACATTTAACACATTGTGTTAATCCTAACCTGGTTTCCGCCCCACAATTGCAGCTGGAAGTAGTAACAACGACTTGTCCAGAGGTTTCTTACAAATGTTGAAATGCTGTCTTGAACAGTGGTCTCTGGCTTGACAGCCTTCTCCCCTTTCTGTCACACCACTACCATCCCCCCAACCAACATTAAAATCAGATCATATACAAGTAATCCAAATCAAGGCAACTCAAATCACCCTTTCTGTGGTTTTGAGAAATGGTTGTGAAAAAGTTGAAAGGTGTGGTTCCCATCTACTCATATAGATGCTTTAATAAAGATCAGTGTTTATTCATGTATGTATTTATTTATTATTCACTGTAAAAAATGTCTGTAGAAATTACGGTAAAAAACTGTCAATAGCAACAGTAAAATACCGTAAAATAAAAAATTGTATATCACTGTAGTAAATACATTAAAGAAATGTATTTACACAAAGAATTACCGTAAATCAAGAAACAGTAAATAACTTAAATTTTACGGCCTTACTAAGTAGAAAATATGGAATTTACTGTGAATGTTATAAAAAGTTTGCTAAATTCACGGTAAAATACCGTAATGTCACAAGCGTGTAATTACCCTAAAATTGACGGTATCATTCTGTCTGAATTACAGATTTTGCTGATGTTTACGTTTAAATTTACGGTACAAAACCATTAAATCATACCATCATTTGTATAGAAAGTAGAATGTTAAAAAGTATGGTATATTTAAGCAATACATCATGACAGGCCGTGTTATGTGCTTATTATATCACAGTTAAGGGGCATTGTTCGGGCCGACACAAAGCACTTAATGCAATAGAAAACTATAAATGTTGTATTATTGTCAAAACACAGTGAATTAAGATAAGATTAACTTTATTGTCCCACAGGAAAACATAGGCCTACAACAATCGTTAGAGTTTATCATATAGAGTTTTATTGCAACATTGTTAACACATCCTTTTTGAATAATATGGAAGTCCATTTCCGCCACTTGATGAAAAAAAATTATGAGATACTAAGTCAAAATTATGAGATAGCTAAGTCATAATTATGAGATACTAAGTCAAAGTATCTCATAATTTTTGTCAAGTGGCGGAAATGGGCTTCCATAAAATAATAGTATATTTTATTTTATATCTTTCTTTTGTATAGTGAAAACACAATTTCTATTTTTATTTTATTCTTGTACATGTCCTTTTTTTATTATTTGTAAAACATGACAATGAAAACGTTGTTGTGTTTGTAGTTCTTCGTGTCAATAAAGCTTTATTGAATTGAGGAGAGAGACAGAGAGAACGACAGAGAGAGAGAGAGAAAGAGAGAGAGAGAGAGAGAGAGAGAGATGACGGCTGAGTTAACGGAAGCTAGAAATTTTGAATTTCAGTTCACCGCCATTTCTTCGCGCCCACAGGAGCAGTGTTTGTTGTTGTGACAGAGAGACAGACATACAGACACACAGCTAGATAGATAGATAGATAGATAGATAGATACAGACAGACAAGACAGACAAGACAGACAGACAGACAGACAGAGAAGAGAGAGAGAGAGAGAGAGAGAGAGAGAGAAAGAGAGAGAGAGGACCGCGAGTTAACGGAAGCTTGAAATTTCAGGTCACCGCCATTGCTTCGCGCCCACAGGAGCAGAGTCTCTTCTTCAGGTAAGCACATTCACAGCTCATTGATACTGTCTGATTAACGTTAGCTAGCCGCAGAGCCACGTTAGCTCTTATTCGTTGACTTTCAAGCAGAGGAGTTCAGGTAGCTATATCTTAAAAGTTGCTGGACATGTCACTATCTGCTTTTTGCCGAATAAAAGAGTCACTTAAGGGCTCTGAGAAGTCGCTAGCTACAGCTAACGTTGCTAATGCTAGAAAAATGTTTAGCTGTAACTTCTGTAGCAAGTCGGTTAAGACTTTGATAATGGAGAAACTGGTTTACTCTTAATAAAAGATGATACAAGGAAACTTGGATGTATTACGAAGGAAACATTTATTGACACTTGATCTAGGCGAATTCAAAGATAACATAACAAGTGAGAATGATCCCTTTAACACCTTAGCCATACAATTTTTTAACAAATAATTTCACCTTCTCCACAGCACGGTGCAGCTGGATAATGCAAGGCAATCAACTTTGCAGGAATGCGGTATGGCCAGTACTCTGATTCGTCGTCATCGTTATCAGCACTCATCTTCAGTGAGTACATTTAAATAGATTGGCTTCTGAACTGGTGCTGCCATTAAATGTTTTTGTTTCTTCATACCTGTCAAATACTTACATGGCCACATCAATAATTATGTCTCCCATATATGTCTACTACCCTGTTATCTGGAGTTCCTTAAGGGTAAATCCTCGGAACTATCCTTAAAAAAATCAAAATCACTGATTCAATGTCAAATCCAAAGGGTTGTGTGTTTTCAGCTGTAGTCTCCGCAGTTTCTCCCTCAGTCTCTCTCAATCTATTAGATCTGCTAAATCTGTTAACTGTTTTAAGCGCCTCCTGAAATCATATTTATAGGATGGCCTTTTTATGAGATTTTTTAAACCTACTCTTCATTCACCATTTAATTTTTTTTCTGTTCCAACTTCTTTAATTAATGTTTTGTTTTTTGTTGTTGTTGTTGCGGGAAGCACTTTGCAACAGTGTAAGTGCTATATAATAATAATTATCATTATTATCATTAACAATGTTTTCTTTGTTGTCTTTCTTTGTCTGGTTGCAGAGAGATTCATGCCAGTCCAAAGTAAACACGTGATTGAAGACTGCTCGTGAATTTCCAAGCAGGAATGATGACAACACCTGCCCAAAGTTCCAGTTTCCTTCACATTGTAACATGTCTGTATGAGACTCTGTCCCACCTGTCTTCAGTCAAGTCTGGACCCAATGACTCAAACACCAGTCTTGTCAAGGCTAATTAGAGGTAAGCTATGGTTTATGTCAGTGTAGCAAATGAGTAGATGCAAGCACTCAAACTACACTCAATCGATCTCCCTCAAGTGAACGGTGCCAACAGCTTCATACAAACATACAGTAGAAAAAAAAAATCAGTATTATGGACAGGATTCAGGATTTAGGCTGCAATTCGACAAGGGTGAAACAAATAGTGATGATCACTTAGTCCTGAAAAGTGGCTGTTTCTACTTTTCACACTAATACAATAAAATTAATGAAATACTCCTGATGACCTGCAAAACTATATTCCAGAGTGCTGGTTTCATTCTATGTATAGCTCATTGGAGCTCAGTTTAACAGCAGAAGGCTGAATTTATCTCTGTAGGCATCATGCTCAGGCACTGCATCAATCTAACCTTTGCTTTGTTTCTTTTTTCTGGCTGCAGAGAGGATCATGCCAGTCTACAGTGGACACCAGATGGACAACACATGAGTCTTCAAGCAGAACTGGTGACTGCTGAATGCTTTAAGTTCCAGTTTCTTGAACACCATCTCCATGTTAAGAGCCCTCTTCAGCCAAGTCTGGACTCAGTGACTCATTAGTGTTGATCAACACAGGGCAAGTGGCTCCTTTTTTCATGACGTTTATTTCTTCTACCATGGACTATCCTTCATATGTATGGACACACACTGTCTTTTGAAGATGTCAACACTGCCTTGTGAGTATACTAGACAAGTTCTGTTTTTCAAAGAGAATGTGTATATGCAAAGAGATGTTCTTAAAGTTTATCAATTATAGTCTGTACTTTGGTTTACAATGGGCTTAATTGGTTATTTCCTTTATAATTTACCATTTGCATTTGCTGACTGTAAAATCTACGCCAACAAACTGTAATTCCATGTGTGTTGTACCATATTTTTTACGGTGAAATTCTGGCAACCACAGCTGCCAGTATTTTACCGTAGTTGAACTTTGCAATAAAATACCTTAATATATCTTACAGTTTTACCGTGTTTTTTCACTGATGGACTGTAATTAGGTTTACAGTATATATGTTATTTTTAAAAGAATTTACCGTAAACAGGTTTATATGATAACTGTTATTTTTACAGCAAATTACCGTAAACAAATAACAGTTCTCTAATGTGAAATTTACAGTTACATTGTGACCGTATTTTCTACGGTAAAATTCTGGCAACCACAGCTGCCAGCATTTTACCGTAAATTCTACAGAATTTTTTTTACAGTGTTGATGATAAAGCATGATGAAAGATATCATAGACAACTGTCTGTACACACAAATATAGACACATTAACTTTGTGATGATTTAGTAACATGGACCTAGAAATCATTTTTCGTTAGGTATGGTCTGTGTGTGTGTGTGTGTGTGTGTGTGTGTGTGTGTGTGTGTGTGTGTGTGTTTGGATGTCTGGATAAGAAACAGTAACATAAATACAATTTAAGATTAGAAAAAAAATAAATTAGGGATGGTCAACAACTAAAACAACAATAACTTCATAATAGTATGGTAATAGACTCCACCTTATACCTGGTATACGCCCTATATAAATCTATATTCTGCCCGCTAGTGAATAGAAACAGACTTTTAATTTATAGACAGTGATCCTTTGAATGAATCCCAAATTCTAGAAACCTGATTTCTTAATTGTTTCTTTTACATGATGCCAGTTTTGAACATGTTGACTTGTTAGATCTCTTCCTATTGTTACTTGTTTTGTTAAGGGCAGACTGATGGCAGCCACCTGAACATACAAACCAGTATCTGCATGCATCCGTGCATTCGACTAAATGCAGATCATTTTCAATAAAAACTGCCCCACACCGATGGTGAGGATGTAAAATACCCACTGACTGACCCCTGCCTGGCGCACACACCGTGACGGCCAGACTCTCCCGTAGCCTATATATTCAGCTGTTTGGGAACATATAAGGCATGTAAAGGGCATTAACATTATGTAGGTGGCTGGCTGACGTGACAGTTTGTAATAGTGTTCTTTTTCTGTCGCTTGTATGAATAATTAAGCCCCTGTTAAAGGTTAAAATGCACTTTTACAAGATAATAAATTCCCTCCAAGGTGGATATGCTCTAGCTGTGTTATTTTTGTGTCCTTAACCATCCTCCATTAATTTTTAACCTGTAAAAATAGCTATTAGTTATCACCTTGTCATTTTTATTTCCGTTCTTTCACATGTGCAGAAATATTTGATGAGATTCTCTCCAGTTGAATTTAGAACATGGCTTATTCATTATACAGCTTTGTTTATTTATGTTATCTCATCTATTTATGAGTGACTAAAGTTTCTCTGATTATGTGTTGAATTCTGATTAGTCAGACCATGTTAGCATTTTTTTTTGCTTTGACCTTTAACAGGCTCTACAGGCTCAAGCACTCTCTCTCACTGAGCTGCACCACAAAATCTGCACGTGATCAGTGTGTGCAAAATAAAAGGCGTGAAAAAACTGCACAGTCATCATTTCGCTGCGCCTTTGGATACCTCAGTGATTTGAGGAAGAGGGATAAAGCTCCACCAAATGTCCATTGTGTGGAGGTGGAGAGAAGCAATACCTCAAAAATAACCTGTTGTTAGAGAAATTGTTATTATTCCATCCTCAGAAGTGTATCCAGTGGAAAGAACAATCAAGCAGGTCACTGTTAAAACATTTAGAAAATTGGGGTAAAGAAATGTCAAATAGCAAAATGACCTTAAAATCCTGTATGTCACCCTGGTCATAATGGTTACCTACCCCAAATCAAGAAACTGTAATTGAGTTGCCTTTTTTTTTTTTTTTTTTTTTTTCACCACCATCATATGAAGTATATGTATATGTTACACTGTGAAAATAAAACATTTTGTAAAACTGATGTTAAAACACTGTAATTTCACAAGCAAAAAATCTCCTGTATTAGTTTGTCTATAGTACAGATTTTGCTGAAGTGTATATTTCCATTTTTCGGTGTAAAACCTACCATCATTGCGGAAATAAATCTAAAAAAAAAAAAAAAAAAAAAAAAGATTTCAAGGTAAAACAACCTATTTTTTTTTACTATAAAGTGGTTTCTTTTATAAGTTAAACACTGAAATGGAATTAAACATTGTATTTAAATCTAAAGCTGAACAAATGTTTTTACAGAGATTTTGTTACATGAAGGGTGCAAACAAATGCCTCATTTTGATATATATGGGTGAATGTGTTTTACATATTCTGGCATTTTTTTCATATTTTAAGTTTGTTCATATTTCATTATAGTGTATAGACAATGAAGTACAGACATAGTATATTTAGATTTATAGCCAGAATTACTAATGCTAAGAAAATCTCTAAAAATTGTCCACTGATTCAGGAAATCATAATGTGTTTGACACATTCCCTGAAACTTTGACCGATGAAGCTGAAGTACATTGACACTGACTTGCCGAGCGTGTTCTGCAGTCCACAATGAGATCTCTGAGTGCTGCTATTCAGAGCATATAAATGCCTGTCAGTTCATTCCTCAATGATGTTCATCGGCTCTGCGCTCTGGTGATTGAAGGCAATGCAGGAAACAATTTCCTGGAAACAGTCAAGTAAGATCATTTGACTTGTAGAAGACCGCGGTCTTGTTAGGCTCCTCTGCTTGGCATTATCGGGCCTTTTCGACAGGAAATGAGGTTGATTGTTCAAGTTTCCTCACTATTGCAGCACTGTGACTTTTACTTCAGGGTGACGGCATGGAAATTCACGCCAAGGTGAAAACAAGCCATTCTAGGCTGCGGAGCATCTAATCACAGCCTTATTTTTGTTTCATTTTATATCACATTGGATTTGGCCTAATTTTGTAAATATCATCCGTCATTTTATTATGATAACAAAATGGTTAGTGCTTTCCATATTCTCAAGTGTCCACCTTAAATTTAAAATTAATATGTTATCAGTCCTTGTTTGTGCTTAAGATATTTGACATTTTTAGGGAAGTTTTCAGAGATTTACAGACATATAAAGAAGATTTCAAAGATCTAGCTAGAGATGGACTTGACTCACTTTCACTAATTTTGGACTATTTGCTGTCCACTGAAACACACATACGTGCACTCATACAGCACTCATAAGGTAAGAAAGACTGATTCGAGGTTGAAGAACCTTGCAAAAACAGAAATGAATGGTTCGAACATGTAAGAGTCCTTAGAGCTTCAATACAGACAGCAGTACTTACGAAATGCTCAGGAAATCAATGGCAGCTCTCTTTACAGCGCTGGAATTAAGTGAAATCCTCTGAGTTCACACAAATATTCAAAAGCAGATGGTCTGACGCTAATCTGGATTTCATGTTATTGCCTCGAGCCGCTAAGCGATGTATACAACAGAGAGTTTTCATGACAAGTTAAAGGAATGTGCCGGTGTCAGTAAGGATACTGTTGCACTTCCTCCCTCTCGTTTATTTCCTGCGCTCTCCGTCTGTCTCTCCATCGCTGTCATCCGCTTTTCTTTTTTTTCTGTCTCTAAATCAACTTCCACTGTCCTGAAATACGGGTTACCCTGAGGAGAAGGATAATTATTAACAATTAATATTCATAATGATGTCTCCGTCCCTGGACAGCCTTCACAGAGTCCCAGTCAAATGGATTTAGAATTCAATTTTTATTTTACATAATCCAATCAAAAATGTGAATGCATCCTCAAACACATCAGTCCCCCGGTGCTTTCAAAGCCGAGTCTGGTATTCTTACAGTTTGACATCCACTCGGTTTATTATCTTATACCCTGCACTTGGCTATATATATTAAAAGGGAAGCAAGGAGGAGAGTATCCAATCTACACGTTTTTAAAGAGTATCATCGTGATTTTCATTTAGGCACAGAGCTCGCCTTTGGAGGATTTATTGTTTTCAGTTTAGTCCAAGAGGTGAAAGGTCAAGTTGTAGAACGCTAGAGGATTGCTGTTATCAAGTAGGCTTCGCCCTCAGACACTCACGGCCGTATTTGCCTTATGCGGGTCCCGCAGCTTGCAGTACATGTTTCATGTTGTCTGTGTTAGAATCCGACTATACGAATTAACATCCTGTGCTAATGCTCAACTGATTCTGCTGCCGTTGCCTTGCACTGTTTATTAATCAAATATTGCAAAGCGGGGCTTCAAAATTTGCAGTGGAGAGCCAGAACTTCTACAACTCAGAGGCACAAACAAGCTCAGGAATTAAAGTGAAAACTAAATATTGTGTTTCTGAAAATTGAGTTACTGAATAATGAGGCGCCTGCACGCGTACATAGTCTGGAGGGATAATGTGAGTCCAGCTACGTTGAATAGGAAATTAGCAGACATTTTTCATGAAATAGATTTTAGGAGGCACACCGATGAGGCAGTGGCAGCAGCACAGAGAGAAAGAGAGGAACCAAGACGCTCAGAACGGAACAGGTGGAGAATGTGGCTGGCATTAAAGTAGCAACAAGGGTTTTTCTTTCTTTTTTTATGAAACAGTCTCCATTTGATACTGACACCTCTATAAAACCTATATTAGTTATAATGGTTATTCAGACTCAATGATTTATTGCATCTAAAACCAGAAGAGTCATTGTCTACATCTTCGCAGCAAATTGTATATTAACAAGTTGAAAAAAAAAAAGCAGGAGATTTTTCTCTCTGTTTATTTTTCTTATGCAGTATTTTGTGGTTATGGCTGAAACTGGGGCAGGACCAGTAATGAGAAAACAATAACAATTTACTGAAGAACAAAAGAAAAGTGGGAGTATGAATCAGGCTTATAATGTCACATTTTATGCTGCCCTTTGCTATCTACTATGCTAACATTATATTTGGCTGCTGGCTTTTAATTTGAATTATAATGCAAACTAAACTGTTAGCTGTATACAGTGGCGGTTCTAGACCAGTTTTAATAGGGGGCCAGGTTGGGGCCGGCTTTTTTGTTAGGGGGCACATACAACCCGTAAAAAAGGATAAATCCCTCATTCAGACAAAGCAGTGTTTACAATTTCAGCAATTTTGATTGGGTAGTAAACTGCTGAGACACTTTATTTCTGCCTTTCCCTTCAGAACAAAATCATAGCAAGAAATCTGTCATTGTATTATTAATGCAGACTCACTGTCAGGGGGGCCACAGGGGGGTCCAGACTCAGAGTTACGGGGGCACTGGCCCCTGTTGCCCCCCCCCTAGAACCGCCCCTGGCTGTATAATTGCATGTAACCCAGCTGTTTGAATGATAATACTCAAAACAAATTTTGCATTATTTCACCTTCGTCATTCTACAGTTAACATAGCCACACAGACACATTCCCTCGCTGCCATGCATGTTGTAAAAAGCTCTTCTCCAAAAAAAAAAGAAAAAAGAAAAACATCTCCAAAAGAAGTGAACACCTGGGGATGGAAGTACAGCTACTTCAATTACTGTAATTGAGGTGGCTGAAAGATTTACGGAAGCGGCGATTGCAGGTGCATTTTTGGGCCTCACTGCTTCCCTGAGATCCCGTGTGGCCTGTGTGACGTCAGTCAGTTGTCAGCTTTGCCATGCCTCTTAAACAGCACCACATGAAAGTGATGTCTGAAACAGTAATATTAACACCCACCCCTGAATCAAAAATGGTTGCTATGAAAGTGATGTTTTGTATGATGTCGGGCGATGTCCGTCTGAATTGGCACATGACGATGTCTACAGGAAAACATCGCGATGGACGATGACACCGTCGTTTATTAATTTGAGGCAGCGTGTCACCTCAGTGTTGTCGCAGGGCAGCAGTTGCATGTGAGCTCACCACTGTAGCCGCCACTGTTTCCCACCGTTGCTCTGAAAACGCCAACTGTCTCACCCTGCAGAGGAAACTGATGATATCTCCTGATACCACCAACATACATCCCTGGTTTGGAGAGGTGACCATGACCACTGAGCAGAACAACGCAGGAGTCGGGAGAAATTCAGTCTCAACATATTTTATTGTTGTAATTAATACTTAAATTATGTGACCGTGCATCTGCTTGAGTGGAGATTTTCAGTACTCTTTCCTCCACTGTGCACACATTGGTCAGATCAAGATGTATTCCGTCTTCATGAATGAAAGCACTACTTTTGTCCACAGGGGCAGCCAAAATCAACACAGAATGGATGTTTCTCGAAGCTGCTTTAACACAGCTGACTAAAAGTCCCCTGGTAATGACAGCCGAATGCACAGGTGCACAACTGTCGAAAGAATGCAATCAGTGTGGTGCATGGGCAGTTCATTACACACCCCATCTTTGTGTGATGTTTTTTGAATGGTCAGGTGTTGTGTCCATCACCCTCTGTCTGCAATAGAAGCCGTGTTATATGTTTTGAAGTAATTGGCCGAGGCTTCCTGGTGTTTTCACACCCTTTGCTGGCACTGACACATTTTCTCTTCAGACCATTTCAGCTAGCTTTTTTAAAAGCAACAGTGACAATTTGCAGCTGTTCTTTAACAAGAAAGAGAAATGTCCACGTGAATCTGAAGAGCACTTCACCGATCATACGCACAACACGCCACAGAGGATGGGCAAAGTGATTCTGGTGTGTCTGTTTGATAAATAACATGCATATCTCATGCTGAAATGAGGCGCAGAAGGCTTGGTAAACCTGACCTTTAGTGTCAACCTTTTATGTATTACTTCTCCTAAGCTGTCACTTCCATGTCAAGGTCTTTAATTCACTGTCAGTCTGGAACCTATTCCCTGGATTCCTGGTGAACCACCTTCTTCGGATGCGTACCATTAAAATGCCAGCGTTTCCTGTTTGAGTGCAACCGGCGACCTTTGTCACATGTCATCTTCTTTCTCCTACTCTGTCAAAGCTGTCTGATGAAGCCGCGAGACAAAACTCATCACTGAAAACAGATTTATTTTTTTTTACTGTATATTCACACCTGAATACTCATTTTGCCTGACAAAAGCTTGAGCATTTCTGTTTAGGCAAAAGTCATGCTCAGCAAAAAAAAACGCCTCTCACGGTATAATAAGCAGTTTATTATTTATTGTAGAACAATCGTGTCCCACTCCAGCAGCAGAGCATTGCCACTCTTGTAACTAAACGAATAAACGGTACAAATCTATTTGTAGGAGACGCATCATCAGTGGGGTTCATCGAGATGTCCATCTTTTTTAATCTTTGTTCTCTTAACCTCATGACTTGTTTCATTTCCAGCGTGTACTCAATCTCGCTCTACTTTGACAAAACAAAATGTTATTATTTTATCAAACAGTTACTCACTGCTGTTTAATTCTCTTTTCCGCCATTTTCTTCCCCCTCCCTCGCTCCTCTCTTTGGGGTTGATTAGACAGGAGAGGGCAAAGTTTGAATATTCAGCATGCCTCTGCTGTGTTTTGCATCAAACTTTTATCAAGACATAATTGTGATAAATGATGCATGTAATCAAGCATTAAATAATGCTAGAATATGCAACCTCCAAAGTTAAACTGTGACCAGCATGTCTGTGTCCTTCGTCCCCAGTGGATAGGTACCATCTGGCTCCGGCCATTACCACTGACCTGACGCCAGACTCCTTAGTGTGCAAGGAAGCTCAACATGGACCGGTCAAGCCCCTGCACACCTGACCACATGGATGCAACCTTGCCAGAAGTGTTAGGGGACAAATTACAGATTCAGGATCGCCATATCCTAAAGGTTACACTCAAGTGTGGGTAAGGCCTCCCCCGTATGTGCGGTATTGTTTTCCATGTTATTTTTTTGCTGTTGCTGATGTTTTTATAATGTTGACCTATTATACTTAAAGCTTTACTTTTGGTATTGCCTTCGGATATATTCTTATGCAGTTCACAAGAGAGGGTTTTGTAAATGTATTAACCGATACTGGATTTCTGGGGCAGATGGCGACACCAATATTAAGGAGAAATAAAATTCTAATCTTGACATATTAGCCAATGTTGTTGTAGAATATGTCCATAAACACAAGTTTTTTTGCATCTTATAAATTACCCAAAGAGCTTTTTTCCGCCTTATGTTCTGTGAAAAAAACAAAGTTTTCATATTGGCACACATTGGACATATACGCTGACATTGATACATCTGTGATGAGCCAACATTGGCAGATGATATCGGCCAACAGATATATTGGTTGGGCTCTGATTTTAACACTGTGAGGGGCTTGTTCTCGAGGAAAAGGCAAGGGAAAAGTCAACCTGTATTATTTTTATGTTTGTTTCTCTGTATTTGTTCTCCATTAGACAGTTTCATGGTGCACATTCATAGAGCAAACAAGACAGAGAGTCCCAACATCCATCCATTTTCCTCTGTTTATCCTGGGTTGGGTTGCAGTGGCAGCAGGCTAAGCAGGATATTCCAGATTTGACTTTCAACTCTTTGGAGGTCCAATATGAACCTATGACAAAAGCAATGGAGCACCTCACTCAGTATGGTGAAAACTGGGGCCCCCTTTTGGAGCCAGACCTGGGATATAAGCTCACCGCCAAGAAGCTTTCCATAAGAGTAACTAAATGCAACTGGGTACGTTGAAGCTATCACCCGGCATTTAATGTATTTCTTTCTGTATTTTGTTCTTATAGCTCCTACCAATGAAAAAAACGTACTCACCCAGTTAATTTCTGACATCTGGGAACGTGCTCTGACGGGGCAAGAAAAAACCCCACAATGATTAGCCAAAGTATTCAGAAGAAACTGGGAAAATTAATACCCATTATCACCGCGTGTCGTAATTATCAATCACAAATCACAGTCGGACATTGGATTTTAACCAGTTGAAAAGAAGTTGTAAGGCGACAGAATGACACTTTTAGTTATAATTTGATTTATAGACACATGAACGAGCCCTCTTTGAAATAGCATGCTACTTAACTAGTCAACTCAGGTCAGCTTTTGGAATGGTTTTCTCATTATTTGGTCATTCTGAACATTTCAACCATTGTTTTTCTTAGGAATAGGGTTCATATGATACGCTGTGATTTTGATTGACACATTTTTTTTTAAAGGTTAATACATTCCAAAATTAGCTACAGCGCACATTAGCGGCCAAACTTCCTGACAAGAAAGGTCACAGAATATATTTTATATGTTGTCAGGTTTTAAAGCGATTATATTACTAGATGTCAGTATATATTGCATACTCTGTGCTTTATCTAAGGCTGTTTGAATTGATTGAAAGTGTCGAGAGAAGACATAACAAAGCGTTAACTTAGTCGGCCTCGCAGTAACATAAAGTTGTCTTTTCAATTCGCCTGTGCGGTCAATAAACTGCGTCCTCCTCGAGCTCTGCCGCTCTCTTCTGTATGACTGTCATGTCTGTCTCACACTCCTCTCTAAACCTTCCACCTGCCTCCCTTCAAAGTGAGATTTTTATTAATGCACAGTACAGTCTGGGAGCTGTGAGTGTTGTTACAGATAGGGCATGTGTAAAGCTGGACTGATGGCAGACGAGGATGTGTTTCTTCTATGTTCTTTCTTTTTCTTGTGTCCCTGTGAGCCCGCTCTCTTCTTTAAGCCTGTAAGTCCCTTCCAGGCATCACTGTCTGCATGCGTTTTGGTAAAAAAAAAAACGACAGCAGCTTGGTGGTCCATGGGGTGAATTGTGTGCTCTCTTACCTCCTCCTCTGTGAGGTGATAATGTGCTTGGTCAAACACAAAGGAGGCAGGCCCCAGTTTTGCATGGAAAGGTCTACATTATCAGTTGATTAATGTAGGTTCCATATTTTCCTTTCCTCCTTTTATTACAGCTACATGATATCGAGGCAGATTGAAACTGTGGTGTTGTCGAAAAACAAAGATTAATCTAGTCAAGTTGCCAAATACAGATTTGTTGTTCTGGACCAATATGTTGCACAGGCACGTGTACATCGTGTGCCTTTTCTAATTTATCTGCTCAGTGGCCAACAGTAATGAAGCTTAAGTTCATCCAGTAAGGCCACATCACCCCAGCACTTTTCACACAGGCCCGTTATGACCTCCAAATCATTTAACAAATCTGTTTGTTTCAATCTTTTCCTGAGGCTGCTCCTGAAATAATCATAACTTCTCTGTCAATATTTATACAATATAAAATACTCATGCTCATCATATTCATGATCCTTTTCTGTGAGCTGATACATGCCTCCAATGCCAGTACGACCATCATTTCTTAGCCAAAATTCTAGCAATTTAGTAATTTTAGCGATTTTAGCAATATATTTATAATACAAATACCTGCAAGTTGCGGATTTGACATGCAGGTGGAGGGAATTTAACTGTATGTGGGTAAGACAATGGAACTGATGGTAGACTGCAGTTGAAGTCCTTGACACCAGTTTTGGGCGCGATCACTAAATATGTGCTTGCATATTTTGAGTTATCATTTGACGACCCATTTCTCAGCAGCCAAGGTTCGAAAACAAACACGAAATTCAATTTGATACATACTGTAAAGTGCCTTGGCCATGAGTCAAGAATTATAGCCCACAAATGGAGGGCTTGAATAATGGAAATAACAGGTAAAAATAGCCCAGGGTTAAAGTAATTAACCTGGTTCAAAACACTAATTAACATGAAACACACTGTAACTGTGAGTCTAATAATCACAACCACTGAATATAAGCCCTTGCGGTAAATGTGTTTCATCTTCAGTGCATCGCTCTGCAGGCAAGCAGAGCAGTCATGAGTGATGGAGGCAAATGCAAGAGAATTCCAACTTTCCACACTGTTTTTTTTTTCTTTTAAACTCACAAGCGCAAGCAAACACATATTCCTTGAAAACAAATAATATGAGACATTTTTTTGGTTCAGAATGTAGCATTTCATATCTTGCTTTATGAACATTTTTGGGTCAAACTCATTTTAAATGGGAGTGCTAGGGGAAAATTAGCGATAGCATCAAAATATTATTTTTTAAAACACTAAGAAGGCTCGACACAACATGAAACTTTGCTCATAGTATCACCAGGGTCTCTACACATGAACACGAGCATTGAGAACATTGTTTGTGTACACAGAGTTTACTAAAAAGAAGGTTTCTGGACAGCTCACGTTATCAGATGTTTCTTTCGCTCACCACCGTCGTGCCAGTAAGAAGTGTCGACTTCCGAATGCAGTGTAACATGAAGGACAGTTAAGGTGGACCACTCCAAAAGGTTAGTTCCATTTAATTGCGCGGATAATTCATTGGTTTGTTGTTAGCCATAAACAATATTGACCTTGAAGTTGAAAAAGGAACCTCATATAAGAACCAATACTAAAATCAAAAACCGGAAAAGTCACGTGAGATATCGCGTGGATAGTTGTTGCCGGAAGACAGTAGCGTTCCACCTTAACTCTTGTCCATGTTAAGTTGCATTCAGAGATCGATACTTCTCGGCTGCCATGACGGTGGCTTGCGGAATAATCATCTGCTAAGGTGAGTTGTTCAAAAATGTTGATGCTATCGCTAATTTGCCCCAAGCACTACCATTTAAAATGAGTTTGACCTGAATACGAAAATACGGTAAATCTTAAAAATCTTTTGTCATAATTATGCTTTTACACAAAGGTTTGACTCATATACATTCACAAAAAAAGCCTAGGTTGCATTTTGGCGAGAGTTTCACTTTAAATGAAATGTAATCATTTTTGAAAAGTTTATTTTTTTACTTATAGTTTTTACTTCCTTATTTTAGATAAACCTCCTGGGTGTTTGGCAGGAACAGCAGTATCCCTAACTATTCATTTTTTTGCATGACAGATGGTCAAAAAGGAAAAAGCAAAGAAATAATAAGCACTTGGATTCAGTGTGTGTACCTTGCTTGGGATTAGCAGTCAGTTACAGTCTCAAATGTGTGATTTTGCCAGTGTCGAGAGTGAGATATCTGTATTGAAAGCTGTCTCATCAGCCAGCATGCAACTTTCCCCCACTTATCTCAGGCTGAGACACAGAAGCCCCGGACATCTAATAACTTTACACCAGATAGTTTGTGACTGTGACATGAGTCTGGTAAGCCTGTGTGCTTCCCTAACATGACCATTATGTTAATTTTATTCTAAAGAAGTTTGGTGTCAAAGAGTGCTTTTGACAGGAGGGAGATCTCTATTTCAGCAATATTGCTGAGCATGTGAGTGCTCCGACAGTTTTCAAGTGCTAGAAATTGGAACACAGAAAACAATAAGACAAGGTTGCACAATGTGGTGTGGAGAAAATGCGACTCAAAGTGAGAAGCAATCCAAGCACTGTTTTGTGAAATTTCTTTTAAGGAAAAAGATGAATTTGTCAGTAAGTTCTCTTGCTTTTAGCTCTTATCAGCACCCTGCTGAATGATAGACTCCAATCACCTTTTTTTCCCCTCTTTTAAGTCTACTCATGTCTAATGCACAGCTATTTTTGCTTCCCCAAACTCAAAGACAATAAAAACCCAACAGAATGGCTACCAAAGGGAGGTTCCTTGCAGTATTAGTATGAGGTGCAGATCTTGATGCTTATGCATTTAACTAATGTATTGATGTATGCCTGTCAGTAACTTATATGTGTGTCTGACATGGTTTTATAAAATAAAAGTATGACTATGACAGCCTATGTTATAAAATCCTTAAAATGGATCTCTCTTGTTAAAAGTTTCAAAAGTTTAAATAAGTCAAATGATTAATTGTTTGTCTTTTTTTTGTATTGATGGACTAATAATTTCATCTCTATTCTCTAGTTTCAGCTAAGGTGATTGGCTGCCTTTCTATTTTTGAGCTCCACAGATAGATATAAGACTCCCTCGGTATAATTATTAAGACATACAAAAACTCTCTAATGTGTGTCTACTGTGGATTTTTCTCAAGTATCCACATCATGTATGCTGAACATTAGACCAGGATTGGCTTACAAACTCTTTGTGATGTCACAAACAATGCTTGGAGGCCATCATCTTAAAATGAGATCAGATCTCTGAGCGATGAGATAATTCACATTTTCAGCAACGAACGTGCAAACGTTAGGAACGTCCCAACTCATCAAATGCTGACACTTTGGGATGGCGACAGTCAGTGTTTGACGAGTTGAGAATGAGACTCAGTAATCAGCTTTCTTACAAAGTTGACCTTTTAAACACCAGAACATTAAAAACAAAAAACATTAAGAATGTTATACTTTTTGTATATAACAGGCGATGATGAATTCTTTAACCACAGCCAAAATTGTTCCCTAACCTCAACTAAGTAGTTCTGTGCATAAATTTAACAAAACCCGAGGCATGGCATTGGCAGATCAGCAGTTTTTAGAAACGGTAATTTGGGACACATTTGGAAAGCACTTCCAAACAGTGTCATCCTGCTGGTAAATGCCCAAATGGACTGTGCCATTTACCTTAGTGGGCAAAGCACTTTTCAAATGTGTCTCTCATTCAACCATTCAAACACAAGTTGCCCTGCGAGGTGTATTATACTTAAGGACATCTCCACATGTGGACAGGAGAAGCCGAGGATCAAACCGCCCATCCTGGAAATAAAAAGGAGTCCTGCCGCCCCAGGAGGCATCAAATCTGTCTTACCACAATATCTACTATAAATTAAAATTAACTCAAGTATGTGCTGTGTAACTCTGTGGAGAGTTGTGCAGTCTGCCAAACGAAGACCATCTTTCTTTAAGGATCCTTGGCAGTTGCAGCACAGATTTTTTGAAGGTGCTGGCTTACATCCATCACAAACTGCCTCCACTGATTCCTGGGATTCAATTAGAGCTACTCTCTGTAGTTTAGGGTTTCAAATGTAAATTAAAAAATAGTAAATATTTACGCGGCACCTGCAACCAAAGCTGAATGTTTCCCTTTGTTAATATACAACATCTCATTTCTGATGCAACAAGGATCCTCAGTGCAGCCCTGACATTACAGTCATTTGGACTTGGCATATGTGTTAAAGACTAATTAGTGAGGAAAACACTGTCAAGATGCCATATGGTGGGAAAGACAAAGCAGCTTGCAGAGGTCTGGTGCCACCCAGTACCCTTAAGAAATTTAAATGCTGGGAAGACAGTCTGTGTCTAGTATCAAGGTGCACTGTATGCAAATGAGGTCAAATATGATCAAAATTTTGACATTTCTGTTTCACAATCACAGACAAGGAGAGAAGGGGGAACGGCAGGGTTGATAAGTGGGCTCGGTGTAAATGTCTCCATTATTGTCAGGTTTAAAACAAATTTGTTTTAAGCACCATCAACCATACATTAGAGCGAGGAAAAAAAACAATTGACATGCTCAATAATCTGAACCTTCAGAGCACGCAGTCATTTCTCAGAGCTGTTCTATAGATGAGAGGGCAACGCAATGGGTCAGATGGATCTCAGGAGATTATGCTAATGTTTGAAAGAAGGAACAGCAAGTCTCGTCCTCAGTCAGCTGAGACAAATCCTCGTGCAATGCCACATTATATAACTGTTCCAACCTCTTTGACTTTCTTCATGATTGTCTTGTAAAATTACTGACAGGGAGTGAGGAAAAAGTTGAGCTTGGATCTGGAAAAAAAAAAAAGAAAAAAGGAGAAGATGTAAGCATCAACATGTTTACATCATACACCTCAAAGGGGCTGTTTACCCCCTCTTCAAAAATCAGTGACATTTTGAATTTTCTATAGTAATGGCACCATTGAGCTCATGATACATGCGATAACTGTATTACAGCCATCTAATATCTAAAGTGGACACGGTGGGCACAAATGATGGTACCGGTGAGCTCTAAATCTCAGACTCACAGTTTTTCCTGCTTTGTGTGGCATTCTTGTTGACAATCAGCTCCACCAATGCTTGCTTTAATTTTCATCCTCTGTCACTTTATGCTGTGATGTCCAATTAATCAGAGTTAGTTAAATTCTCTAATCAGTACACTCATTCTGAATGCAGAGTGCACTCTATTTTGAGTGCAGGTTTAATTAAAAGTGTAATTTTAGTATAGGTCATTAATGTTCGGAAATCATTTTCATCAACTGTAACTCATTTTTAAAAATAAAATACATTCATCCGTCTAGAAGTAAGTGATGAGGGGAGCTAGGAGCCTCATTTCTTTCAAAATCCAGCTCCTCGCTCTAATCTTCCAACAAAATATGTGTTAAAGTATGTCAGGAATATAGGGAACGTAATTGTTGTTGGTGCATTTCCTCCAGGGCAGAGTAGTATTTAGTAGTTTATATTTCAGCTAGCCATCTAATAAATCATACAGGTTGTTTTTTCAAGTTTAATAGATCACTGGTTTCAGTCATGTTTGTTTTACCTTCCATCAGTCACATAATGTTGCATTGTTCTATATGTGTGCAGCGTGGACATGTAATATTACTGTGCCTATATTTTGAAGCCTTTACTCTCTTCTAGTTGACATTCATACTGTAACTGGAAATGAGATCAAACAAATTCAAGAGTGATATTGAAGAACTTGTTTGCAGTACTGTGATTCTTGTGACTGTGGTTTTTTACTGGTTTGCGTAAGTATCACATTGAGAATCCTATGTAATGGATACTGTATGAGTGTGAAAAGAGAGACTTTTTAAAATGTACTGCCAAACCAGTTACTAACTAGACCTCTAAGATGGTTTTCCCAAAATCAGTGTGTTAATTGATCATCTCTAAAAACATAATACCACTCAAGCTTGAAGTCATTCAACATTAACATTCCAAATTAAGATTTTATGCTGCCTTCCAGCCGATGTAGGAGGTCAGAATTTCCCAGTTGTAACTTCTGACCTCAAAACGTTCCAGGTGCAAGAAAACAAATCTCTCTCTTCGGTAGAAATACGAACAATTGAACCTTTAGCATTGCAGCCTATTTGCATTGTAATCTAATTAGAGGAGTATAAATGACACAGGAGTTAACAGACACCATCCTTCATGGAAAATTACAGCATCTTCATATTTGGATATTTGTCTGGATAATTCATTCACTGACCTAATATACTGTAAATACTGAAGTCTACAAATAAATCCTATCCCTTTCCCATGGGACTGAATTTCAGTGGCATTTTTATTGTATGTTTTCGAATAGAAAGTCATATATAAATGAGTTGACTGGAACACAGCGTAAGTAAAACTCAAGATCGTGAATGTATTGTGCACACGTGTTCTGCAGTGGAAATTACAGGGTAACAAGTTTTTTATTATATCCATTGAACATAACCAATTGTTTGAAATAAAAATATTTATTTCAGTGGTGCTTCCAGATTCTGAATGACACTGCAGCCTATACAACTGAGACTATGAGTTGAAATTAACAGTTTCAATTGGGCTCACAGACAGCACAATAAAAATCATTATTTCTTCAACCGAAGGCCCCTTATTGTAGTTTAACATAGCTTTGATAAAGTCATTGCCCCTTTAAAGTAAAAAAAAAAAAAAAGATTAAGGAGTAGCTGCTATTGCTCAACCCCCTCCTCTCTCGTTCTATGTACTGCTGGTCAGAGAAAAAGGGAAGACAAGAGTCAAGAGTAGAAAAGCATCGTGCTGAGGACTGCGCTAATGACATGGATGTAGAGGGGACCCCCTGCCAGTGTGGACTACAGTGATGACAGGAGACATGAGAGAGGACCAGCAGGCCTTTCAAGTTTTGAAGGGAGAGTTGATGCAGCTACTGGCTGTGGGCAATTGTACCGTCTTCGAATCTCAGCTGTGCAGCTCAGCTCTTTCTCATTTAGAGGACAGAGCGTGCACTCGTATCTATGAGAACTGCTTGCCTTTAGAAATCTTGTTTCTGCTCTAAACCCCTCGCTCAAGTTTCCCTACCATTTGGGGTCAAGAGTGGTCCCTTGCTAAACAACTACTAACATGTTTTTACAATGCAAAAGTATCCATTTACTCTCCAAATCCACAGAAGCCTTTATACAGTAAATAGTCTCAGCACAGCCTGAAACACTTTAACGGCTTATAGAATGTACAGTCTTTATCTAATTTAAGCAATGAGAATTCTATTTTATTGCTATTCTATTTTGTTGCTTTTGGATGAAAGTATCTAAAAAGAATACAAGTAACTCTGAAAGATGAAAGGTGTTTCATCAGCCAGGGGGAGGTGGAACTTTCTCACCGCACAGAAGGGTTCTGTAATTATTCAGCGAAGTTGAACACGAACCAGACGATGTGCAACAATCTCTAAACCCTCCATGGTCCTCCACTTTGAAAAGAATACAGTTCAAACAGTCGAGAGGCATCGCTTTAACCTTGCGGCCATGAGGTGGAGAGACATGATTATCACTTTGGCTTGACTTTCCCCTCCAACTCCTTCATGACATACTCCTTCTCCTCCACTTGAAAGCGACCTAACTTTTGTTGTGAAGTAGGGGCATTTCAATCCAGGAATGTGTTTAGACAAACTGTGAGTATAACAAAATGGGCTATTTCACACATTTTCTGCTGGTCTCCTGCCCTCTGAATTATCCTTTTTTTCCCCTGCATGGCATTGAACAGTTCTACAAGTGACCCCTTTTAAGGTGTAATGTGTTAGTCAGTCAGGTCGTGCGAGACCTTGCTCGCCACTGAAAGGCGTGCATTTGAATTTTATGAACTGCGTGTTATTAAAAATGCATGACTAGTATATAAAAAGCTGTCAACATTGCAGCACCCTTCGGTCTTTGATATTTCTATCTGAAGAGACTAAAGCTCCATCAGTTATTTTCTCGGCTGTAAACGCTTAACTACACAATTGTTACAAACAATCGCGCAATCACGCCAAGGCATGCGCGGCTGCATAATAACTTTTAAGAAATGTGTGCATTTAATTAGAACAAGCAAGAATCGGACAAACGGACAAAGGAATATCTGTTTAAAGGTAGATTAGACCTCATCACCATCTGCTGTAACAACAGTAGCCTGTCATATGAATGGATGAGTCGTTGCACAGTGTGAGCTTTGAGGAATAATCGATCAAGTCCTGTTTTACATTCAAACAGATCATCAAAATGAGATGTGTAGATCTATTCAGAACACTGATAATTTAATGGACATAAGCTGTTCAAACAGCTACTCATGTATGTCTTTTAACTGATACATGAACATGCTTTCATTCTGGATGTGTGCGTATGCTGGACAGGTGCACGCTGCACGAAGCGGCTCTTTTCTGCAGGAATAAATTCCAAAATAATAATCCTTCGTGCAATATTTACAGCATGCTCTGTCTACCCATTTCTGTTTCTTTGACAAATTCATTTTTAGTTCATCAATTTTTAACACCGTATAGCCTAATACGTCATGCGTCCAGAAAAATAATCTGTGGTTGTTCTTTTTCAATCCTTCCATTTTTGTTTCCAGAGAGCGTTGCATTACTATGAGAAATGAGAAAAATGACCCGATGCTGGCAGCGTTCACCGCTGGGAAAGAGGAAACTCTTCCACATTGGCTGCACTGATAGCAGTGATTTGTTAGTAAAACTGAACTCAACACATGGCATTCATCAAGGTGTGCAGAGCAGTGCCGCAAACTATAAATTAAACTGGCCTGCATTACCACTGACCCAAGGAGGCTGCATAGTATTTATTTAATCTGGTAAAGGGCAATGTCAGAACCGTGCTTATTAACTTATTAACCACTTGCATACATGTGTGGCTTTTCTTTTGTATGGTTAGTTTTAGGTGGGATGCAAACCCCAATCTCCCTGCAAGAGGGGTAACTGTTAAACCTTACAGTATAGAGCTTCCAAGCCAGCTGTTAAATTTGACACATTGGGAGTGAAACCAGGTGTTTCGCCACATTTGGTGTAAGGAGCTGCTTCATGGCAACAATTATTTTCAAGTTGAACTGAGCTGTTTCCTTTTTTGTTCAGCCCCGCCTGTCATACGTAGTAGCAAAATGTATCATTTGCATTTAACCACGCATATTGTTGTTACCTTGCACTGTTTAATTTCACGTGTTGAGCTATAACCTTACAGTTTATTACACATTTTAGCACTGTGAATTATGACCTGTCCTTAGTGTGAACAGTGACCTCGCTGATTTATGAAGTGAGCTAACATAATCATAATAGCATGAGCTGAGTAGTCAGCTTTTGTTATAAGTATAAGTTATTTTGCAGATTACATGCTCCATCAAAGTCAGAGTGGTACATTTTCTAATTAATTCAATTCATCGGCCATGTGGTGTAATGCACTAAAGTATCAAAAGTACTATACATGTCACTTTTATTGGTACTTCTTGGTATCGCAAGAAAGTGACATTTGATACTGAACTACATTTATTATTAGATACTTCACGTTTACCAAAGTTTTACCACAGCATCTCCACTTCTACTCAGGTCTGACTTGTGTTTTTTACAACAGTGCAGTTCCACATGTGGAAACAGTAAGAGTCAAGTTGTTCACAGATCAATCTGAACCTCAGAACTGATTCAGGGCTGTGGGTCAGTCCAGCTGTTTTGGAACAGTGGATCCGCAAACACCTGAAGATAGAAAAAGGTGCTTCGCTAACAACCCAGCAGTCAGTAACATCTTTCTACCTGCATGTTCTCCCTCCCTAAACCCCACAGAGCGGTGCATGGCTGAGTCCCCTCCATCCATGTTCACCTCCTCCAGGCCATGGAGAAGGCTTGTCTAGACTGCTGAGCCTTGCCACGGGTTGATAAGGCACACAAGTGTTTTTTTTCCCATTGCCTATGACAATAATGAGAATGCCTGATGCAGAACAGAGATGAGATGCTGAGACATAATTAATTGTATTTCTTTGTATAGAAGAGTTTGTTTTTTCTTTGATTTGTTCATGTTGGTAAAACAGAAATTATGTTTGTGTGCTCTTTATCAGTTGCATAATTTTCAGTACATTTACTTTTTCACTCAATTTGAGTTTATTTTAATACAAAACATTGAACTTTTTTTTCTTCCTAGTTTATCCATGGTTTTTTTTTCATATCGAGTTCTTCGTAAAGCCTTAAAAGGTTCTGCGGGAGGACCTCAAGCACCCTTGCTTATTGCAACAACAGATGTTTTGCTTTGAGGTCAGATTCCAAAATCTAAAGTGCAAGCAACAAAAAGCAGGCAAAGGAAAGTCTAAGAAAAAAGGAACAAAACGTAAGGAGCAATACAAAACTGAGCAGAACCCGAAGCCACAGATGAGGAGCTGGGAGCAGGCACAGGAGACGCAGAGAACAAGGACAAACCAACCAAGAATAAAAGTAAAATACACAAACAAATGAAACACAGGTGCACACAGAAAATAAAACTGAAAAATAACCAACCATAAAACCAAACCATGACAGGTTTTAGCTGTTTTCATCAGTGTGTTATGGCCATTTCATTGTACATATGTATTTAATGTCTAATGTGTGAAGTTAAGCTAAGTTTGGTTTGGGTGAAAGAATACACGGCTTTGACATGGAAGTGTGAGGTTTGTAAAGATGAGTGCGAGATGATGCATTTCGTTTAGAGTTTCAGGAAAGGGAGCAAAATCTCAAAAAAAGTGTCATCGCAACTGAACAAAACTGTGTGTTACGTTTATTTACTGGTGGCAGGTCACACATCAGGTTTTTAAACGCTGCTCTTTGAAAGTTTTCATAATCTCATTATGTAAGCAGAAATCCCTCACCGAGGATTTAAAGAGATGTGCTGCTGTGTGATTAAAATTAATTGGTTGTACTTTTTTGTATCTGTTATTCATCTGTTACATTTATAAGACTCTTATTTGAGCAACAGGCACAGGATGACTGAAGGAAACTGGATGTAGAACAGGTAACATGATTGTTTTGCTCTTCACAAGGCCGTATTGATTATTACATAAGGGTTCACCACTCTTGCCATATTTATGGTGGATTTCTGAAATCAACCAAAAAGCATATAAATGTTGCTAAATGAGTAAATTGTTCAGAGCAGGGCCAAATTATTTTGGACAGATGGCCATTTGCAGACCGTTAAGTACAGCACGTCTTAATGTCAAATATACTTGTCTTGCCATCGCAAGAAATAGTCTGACAAAAATAATGTAGACATGAGCAAAAAAAATACATTTTTAATATTGATTTATAGCAGAAAAAATTGTTAAATGTCAAGCAGGAACTATGTCTTGGTAAATAAATGGACCTGAGAAATGCAAAGCACTCAGACTTAAGTTCTATGACAGCACGGTGCTGATCCACTTTGATCTCTATGATTCTGACCTGCTCTGATTCATTGGAGTTGTAATGCCTCCTATTAACACATGAATATTAAAATGTTCATATTCTGAGACGGAGCTGAAATAGGGGCTGAAAATAGCAGGGGCGAGAACATTTATATGTAGAAAGCTACACATTACAAAGACAAATTCAGGAGCTGACTAATTGAGGCAATGTAATTCGTCAATTAAGCATAATTTATTTTCCAAGGCAGCGCTGTCTTCCTCTGATTCAAATATAGTTCTTTATGATAAATTCAATCAAATGGTACTTTGCAGTTAAACACGAGATATAATGCTCTCATAAAAAATTAAAAAGACAAGAAAATTGTCATTTAAACATTCATCTCAGTGACCAAATATGGTTACGCAATTAAGTTAAGCTGTAAGTGATTAATGAGACACGACGGAGGAGTCGTTCCTTTATGCAGGAGATTCTGCGCTGTAGGTTCTACAGTGATCAACCAGCGTGACACAATCCTAAATACGTAATTTACTGATTCAACTTACTGACCTATCATCCACTACTTCCTGTGTGACAGACACCAATCTTTTATTTTTTTTATTTTTTTTTTTTAGGAACCGGTCCTGCCAGTGTGCATGGAAAAATGGCAGAGCTTAAACTGCCTTATTGGCATTAGAACAAAGGATGTCAGGTTTGGCAACGATATGCTTCCACATCAGAGATAAATGCCAATGAGGCTTATAATATTTTTAAAGACGTGTCTTGCGGTGACATGTGCCGAGTAAAATCTTATAGTTTTTGCAACCGACTGTCAGAGGCAGATATCAGATGTCAGAGGCAGATGGCGCACCGAGCGTGATGTATATTAGCTGTTTGTCACAGCTTAAAAAAATATTTACCCTGCAGAATAAATCATCAAGAAGCTGCCATTATAAAAACCCACCGCAGAACTTTAGTAGAGTGATGAAAATGGGCATATCTCAATGAAAAGTGAACAACAGGGACATAATTAATATACTGAACAAAAGTTTTCAGAGCCCACAAACTAAGCCTCTTATGAACTTATGTAAATGAACATGTCTCTCCTGCAAGGATAGAGACTGACATTTTTCATTTGTGTTCGTAGTGTTTTTTAGGTTTATGGACGTATTAAAGGCTAAGGGATTCCGCCACCATAAATCACATTAAAAATTTTCATTTTTCAAATATTCTCAAAAGTTGAAGAGCTTATCTGCACTGCTGAATAATAGTTTTTTTTTTTTTTTTTTTTTTTAAAGTACGGATATTTTGTTAATAAAATCTCTGGGTTTCCATTAAGCTGTTCTGTAGTGAGGAGAAAAAAAAAACAAAACAACTGAGCTTTGTTTTTATTTACTTTTTATACTGTATATTGCACACAGCGGGGGAGAACAAACCACAGGGCGACTGGTGGGGAAATAAAGTGAAATAAGAAAAAAGTTTGTAAGAGAGGAGAGGAAAAACAAAAGTCTTATGTGTGTGAAGAGAAAAAGGGGAACTCAGAGACGTGGCATGGAGCCAAAGATCCTGAAAGACTCCCAGCTGCATATCGGCTTCCAGAGCAGATCCCATTGGACAACAATGATCCGACCGCAGGATGGTAACAAATCTGCTCATTGGAGACTGTCATGGTGACCTGTGGGCTAGGTGACCCACGCAGTCAATGGATCAAGGTCAAGTGTGTGAGGAAAGGAAATAGGATGAAAGTTGGTGTCATGGTGCGTGTGTCTGTGTGGAGCGCGTGTGTTTGTGAGCCTGGAAGGTAATCCCAAATGTTTTTAATTTTCAATAGCGTGATGATTTTTTTATCTTTATCACAAGAAAAGACAAGACATTAATACACTTTTGAAAAGCATAACTTTGCCATAACGTGCTCATAACATAATGTTTCTGAAGAATGCCTGGAACGTGTATCTTAATAGTCAATAAATATCGTTCTTAGCGTGCACATGTAAAACACCCAATTATGTGCTGTGCCTGATTAAGAGCATTAATCTTCACCATATCATGTCTCTCACACACACCGAAATAAGAAAGAAATGTGAACCTTAGAACACTGCCTCAGCTCCACCAACCTATCACCTCGTGGGATATTTCAAACGGACATAGTTGACATGGAGCGTCATTTTGTCGTCGCTCTTAGCACCACTTTACGGGTTTTGCATGTTGAGCGGTGCACAAACGCGTTCTTACGACTTGCCAGACTGTGATGATATGTGCTGCAAATACTAATTATTAACTCAAGAGCTACACATGGCCCAGTTTCTGTATGCCATTATTCACACAGAACAACTCTGACCAGGATTTCTTCACAATACGACTCTGCTTGTTTATGTTTGGGTGCTTTTTTTTTCATGTGTCCCTTTGTAGTTCACGGGGAAATTGTTGCTCTCTCTGCTGCTCACTTCCCCTACAGATGGCAAATAAGATCTGGAGCCCTGTATCATTGAATGACAAGACCCATCAGAAGCAAATACTACAGCCACAACAATGTCTTTCTCATTAGCAGTAATACTATCGCTGCTTGCAGCATCAAAGCAGCATCAAAGCAGCTCCAAACATTTGGGACAAAGAGTCAGTCGGTCTTGTCAGGAAACAGGAAGGCTTTAAATTAGCATTACGATGACACATTAGGAGCTACATGGGATTCTTTCTTGTACTTTTTTTTTTTTCTTCTTTCAAATTGTTATCTTCCCCCTCTCCATTTTTGTCACTGAAAGCCCACTGAACACAGAAGAGCAGTTTCTAAATATCTATGTCACAAAGGCACAAAGCCTTCCAATTCACTCTCACTTCTGTGCACATCCGCGAGTACGTATAAGGCTTCACCATTTTATCAGAGTCTGACATTTCCTATTGAACTGGTACAAATGGCATTTCCCCAGACAACTTGTTAACTTTTAAAGGTTGATAGATTCAATACGCACCCGCCTCAAATAAGCAGTGGATCACTCTGGAAAACAAAGCTTTGAGATTAGCTGCTGTCAACTTGAGGATGAGATGTGCAAGTTTGAGAAGCAGAGCGTGAACACTATTTATAAGGTGACATGGAACATATTGATCTAAAGGCATTTATTGGGAAAAAAACAAAAAAACAAAAAACATAATTTGTGGTTCTCAACTTCTGCAGCTGCTCTTGCCCCCAAGTGGCTCTGCTTTAAACAGCGAAATATAGTCTACATTAGAGACTGTACAGAAAACTGTGTCAGGTCAGAAAACACATGCAGGCTCAAAGTTACGCGCAGGAAGGACACGTTTGCTTCATTATATTGTTTAAATGAACAGCAATGAAATAATTTACCCTTCAAGAATACATTAAGGATGATTACAATTTTATGGTTATACAGAGAGAAGTATCATTAGAGGAGCCATATTGAAAGTCATTCTCCCCGAGGTTCCAAGGTCATCTCATGTACATTATAAGGTGTGCGCATGGCGGATATGAGCACAAAAATAATTGCAAACTCAAAGGTCACAGAGGGGTCGCATGAAGTTTCCTGAAGAGAATTAAGATTGAGCAGGTTCACCAGGTAGACCGTCTGGCTTTTTTTCAACTTCTGATTACAGCGAAAGGGAAAAATAATTAATCATTTACTGTCCTGCAAGTATTACCTGAAAGTGACCTATGCATAATATTCCACTCCTTTTCTTGCAAAGTTTTTATACAGTCTGTGGAAATAAGTTACGGTTAAGCTGAGAAGTCAAAGTCCATGAATGTAGGCATGGTTGGATTTTTGCAAACAGAATTTATTTTAAATACTGAATCAATCGCAAATGCAACCTAGAAGCATGTGAAGGAATGGCTTTTGTGATAGAACCTTTTTAATTACAGGTGCATTAATGCATAGAACAGAAAAACAACCTCATGCAGAATGATGAATAAGTTCAAAGCGTGTTGTGTGAATGACTAATTTGAAAAAAAAATGGAAAACACAACCTGATAATTCTAGAGGAACAATTGGCTCCCATGCGGGTAAGTGTGGAGTGAAAGTTTTAAGCTTAATTGATTGGATGAATTAAACCAGGAAAGACTTGCCTCTTTTATTTCAAAGTAATAGGATAATAGAAGAAAGAACCGTGAGGTGTGTCTCAGACAGAGAATTAATGAAGTTACTTTTGCTGAGCCCAATAAAACAAAATAGCACATTTCCGGAATCGATTTTCATTATTTGAAACCTTAATCCAGCGCAAGTGAACAGTGCAATTAAGAGCACAATATGTAATACCTGCCGCTGAGGGTCTCTTGATCATAACAAAAGAAGTTCGCAAAGTGTCATGTAGGAAGAGCCAGGCGGGGGGGACGGAGCCACTGCTTAGCTGAATAAAGCTGACTCTCTGGAGGAGGGAGTCATGTGCAGAGCCAGACCTTCTGGAGGATTAAACACCCAGAGTAAACTCAGCAAATTCTATAACAAAGTCCTGTCTTTTTGACGTTCTAATGCAGAAATCGCAGAAAGCACCCCACGTACATTCGATGAATACAGCCTGTGTTCATCAGGGATGACGACACTAAACTAGAACTATACACACATCAGTTACTGGAGCTTTGAAAGTGACCCCCCGCTTATACACCTGTACTTTATGGATCAGCTCATGTCTGACATGATCAGGGCCAAAAACGAGTGTGAACACAAACATGCCGATCTGAATCAAAAGTAAATGTGACAAGAAAATGAGTGCACACTTCTGTCTTTGTGATCTCCAGGCATTAACTGTGGTGGTGGGACTAAAACAGCAGAGAGCATCTATGTACTAAAAACACTGAAACTGACTTAATTTGTCGAACCCAGACAGCTGAAGCCTCCTATAAGCTTCAGATATGCTTTGCAATGTTTTTTCATCTACACAGACTGTGGATTTCAGCCCCCATCACTTACTCGGACATTGATTTGGGAATCTTTTGAATGGATTCTCTAATCGAAAGGATTACATCAAGCAAAACCTGTTTCAGTGTTCACATGTTGAAACACCATGCATAAGGGCAGAAGGTGGGGGGTTGCGGTGCATATGTTCCACCCGTGGAACTCCCACAGTTTAAAAAAATCATTGCTCCACCCTGCTCAAGGGCACAGAGACGTATAAAGATAAAACGACAGTACAGAATGACACTGACATGGAAGTCCAGTTAAGGCCTTCATGTCTTTCCATCAAAGTGCTGTGCACTCATCACTATGATGGTTATGCGCTGCATCACTGCTGACTAGGCACTCATGTGAGAGGAAGAAGACATGGAGGAAGAGAAGGATGGTGACAGATTGGCAGATGTAATTCAGCCAAGAAGCACATTATAGGGACAATTTGTGGCCAGTCAACAATTTTACTGAAGATTCTCAGTAGGAGGAAATCGCGTTAGCCTCGTGATCTGGCCTCTAATTTTTTACTAAATTAACATTTTCTTTTTTTTCTTTTTACATTGCAGTTGCAGTCATCAATCATGCCCATGATAGCCACCAAGAGCTTCTGTGCTCATTATAAAACTTTGAGCAATACTTTAAGAGGATATTAGGGAATGTGGGCAGTCAGGAGGTGGTTTTAAGATGAAATATGTAAGAAGGCACGATACAAATAACAATGCTCAGCATACACATGGCAGACGCAGGCACATTCAATACAACAATAGACTCACCAAACTAAGGCATCGTGACAGTTAAAGACAGAATCACATATCAAAAAGGACAGCTTTATTTTTACTTGAAAGATTGAAACTGAAGAGGAGGCGACAGCTGTGTCAGCCATGTAACTTTAACTCTAGGTCGTGGTAAGACGCCAAGGCAACATTTCTTTCAAAAGTAACAATGCACAAAATCATTGTTCCCCAGCTTCCTTATTTTACGTCCTTATTTGCAGGTATGTTACCTTTCTGTGAGTTATCTTCAGGTTTTCTTCAGATGTCTTTAATTTGATCTTAAATAAGAGGCTGGGAATCCTTTACCAGGCTTTATTATAAACTCACTTGTCTTTCAAGAGTGCTAAAGAGTTTCTCTTAACATGATAAGAAGCAGTAGCTTCTCTGCGTTCTCTCTCCCTCTCTCTCTCTCTCTCTCTCTCCCTCTTTCTCTCTTCATGTTCCAAAAGAGCTGATTTATGCTTTCGCAACGGTACTGGAAGGGCAATCAAAAGGTGCATATTTCCCGGGGCTGGATAAGAAGGCTCTATTAACTTCTCAGTATGCGCCACCACCCACACAAAGATAAAAGTGGTGGAAAACCATGCTGGGATTTGCAATAATCCAACAGCAGGTAAACATACAGTAGCAAGGATAACTTCCATGCATCCTTTTTCAAGACATTGTGATTTCGGCATTAATCATTTACCAGCAGCACAGTACTTCTTAAAAGTTCAACAAGTAATGTTTTAACCCCCACTAACACAGCAAAAAGGGGCTGCTATTAAAATCTTGTTTCCGTCTACAGGCTTTTGATGACTTGTGTTTTTCGGTCCTTTGCTGCAAAGGGCAATAGGCACTTAAGAATTCAGGGTTTTGCTGAAACCTGTTTCAAGTTTTGAAATGTGCTGTTTCGTTTAAAGTTTAAAGTAACAGTACACCACTGTATGTGTAACGATGAAAAAACACACTAGACACAAAGCATTTGGCTTTCTTCAGATAGTCTATTCCGCAAGGAGCTGGGCTGAGCTAACCACAGCTAACTTTTTTACTTGTGCTACTACTCATCATCAGTGGATATCTTAGCTCAGTATTTTTTGGGCAACATAAGTAAGCTAGGAATCTGTCTCATCTTTGCGAACACACAAATATATATTGCCGGGGAATTGTTTGTCAGTAATACCTTCAAGATGCCATTTTGCTTAATGTGCACAAAGCTCAATATGAGAAAAAAACAACTGCTGAACTTTGAAAAAATGCCTCACTGTCCATTTCTACGAAACCCAGTCTGTTGCACTCTGATTGCTGCAATGAAGGCTTGAAAAAACCTGCTGAATTTTAATTGCTATGGTCACAGCTCCAAACCCACAATATCAGCACAAAAGCCTACAAAGAGAGCTAAATAAATGGGTGCCTTTGATAAACTAAACTGTGATTCAAATATGACAAAGAAAGGTGAAATTGATAAAATCATGGCCGAGATCAAGGGATGAACACATAAATATTAAAAATCATTAACTACAAATACTCTGTCATCACTAGGCTATGGGTGATTTGAAGGGAAAGTCAGTCTGAGGACTGGCTTCAGTTTTCGACAAGCTGTGAGCCTTATGAATAAATATCAAATTGAGAATGAGGCCTTGCAGCTTTTGTGCTGTTAGAAATCCAACATGTTTTATACTGGAAGGTCACATGCTGATGGTATAAAAAGTGTGGCCATACAGAAAATCTCTCTTTAGTTAGTTTTTATTGGAATATATAATTGGTGGCAGCTCACCTTATTTTAAGTCAACACTATAAAGTCCCTGAAAAAAAAGAAAAAGAATCTGACCTCACATGACACGATGACCAACTTGAGCTTCAGCTCAATCACCAGAATATAATGTATCATATTATTATTAGTGGGCTGTGCTCACCCGCCCACTATGGACACCTCTATAGCAAAGCTATAGGTGTCCATAGTGGGTGTCCACTATGGACACCGCCTTTTCTTTTATGTAGTTAACATTCCTCTTCTTCTTATTATTCCCCCTCCTTCCGTTTTTGGTCGCTAACTCGTCCCACACCGTTGAGCGCACACAAACAAAAAAATATATCAAAACGTGCGGCTCGATCGGACTCGGTGTGCTATTATTTTTTTCTACGGAATATCAATTCAATATCAAACTGCGAAAAATTTCCCATAAGGAATGAATGGGACGAGGTGGCATACATTCACCTAGAAACACCATTCAAAACATTTTAAAATGTAGGCACAAGTCCTGTGTATTTGAGTTGTATTTGAACTTTTTTCCTGCGATGTGTAGTTTTTGAACTGTGACCCTTGAATGACAGTGAGTGATTTTGGAAAAATTCAGGCTTTTCAATGATTGTGTATGGTGGAATGTTCGTGCAGCAGAGTGGAGGGGGCCAACTGACAGAGTGGCGGAGACTCAAAAAAACTCTCAGAAATGTTCTCTTTCTGTGATGATCCCAGCCACAAATAAGGCTCAAAAACAGTGATATTTTCCAGAGTTGTAGCCACACTTGTCTTCTTTCTCCCAATGTGTCTACTTTATCGGTAGGGTTTTTGATTTATCTGCCTCTAACCGACAAGAGAAGCTCTCAACTGCTCCATTCACTCCAATGTAAATCGGGAGGAGGATTTTTGAAACTGCACCCTTTTTTAACTCACTCCTATTACCACATTTCTGAAGCTAGGACCACAAAACTTGATGACTGTGTTCTTTAAGGCCTTTCTGGCTTGATGATGAAGATATTTTGCCGATATCATGTTTGATTTGGAATGAATAGCACTAGTTTGACATCCCCAATGTGAGGCAGAAATCACTCTCAAATCAGCTGTCCCAGGCCGTTGCTACGGGCCCTCGCCAACCGTCACCTAGCAACCAAGATCAGCTGGGCCAACAGAGAGAGTGACAGACAGACAGACAGAGAGACATGTACACACCCACACACACACAAATGCAGTCAAATATGCAGGTGTAAGCATGCACACATGACCACACATATACACACACACACAGCCATGCTTAAGCGTGCACTCACATGCACACAAACACACACACACACACACACACACACAGTATATTTCCCAACATCCATCCATCCATCCATCTTCTTCGGCTTTATCCGGGGCTGGGTCGCGGGGGCAGCTGTCTGAGAAGGGACACCCAGACTTCTCTCTCCCCGGACACTTCCTCCAGCTCTTCTGGGAGGATCCCAAACAGTTCCCAGGCCAGTCGAGCGACATAGTCACTCCAGCGTGTCCTGGGTCTTCCTTGGTGTCTCCTCCCGGCGGGACATGCCAGGAACATTTAAACTATATTTAACAATTGTCTTTTCATTCACTCAATTGACTTTTATTGAATTTCTCAGTCTGATTCTGAGTATTTGACTCATTCTCACTGTAACTACAGGTGGATTTCATCGTTCGATGTCGAGATTCAGTTCCCGTCGTGCGGTCTGGCAGGAAGACTCGTTCATGTAGTTTGTTTGTTCGTTCATCCAGTCGTGCTTCCGGTACAACGTCGTTCAGCGGTGAATCATGTAATGCACAGTTCTCAACTCCTCATTCTTAAATTAGCATGCTTACGGTCAACATAACACTGTAGTTCAAGGCAAATACATAGCTGAAACTTCATGATTATGTGTACTTTTAGACAACACAACAGTTAGCAGCTAACAGCTAAAGCCAGCTAGCCAAGAACGAGTGACTGACTGAACGAGAACGACAGGAGAGGAATCAGTGAAGGAACAAGAACGAGCCGTGAATCACACACACACACACACACACACACACACACACACACACACACATCCACACACAAACGCACAGTATATTTCCCAACATTTAAACTATATTTAACGATCATCTTTTCATTCATTCAAGCCAGGAACTCCATTCAAATATTGAAATGTTTACAATCATCGATTGTAACTGAATTTCTCAGTCTGATTCAGAGTATTTGAATCATTCTCACTATAACATCTCTTCAAACTCCATCAGCTAAAACAAAACAAACTGGAATGCTGGCTGAAATTTGTGTTAAAAAGCACTTTTCAACACAAATTTAAGCTCTCTCTCTGTCTGTCTCTGTAGCTTGATGTGCTCCTATTTTCTTCATCGACGAGTGATCGATGAGTTTTTCTCGAAAAAAAACCCATCCTTTTCCCATTGAAAGTGAATGAGACCAGGTGAAAAGATCGAAAAAAAGATTTCAAAAATCGACATCTCGGGGACTTCCGGTTAACAAGCAGATGGAGTAGATGTGTTGCGCTAGTGCTCCCGTGAACGTTTAACATTTTAAACCATCCAGCCCTCCAACTTTCATGCCAAAACGAATCCCGTTTTCCATTCTTATTTTCTCTCTTTTTGCTTCGCTTGAACAAGCCCTGTTTTTTCTGAAATGGCTGCGAAAGGAGGCAAGTCGGGCAAAAAAGACAATGCTATTGCTAGCCTAACCTTGGAAGCTATTGTAGTGTAAAATAACCATAGTAAGTAGAATAGTGGTCAGTATAAAATAACCACAGTTAGTAAACAATGACTAATGGTAACTGATAATAACTGTTATGATGATAAAAGTAAGAAATGAAGAATAACAAGTGTGAAAGAGTTGCTGAACCATACTACTGGGCACCAGCGGACTGAAAAGTGCATCTACTGATTAACCCTCTATAGCGGCTATAGTCAGATGATGTCAAGTGTGAAAATGTAACCACAAATCTAAGAATTACATCATATAACCAAATATGTAACGCTTTCATTATGTTTAAAAATGCAGTGCCAAGAGTGATCAGATATAATAGGATATATCAAGAAGGGGAGTGAATTATCAAAAACCTGAAGGCCTTAAGGCCAGAGTTTCTAAGAGCCGGTGATAGTGGCACAAGGAAAGCCCCAATGTAAAAAAACAAAGCGAGGCAAAGAGCAACTGGTCGACATGCAGTTCTGCACGTACGCCAATCTTCGCGCAAGCGCAGATGGTTATACAGGGTTTTTCCACTAGAGGTACAGGGATTTTCCATAAGAAATAGCAGTGTCAGCAGAAATTAAGAAGAATAGTGATTGGTTGAGGCCATGTTGTCCGAACGGACACACCCCGTTTTCTGTGTTTAAAAGAGGATGTTCGAGGCTTTGAGCCTCGGGTCAATTTGTTTTTTTCACGGATTTTGTCTGTCTGATCCCGCTCTTTTTTGCCGGCAAATAAAGTTCTATTGCACTCAGCCTTGAAGACTCCTGGTGACTTTTTGATCTTTGAAATCTTTTGGACCAACGAAGAAAAGAGAAGTCGTTATACGACACTATCACAAAGCTGCTTGAGGAACATCACGAGGCGTTAGCCACCGAGTTCAAAACCTCATTCAGCCAGCTCGACTCTAAACTTGACCAAACGCGGCTTGCAGTGGAGGACCATGGCCAACGTGTCTCGTCCCTTGAACTCGCTGCAGAGGACCTCAGTCAACGAGTTATGGACCTCGAGAGTTTTTGCTCAACTCTATGTGACGTTAATGCTCTGCTAAAGGCTAACACTGTCCGGTGGAGTCAGAAAGTGGATCAACTCCGTGGACGAGGCGCACAAGTACATCGAGAGCCACTGCAGGTCTCTGAAACTGTCATAATGGGACTGTGCAACAACTCATTACCGTTCGCGGTCCTGCCATTCTGCAGGTTCAGTGCCATGTTAGCCTGTGTGGTTTGTTTATATAGATGAACATGTTCAATCCTCCGGCTCGTACGTGAGTATCTCCGCTTTGCTCCCTTTGTCAGACAACTATTGCTGATATTTATGCATGTTTGCAAAGAAATCTCATGCTGTTCTCAATTTGCATTGGCTGATCTCATTTTGCATTGGAAGTGTAAGTGAAACAGAATTTATTTCCATTCTCCCATCACTTGCAGCCTGGTTCTTTTGGCAGCATCATTAACATTCAATTTAATCTGACTTGGCAAGCTATAATAAGTTTTTTCCATTTTATCTGCAAGCTCTGCAATAACTTTAGTTGACAATTCTAACTCTACATTGTTAAGGGCAGGGATATTTGCTTTATGTTATTTGTAATCACATCTCAGAGCTCAGGCACATGCACACATAAGGCCCAAGGGGTGCTTGAGCCCCTGCCCTTTTTACCTCCTTTCATATAGTGCCCTGTTTGTGTGTTTTTTAAATGAATAAATAAACATAGGACCCGGGAACATAGGGATGATCCCATACATACTCTCTCATACTCGGTGGCGACTTCAACTGTTGTCTCACTACTAATATGTCTTCAGACATATCTAGTCTAATTGTATGGGATTCCCTCAAGGCTTATCTCCGGGGACAGATAATACTCAGTTATTTCTTCATACTTATGGCGGGGTAAACAACCACGTTTGAATAAGATTCATCTTCAAAAGACCAAGGTGGCAGGGGGTCTGGCCCTTCCAAATTTTTGCTTTTATTATTGGGCTGCTAACTTGCGCTGCCTTGCTTTTTGGTCCTCCTGTTATGGCCAGCCTTACTTTCCTGATTGGGTGGCAATGGAGTTGCAATCAAATGATAGTTTTTCAATTCTTGCACTTCTTGGATCCTCACTCCCACTTGCCTCATTCAAATCAATCAGAAACCCAGTGGTGAAACATTCTCTAAAGATCTGGGCCCAATTTAGGAAGTATTTTGGTTTCCATAACTTTTCTCTCCTAAGCCCCATTGCATCAAACTACCTTTTCAAACCATCCTGTCAGGATTCTGCCTTTCAAGAATGGCACAGTAAAGGTATTGTACGTTTTAAAGATCTGTTCATAAACACCAGTTTGGCATCATTTGAGCAGTTGAGTAGGAAATTCAGCCTCCCTACGTCCAGTTTTTTCAGGTATCTTCAGGCAAGGCATTTTGTTCTCTCTGAGATGCCCGGATCTGTAACAGCAACAGACTCGACCATTGTCGATACTGTCCTTTCTATAGATAGTATATAATTTCGACTCTTTATGGCAAGCTGTTGGATCTTAGAAGTGCCCCCACAAGTAAGCTTAAAACAGCATGGGAGGAGGACTTGGGTCTCCTTTTATCAGAAGACACTTGGGTCTCCATACTCAAATTGGTCAATTCAACCTCCCTGTGCAAATCACTGTTTAATTCAGTTTAAAGTGGTACACAGGGCTCATATTTCCAAAGCAAAACTGTCCTCCATATACCCGGGTAGCCCATGCTGTGTCAAATGCAAACATGTGGAAGCCTCACATGTCCACATGTACTGGTCCTGCTCAAGCCTTAATAAATATTGGAGAGAAGTTTTTCATACACTTTCTCGGGTGTTAAACATCAAATTGGATCCAAACCCATTGACTGCTTTGTTTGGGGTCATGGAAGGGGAGAAAAAGTTAACTACAGCAAAACAACGCACTTTATCTTTTGTCTCCCTTCTGGCTCGACGAGCAATTCTGCTCAGGTGGAAGGATGCTCTTCCTCCCACTCATACACAATGGCTGGAAGACATCATGTCCTTCTTAAAACTGGAGAAAATCAGGTACTCACTTCAGCATTCAAATAAGAAGTTCCAGAAAATGTGGGGTCCCTTCCTAAAAGCATTCCAGACTATGTAAAGGCTTGGCCCTTGAGTACAGCTCAACTACGCTGCATACTTCTTACTCACTCCTAGTGCAGGCTTTAGGTGTAACAGTGATCTCATGCTATAACAAATACTCTGGCAGTGACAGGGGAGGGATTGTTTTGTACACTGTTTTGATTTCTTTTTTTTTTCTTTCTTTTTTTTTCTTTCTCTTTCTCTTTTTTTGGATTATTGCACATTCCACTGGTGCATGCTGTGTTTGTTATACCATACTCCTTTCATGTCTCTGTAATGGCTGTAACACACTGCACATTTGATATAATAAGAAAACTTCAATAAAAAAGATCTTGAATAAAAAATCGACATCTCTGGCATACTCTCACCTAGGCACACCATTCAAACTTTAAAATGTAGATACAAGTCCAAAATATCAACATTGGATTCAACTTTTGCTGTAGCTTTCATAGTTTTTTCGTCACGGGGCAAAGCACACAGCCCACTCTCGCGATTTCCCAGCGGGGAATTGTCTAGTTATTATTATTATTATTATTATTGTTATTATTATTATTATTATTATTATTATTATTGTTATAGCAGTTAAAGTTTATAAAACTGTTAGGGTTAGGTTTAGCTTGACATTTGTACCATTATACATTATTCTTATTAGCCACCTGTCACAGCAGAAGATGGGAAGATGGTGGCACACAGCAGCAAAACAGCCAACTGAAGTTCAAGTCCCACCAGTGGATATTTTTCAGGACGCCTGGAGACACTTCAAGCCCTTTTGGTGGTGTAAAAACCCAGTGGTTTTTAAGGAGGCCTGCAGACATTTCCAACCGTTTTTGTGGCAAAAACAAACTGGTTGTTGGTCACAGGATTTTGGACCTTCTGATAAATAGAAAATGCAACATAAACAGAAAAATGTTACATGCAGAAAAATCCAGTTTTAACCTATCTGTGATTTTACAGAAGCTTACCTGGCTAACATTTTTTCGGGCGATTTGATTGCTTTTTACCTCTAAAGGCGCAAAATCAAGGTGCCAAAATCAAAGTCCTCACATTGTTAAACATGTAGAGCTATAAGGTCCAAGAAAGACATTTCAGCAAAGCCCGAAACATTACTCCTGTTTTTTACTTTAATGTTCACATGTTACAATAATGTGCTCACAGTCATAGTTAAAAATAATTGAAAATAACTTGACTGGCCTTTTTATTTGTATTTCTCAGTCAGCCCACATTGTTGTTATTGCCTGTCGCACAGTGGGCTGCAAAACGCAGAGAGACGTGTATTTTGCTTGAAAAGGAAACAGACTAATTATTTTGATCACTAATTTGGCTTTCCTAGGGCCAATTTTCCATTATTTTTTTTTTAAATCCCTGCAGTTCTGCTCTTCTGCTCTGCTGATACACAGCTGGGAGTGAATTAAGAATCCATGTCCTTTGAGCATCTGTTTAGTACAGCAGATAATATGTGTCCCCCCCTAGGTCTAGAGTGCTAACATGCTGTGCAGGAGCTATTGTTCACAAAATACAACCAAGACAGATACATAAAAATGAGTAGTTTACCCAAATAAACTGTTTTTCTCTACAGGTGTATCGGCCAATAATATAGAATGTAACTTCCCTTGTGCATTTCATCACCAACATTTTATAAACGCTCAAAGGCGGTTGGTCTGCCACTTCCAACACCCTCAAACTTCAGTAGTCATGGTATATCACAGGGGAGAGAAATCTAATACCTGTGTTTCTTTTAGTTCACTTTTTAGGACAGCAGAGCTTCATGCTGTGGTCCTCAGTGGTATTAATCCCAGAAGCAGAGGATGACATTATCCTATTTGACAAAGTCAATTTAAAAGCTTTTCCTGCCGAGTCACCTGAAGCACATGAGATGTCTCTGCACCAGTCTAACCACAACTGTGAAGTCCTGCATGAAGCACCTACATTGTATATACTGTACAACGGATATGTGCACATGTGCATTATGTATCTAAGGCTGCGGTATACCACACACACAATTGCTGTGAGTTGTTAACCTTTCAGTCTGAGGCAGCGCTGGATGCTGGATTGCTCACTTCGCACCGGAAATCAATCATCAAGTGGAGAGGTTCAAGTATCTCCAAGATTTTAAGAGTGGGAGTAAGAAGACATATAACATACACAAGTCGACATGTGCAGCACCAAGAGTGGTATCAATGTGATGTTGGTTGCGTTGGTTGTTCCAGACCTGTAGATTTATTTCCTCCAAATTAAATGACAAACTGGTCGTGTGTCGATGAAGGAGTCATAGAGGATCTGATCCCCTGATTCCCATATTAACATCAATAGATCATTTTTCTGTGCCTACCCAAATCTGCTACAAATAACTGTTGAAAAACTGTTCTATGATTTGGTTAAGATGGCACAAAAATGACTTGTTAAGGCTGAGTGAAAGACCGTTTGGATTATGTATTACGGAATTACGGAAACATCAATGTTCGGGTTTGAATCACCAACTCGTTACATTTGTCATGTTGAAAATGTATACCTCTTTATGTTTTGACTTTACAATCTTTAGGTTAAAGTTTCTCTTTCATGTCGTTACAATGCTGTGCTCTTGGTCTGGCTAGGTCAAGGCACAAAAATCACTTATTTAGGGTGAGGAAAGAATCTTGTTTCAGCTTAAACTACCTGTTTCTGTTGCCGCAAAGCCGACTGGACTCATCACAATGTCTCATGATAAGTGATAATGTCTCAAAACAGTTGAGTTTTTCAGTCACAACATGGCTTCAAATTGTCTAAATGTCTCCAATAAAGTATCCAATGGTGTCACGCTGACATCCTGGATACAAGCAACTGAATTTGTTTGCTTCACATGCTGGCGGGCAGTGGTGGACTCAGGATGTTTGAGGGGTAGGGTAGAAAACAATTAAAAGGGCACCAGCTGTATGATGTGGGGTATCAGCGCCTAGAAAAGGCTCTGGACGGGCACCCAGGGGGCACTTTATCAAGTTTTACTTAACTTCAGGGCATCATTTAGGGCCCTTTCTCTGACAAAAGCCCTTCCTGGTTATTTTGGCATCTAACGATGCCTCCTGATGTGTGGGAAGTCCAACAGGGAGGAAATATCAGGGGAGACTGGAGTTATCACATATCCTATGTGGCATTTGATTATCTTGGATGAGTTAGATGATAATGTAAATGATGAAACTGTAGCCACTGCCACCGGGAACCAGAAAAATGTATGAATAGAATTGATTGTTCACCTTTTGCATATTTAACTTAAAGGTCCCATATTATTGTAATATTGTTGTTTATATTATAATTCACATTTTGTCTCTATTTTAAGAGAACATCGCTCGTTTTAGCCTGTTTTGTTGTCTTTGTTGTATGCTGTTTTTGTTTTGTTGTATGCTGTTTTTGCTTCGTCTTCTTTTCGTGGTGCACGGTGGCTCTGTGGGAGCACCCTAAATTTCATTGTACCTCCACAGTACAATGACAATAAAGGCTATTCTATTCTATTTTATTCTCCTGAAAAACACGTTTTCTCCTGTCTCTACATGGTCCTCGCTGAGCCTGCCAACTCCCAGAATGAGGAAAGCAAACTATTCCTGCATGGTTTCTGCAGCCCACCCACTGATAAAATGGCGCTCCTACAGGCTGTTCAGATTCAGCTCCTTTCGTTACGTAATGAAAGGAGTCATTTTCATTGGCAGGCCTCCTCTGCGCAGTGATAGGAGATATCTGAGGGGGGGCCATCCATACCCAAGGTGAAGTTCAGTGTGTCCAGCGGTAAGCTAGCAGTGTTTGACAATGTTGTCGCTCAGAGTTAGACACGCAAATTGCTCGGTTGTTGGTTGTAAAAATCAACATAAGTGCCTCTATTCTGTCCCAGCTACAGAACAACAGAAGAGACAGTGGTTGTGTTTCATTTTTTAACGACAACATGCCGGCTACAGTTTCATGTAAGTTTGTGTGTATGTGTGCTAACCAATTCACATCGGACTGCTTCATGAAGAGGGTCAGTACAAAGCTGGCTTTGCCTCGACACTGACATGTGTAAAAGGATCAGTCCAAACCATACGGGACCCAACAACTGCACCCGAGCCACAGGTAAGTGTCGCCGCTGTTTGATAGTATTTACAGTTGCCTATGAGTATGGTGAAGTCAGCTGGAAATCAACTAGTAAGTTAACTAGTTAGCTCCGCTTTGGTCCGCTATGCAATGGCGTTTGAAGCAAGTTTAATGTTAATAATATTACGATGGAGATTGGTTGTCACAGTAAAAAGTTTAGAAACATGTGCAGACTGGAGACAGAGACTATGCGAACAGTGTCCAAGAGTTCGGAGACTGTGTTGGAGACAAACACAGCTTTTGCTAGCTGGTAGCCATTAGCTACATGGTAGTAACTGTAACAACACATACCAACAAACTAACATTATTCAGACACACTAACCATTCTGAAACGTCCAGCTGCAGCCACAGAGTCTGTATTTCTTCAGGAGCCTATCCTTCTGGGTCAAACTGGCATGGTTGAATGACAGCATCTCCGCGAGCCATAGCGATACATCCACCGTAAACATTAGCGCATGCTATCACTAGCGCAAGAGGCATCATCTTCCTGAGAGTGGCGCGTAGCAGGCAAGGCTCTCCAAGTAGCCGTTGACAGATGGAGCTCATTAGCATTTAAAGGTGCAGGCACAGAAACAGCCTGCTCTCAGTAGAGCTCACTTGAGCGACTTTTAGACAGCTGAAATTAAGGACCACGGATGGGTAGGGGGCAACGCATATCAAATACAGTGTTTTTGGACCTCTGACAGCTGTATAAAATTGATTAAAAACAGTATAATATAGGACCTTTAATTCAAAGTTGATTGATCCAATAGTGATATTGTGTTGACATGTTCCTTTTGACCATTGAGGTCTGTATAAAACATACCATACAAAACATTCTGGCAATATGTTTAGCACAAGCCGTTTTCTATTGAAAGGGACTGTATTCATTTTGTTGAAGTTATATTTGTTTTCGGATTTGATGTGCCTCTTATTGTATTTATTTACTGTATGCATCTATACTGTGCCCTGATATCACAATGTGTGGAGGAGGCACATGCCTCTGTTTGTATTAAAGGGCACGAAATGAAAGCAAAAGCTGGGCTCAAGCTTGTTCTAATATTGATTGCGCTGGCTTGAGGACCAATTGATAGACTTATCTTCGTTATGTACAGTTGGGTCTCTTTGCCTTTCATATCCCGAACTTAACAACTAATAATACTGTAATGAAGCCTTGTTTAAATTAGCATTACATTAGCATTGGAGCTTCCACTCAGCTGCGAAAATGTCCCCCAGACAGCCTGCCTTTGTTTAGTATTAACCATGGATTACACTTTTGCCCTCCCATCTGGTCTTTTACTAAAGCCTTGTAATGAGAAGTGTGTGTATCATTGTGCATGGTGTCCAGGCTCATTCACAGCCTATGTGCGCTGTCCCCTGATGTATTTATGTTCCACTATCTTGAATCACCAGTTTTATTTTAAGCACTGTTTGATAGTACAGTATTGAATGCAGCACCCTTTCAAGCTTCACTGTATCCTGTGGATGGCAATCTGTAACATGAGATGAGTCTGTAGTGGCTACCTGGGAGAGGGAACCTCTTTTGTGTCTCCTCTGCCTCCTTTGTCTGCTTTACAACACTCTGGGTAAATTAAAGTGCTACAGATAAGTTGACTGCCCGCTGTCCCATGAAAGGAAAAAAAAGGTGCTCTGATTAAAAAGGATTTATTTTCACAAGAACAAGCTGACATCCCAACTGAATAAACAGAAATCAGGATGAGGGGCTGATTTTGAGAGAATCTGTTGATAATGAATTTCCCAAAAGGCTCCATAATTTTACTGCTCAATTGGCCTTGCAGCAGCTTGGGTTGTAGCATTTACTGGATCCACCAGATGGAGACCTAATGAGCCTTTTTTCAGGAGCACTACACAGATGGAGACAATATACTGTATGTATTCACACTACCATGAACCCATATCGACAGATGAAAACGTGACTTCTCTGCATGTGCACGCCCACCCGCAACCCTCGGTAAACGTACACACAGACGAATGGATGCACAACAATTTCCGCTAGCTTAAACTGTTTGCTAGGCTAGTATTTATCCATCCACCAACATTTTCTTGACATGAATGTGAGCAACTATAGCCAAATTGTTTATTCCCATAAATAACTCAATAAATGACTATGAATAATAAATCATGTGGTCATTTTATTTGAAAATGTAAACTGCCTGAAGGGGGTGCTATAACGTTTGTGGTCTTTGCATTGTTTTTACCAATAATAGAGGTTGTAATACAGCTGTTAATGGTAACCATTTTTTGTGCTTATGTGCTGCATGCATGGTTGCATGTCAGCATTATTTTTCATCCCTGAGAGGCTTCTTGCCAAGTTCCTTCCTACTATGCTGTGAATGGCTCATACTTGTTGACTCTGCGCGTCTGTGTGATTGGTTGTGATCTGTGATTGAATTCCCCCCAGCTGTGTGTGAGTACTAAACATTGGCAGTTGGGAGTGAGTTTAGTCATGAAGTCTTGCCTGAAGCCAACTGTTGATGTTGATTTATAATTATGTCACTTTGTAGATTTATTAGTTTCAGTTTGCAGTCACAGCTTAGCTATGTGGAAGCAACAGAATATCTGGTGGGGTTAAGGCGACGTAGCTTCTTGGTTAGGTTACCAGCTGTGTGTAAATAGCCACAGTGGCTTATTAGATGGGCTTAAACTTAGTCGGGTCTGAAGAATGACATTGGATATTTCACTCCGGATGCATTTGGCATTGTTGGCTATGGATGTATGGTTGCAAATATCATCAGCCTTTATATTTTACTACTTACCCCATCCAAGAGACACCCTGAAATATTGACTATCTGCAATGCTCTTGTAAACTGCCTTTTATATACAAATAGATAAATGAAAAAGAGCATCCATCATGCCATAAACCCTGATACCCAGTGGGCAATTTATTAATTTTTAACAGGAGGATGCGCCTTATACACCCCGTAACCTGGCAGGTGATACCAATGTTTCTTCATGTCAAACTCCACATTCTCATTTAGTACATTTTATTTAATTATTTATTTATTTTTCTCTGACTGTATAACACCCAGGAACAAACATGTTTTGCTGTACCTATATCCTTGGTAAAGAGCAATGCCATGGTATACTGTCACATCCTACAGCAGAGACCTATATCAGCGCAGAGGGCAAGACTGGACTTTGTATATTGCAGCTGTGACAATAGATCTTAATCAAAAGATTCTAAACTATGAAGAATGGCTTAAACTTACAATAATATTCATAATTAATTAATTAATTGATTAATTAATATGGTGGTTATGTCCCTGATTACGGTAAGTAGGTCAGATTAGATTAGATTAGTTGCTAATTGTTTGAGCTGTATAATATTATAGAATAGTGAAATGGGCCACTCCAGTGACAATAATCAAATGGCTCTTTTACACGAATATCAGTCCAAAGCAAAAGGTGTTGGGTTTACGATTAAAGAACAGTATTGAATCCTCGCACTTCAGAAGCAAGTGTTGATGAAGGTTCTTAGTCATCCAAGTCATGATAAATCTAAGTGCTTTTTTGTAGGCAACTGGACGTGGTTCAGTTTCTTGAAGATGTTTCAACCCTCATCCAAGCAGATTCTTTAGTTGTAACTAACTGGAGGGGAGTTGCAGGCTTTTAAGATCGGTGTGGGAGTGTCCTTACAGAGTAGTTAAGTTCATATATAAGCTCTGAGTTTGACAGCTGTTAAGGCCAGTTGTGGGTTGTTGATCCAACTGGCCTTTAAGCTAAACCAGTGTTTGGTGGATTAATTCTCTGTCAATCGATAAGTAATTTACTCATCTTTTCAGTTTTATGAGCGATGTCATTCTCTGAAAGGCATATTCAGGCTTTAAAATTCTCTGAAACGTTTTACTTACTAACAATATGGAGAGTTGTGCCTCGTCTGGAAGTCAAATAAGACTGCCTTTCTATCGTTGGCTTTTTAAGATGTGTATAAATATATACATATATAACTTAAAGTAACACATACACCTCATAATGAATACTGCATGAATACATTTTTGGTTACTAGTTATTTGTTGTGAGAGTTTTCTGCAATGTCACTGTGCCCTGCAAGGCAACACATAATCACCACACAATGAAAGAAAAACCACATGAAACATGTTTCATGCAGGCTGCATTTTGACACTTGATATTTCCTCACTTAATCGTCTCAGTTGTAATCCTACCAAATAGATGGCACTTTTTCTGTTGTTAAAAACATGTTTTGCTTTTGGACCTTTTATTAATATGAAGGTGAATGTTTAAATGAGGGATGTGAAACAGCCACTTATCAAGTTGCTATAGATTTTTTGGTTGTTTATCACAGCTCTATAGTGTTGACATAAACCAAGTGTTATAGTGCATTACTGTTTGGTATCACAGACCGTTCAATGGTGTTGTCTTGTTTGTAGACTGATTTTTTTAAAGTACATTTCTTTTCAGCACTTGCTTTTTACACTGAAAATAAAAGCGTTAATGAGGAGACCACCTCTGTCTGCATGACTACAGCATATCCTCATTAGTGATAAAGCAGAAGCAAAGCTCCTTATGCATCTTACATCATTGAATTATCAACCAGACTACCTCGATTTCATTGTGTTTTCATTGTTTTGGTTTTATTTAACACAACTTTCGAACAAGGCTTATACCTTTATAAAACCAATACTTTTCTCAGAGTGTCGTTAGCAGTAACGCTCTCGAACAGGGCTAACCTCACCCATCCACAGCACAGTATGGCTCAGCCGGGGTGAATGACACACGAAACAAGCTTTCCCTGACTGCACTGCACTGACAAAAAACACTGCTGACAGAAAGTCAGACGCACACAATACTGTTTCTACAGCTTAGAGAAATTGATACACACTTTTTTAAAACCTCCCCTGACATGGGATAATCCAAGAGCAAGTAAGAGCACTGATATTAAGTAAGTGCAAATATCCCAGAATGTATGATAGAAGCGTTTAAAGAGGAGCTATGAGATGGTTTATGTGAGTAAACTTTCAAATGTGTCTCCAAAAAGTGCTTGACATGTGGGACTGGTGTGTGTTATAATGGTGTCTATCAAGGTCAGTGAGGTCATCCTACTTTTTGAGAAGTTGTCAGTGATGCAGTTCAAGTTTATCTGTATTGATCTAATTTAAATTGTCACACTTTTTATTTTGTATTATAATTATAAATATCACTTCTTCTGCCTCTATTGGTGTTTCTCTTGAAAAATGGCAGAATATGACAAAATAGAAGATAATTTTAATTATGCACAAGCACTGTTCATCTTTTGAATCTGATGCAAAACGATGGTGATGATATCATGGTCTGCATCTTCACATCAAAAGTTGTGTGTCCATCCTCTTTGACTGTGTGTGAGCACCAGGAGTCCACCTTTCCTAGTCCCACTGTGGTCATGCATTCCATCAGCCTGGAACACGATCCACCCGCCGAGCGCAACAATTTGATCCGAGATGTTGTGGTGGTGACAGATCTCAGGATTTTGGACTTTTTGTCCATTTCCTTTTCCTGCAACCAGACATCAGCCAGGAGCAGCCTTAAATTGTGGTGGATTAGCATGGCACTTATTCCGACCCTTTTCCTCCCTGGGGCGGTTAGGATAGTCAAAAAATGCCACAGACATTGATGGTCTCAAAGTCTGCTGCTATTAATTCAAAACACTGGCTTTCTCCTCCGATGATGATGACAGTATTTCTGTCATAGGCAGTGCGTGTTTCAGCAATAAAGTTTGTTTTAAAAAAACAAAAATGTTGCATCATTTGATCTTGCAAAAGGCTGCTAAATCTTTTTGATTTGCTGTTGCCATGGCATATTACGGATTATTTAATGGAAGTAAATATTTTGTCAGTTTTTTCTTTTTTTCTGAAGCTCCTCATGTAACACACGTTATGTACATTATAACATGCTCACGCTATAATGAATTGGAAGCTTTTCATCTCATTTTTTTTTTCAATTTTGAATCTATTTCTTTATTAGTGACTTTGTTCAAGACGCCCTCATTTCTCATTTCTCATCTCATTAAAGTATTTCTGATTTTGATTCTGAGAAAAAAGGAAAATGTTTGCTTCTCACTTTACCTATATACTGTAAACATAACTGCTTGTGTATTGTCTTACAATATCCTATTTATGGCATTTCAGCATTTTAACAAGTAACAAAGGCCAAGACTACTAAATTAAAGACACTGTGTAGCTACACCCACCCACCCAGTCTCAAAGTCATTTTTCATCTACACCTCCGGCAGGCCATTCTACTGAAAAAGAAAACTGTTGAGAGTTACAGTATCCTATGAGTTTTTTATTTTCCATTCACTATAATGATATAAACAGAATCCTGTCATTGTTCCAATGAAATACCCCAACAATTAATTATTACAGTAATTAGTACAGTCCAGCAAACAGTGGTAGGTGTCTGTTACTCCTGTTTTGAAGCTTGCGGAACTAGCAGAGCCTGTTTGAATGATGGGGAGATGGGGAAGGAAGTGCAATAACACTAATGCAGAGATGGAAACATAAGCTTCTTCAGTCGACATAAGCAAGCTGAGATCATGCATATCTGGAACATTTAGACATCAAGACGTGACACTCTTTCCTCCTCAATAATCAACAGTCTTCTATTAGAATGCATAATTTATATCTACACATATTTCAGTTGAGTAATTTCAGTTATGTTTCTGCCCTCGATGTCAAAGAAAATACTGTCTTTCTATAATGAAATTTCCATGCCATTCCACCCCCTGGACTATTCATTTTCATGTTCAATTGGTCTGACCCTGTGTGTACTAGCTGATGGTGAGTGGGTGAGTTTCTTTTTATTCAAGCCCATCATCATATGCATAGCAGTGGCTGACTTGATCCCGCACCACAGGATCAAATCTGTATGATTAGAAACACTTTGAAAACAACATTCATAGGGCATGAAGTGAATAAGAGAATAAGAGCACAAACGCTGAGATTATTAACCACTGCATCCTGTCTCAAAATAATAAAATAAACACATTCTATTCTCATCATACATCTTACTCTCATTTGAATAAATTATTTTTATGCAGCTTCTTAAAGAAAAAATACCATCCTATTAACCATGATACAGACCTCTGCCATTGGATGTGTTTGTAGGGCGTCTTGCTAGCGCCATTTTCAATACAAATGAAGATTACAGAGTGAGGCTGTGGTCAGATCATATCAGGCATTGCAGCAATTAGTGCAGTGCAGTGCAGTGCTGTACTGTGGCGTGGGAGGACACAACTGGGAATATATCATCAATTGGTTAGTGAACTCCACTTGGAAGGTGCCTGGATTCTGGCTCTGGGCTTAGGATCAACCGTTCGCCATCCGCAACAAGTTTACAGTTTTTCTCTTCCCGTGCTGCAGTATTGTTGCAGAACAATGTAGTTTGACCAACCATCATAACAGAAACTTAATCGTTTAAAATGTTCTGAGTGTTTGCGCATATGTCATTTTGTCACCGCACATGTCATGTCAGCCAGTGCTCATTTCCAATCATAGTAGTATGTTATAGATAACATAGCAGTAGGTATCTGTAGTGACTTATTACACATTCAGTGTAAACAGCTTCCTCAACAATTAGCAGCCAGTCTGATCTCACACTTACGTGACTGGTAATCTTGTGTGACTTCAGGTTGAATCTCTGCAAAGTTTGTTTGTGTTTAAGCCTTTCTGTGCAGGGCCGTTTTTGTTTTGTTTATTTTTTTTCGGCAACTCCTGCCGTTTGCACTGTGACAGCTCTAAATGTACAATAACCTCTGCCATGAGGGGGCTCTCTATACCACAAAACAAAAGAGCCAGCTACATAGTCTGTTGCAGAGCCTGACATTTGGAGAATAAACCCCATGAATCACATTAGACACAGCTCCAATCCTAAACTGTTTACCAACAGGACAGTATAAGGATTTATCTTCACTCCTGTTTATCAACCTGACTGCAGCAGCGATCCACAGAGGTGACCTCCACTGATGGGTGCTCTGTAATGTTGACTGTCAACTGGAGCTGACAGGGAAATGTTTACTTCATCAACATAATGTTTAAAAGAGGACAGGGGGAAAGACTTAAAGGACCAGAGTTTCTAAAGTGCTAAATTTGGTGTGTGCTGTTGCTCACTAGCATTACTTTACAGCTAATGTAAAGTAAAGTAATCTGGCCATTTATGGCTGCTAAATGCTGTTTGAGTAACTTGAATAAACACAAATGATTGCTTTGTTTGTGGTGAACACACCACTAAACAACTGTCGCTGCTGCTGAAAATCGATCTGATGTGACTGAGGCATAAATGTTCACAGTTAAGGTGATGTTTAAGGTTTTATTTGGTTCAGTTTGCTCTCGTTCAGTGACTTCCATAACCAGGAAGTAGCAACGGGCAACCAAATGAAACACACTGTTCGTCTAAAACTTTCTCCTGGTTTGAACATTGTTTGAACCATTTTTGATAATGTTGGAAAAAACACATTTTCTAGCGTAACACCTAATTCGGTCTGAATGAGGCCTATAATAAGGGCTGAGAGACTCAGGGTCTTTTAGAATATTAGTTTCAGTTGTGTTGTATACCGCTCATAACTTAGGACAGAGCTTATTATAAATTTAAAATCCTTGACAGATGTCATAACCAGCGAATGATCTTTAAATGCTCTTACAATATAAAGTATTTGATAGTTATGGTTTATATGATGTTGTTAATGTTGTGCAGTATATTGGCCCTCATGTGTACTGAATCTAAAGTGTTTTCCACATACTTCTCATGTCAGAGGTGGGATTCTTATTGACACATTTTGATGTCCTAGGGTCGTGTTTCAATGTGAAGAAATGTAATGTAAAGTAATTTCAGAGCTTCACAGTCCACTTAATTGCAGAAGACTGCCAATAGCGTGTTTGAACTTTTGACTTACCTTCACTCTCAAGAACTGCTCCCACACACTTTGCTCTGCCATGTTCGTGAATGCTTAAGTCAGACTGTGACCTTCATTAGGACCAGTTAGTTAAAGTGCCAGTTACGTATTTAATCCATCCACTTTAGCACACACTGCCACTAAAAGAGCATGGAACCCCTAAGATCTAAAGCTGAAGTCATGTCAAACTAACTTTATTCAGAATTTTGTCACTATTTCTTTTATCTGTATGATTGTCCTAACACTTGAATCATCTGCTAATGTGGGCAGCTTAGAAATTCTTCTGAAAAATATCTAACAACTCAGTAGCTGCAGGGACAGAAGATTTTCTGTACTATTGGCCACACACTTGGGAAAAGCTCAACCTGCGGCCAGCTATGAACAGCAGAGAGAGTGCAGCGAGGTGACTCCTTTTGAACGAGTTTTGTGTGATACACACAAGAACAAGATGTGCATACAGTCTGTGTGTGTGGGCAAGATGGACATATTATTTGGGGATTAACGACATTGTGCCTCTATGACTAAGGTAAACCAGCATTAAAAAAAAATGACTTTAGACTTTTCAAGGTCATGATTTGGTGGTCAGAAATTTAACAGGATTTGTGTGATGATTAATGTGAAGAGGTAAATGCAATCTGATAAATCCATCCAGTTTTGCCCTGGAGTGGTCATTTTAGCCTATTACAAAGCTCTTTCAGTGAGTAGGAGGTCATGAGACAGTATGTTCAGTAACTACCTCAGCTCATACCTTTCTAAAGCATTTTAATGTTTCCAAAATATTCCAGAACAGAGAGCCAGTGAAACATCCTTGATTAAGTCAAACATAACGTTACATTTTGAAGTGCACAAAGGAAATGTACCTATATTGTATGGCAGTTATGAGGAAAGACAGACGATGAAAACATATTTAGTTCCATAGAATTATTGAATATTAAATAACCACCGCTCAAGCTGCCTAGAACTGATGAAAAACAATGAGATGGTTATGCCATTCTCAGTTGGTCACTCCGTCCGTCCAGTACTTCGGATCAGACTGAGTGATTTTGGTGACCACCTGGCATTTTCTCTCAAGCCATCATGAAGTTAACAGGTTCCGTTTTGAATGAAATTTCTCAACAACTGTTAGATGGGTTGCAATAGAATTTGGTTCACCCATTCATAATCCTCTTAGGATTCATTTTATAACTTTAAGAGTTTCATCAACTTGTGATCAAGCATCATCTTCATGGCAAAATACTGCATTTGTTAAATTCTTGTTTATGACCTGCAAAACCTGCAAAAATAATATAATTCAATTTTGGCACAGGGTTTTCATGTCAGCCTATTACACAGCTCTTTCAGTTAGTTAGGGGTCATGAGAAAGTAGTTCACTTACTATCTCACCTCATACCTTTCTCAAGCATGGCCAAACTCCAGCAGAACTAATAGAATTCCAACCACCCTAAGTAAGGCATTGTGTTGAGAGCCAAGTAGCAACAAAAGACAACGTGCAAACATGTTAAACTAAGAAAGTAAAGATGGTAAAAGTTAAATCTTCACATCAGCATGTCAATATTGTCAGTGTGAACTGTTGATGTTTGCATTAAATCAAAGCCCGTCTGTGCTTAAGTTGAGCATCACAGAGCCACTTGTTATCATTATCTACTATTTCTCATGGACTATCAGTGCGATTTGTTGCAAAGAGCACTCTCTAACACCCTAACTGCTCCAGGTTGGCACTTTCCCTCTAATACATGCATTTAGAGAAAGACTGCACAAAGGATTGGCTGAGAAATCAAGAGTGGGGTTGATTATGTATTCAGTCACATTTTACTACAGTTCACATAATTACTGTGGGTTGATTTTTGCATGAAATCTGCCTCCAAACAGCAGGTGTAAATGTGAAGAGGCCTAAAAAATATAATATGAAGATGAGCTCGTCAAACAACGGATATAGTAACTGCATAATTACTCCTCTGGAAGTAATAAAAGACAACCTTGAACCTCCCACGCATTACTCCCATTCCAACCCAGCAATAGCAAGCTTTTTGCAACATTACACTATACCGCATCTGGATAATTTAATTTGACAGATGATGCTTCAGCTGGAATATCACAGTCACAGTTTTTTTGTGTCCCTTGTATGCTGATTCGCTCTTAAAGCACAGTAATAGATACATTTATTTGTAGTCATCTAATGAAGATATTTAGTATTCAATTAAAAAAGTCAAACAAAAGTGTAGTAATAATATAATGTGTTTTTGGACATTGTAAACTGTTTGATGGACTTAACACATTAGAAACTTTGTACTTCATACTTTTTTATTTTCATAATTCCAATGCCAAAATACGTTCCAACTTTTTCAGCATGTGTTGCAGGCATCTAATTCAGAGTAAGTGTATATTTACGGAAATAAATAATCAAGTAAGTCAGTTAGATCATTACATTTATTTTCTTTGTGCTGCATTCAATTTAATGTTGGTCAAAAATTATTTGAGAATCATATAGTGTTCTTATTTGTTTTACTTAACATCTCAACTTTTTGGGAGTCATGGTTGTAACAGGTGAAACGGTAGTATGGTCTCACCAATGAAAATTGATAACATTTGTTGAAATTGTGTTTAATTCAATCTCGCTCATCTATTCATCCAACCATGGACCATGATTTGTAGTCATTGGACCAACTGCTATAGTTGGCACCACATCAGCACTAGTGTTTTCCACACTTGATGTCCTCACATTAACATTCATTTGCTTCAGTCACACTGGTATAGGGCAGTATATAAAGCAGAATGAATGCAAATCTGTGAGGACATGCTGCATTCTCCACGACCCCCTCCATCAGACATGGAATGCCGAAGGCTCTGATGTTTGCCTGTGAGAGGGTGATGTGAAGGAGCACAAACTACCTAACCTAAACAGACAAAAAAGATGTGGCATTCATATTGTCACTTTTCAACATATTTTAACCCCCAAATGGTTCATTATTGTTAAACACCTGTACTTATAATCATATATAGATATTAGAACATTATCTAAGCAATATGATTCAGACAGGACAGCTATTGATTTCCCACCACATCTTGAGTGAAAGTGAAATTGTAACTTTAATAGAAACAGATTTTTTTCCAAGACTCCCCACTTCTTTTTAACTCAAAATTCGCCTCTTGGGCTTTGGGTTCACCATACAGGTGTCACAATGGAGTACTTGGATTGCTCACTGGGTTCAAGAATGACTTCAGTGGATTTTGGAAGGGATTGTCCCACTAAGGTGATGAGGTGGTTGCTGATCCTGTGGCCGGTGTGTCACACCAGTCAATACCTGTGTTAGTGCTGTCATTGCTCCCACCTGTTGTTTTGCTGTTCCTCTTGGAGAGGTGAGATGAGAAGTCACAGATTTGGACTCTTTACTGCCGGAGCAGCACCTGTGTTGTGCCGCGCACCAAATTGACTTTTTCTATATCATATCAGTGATCATAAACAACTGACATTTTATATCACATTGTGTTTAGATCTCAGGGGATTACAGGGCATAGGGTGGATTTATATTCAGAGAAAAAAAGTTGAGGGTACCTTATAGAAGGATTTCAGGTTAGGTTTTCTGGTTTTAAAGACACCTTTTTTCTGGTCTGATGAATCGTGTTTGCAGAGAAAGCAGATGGAAGAGACAGACGTAAGACGTGCCAAACAAAATAATGCATCAATCATGTCATGTGTCAAAAATCTGATCACTGATTTATGTGTTGTAGAGGGCCATGACTAAATGTTTTCCATTTTTTTAGAGTTTGCTTATTTAGCTGCCAACCGAATCCCACATGGGGCTAGAAAGTAGACGTAGAGGTAGAAGCTGTGAAGTGTTTATATCCCTCAACTGAACATGTGATGGTAACAAACTAGAATAAAAACTTAAATTCACTTAAAAAAAACCCAAAAAAAAACAAACAAACAAATATTGCCAGCAGCACTCACACCTACCCACATGCACACCATCCCACACAAACACAACAACACCAAAATAATTAAACAAAAGCTACAGTGGTAACAGCAGGCAATGGCAAAATTGTGATTCTGTTCATGCAGTCAAGCCACCTTTACACCCTGACAAGCTGCTCCATGAATTCCCCAAAGACTAATAAATGTCATAAATATGAGTTCTGGTTAACAAAATACTCCCTTCACCAGTATGTGTGTCCATATTGCCACTTCTTGTTTGCTTGCATGTAGGATTAATGGGGATCCACTGGCAGAAGTCTCATAATGATGTTTTTCAATATTTTGTTTTACTTCATGATAATAAAAGTGTGTGTGTTCACAAAGTCATGTTTCACTGCCATGTCTCTCCAATAGGAAGTGAAAAACCAAATACTGTCTCTTCAGCAAGGCCTTTCATGCTTACGGCGGCCACCGTTGTCCCTCCTAAACAAGACGAGGTGAATTCAGTTTTTTGTTTATCTCATGTGTATTTGAAGCAAAAAAAAAAAAGCAAGACAAGACATAACTATTTGTGGAGTGTGGAGGATTAAGGGAGGATTCTCACAGCCTGAGGAAAAAATGCCGCTCTGTTGTCTGGTAGTATGGCTGCAGATACTTCTGTATCCTTTGGCAGCAGCATGAACAGGCTGAAATCAAGATTGAACGGTTACCCAGTATTTTTTGTTGTGTTGTGCTATCAAGTCAAACCTGAGTTTGGCCTCTTGATGAAACTGTTCGCATTTTTCTGCCTATTGCCAGCAGACGGGGGGGCAACCAATATTTGGAGTTGTGCTGCAGAGTCGGATGATGGGTGTGTTTCTACAGGCAAACCGTTTTGTGAACATGTAGCCATCTTTTTCTGTTGTTAAAATCAGTTTAAGATTTGCATTTCTAGGTTTGTTTGGTCCATTGTGATGTAAATATACAGTAAGACAATGTCTTACTCAGCTCAGTCTGTGAGGATGTGAGAGCTCCAGAAACAGCACATCTCTGTCCTTCTCACTCCTCACCAATATCTGGCCATCTGAGGCCTCTGTGACAAACACTCACCTTGAGTGCTGAATCACACATCCCTGGGGCTGGCCGACTCTGCCTGATGAATTTTCTTGGGAAAGAAAGGAGGGGTTATCTCGGAGGTCACCCTAATGTGAGCGACATTCATCAAACCTCGCTCCGGAGGAAGCAGCTGAAATTGGAAAACGGAAAAAGGTAGTGATTCTTGGAGGGTTGCAGGCGAGCAGGGGCACAAAATGGGGGGGAGAGGGGAACCAAACAAACAGCCTTAACGCAGAGAAGCATGATAGCTAATGGATTGGAGATATGGCACTTGGGCAGTGCATGTTTACATGGTGTAAACTGCAGTCACCTCATTCATCACAGTTGCCTTAATATTTCCCTCAAGCAGCCTTAGCTTTCAATTTGGTAGCAGTCACTGCACCTTCCTCCGGTGAAGAGCATACGCGGACACACTGAAGTGGATTAGTGTGTTCATTTAGAATGATGCATGTATGCATGTGCGTAAGTGCGCAGATGTGTTCATGCATTATATATACGTGTTAGACATATTTCTTCGTGTCATCGCTCACCTTGGGAAGCTTACTTTACATTTGGCATCAAATGTTTTTGGTTCAGTTTCATTCATTTTCATTAAGGCAATCCTTCTTTTAGTGTCCCCCAAACAAAAAATTTGTATTTGTCTTCTCAACACAGACATCGACTGTTGGATTGAAGCTGTGATCTACATGTGTAATTTCAGTGTGTTGGCATAAATCAGTAATGAATTTCCTGGCAGTGGCACAGTTCACTGGCTTGGTGCTCACACTGCTGCCTCTTGGCACAAAAAGACTTGCTTCTGTTTGATTCTTGACCCTGGTCTTTCCCTGGTAAGCATTTTCTTCTACGTTTGTGTTGTTCCCACATTCTAGAAGCACGGAACTGGAAATTCAAAATAGCCCCACACAGGACTTTCAATGGCTTTAACCCAAGTGATGCTCGATATAGGGACCCTGTGACTGTGAGAAGGACCAAGAGAGATACTGACTTTTTCAGATGCTGGCAAAACAAATGAATTCTTTGTTTGTCATGAGAGGACACTTAAAAATGTTTATCACGACTTTATGTGTTTATTTCTCTTGTCTGCTCACACATGTGAATCACTAACATATGAGACGTCGTGTTCGTTCTCAAGCTGTGCCACAGCTTTTAGCAAATGGGGTTTGGCACAGGATTTTTTCTTCCTACGAGCTCCATTAACATCAAGTTATTGCATATTAATGTGGTCACAATCCATCAGAACAGTTAAACAATTCGGGGAGAGATCGACATTAAAATATCTGAAATCTGTCCAGATAATTCATTAAGACCGAGTTTTGTTTGTCAAACAGGATGTTTTTCATCTTCACACCAAAACCACCACTTTCATTCTGTAAAGCGTTGCTAAATCTTCTTGACTTTGAAGGAACAAGCCAAGCTGTTTTTCAGAACAAAAAAAATGTGATGGTGGTCGCCATCACCATCAGAGTCTGTGTTGTCACTGTGCAAGAAAACAGTGAGCAATGCCATTTGTATAACACATTGCATCTTTGTGACAGCCAGTGAAAGAGAACGGTTAGGGAGAAACAAACGTAATTTGAGCAGGATTTGTGGATGATATGGTTCTTTTGGCCAAATGGAGTGATGACCATGTTGCCTCAGGAAAGAAAGCGCTAAGTGCCCAAATGTATGTGAGCACAGGCTCGAGTTTAGAGCTGATACATAGCCTGCAGGAATTTAGGTTGAATTTCAGCCTTGTTCACATGACAGCTTGTAGAGGAACAGCAGAGGAGGGGAGCTGCAGATGCTGAGGCTGAGCTTTATTTTCTGGTTTTGTAGTTCAATATGGAAAACTCCCCCAAATTTCCACGAGAGACAGCTCCAGTCCCACGTTTAACTGCTGGTTATCTTTCCAACTCTGCTATGTTTAGTACTTAGCATGGGTTTATATTGCTTAGACCCTTCTCACAACCAAAGCATCCATGACAACAGTCGGGTCAGTGGCCATATGCTTCTAGGCTAGAAACAGCTTGAAGCTATCCTCTAGTGCGGGATTATAAAGTCCCAGAAGAGTAGAAACGGGTCACTGACTTGCTAATCAAAACCACAACCGTTTGACAATGTGAATAGCGTTCAAAATGTCATAGTATATCATAATAAGTGAATTGTTTGTCATTAAGCTTTATTTTGAAATTGTAACAACATATTGTATATTAACTATAATAGCCAACTTAACCTCGGACATTGATGGAATGTAACTATATACATTTACTTAATTAATGTACGTTGGTACAGTTTTCAGGTATTTGTACTTGAGTGTTTACATTGTCTGCTACTTTATACCTCCACTCCGCTACATTTTTGGACGCAAAGGCTCTACTTGTTCCTCCAATACATTTATTTGATAACTTTAGTGACCAGTTACTTTGCAGATTGCGAGTCGCATCAGAGCCTGAGTAAAGCTTTTTTGATTGCTTTATTTGTTATTGAAAAATGTACAAAGCAAAAATCTGATAAATCTGAAAATTACAGATTGAGTGATCAGCAAGGCTTATTATCGTTGACCTGTAATATACAGTATATACATACATGGAAATATATGTATAATTTTATGTTTTTACATTGTACTTTTTTTTTCTCAATTACATTTATTGTCAAATTACTTTTGATTGTTGTTTCAGTCAGATATTATTCATAAGGGTGACAATATCTGTACTTTTAGTAGTAGCTTACAAAGTGTGACCTCTGGGTACTGTTTATAACTTTATTGGAATTATATTGGATTTGGAATTGAGAACATGTTGTCATTTGAACCTGCCAGAGTCATAGACGCTTTCTGAAATGCTTTTGATTGTGGTAGTTGACACAATTCATTACTCCTTATGAAAAAATGAGTAGCAGACAGTCATCACTATATTTCAGGTGTGTCCTTCAGTGGTCAAATTTTACAATGTTGTGTTTTGTTATAGGATACTTAATGTATGTATCATTCTGACATATACTTATACTAACATATGTCAGACTTAATCACTATACAAACAGTAAAAGCTTCACGGTGTGCTGTACGAGAGTCAGGAAATCCCATGTCATGTTAAATGCAACATTATATAAACAACGACAGCTTTTTGAGGGGTATGTTTCAAATAATGATTTTTATTTCCATGGAGGTTTGTAAGACGTTTACAAAACATATTTGGTTTATATACAACTCTGTTAGCGTGAGGAAAGTTGTGTCTCTTTCCTCAAACATCAGTGTTTATGTTTTCCCACTCTGAAGACATTCATCAAATCAGTTTATTTTTGTGTGAATTATTAAACACATCCCTTAACATCTTATCATATTCACCCCTTCTCACCATGCCTCGGATTTGATTATTTAAAAAACAACAACAAAAAAAACCCCATTAATGTGAAGATTTCTAAAAATAGTTTTCGATGTTCTCCGTTCCAAATGCATCCACCCAGTGCGTTCAAAGTGGAAAAACTTCAGCGATCAAATGTCCTGTCTTCTGACAGTGTGGATGTTGGAGAAAACTGAGGAGACAGAACCAGTATGCGATTAAAAACCATGTTCAGCTGAGGCTTAAAAGAGCAGCCCTGTTGGCTAAACATCCCTCTCTCATGTTTTTCCAAAGACAGTTCCTGTGGGGCTAAATGTGGGAAGTAGGTCATCCCTTTTTGGAGCGGCCATTTTCTGTTGGTACAACATTAATAATTGATGTACATAGAATCCCATATGGATAAAGGGAAATATCAACTAGAAGTCGGGGTTTGTAAAGACTATGTAAACACATTAGGAACAGCAGCCATCAACTTTGTGACTCTGCAAGTGCTGCATCTAGGTCTCATAACAGTATTTATATTTCACTGAACACACCACACTACAGAGGGATGGTAGTAAGAACAGATGATGAAAATAAATAATCTTTTTTATTTGATTTCTCATTTAGTTTAGTACAGAGATGTTGAAATGTTGAAATGTTTCATAAGTTATGGAACATAGGGCAGTGCAAAAAAGACAATTTTTTTTGGAATGGTGAGCTTTATGAATTATAATGAAATAATAAAGTATGAGCTTATAAAGATGTAAAGGCAGTCAGACCCCTCTGTCAAATCAATACAGGATAATCATTTTTGAGTGCAGTGGCAGAGCGAAATATGGTTCAAAGTTTCATATAACCCTTGTGAAATCGGGAAGCTTGACACTCTTCTGTGCCAAAAACTGTAAACAGATCTGAAAAAGGTTTTTCTTGCAGATGACTTTGTTTTTTTCCGGTTCTGAATAAGAAAATAAATGTTCCATTCACCTAATTATATCCCAAAATAGATGGAGGCAGTTTGACTGGAATTTATCTTCTCATATGTGGAACAGGGCAGATCCTGTAGAGGTGCGCACCTGCATGTGTTTTGATAAAGGTGACTAAATGGAGTGTGGAGACTTTGTTACTGTTTAATATTCACATGCACATATGGATATTTTGCAGAAGAGCTTTAAAGGCACTGCTCAGAACACTGTAATCCTTCCTTTTTTAATGCTTCATTATTATTGCTTTATATTTCATGTAAACCCAAGCTTAGGCCGGAGCAGGCAGAACGAGGGCAAAGTTATCAATAACATGCAGACGGAACAGCTACAGTTTGTTAAACTCGCTGCTACTGGTCACCGTGTCGAGTGAATTTACTCTCAGACAGCTACAGTTTACTGGGATCCATGTTTCCTCTAATGCACACAGTTATGTGATAGTACAGTACAGTGATAGATCACAGTAGGGGAGACTGGGGTAAGTTGAGCCAAAGGGTTGCTGGGAAACGGTAAAAAACATTGATCATGTGACCAAATATTTAGGAGGAAGGCATCATTTCATGGAGTCTGTGAAGGTAAGAACCACATGGGTTAGACATTTATGGTTAAAGTGGTTAGACATTTATTTAAAAAAAAAACATTTTTACTCTTGAGAGTGAATTATGTCTATCGTAAGTTTCATGAGAATTGTGTTTAGACCAAAATAGATAATTTTAAATTCGTTTTATACATCAATTGTGGTATCTATGAGCTACAACATGAGGTCATAAACCTAGCATAAAAGTGCACCATTTTAGCTGTGGGGAGTAATAAAGTCAAAATGGTAGCTCTGGGGTAAGTCAAGCCATTTGGCCAGGGGTAAGTTGAGCCACCCAGCAGAGGTGGGAGATGGATGGATCGAGGGAGAGATGGGGATAGATGGAATAAGAGGAAGATGGAGGGAGGAGTTTAACAAAGATGGAGAAGAGAGGATAGATAGAGGAAGAATGATGATGACAGGATGAGAGTTTCAATTCAGATTGTTCAAATGTGTTACTAGTCTATAACTGACCTTACTGTCAGCAAGGACACCAAGAAACTATGATCCTGGACCAAGGATTCAGGGATACGGCTCAACTTACCACGCTCCTATGCACAACTTACCCCATACACGGGGTAAGTTGTGCTACAAGACCACTTTTTTCGGACATGCTATATTATCGAAACAGTTATGTTTATACTCATTCTCTTTGTTTGAAGGGATGCACAACATCCTGAAATGTATGCAGATATATTAGTTAGTGACAAAACAATGATTGCCTTGATGTAGTGATCCTAAATATGAAAAATGGCTCTTCTTACCCCAGTCTCCCCTATCTATTACATGACAGGAGTTTTGCATAGATTTCCACAGCAATGTCTCCCTCCACTGTCTAATATCTAAAATTAGGTTTTAAGAACATTTAGGTCTTTCAGGATAAAAACATAGATTTGAAAGTGTGCACTTTCCAGAGAAACTCAATTTAATTAAGGCTTCAAATACTGCAGCACTATGGTATTTCAAAGGTCTGGATGATTGTGCAGGTGTGTTGATTCTTCTCAATTACCCCATTTGACATGACTATCAACATATAGACGTAAGGTTAACTCTTATTCTATGTTTATCTTTAACGTGTACTTTGTTCCTATAATTAAATATGCACCTTATTTTTGCTGTTTCCATACCAATTCCATGTCGTTCATTACATTGCGTTATGCATTATTGCTTACTTGCACTGCTATCTTAATTTGTTTTTTTATTTCTTTACATACTAGATATTCTTATTTCTATTTCTGTAGTGGAGCCTCTTAGCCAAAGAATTTCCCACGAGTGTACTGACAACCAGAGTGACATTAAATCTTGAATCTTGAGTCTGATTCAAATATGCAGTATAAAGGCCCTTCTATAAAATGAACATGCAGAATTTTAAGATTCTCGTTTCAGTTTCACAGATTGAGCACAACATTGCTACACACAGACCAAACTTAAATAGCAAGATAAGAACTCACGCATGGGAACAGGTGGCTGTATAATGTTGGTGTTTGTGTTTTGTTTTTCCAGAATAAGCAAAGGAGACAATGGATAAGTGTGGCAGCGTTTTTAGGCAGCTGTATCCTACAAGGATGAGCTGAGCACTGTGTGCCAGATGTTGCATGAAGGAAGTTGGAGTGAAAGACGAAATTTGGTTAACATATAATTTGGACTGTGAGACAAAGAACAAGTGTTTATATCAACATTCCCCTCTGTAATAAGATCATAATTGGATAATAATAATAATAATAATATGTGCAATAATGGAGACCCACTTGTGCATAGTCAATAGACTTGCAGCACATAGCGATGTGTAATGTTGTGTATAATGATACAGCAGTTGCATCGAGGCGACTTCCACAGAGAAGCAGCGCATTCACTGAAACCTGTGACTCCCTTTGCAAGCTAGAGCTATAGCAGTTTTACATACAACACGTTGCCTTCTCCCCACCTGCTGAGCTGATACTCTGAGATCTCTCACTGAATATTCATTAAGTGCTGAGCCTGTCTCCAAAGCCCCCCACTGACAGGAAGTCTAAAGGGACAATTCGGGATATATCTTCATAAAAATAATTTTTTGCTCATTTGATGTATTTATGACAGGGTTAAGCTGTGTAATCACACATGCATTATCCCTGTGACACGCGCAAACATATACATCCACAAATCTTAATTGCAGGGCAGATAAATGTATAATATACATTTACTGACGTGATGGAGGCCTCCTCTAGCTACCAATTACACTATTTGCAAGGGAGAATAAAGATCCTACTTCAAGATTTTGTCAAAAGAGACATAACTGCTGAGTTGTTCAAAGGTAAAAGTTTGGTGCTTTGAGTGCCAAACATCAAATGATTGAGTGCATCGCAGTGATACAGACATTGATTCATATTCACCTCATTAGATAACAATAATGCAGATTCAGTGATTAATTAGACCTACTTGAAGACAAAACGATCTTTTAGTTGAGCGTCGGTTCAACTGGACTGGACACTTCAGCAGCTCTAGAAATGTAGCAGTGAACTTTTGTGAGCTTCCTTCAACGAGTTGTAACAGAACGCTTACATTGTAGCAGCAATTGCGTGCCCTACTATATGTATTAATATTTAATTGACCTGTAAAATATAGTTCTCGATTAAAACACCTTTATGTCTAAATTGGCATTTTGTGCAATTTGGTGCCTCACACAGTATCTGAGTGCAACACCGCTGTCATAAACCACTGACGTAATGTAGGTGCTAACTACAGACAAAACCTATTACTGCATCACAGTATTATGTGTGGAAAACTTCTATCTTGAAGTAAACATGTATGTAATGTTTGATCCTGTCCTCTAACTGAAGTTACATGGTGCAGAAACAAGTGATAGGGAGTGACTGTGACAGATCCAATGATTTTGAAGCTGTTATTTTAAGGTAAAATATTACATGATGTTGTGTTAATAATTCAATCAGCAGTATATTAAAGGACACAACAGTTCGATCTTAAATGAAAAAAAAACAAAAAAACAAAACAGAAAAGTTAAAACTTTACGTTTCTTCAGGTTCAATCTTACATTTTTCTCCTCAGTCATAACAATGTACTTTGTTGCCACAATCATGACTGGAAATTGTCCCACAGTCTCAAAAAAATATCCAGTGGTGCCACAATTACAAACGTTGAAAGGCCATGGTCCCTTGTCAAAAATGTCCGGTAGTTTCAAGCTAGATTTGAAGTGCAGTCACTATCTTAGCAGCCTTGCTGTGTGTAACTCCACTGTTGTCTCCTTGTCCTCCCACTAAGATAGGCAGGTACCTACGATGTTAAATGAACCAGATATGACCTGTTTTATACGAATGTCAGTATGGTACGTAGCCTATGACATGTGCACATTTGGACGTATCTGTGGCTAAACTGCTAACTAGGGGTGTTGCCAATTACTGGTGTTGATAATCACCATGATGTTCAATGAATTAAATATTGTTACTGGGTTAAACATAGACAAATGACAATACTGTATAAGCAATCCGGCGTCTCATTAATTGGTTGAGTGTCTTGGTGACTGGCCGTTCAGAAGGCATATGGCATATTGCTATTTCTAGGGACAAAAAAAAATGCAATACATGGACAGCAGTTTTGCCCTCCACATATTTATTCCCTCCTGAGAATTGAAAACTTGCATGGATGGAGGGCCACAGTGTGCCTGGGTCATCATCACAGAAAGATGTCAAGGGCCAAGAGGGACACTTACCCTAACACCCAACCCCCCAACTCCCCTTCTACCCTCTAGGTGCTCTTCAGATCGATTTTACCTTTGAGGTGAAAGCAGTATGATATGCTCAGTTCAAGCCCACTTCTGGCAGGCTGCTCTACCGAAAAGGTAAGGCAGGTTAAACTCCAGTGCACTTTAAAAAAACAAACAAACAAACAGAAAACAATGGCGTCAGCGTTCTGGACTTTATAGGAGCAATTATTTCCTAAGGGTGTGCAGCTAACAGAATTGTCCAGCTACACTATATTTAACATGTGAATTTAAAATTAGAATTAAAAAAACACCAGTGTAGATGTATCGGACATAAAGTAAAGTAAGTATAAAGTCTTTTGAATCTGACCTAGATAAAAAGCAAAAAACGTAGAGTGAAAGCAGCTGACCATGAGCCCTGTGTGAGCTTGTTATCCGCACCCTAGCCAGGAGACCAATTCACTGCTCATCAGAGCAACAGTTTTACACTGTAACTCAGAGATACTGTATTTTGCTGTTTAATGGGATGGAGATGCGCCCTTAGATTTTCATAATGAAAAGAAGAGCAGAATAAAAGGTTTCAAAACACTGGCAAAAAGCCACAGAGTAGTTTAAGTATTGAAACAGTAAGTGGGAGGCAGGGGTGAAATATAAACACTTTGACTTATTTTTTTTTTTAAGATTGACATATATTTTCTTTGGTCAGTGTTTGAGATACCACTCTTAGTTACAGTGACTAGTATAAGGTTTAATCACGGTAGTACACAGGGAAATGATATGTCCTCAAGTATAATTCAGCAACACAATGCTTTAATGAGCCGTATTCACTTATTCAGAAATGAACTGCTATCTGGCAAACAATGCTTTCTAAGTAGTTCAGAGAAAAGGTAAGATTTCATGATTTTTCTGATTTGAAGCATTAAACCTGTTTAAGAGCACTCTGTGGCTGTGAATTTTTTTACATCCTAGTACCACCCTGCCTGTTTCATTCTGGCACAACCCTGGTCTGAGGTCAACAGATAACAAACATATTCAGCTGAGGCAAGCCTGCAGCTAGTATTTCTAATGTTAGATTGCTCGGTGGCAACTTGTTCCCATCCATTCTGTTTCAGCTCTCATGTTTCTGTCATGGATGTATTATTTAGAACAGAATACCAGGCCCAAAGATTTCACCCACTGAGTCCACCGGGAATTTCTCAAACCTGGTGTATACAACAAAGAAAGTTTGTAGCTTCTGGGTTTACTTGAGGGGAATGGAGCCCGACAAATACGCTTAGTAATGTTCCTACTTGGCCTGTGGACTTTACATTGTGATGAGGTAAAAGAGGGGGGGGGGGGGGGGGTGCGGTGCATTCTGGACAATATAAGAAGCCAGGCTGAGCAGTGCCACAAGAATAGTTCTAAATAGTATACTCAAGGTTAGTAACATACATTTTTAGCAACCTCACGATAAGATTTGGGTTACGATTCCTGGGATTCCGATTTGATTCAGAACCATGATTCGATTCAAAGTTGTTTTCTTCACCACAGAGTTCATTTAAGGTGGCCAATACTGGGTTGTGTTTTGGTCTTGTTTGATACTGCTGATCCCTTTTTGACTCAGAAAAAAACCTTTGTCTCTGGGTGACAGTATAAAAAGTATTCACAACATATGCCTACTTTGTATTCCTCTCACAAATGTTGTTCATAAATGTCATTACATAAAAGTAATTACTTGCTTACAACATTGCTACACAAGATAGGATAAATCTAGCATGTGCAAGCTCAAGGAAATGTCACTGCTGTCGTAAAGTAAGTTGTTCAGGCAGGTCAAATGGTATAGACACATGGAGTGAGTTTGTCTAAGCTGAATTAAGCATTTAATTCTCCCATTTCAATCAGCAGTGATATGGATTTTGCTGGTAATGCACGGAAGCCATGAGTGGTTGATAGAAAGCCATCAGACACACAGTGGGTGACACGATTCCTGTATATCTTACTGCAGACTCTGTATGCAATAAAGCCAGAAATGATTAAATGGAAAGGATTGGTTGTACTATCCTGCCTTACAGATGTTCTTCACCGCAGGCGGAGTATTGACAATTAGTCTAACTGCAGTTTGGACTCTGATGAATTGGCAGTAGGCAGGCAATCTTTCATTCCTCCCACTCAGCGACCCAGCATTCTGGGTTCCTGGACTAAGACAAAAGAAATTGCATAGCTAACGCCTTCTGCTTTATGCTAACTATAAATATTCTTTGTTATCTTTGCCTTTATTAGATAAAAAACACTGGAGAGCCAACAGCAAATGAGGGGTGATGGCGTCCATCAAAGGTCCTCGGCTGGACTTAAACCTGGGACATAAAATATGAAAAAACTCTAAAATAAAGTAACAAAATAGTTTCTCTCCTGAACCAGTTCCAAATAAATTGTAAGATTTTTCTTTTTCAAATTACCACAAGGGTTATCAGGTTGTGTTTCCCCCCTTCTTTCTTTTACTTTTGAAAACAGCAACACTGCAGTGAATCCAGGCCTTTTGATATGTATTGAAAAGTTCAGGAAACCATCAGATCTTGAGAGCAGTGTTTACAGTTTTGCAACACTGTGTAACAGTGAGCATAACAACAACAACAAAGAACATGTCTTGGATCTGCCACTGAGAAGAGCGCCGTCAAGTAGCCAGCACAGACCTCTCTTGTTGGAATTGTTGACCATATATTCTCTCAGGGAAAATATGATTTCAGAAGTGGTGATGACTTTCAAAAACATACATCCAATAGGTTGACGGAGCTAAGTACACACGTGTCAGTGCACTAAACGGATCATTTTTTCCGTGTCAGCCTGTTTTTGTAATATGTGCTGCGTGGTAAACATCTGTGAAGACTTTCTGTATGCAGCATCAATCCTACAGATGCCTGAAACTGTAAATACATTTTGGGAGGTGACAAAGTGATTAGATGAGAACCAGTGGTGTGTGAGGCTTTTGGAAAGTAAACAGGAATCAAAACAAATTAGATCCAAACTTTGCATTCTATTTGCATATGAACTAGCAGAACACTATAAACGGCAGAAATAATGTAAACGTAAACATAAAATTAAAAATTGATCCTTATGATTGTTGAAAAATCAAATACCCAATTAAATACGTTAGAATACATATACACATATAGATATACATTTTAGCTACTCTAATGTTCAATTTTTTAAGCGATCGCTCTAAAGAAATGGGGAAAGAGCAGTCTTTAATAATTCAGTGTAAGAGCTGCTCCAGGCGTATTGCAGCCCAGTAACCCTGAATACATCTCTGGGCTATACACCCATTTATCAATTACTGTGGTGCTTTTCAGGAGTCTAACATTAACCTCTAAGAATAATTGCACTCATCCATGAGAATCCTTGTTAGTCATTTAGAACATTAAAACTGCCCATCCACTTTAACTCTTTGGAATTGCGGAGAAGCTATTTTAGCCACATTAATAAAACGAAAATAGCCTTTGCATGAGATAAAAGACTATATACTTTTGATTATAGAGAGCTGGGCAAGCTGGAATTAATATATATGTTTAGACTGTGCAATGTTGATAACACTTAAACTGCTCATGGAGAGCCTACATGAGAGAGAGCATGGACACGGGGGGCCAAAAGGGCTTTAGTGTAAACTTGAAAAATGACTGGCTCTGCGAAATCTTTGATGCGCTTACTGTCATGAGAGGATGTTAATCCCCCATCTTCTTGCTGAATTAAATATTTTGATTCAAACAGAAATACAGGGAGAGCAACATTGTTCAAAGGTGAAAGCTGTTGTCAGATACACACACACACACACACACACACATATCATAAGACATATGGATAATCTATTTAATTTTTGGTCAATCAGCTACCAAGACTCTACAACAACTCGTCAAGTGCCCGTACAGTAATATAAAACAAGTGTTATGCATCAGTCTGTGGAAGATCACATGATTACAAACATCATAAAATCCCTGATTTAATCTACACACACAACCTGGAAATCTATTGAAAAAAAAACACCACATAATTTGAACATGAGGAGTCGCTTTGCAAGTGGAATAATATCCTTTCAGGATGTACTGGTCGGAGGAAATGTCCCTTCCTTCAAAGTGTATTTGAATGAATGATGAATGAGGATGTTTGGGGAACGGCCAAAGAAACGGAGGAAAAGCCAAAATGTCTTTCTGCACTGACAGCAACATTTTCCCTGAGAGGGTTTCTAGTGTGTTAACACTGACATCTCATTGGAGCTTGAAATTCAATTTGAGTTAAAATCCAGCACAGGAAGTCAGTGGTTGGACAAAGCGGTCGTTTATCAATCAGCTTTGTCAGTGACATCCTTTGAGTGTGCGTGAGCAGCACAGTAAACTAAGGGTTGCACCAATGTTTCCCACAAAATAAGGTTTTAAAGAACAATACAAGTGTTTTCGCGTGTGGACATGACGTCCATGTATACTTTGCTGCTCTCCTTTTCCACAGCATACTGTTGTGTATGCTTTGTTAACCTTTGTGCGTCTTCCGCCCTCCTGGTGAAGGTGTCCTGTGACAGGTAAAAATAAGCAGCACAAATAAGCAGCTGGTGCCTCCGCATGTATTGGAAGGGACATATTGCGGTCTTAACCCTCCCCAAGCTAACAGTGGAAGACTGTAGCAGATGCGGGAATGGGTTGTTCCAGTTTCAGTGAGTAAAACTGTGACTGCAAGTACTGTATGGTGAATCAAAGACGCATCATGATAAATATTACCAGTTTGGTTAAAACTATTTCGCCATCTAATTTTTGCTTTTAAAGGAGTCATCACCTGGTTTTTTACATATCCAGTCCCTCTTGGATCGCTTTGGATCAATTCTCAAAACTTATTAGAAATTAAAAAAAAAAAAAAAATCAAACATAGAGCTTGTTCTGACACTTTTTCATACTGCGACTTTCTCATGCGAGATTATGCGCGAGGTTTTAACCGGTCCGGATGTGCATTGTATTAATATGTAATGAGGCGCGCGTTGATTGGCCGCAGGAAGGACAGAGCCGGAATCGGGGGCAAGCCTGCATGCACACACAGACTCCAAAACATAAACAGCCCGCTGTCATGGCGCACACACTAAATGACGAACCTTACGGAATTCAGGCATTTATGTACGAGCCAGAATCGGAAACCGAACGGGAGAGTGAAGAGGCAGAGACGGTGGAAGAGACACGTTTACAGCAGGATGTCTCTGAATGGTAAATTCTTTTTTTTTCCGAAATAAGAGAATAAGAGAAATAAGCAGATTCGGCGTGCTCACTCTGGCTGAGGACGGCTGTGAGCCGATGCATATGCAAGTAGCCTCCTGTGGTAACGTCACCACAGGAGCAGAGTCAAAATCTCGTGCTTTAGGAACGTGCACTACTGTGCGCTATTCCTGTTTGGAAAAAGAGCCAAAGCGAAAAAAATTAAGCCACTTTCAAATTCAAGCCGCTTTTCAGGCAAGTTTCAACAGAGGTCCAACACCAATATGCATGATTTAACGAGAGAAATTGCGATTTCCGGGTGATGAATCCTTTAAATAAGTTACTTAGAAATCTGCTACTGTATATTTGACACAATATTCATAAACTCCCACATATGGTTTTCGACATTTCTTTTGTGAAATAAACGATTTTACATGTGAAACACAATTTTTATATCTTCTTTAAGAGCGACAAATATTACTACTTACTACTTTGGACATATGCATACATTTTCCCAAAATATGTATCATTTTATCTAAAAATGTTATCTGCCATATTCTTCGTTTAATCTTCAGCTCAACCTTAGAGCCATGCCACATTGCATTTCATTCCATATTACTTGTGTGTTTGACAAATAAACCTTAGAATCCTGAAAAGATGTGAGTTTTGCCCCTTTATACCTTCAGTGACTGGGTGTCAAGGTTTGTCTCAAAAAACTTGCATATGGCTCATTGACTTTCACAACCACCACCATTGTGTCCCATGTGGGCAGATTTGACCCCCGAGCATGTCAAATTCAATCGCTTTTGAATGCCCTCAGCCCCGCCTCCTTTTTGAACAATGTTGACAGTAAGATCAGTGCTATAGGTGGTAATCTGTCCTTAAAAAAAACAGCTACTACCACTTCTAATGTGATGTGGCATCGTTTCTATGTTACACACAATTTATCAACTGACATTAGTTTGATTAATGTCTGCCTCAGTTATTAGGTTTTGCACTCTGTATCACTAATATGTTAGATTTTAGATCTAGACTTCAACTAATTTGAGGTTTTTAAGTTGATATATTTATCGTCAATTTATCAATGTCGCATCAAAAAGGGAAATAAAGTACAGGATTTCAGCCAGTAAAGATGACAGTTGAGCAGTCTGTGCGACAGACTCGGGGCACCATGTTTACTTAATTACCTATGTTATATGTATCACACCGATGAAGCAAGGGATGAAAATTAATGTCTGTGTCCCCATCTGCACAGGCCATGAATATGCTTGTGATGTCTCTGGAAGCTGAGTGCAGAGATTGCCAGCCTAAATCTGGGCTGGATCAGGCAACTCATGGATAACCTAATGTTGACGACTACATCAGTGCTTCAATGCAGGTGGCTCCTTCAAGGACTCATCACAGGGGTAAAATGAGGTCTCACAGGGGTAAAATCCAGGTCTGTTGGTTCCAAGGAAAGGACAAGTCAACGACTGTTCTCTCACAGATGGAATTTGGGTACCTCCCAATGAGAAGCTGAACCAGTCAGTCAAGTGTTTAAGGTCTTCGCCAGTAATTCAAAAGGCTGATCAACACGACAAGCAAACAGTGATGACCTCAAGTCTTGGCTCTCCTCAGTGGAGAAATCAGAGCTTCCTATAAATAATAACAATAAAACAATACAAATAAAAATGTGACCACATTGTGTAGCAGCCAAACAAACAATGCACCGTGTATAAGACCAGGCCAGGAATTACAGTAATGAACACAGATGTGCCATGCTATTCTCCAAGGGCAAAGTGGAGCAATGACTGCACTTTGGGAGATTAATGTCGAGTTTGCAGCTGACCTTCGGTGTTGAGCAAGGACACTGCCCTGTGTGATGGGCCTATTTTTAGAAATATTGCTCATCTTCCTGTGTAATTTTGCACACAAATCTATTTGTCTTTAGCCTATTATACACATTACATTCATGTTGTAAGGACTGCAGCTACACTAATAGTGCCTAATAAAGCAGAACAATACATTGATCAGCATAATATTAATAATTAACCAAGCATGCCTTAATTAGACAAATTAGACACGCTTAAATGCTTTCAAAGACAGGGGTGATTCTATGTGTAAAGAAATGAATCACTGACTTCAGTAAAGGACATGATTTACAAGAAATACACAGACTTCTCTCGCAAAACAGATACATGCAGGCGTAAATTAGTTTGAGAATTCATTAGCTCACAGAAATTAAAACAGAATTGTTAATATCCATTGTGAGTAGTCAACAGTCGACTGTATTATTCAAAGACATTAAATTCATTAGCCTTTGTATTTTGTGTAAGATGTAGATGTGTAACATAACGACTTAAAGTCTGATGATGTTCTATGTTTTTCTTACTGTCTGCAAAGCGTTTATGCTGACCAGTACCAACTACTGCCGGAGTAGCCAAAGCTTGATCTAGCTTATTCATGTGTCCTATACCTCCATTGGGTCCAAAAACTATTAAAAACTCATCATAATTAGCCTCGTCATTGAATTCGATGACACTCCTCCTTCACTTCCATGCCAGTGTTCTTATTTAAAGGTGCACAAAGTAAACTTTTCTGTATTTTAGAACTTTCTTTAATCACTTTTTATTGCCGGTGAGTGAAGAGGCAGTTAGATAAGTAAAAAAATGTGACATTCCTCTTCGTACTCTGTTGCCTCTACCAGCCTGTGGCCAGCTCATCACTTTGGGTAGTGTATTCCCGAAAAAAATGACATTAGCGTTGCATTCAAGTCATGGAGGGAGCTTTGCTATGTTTTGAAGCTTCTAAACAATGCAGATGTGGCTTTCTTCCTGTTGATTTTGTGGTTGTTGTCATATTCTTACCGCAGGTTAGCCAGGTTAGCTCACCCATTTCATTTCCATCATGAAATATTTTGAGATAAATAAAATATTTAAATGTATAAATAATTTCTGTTTAAAAATGTGTGACTTTGAAATATAATTTCATGGGTTCTGAATGTTTTAAAAGAAGTTGCAAAGTAATTCTTATTACGTGTGAGAGTTCATGACCTTTAAGAGATTTTACACTTCCGGGTAGACCGGAGTGTGAGGAAGAAGGAGTGAAGAGTTAATGGTGCGGAGCAGCTAACAGTGTACTGTGGGTGTCGTGTACAATCACTAACGGACTGTGAACTGTTGTCGGACGACGTGCTGTGAGTGTGTGAGTTGGACTCTCCATCGCAGTCGAAGTGTTTGTGTTTTATTGGACACGAAGCAAGTTCGGCTAAGCTAGCTAGCAGGAGCTAAGCTAGCTAGCTCTAGCAGGAGCTAAGCTAGCGGCATGGCCATTGTCGAGAGGAGGCCTGTGCTGATGGGAGGAGCTTTGCCGGGTCGCCACTGAGAGTGTTGGCGACGGAGGGCGCTTCGGTGCCGCAGAGGGACACGGAGGTTTATCGCTGCAAGCATTTGGTTTTCACAGACTAACCTTGCCTCAGAACGAGGCCGTGACCTCCTATTTGCTCGGAGCTATGTCTGCAAGTCCAGATGTATGATGCTGATAATGGCGCCATTGTGTGTAAGTAACTTATACTGTTTTCTCCTTCCTTGTTTAATTTCATTGTGACTTACGTTTTTACGTTTTGTTTTTTTTACCACTCTCATTTAATTGTTTTACAGCTGCCAGTAAGACATTACGAGACAGTACGCAGGAGCTTCAGGTACAAACGACCAGATCTTGCATCGCAGGCGGAAGCTGTGAGGAGTTCAGCTCAAAGTCGATCGAGAGGAAAGAGGGTAAGACTTATTAGATTAGATCCGGTTTTGGTTATTTTTCAGGTGCATTAATAGATGTGATGTGTCCATACGCAGTCCATCGCGCAGTACTGATTGTCTTTATTGATTATTTTTACAGCTGTCTCTCTCTCTCTCTCTCTCTCTCTCTCTCTCTCTCTCTCTTTCCCTCTCTCTCCCTCTCCCTCCCTCTCTCTCCACAAAAGGAAATGACTTCAGCTACATGACAATGGGAGCAAGAGAAGTCCTCAGAGTATGGCTATGAGAGTTCTTTATTATCAATAACTTTTGAAAAACTTTGCACATATGGCATTATAGTTGTATTTATTATTATATAATTATATATGATCTATTATTATATTACTTATAAATACAGGAGCTTCTATAAACAAATAAAAGGTAGTTTTTTCGTCTTTGTAGGTAATGAACTCACAATGGAACACTGAACACATACTGTAAGTAGATTTTCACACAACATACAGTATGTTTTTCTTTTCTTTCACTACAAACTTTTTTACTTTTCCCTTGAGGTAATGAGGTCACAGAGGAACACAGTTTTTGATTTCACATAAAGGGTGACTCTATAACCAACGTAATTGCCAAAGGGGTCAGGAAATTTTTCTATTACCCACCAAACACAGCAGCTCGGTATCGGCACCCTGTTTCCGGCTCCCAGACGTGCGTGTTGCCAGATGGTGAACTGGTGGTATGCACTGTAACAATACTCTCTATTGTCAGGATGCTACGTGGTCTTCATAACTGGAATCCTGAAATAGAAAGAATGACAATGTATACAATGTTTTATTGTGATACTTTCCCTATTTGATGTATGCTGATTGACGGTAATAGTAAAATAAACATTTGAAGCATATTTATAGGTTACAACAAAGTAAACTGCTATTACTAAAGAAATGATTAATACATAGCCTATGTTACAGCATGTTTTTTCAGATACTGCAACTGAGTTGTTAGGGTTCGACATTATAGTAAAGTAAAATCTGTCTCCGTTGACTGTATTAATCCAGACCACAGCAGAAACTGGCTCATGTGACAGCATTGAGAGAACTTGGCACAAAGCAGGGCGATGTGAGATTAAATCATATATGATAAATGTATAAGAATACTTTCAAAGCTTAGCATGTGTAGCATTGTACAGTGTATACGTAGGAGTGACATTATCGGCTGCTTAATCCGTCTTTTAGGTGTACAATATAAAGAAGACTGTTTGGAGGTGTGACCTTCTCAAATGGTGGAGGACAGTCCAAGATTTATGTCACAGTTGAGAGCTTCTGTTGCGAGCCCTGACAGACGGATAATCCTGTGGTTTAAACTTGGCAAATATTGATCCCGTGGCCCTTAGTGGCAAGCCTCAAGACCTGAAATTGAGGGAAATGGATTACTCTGCAGAGTCAAAAAAAACAAAAAAAAACAGAAGACGGACGAGGAAGAGGAAAAATATACTATCTTGACCATCAAGCTAGATAACACATAGTGAGGAAACATAACATTAATTCTCCACCATCCCATTTGGAGCCATTGCATGCTCCCCTCACAGCAAAGGATTGCCTTGTCTGTCTTAGCATTCAGGGTTTAAATGCCGGTTTTCCCCATCCATCAAAGCAAGCATTCCCCTGCTTCTATTGGCATTAACCTCGATAACATTGCCACACATAACAAGGCTTTATAGAGAGTGATGCAATGGAGGAGGGTCGCTGCTAGGACACAATTTTTTTTTTGTTAGAAAACCTCTTCTCCCTGCCCACACTGAAAACAATCAAAACTTGTGAGACTTCATCCTGCAGAAATCACATTTGGTGGATAATTTTCAAGGCATTACACCGAACAGCTATTACAGTGGCCTTGCCATGTCTTACTCTGTGGAACAAAAGGCGAAGGAGTAGAACAACCTGTCTCAAAAAGTAGCAAGGCTATACAATTTGAAGCTTTTATTTACTTACAGTGACACATGAGAGAATTATTACTAACACCTCTTCTCCTTCGCTAGCCTGTGATGTCATGGCTCTAACAGATGTCCTTGACAAAAATGCGGTATGGTGTGTGCACCTTCAGAATGATAACATCTGAAACTGAATCTCATGTCAAATTGTACAAAAAGTTAATCTATTTGGGTTCCAAAAATGCAACAACTGTGACTCCTGTTCTCTGATATTCAGAAAGCTTTGTAAAACCTCTTAGATGCGCTATCATACATTAATAAACATATGTAATGCGTTTACGTGTGATATATTGTTGCAAATACACATACGCCCTCACAGTAATGGTTTACAGCACTATTAGGTCTCGCTGCGATGCAGAAGAATTTACTTTTCAAACCGATTCATAAACAATTTAGAAGGGCTTTGGTGTTCATGGGGGTTAAACGTTGAATTATACAGTTTTTTGTTTTTTTTTTACACCGCAATTGAGTTAACACATTATGGGACATGCATGCATATGATTGCAATTCAGCTTACATGGCACATGAATAATTAAGCATTTTTAAAGGTGTTCCTTTGTCACATATTGTCACGTATGATGAAACAATGTCTTCACTGTGAGGAGAAGTGTCTCAAGGATTAATTATATATCTGTAAGCTTAAATAATAGAGATACATTTGTAAACAATTACAACAGTTATATAAAATTCAATAGCGTCTTGCCTCTGTGATAGAAAACACAAACAGCAGCCAGACATGCATCATATTCTTTCAAAGGTCAGGATCACTAGCATAGCACACTTTGAGCAGTTTGGGTTCAATTCCTTGTTGAAGGGCACTTCAGTGTGTTGATGGAAACCATATTGCAATATCCTCCAGGGAAGAGCTCAGAAGCCACAATACTTGGATGGGTGGATGTGCTTTGAGCACCAGCTGGAGGCAGAGAGGGATTGGTTTTCCCCTGACGTTGCCAGTTGGCACACCTGTCCGCAAATCGGGTTAATTGGCTTCAAACAAGTTATTGCTTTCCTCCTCCACTGATAAAGCTGAAGAGACTCACAAAGCAATAGAGAAAGAGCTTCAACATAAAGGAATGCAAATTAGAAAAACAGGTCCGTTTTCCATACTGTATATGAACTGTTAGGGCAACCGTATTGTCTTTGGTCCCTGTGGATTCCAACTTTGATGAATACAACATACTTTATATTAAGTATTACCACGTACATACATCTCTCAGCTTGTGCAAGGAATCAAGTTAAAGCAAATGATCTTTCTATCTAAAAATTGTGTAGTGTCAAAGCCATAACTCTTTTTAAACTACACCAATTTATCATTACATTTAACTTTGAATTATTTGTCTGTGGCAGAAGATCTAGCTCTGACTCTGCTGTCCTGACTTCAGCGAGCGATTAATATGACCACTGCAATGCCAGAAAAGCCTTGACATGAGCGACCACATCCGTCCATTTCCCTAGCTCTATAAGTGCGTCAAACCATTTCCTGTCCACAGAATAATCTCCTTGACTCAGTCTCACGAGAGGCAGGCATGAACAGAGGGGAATCGGGATCTACAGTCTATCACAGGGAATTTAACATAAATGAAGCGACGCCTGCGAGCTAGTTCAGGCAGTCAACTCGAGCTTCACTGCCATATACACACGTGATATGCTTCTCTCCACAGACCATCCCACAAACGCACCCTCTCTATTGAGCGGGTTATTTAAACGCATGAATTTCGCTTCTCTCCCTCTGGCTCGTCAATGCTGCTGTTGCTCTGCACAAGCATCACCGCCCGCTCTTTCAGCGCTTCTCAAAATCATAGACACTGCTATAATTGCTCATGCGATTGCTATCTTACCTCCTGGCTCTGCTGATCGCTATGTCTCTCACTATCTCCGACTTGGGGAGTGAGTCTCCGTCCTTGGAGGAAGAAGTCGGGGCCATCCCCGAAACCCAGGCTCAGTCTGCTGAGGTTCACTCCGGGAATGAATCGGATGCCCCTCGTCTGCGCCGCAGCTCTCGCACCACCCGCAAACGACTCGCCGGATGGCCGGTGCACCGCATCCTGGAGGCGTTATACGCCCGCAACATCCCAGTTCCATCCGGCCTCAACCACGAAGAACTCTTCAACTACCTTCAAGTTCAAGAAAACCCCGCCGGTACCCAAGAGTTAAACTCAGGCGCCGCTCATCCTCCTTCCAAAGGCAAAGCTGCGGCAAAGAGGCGCTCTGCTCCTCAACCAGACGCTCCAAGACCCGCGGTCAATATTCCCATTAAAAGACCTAAGCAGTCACAACCCGGCACCTCTAACGAAGCAGCCATCCTGTCATCTCTTCTCGAAGTGAAATCAGCACTCAATGTTATGAATTCCAGAATACATTCCCTGGAAATCGCGAACTCCTCCGCTCCTAACATTAACAACACGGGCCCATCAGCTTCAACTTCTGACACGGCTCTCGCTGCCCCGCTCCCTGCTGACGTCACACCCCAAAGGAGTCTGGGAACTGCAGTTCCAGCTCCAACCATGGGCTCTCGGTTCCTGCCCCCTGCAGCCGCAATTCCTGATTCCCTCAGGAATCAAATTCTAACAGGTAATTATTATTAATCTTTATCTGAGGATCTATAGGCATACGTTTAATTAAAAGAATATCATTTATTTGCAAACTCTGTTCTATTAATGATTTAATATCAGGAAGTCCTATAGAAATGTATACATTTAAATATATATATGTATATATGTGTATATATATATATACATATATATCTGCTCTCATTTAACAGGCCAGGACGTAAATCTGGTGAAGATTCTGTTATGCGGTTCTGAATCTGCCGACAAAAGATTTGTGGACTGCGGGGATTTTTCCGTAGTTCTCAAAGATAGCGATCCAAGACTGTCAAAAACTCTAACTATGGCAGAATTCAATGTTGCCTTTGGTGTCTTCAGAGACACCATATGCGAGAAATATCCACAACGCAGGGAAGAACTTGACACCTATTTGGCTATAATCTCAGACCTTGGTCTCTCATACGGTGGTTCTCTCTTTTATGAATACCACAAATCCTTCTCCGCCAAAGCTGCCATGTACATTCAGAAATTCAATCAGAGACTGGATTGGTCCGTAGTCGACCTGCCCCTAATCAGCAGACATTTTACTGGGCATAAAACTCTAGCCTGCTCTATCTGTGGTTCCTTCTCCCACACAACCTCCCTCTGTCCAAGAACCGCTTTTCAAGATCTGTCTACCCCGAAGCCTCAGCCAAAAAATCCTGTGTTAAATCAGGTAAATCATCCTCCAAAGCGACAGGTATTTTTTCCTTCAGGATTCAAGACTCCTACCTGCATTAATTTCAATGAGAATGTTTGTACTTATCCTAATTGTAAATTTATGCATGTGTGTAGCTGGTGTGGAGACAGCCACCCACGCTCTGTGTGTCCCCGGAGGCTTCGTCCTGCAAAATCGGGGAAATAAACGAGAAGCATCCTTCGACTCCAGTGAATGTTCCAGCTCTCTCCAAAGCTCTTTCAAATCACCCTAACAGATGCTTTGTCAATTATCTCATTACTGGGCTAGTCCAAGGATTCCTAGCAGGTCTATGCTGGCTCCCAAAAGCGACCCATGTCTTTAAGAACCTGCAGTCCGCTCTCAAGGAGCCAGAAATGGTAGATGAGCTCCTAGCAAAAGAGGTGAAAAAGGGCTACATGATAGGTCCATTGTCAAATTCCCCCTTTTCCATCTTCAGAGTAAGCCCAATAGGTGTTGCTACCAGGAAATATTCAAACAAAAAACGTCTCATCATTGATCTCTCAGCTCCTCATAATTCTTTCATTCCGAGTATAAATAGCTTAATCCCTCAAGAGCCCTTTTCCTTGTTCTACGCCTCTGTAGATAATGCTGTGCAGATGATTAAGTCAGCAGGGGTTGGTGCATGGCTGGGGAAAGCAGACATCGTAGATGCCTTCAAAGTCATGCCACTACATCCCTCGCAATGGCATCTTTTCGGTGTAAAATGGCGTTCCAAGTTGTACTTCTCGGTTAAATTGACATTTGGTTGCCGCAGTAGCCCTCGCATTTTTGACACCCTGTCAGAAGCATTATGCTGGATCCTCTACAACATCTGCAAACTCCCTTTCGTCTTGCATCTTCTGGACGATTTTTTGGTAGTTGACTTTCCCTCATCCCCGCCAGCTCGCAGCATCTCCATAGTCAAAAGCCTTTTCCATGAGTTAGGTGTACCTCTTTCAGAAGAGAAAACAATAGGCCCTAGCATGCGCTTAGAATTTCTCGGCATCACGCTTGATAGCATGCTAATGCAAGCATCTCTGCCACAAGACAAGTTGACTCGCATCAGAGAAGCTATCAAATCCTGGTCTAACGCTGCTTTTCTCTCTAAAAGAGATCTTTTATCTCTATTAGGGCATCTTAACTTTGCTATGCGTATCATTCCACAAGGTCGTTCTTTTGTATCACGCTTGCTAGAATTGGCTAATTCCGTTCAAAATCTAAATGACATCGTAGTTTTAGATGAAGGCTGTCGCTCAGATCTGCGGTTCTGGGGCTTGTTATGTGATGAATGGAACGGCATTTCCTTCTTTTACAATGACTTCGTGGAGTCTTCAGATTCCCTCCAGTTTTTCACAGATGCGGCCCCTTCAGTTGGTTTTGGGGGGTTTTACAACAACGAATGGTTCGCAGATGTCTGGCCACCTGAAATGCAGTCCCTTCGTAACGAATCCAAATCCACTGCTCTTCATGAGCTTTACCCTATCGTAGTCGCTTGTTCGCTATGGAGCAGTAGATGGACCAGGAAACAAATCATGGTGTTTTGTGACAACGCTGCTACAGTACAAATAATCAACAAGGGGCGCTCTAAAATACCAATAATTAACAGTCTCATGCGACGCTTAACTTGGACATGCGTTCTAAACAACTTCATTCTGCGAGCTACCTTCATTCCTGGTCATGAAAATTGTGTAGCTGATGCTCTCTCCCGCTTTAAATTTCAGGAGTTCAAAACTATGTGTCCCCAGGCCAAGCCCTCCAGCACGCCTTGCCCGCCATTCAGTCAGATGACTCTAGATTAAGTACGTCCAAGCCTCTGCAGGATCTCCTTTCCTCTGCCTCCAAATACATGAGACTTGGTTTAGCAAAAAGTACTATTAAAGCATATGATTCAGCTTGGTATTTCTTCTCTTCCTTCTGTGCCAACCTCATCCTTAGTCCTATACCAGTAGACATCTCAGTAGTTTGTGCATTTATTGTATTTTCATTCGAGTCCCGCAATCTTCAAATGCAAAGTATAAAAGCCATGCTAGCCGGGATTCAGTTCCACTTAAGATGCCATGATCCAGCATCCCAGAGCCTTCTCGGGAATCCTTCCATCCAGCTGCTCCTCAACGGCCTCAAAAAGGCACGTCCTCCAGGCAATGATAAAAGACTGCCTCTCACCATTTCACTGGTGCATAAGTTGGTGTCTAGATTAAGACAAGGGTGTTTTTCACCTTACATCGATGTTCTATTGGAAGCGGTTCTGCTAATGGCTTTCTTTGGGTTTCTCAGGTGTGGTGAATATACGACCAGATCTCTCTCCTTTAATCCTCAGCACGATCTCACTCTGTCTGATTTAACCTTCGAAGATCACATGTACTCTATATTTCTGAAACACTCAAAGTCTGACAGATCTCGCCAAGGCGTCCAAATTATCATTGCTAAGACTAACACTTCTTTTTGTCCCTTCTCCTCCATGATGAAATTCCTGCAACATCGCTCTCCGACCCCTCGGTCGGCACCGCTGTTCATCACTGATGGTTGCAAACCCATGACGAGATCTTGGTTCTCCTCAAAGCTGCGCGACCTCTTCCTGAGCTGTGGTCTTTCCCCAGAACACTATTCTCCTCACTCCCTGAGAATCGGCGCAGCTACAACTGCAGCTCTCCTTCTGCCTACATCGACGCTAAAATCCCTGGGCCGCTGGTCATCCTCAGCCTTCCAACGCTACATCAGGCTCCACAAGAAGGAGATCTTGTCTGCACAAAAGCTCATGAGCTCCAGTACCCTCTAAATGCATCAATAAAAAATCTGGTAGCTACCTCGCTGTTTAATTCTATTATCGCATATCAGGTGGTTTGCTGGGTTAGTATTCTTTCAGCTTAGCATGTCTTGCAATGCGCTTACAGGAGGATTGCTGCTCACTAGATAGTATATTCCCTTCATGACCGAGGTGCTCATGGGGAATGGCCACACGGCGGCGGTGCCAGGCCCACACATAGTAGCTTCACCAGATAGTATATTCCCCTTGTAGCCGAGGTGCTCGTGGGGAATGGCCACACGGCGGCGGCGCCAGGCCCACACATAGTAGCTTCACCAGATAGTATATTCCCCTTGTAGCCGAGGTGCTCGTGGGGAATGGCCACACGGCGGCGGTGCCAGGCCCACACATAGTAGCTTCACCAGATAGTATATTCCCCTCGTAGCCGAGATGCTCGTGGGGAATGGCCACACGGCGGCGGTGCCAGGCCCACACATAGTAGATCCTCACGTCAGAAGCGTCGGGCTCCTAATCCGTGGAGTTTTGGGGGAAATACCTCTATCATCACTCCCCAATATCTCATGTAAACATATCCGCGGGGAGCGGTGAGGTCAGAGCCTAGACGCCAAAACAAATCTAACAATGTTCTGCTTCTAATAAACATTTCAAACGTGAGTTGTCTGACTGAAATGAAGCGACGCCTGCGAGCTAGTTCAGGCAGTCAACTCGAGCTTCACTGCCATATACACACGTGATATGCTTCTCTCCACAGACCATCCCACAAACGCACCCTCTCTATTGAGCGGGTTATTTAAACGCATGAATTTCGCTTCTCTCCCTCTGGCTCGTCAATGCTGCTGTTGCTCTGCACAAGCATCACCGCCCGCTCTTTCAGCCCACCACCACCCCAGCATCCACCTGCAGGCTCTGTCTAGGGGGAAATACCTCTATCATCACTCCCCAATATCTCATGTAAACATATCCGCGGGGAGCGGTGAGGTCAGAGCCTAGACGCCAAAACAAATCTAACAATGTTCTGCTTCTAATAAACATTTCAAACGTGAGTTGTCTGACTGAACTGCAGATGAACACAGAAAAATGTATTCAGAGCTCCAATCACACCTAACCTTAAGTCTGTAAAGGGGGGGGGGGGGGGCACCCAAAGGAATCTATTCAAGGGGAGATGATGACAATTCAGTGCATGAGCCTTTTCTGACACATAAACTGGGACACATGGCCGGTAAAATGGTGAGAATGATGGGCAACACTTTATAATCTTCATCATCATTAAACGCTAACATTTGTGAGTTAATTAAGCTACAGTTCATAGTCATTGAACAGTGAACAAAGAATGGAATGATTTATAAACCGTTAAACATTTGTTAAATGTGAAGTTGCAACTGATGTTTATAAACTTTTATAAATAGTTAGTTCGTTGACAGTGAAATAACCAATTAAAGTTAATTAACTATGAATGTACCGTTTAATAATGACGGTTTTGAGAGTGTTTGCGTGTATTTTGCAGTCTTCACAGCATTAAGTGAAATCTCACTCAGAGGCACATTTATAAACTTAATTTTTAATAAAATATGAGAGATGACTTTCATTATTCATTGTATTTACACTGAAACCATTACTTTCCTCTTGATAATCTTGTTTTTATTTGTTCCTGAATGGCGAAGCGCTTTATAAAATCAGTTTCAATATAAGCTCTATGGGTCAATTGCAGATCATTCCTCTGACATTTAACAACAATGATTAAAACTTTACAGCAATGATGGTTTGCAGGTACATGCAAGGGCACTTTTAATAGCCCCAACTATGCATAACAGTCGCACGTCATGACAATGCATTTTCTTTTTTCCGTCTATGCACATACACACAGATTTACTCATTTAGCACAGAGCTTTATACATCCGGCCTCAGGGTTGAGCCTTTATCATTTTTCTCATACAGATTTGATGCTTAGTCAGAATGTGTTAACAGGTTCACTTATCAGGAGCAATCACATAGTGGAGAGCTTGTCACAGAAGCCATTTTGTCAATCAGATATTCAACAACCTCAGTTGTTAGGAGGCTCAGTTTTATTCTCAAGTTCGTTTGGAAAAACTATATTTCTCACAACCTTTATTGAATCCCGACCTTTCAGATTGACAGCTAATGTGAAGCTATCAAGCACTTTAAATTGCTATGAATGCATGGCCACCACACCAGAATGAAAACATGCATCTTAGAACCTGAGATGTTTCCGTGGCATTTCTTGGGCATAACCTAGCTGTTATGCTGTAGTCACATTGTAAAGGAAAAACAAGTTTCTTGTGCTGTGTGTACTGGGCTGTGCCATTAATAACAGTTGAGGAGACATCATTATGTGATTTGAAGGGATCTTAGGGAACATCATGATGAATTACATTGTGAAATGACTCATACAAGCCTCACATATAAGACTAATGACCTGAATAGAACAAAACGGAAGGTCAAGCAATTCAAGGTGTATTATAGTGAAAAATCAATGTACTAATGCATATCAAGATGTTTAATACATAATTTCATAATATGTTATTTCACGAATAGGTAACAAAGTCTAAAGCAGTCCAAAGGGCATGGGCCTTGAATAAAAGAAAAAAAATATGTATAACTCATACACAGACTGTGTATTTACCCAATAGTCTATTTTAATGTCCATTTTTTTTAAAAGGCCAATGGGGTGTTAACTTTTCCTATTCATGCATATGCAAAGAGGCAAAGACAAATGTTCTGAGCAGCTTAATTTCTTTGGCCCACAGGGATACGCAGCACACACAGTGTCATTAAAGCCATTGCAGACATTGGATTAGGATTCAAATGTGTTTGTCATAAACTGTAAACTGAGTAAACTTCTTGCAATGAAAGTATTATATCCATAAGGCTTAGTCTGTATAACTGTAGTATCCTGTTGTCTCAAACTGGCTCAGGGAAAGGGACGAGAAGGGAGTCCATGCAATGGATATACTTAAAAAATAGTAAAAGTAAGACCAAGGTTCACTACAAACAGACAGTGAAGTTTGTAGATCAGCAATGGAGGAAGTACATGGACGTGTGGCTGATGTGCTGTGGAGGTGTTGAAGGTGCCAACTGAAAGAAAATGGTCGCGGGTGGAGGGGAATGGCAGGAGGAGGCACCTGGGTCACCTCCACTCTCGTCCAATAGACACCTTTCACAGCAGACATTTTGAATCATTAAAGGAGTAAAATCAGAGGTGTGACCATTAATATAAACGATGGCTCCACTATTATTAATAATACTTTTTAATAATTATTAATAATAATAATAATAATAATTAATTTAATTTATATAGCGCTTTTCAAGGACCCAAAGTCGCTTACAGAGATATAGCAGACACAGATAGTACACCAACAGAAAACAAAGATAACAAAAGACAAAGCATGACAGGGAAACAAAAGCAATGGTGGGGCGTGGAGTAGATAACGCTGGTACAGACAAACAGACAGAAACAGGTACAACAATAGTCAGGAGGTAGGGGAATGGAATTGAAGAGCGGTGGGGGGGGCTGATGAGTGAGGAGAGTGGAAGGAGAGTGTGTGGGGGGGGGGTGTCAGGGGGAGAGGGCAGGAGGGAATGTAGTTATGGGTAGGGGAGATCGTAGGCTTGTGAGAAGAGGTAGGTTTTTAGGCGGGATTTAAATGTGGTAAGTGAGGGAGAGTCACAGATGGGTTGGGGGAGAGAGTTCCAAAGTCGGGGGGGCAGTTCTGGAGAAGGCTCTGTGTCCGAAGGTTTTGAGTCTGGATGGTGGTATAGTCAGGGTGAGAGAGGAGGAGGATCGGAGGGCTCGGGAGGGGCGGTGGGGGATAAGGAGGTTAGACAGGTAGGGTGGGACCAGGTGGTGGAGAGCTTTGAAGGTCAGGAGGAGTATTTTGAAGTCAATGCGTTGTTTAATAGGGAGCCAGTGGAGGGTGTAAAGAACGGGGGTGATGTGTTCACGGGACCGGGTGTGAGTGAGGAGGCGAGCAGCAGAGTTTTGGACCGTTTGAAGTCTATGGAGGGAATGAGAGGTGATGCCAGTGTAGGAACCAGCCATCGTCCTCTGTTTCTCTCACCACAGGAGGTGTGAGTGGCATGTCAGTGTCCATCTCACCTCTCACCTACTCCCTGCCATATTGTGGTGGCCTGGATACTATCCTTCCTTTGCCCCCCTTTTCTTTGACACTATACTATTGACAAAACGGCATGTGATCCAGCTATATGCATTTTCGCCTGCGAGAAAGGACAGTCTGCTGAATTCTCGAGTGGAATCACCAGATAACATCCTGATTCTGTTCCTTCCCCCACCTTGGGTTAGACCTGACCCCTTTTATTGCCCTCTCTCTCACACTCTGGCCGTATTAGAGCCTTTTATGACAAACCTATGGACAATCAGGCTCAGAAAGGACTCAATCAACATCTGGGTTACATCAATACCTGTCTACTCTTCCACGGACTGTTTACATTCAGTGCCAATTCAATCACTGGAGAACATCAGGTTCATCCTTTGTTACAACTTGCTTGTCATCAAATGACAAGACCCACATCTGGCATGTACTATTAAGATGTCATCCAATAAGTTACGACACTCAAACCCGGCAGGGTGTCTCCACACTCACTTCAAAGAAACAAGAACCCTTATTTCTTCTTTAATACTGGAAGAGCATTAGATTACAAACTCATCCCTTTTTAAACAGTATATCTTTAACTAGCTTGATGAGACCTCAAACATGCTCTGTCTCTCAATTTGTGTTAGTTAAAGAAAACTTCTGTCAAGAATCACAGGGTTAATGTTAGTAGTCTGGTGGAGAGCACCACCTCCTGGTAAGTTTTGGTATAATTTCAAAGGCCAGTACTAATGGAATGTTCTATTTTATCATCTATTTCTAAGTATTTAGACTTTCTTCCAAATCTGATACCTGTCTGGAAAGTATAAGCTGTCACTGTACAAGATATTCTTAAGCCATTAGTGCCTTTGATGATTATGTGCTTGTGTTTGTGTTTTATTCTAACCAATAGTTTTTTTTTTTTTGCCTATTAGCCAACTTCAGTTGTGTTCTTTTATATTCTTATAGCAAATACTAATGTGAGACCATGGTGGATTTCCGCACATAGTCAGTTGCGATTTAAAAACTTTATCAAATCATTAGTTTGATTCAACAAGTGAGAAATCGGTAACATGAGCTGTGACGTCATCGGAGGAAGCGACGTGACCAGGCCGCCCCGGAGTCCGCCTCGAAGTCCGCCCTCGGTTTAAAACATTAAAAGCTCATGCATCCCGTTACTCTTAACCTTACTCTTCTGATACCCTTACTCTTCTCTTGAAAAAACTCTTCGCACTCTTCCCTTGCTTTTCGTTTGCCACCTTCGTACTTACTTTAATTTTTAGTACGCACAACTTCTTATTTTTCCAAGTTAATTTCCGTACTTTGCTAGATTTTTGAGGCGCTGATACTAAATAATCTCCAGAGATCTGAGCCACTTGTAAGATACCTCTCCCGGTGAAGCTCTTTTATTCTGAAAAGATTTTTCTTTGAAATTTGAGCAAGAACGAAATTGATTCTTTTATTTTTGTGATATTTTTCTTACTGTTAGAGTATCGTATTTAAAGCCAAAGAAACTATTTTTGTTTTCTTGTATTTAGTAACGAAGAAAGCTCGTCCGGCCGGCGTTTCTTTCCCAGTTATTTTTACGCAAGAAGTCAATTCAATATATATTCAGAGCTCCGTAATCACCAATTCTATCGAGACTCTGATAATTCTTAAGCCATCACGAAGTCGGTGCAGTTAAACTGCTCAAGAAGCCGTGAAGAAACATAGTCTACAGCAGAACAGAATTGTTAATCAACCGCGCCCGAAACCGCCTGCAGCGCTCCCAAGCGAGACACTTCGCTGGGCAGAGGAAGTTCGACCCGAGACGACATCACATTCCAGCGGTTCCAAAGCTGACAGGCCGCAAAGAGCTCAGACGGAATCCCAGCTGTGCCCGCAAATACGTCACCAGGGGAAGCCGTTTTTGTCATCACCCAGCGGCTGGACAGACGCGGCTTCTGCATCTAAGCTGACCCAGAGAGTCCGGATTCTGGATCATCTCCCCTCTTCAAACAAAAGTAGGCTAAGAACTCCACACACGACAAGAGTCACATGTGAATGAAATCAGAGTTGGTGTTTGTGAAAGCTTCGAATATATATCATAAATCCAAAACATCTCCCATATAATTTTGTTAGAAATTAATTCCGTAGTTGCGAATTAACGGTTCCATGTTAAGATCCACCATTGTCTGAATCCATCCAATCAATAATTCATTCCAGTCTTCACACTTTCTGTTACTTTGTTACCCGTTTGAATCATTATCTCATGTCATTTAATCTGCATTTATTTAGTTAATAAACATATTTAATCTTATGTCGTTGTCTTTGCACTTTTATTTTGAAGTAGGAAATCGATGGGATCGTGGAAAGAATTCACTGCTTCAGAATAGGAGCAAATAGACATTGAAATTAAACAAGATTCACTTGAGATTGATAATTTATCTGTCTACCAAACTTGGACAGTTGATATTTTAACTAATTACCTCCGAGATTAGTTTTAGAATTCAAATATCGGAGGTGGTGCCCTGTAAACGAGTGTAAATTAATCGCCAGTGATTAATTATCAGATATTTATCAAAGTAGTGTCTCCTACACCAGTGAGGAGGGAGTTGCAGTAGTCGAGACGTGAGGAGATGAAGGCGTGGATGAGGGATTCAGCAGCAGGGGGGGAGAGGCAGTGTCTGATTTTGGCAATGCGGCGGAGGTGGAAGTAGGAGGTCTTGACAGTGGAGCTGACATGGGGATCAAAGGAGAGGGTGGGGTCCAGGATAACGCCAAGGTTGCGTGCCAGGGGGGAGGGAGAGATGATCGAGCTGTCGATGGTGAGTGAGATGGGTCCAGTTTTGTTTAGAGTGGATTTGGTGCCAATGAGGAGGAGCTCTGTTTGGTCACTGTTGAGTTTGAGGAAGTTCTGGGACAGCCATGTTTTTATTGCAGAGATGCAGGTTTCGATGTGGTTGAGTGGAGGATTTTGGGTGGGTTTGGTGTGAATGTAGATCTGGGTGTCGTCGGCATAACAGTGGAAGTCGAGGTTGAGTTTGTGGATGATGTGTCCAAGGGGGAACAGGTAGCAGATGAAGAGAAGGGGGCCGAGGACTGAGCCCTGAGGGACCCCCTGCGTAACAGGAGAGAGGGTGGATGTGTGGCCGGAGAGGGAGATGAACTGTTGCCTGTCGGTGAGGTAGGAGGTAAGCCAGTTGAGAGCAGTGCCCTCAACACCCTGCTGGCGCAGCCTTTTAAAGAGGATGGAATGATTGACAGTATCGAAGGCTGCGCTGAGGTTTAGTAGTAGCAGGATGTTGAGGGCACCGGAGTCTGCAGAGGTGAGGAGGTCACTGACGACTTTAACAAGGGCAGTTTCGGTGCTGTGAAGTGGGCGGAAACCAGATTATTATTAGTATCCTAGTAGCTTGCACAATACCAGAGCCCTGGAAGGAGCAAACCTAAATGGAATGCAGCCATCATTAATCTAACAAATTCCACCTGTGCTTTTCCGGCTTTGACAAGTCAAAGTGTCTACCCTGAAATGGGGCTATCATCTACTTTCAACCACTAGGTTGGCCAGGACTGTTCCCATCACGCCTACAAATTCATAGAGAAATATGTGGAAAATACTGTGGAAAAACACTAATTTACTTAAAAAATGCACAACAATTGTTGACCAAATTACAAAATATGAACCTTTGGCAATAAATTCATGGCAAAAGCAAAACTGGAAATGTGCTGCTAGTCCTCTTTGTTAAGAATATACTCTATTGTTGTTTGTCTTTTATTTTATTTTGTATATATATATTTTGTTTGATTTGTGAAAATGAACTGTCCCATACTCTAGAAACACGCACACAACTATTCACAGTTTGGTTGCAGCCAAGCTAATCTTGGCAAAGCTCAAGCAAATACAAAACAACACTTCTGGGCAGTGCTCCTATCGACTCAGTAGCCTGATCCAAATGCAAGGAACAAGTGATTAGATGAGTGAGTCCAAATTGACTAAAACCTAGCAACAATACACTAACATTGCTTCAAAGTGCAAAAAATAGGGACAGAATGTCTCAAATAATTAAATCACAGATGTGATATAAACAAATAATTTTCCCACTGATAAACCAACTATCTAAAATTGCTTTTTCTACATCCTGGCTTCAGTACAGGTACTATTATAGCAATTGTGCTTTGAGTATTCTGCTTTAGAGGTATTTATTGGATAACCTTGAATTTACCCTGCTGTCATTAAGTCAGGATTGTAAACCCTCCTGTCACATTTTACTGCTCATTGAAGCTGGACACACTGCTTTTCAGTACAGCTTTCAAACTTAACAAGATTATTTATGAAGGTTAACATAGTTCCAATTTTAGTTTGCTTTTTTCTTTTATCTTTTTTCTTTTTTTCCTTTTCATTATATTTAATTACATCACATCACACTTTTTCCTGTTCATCTCCATAATTCAGCCTCCTTTGGCTTTGTGCGGGTTGGTGGGGAGAGCAAAGGCTCACAATCGGTTTGCACTGTGCTTGAGAGGTTAGAAAAGAGTTGTGCCGTCTGACCAAGCTCTTTAACATGGCATGGAGATGAACGGGGGAGGTGAACTTTTTAATGATTATGTTCAAAATGTGTTAGACAAATAGGTGAACTTCTGTGTATAAAGGTTATCTGCGACAGATATTGTTTTGTCTGTGTAAAAATGCTAAATCCTACAAATCAGCATTAATTGTACAGTACTCACATACTCTTTTGACTGACTGCTTTAAAACTCTCTAAAGTGCTAAGCAGCACTGGATACCTCCCTATGGTGCTGCTAAGCACTTAACCACAGGGAAGCAAATTCATCGTAACCTCTTATTGATTCCTGCATCTTCTATTATGATTCAAACTAACCTCGAGCTCACTGTGTAGCAAGGGCATTTCACATTTTTAATGACACCTACTGAAGGACTACTTCATTACATCACAGCACACTATAAACTGTATTATTAACTACTACCAGATGTACAGTAGATATCCATACTGCACACATGCAACTCACGGAAAGAGAACAAAGAAGGGGACTGTCAGATAGTGAAAGAACACTATATAGAGAGAATTTGTGTTGGCTGAGAAAGCACCTGACTCTTATTGCATCATACAGACAAGAGAAATATATCTCAACGGGCCAGTTCCTGTGTGACTTTCAGAGACAATGCAGACAAGCTTGCTTTCTTCTGCTTACTTCTAGTGTGAAGTTGTGCATTTTCACATTGCTTTTAAAGCCACTTTTAGCAAGTATAGTATTACATATTGTATGGACTGATGTAGATTAACAAGGTAACAGTATTGACAGGCTTCATATGTTCACAGTTGCACTGTAAAATGTAAACAGTACACTTAGTGATTAAGTTTTTTTCGGTTTCCCAACTTCCCATAACCTCATTGACAGTGAACATAAAAACATGAAAGAGTGTACAAATGACTTTGAGCTGCCCTTCATTGAATGATGTTATTTACCTAAGGCAATGTCAGTCATAGCAGGTAAGATGTGCCAAAAAAAGGATAATCTTAACTAAAATGCTGTGTTTTGGTGGTACAAATGCATAAATTAAATGGCTGGTTTAAGTCAGGTTGTGTGCAGAGCATCTTAAAGTTGAGAAAGGCATTCGCAATTTTAGATTGTGCATTGTGATTGCAGTCACCAACCCCTAATTGATTTCTGAAAATTGGTAAATTGTTAATGAATGGCATTTCCTGAGGGGCCGCAAACATGTCTGTGAAATAAAAAGAAAGGGAAAGCTTCGCTGTCTAAAACCAAGATACAGAGACCGGCTGTCATGCAAAAAATTGATCGAAAAACACAAAATGTATTCTGTTTTCTGTCTGTCCATTTTCCTTCCCCTCCCGCTCGTTGTGGGTGATCCCAGGGTGTTACCAGGTCAGGTGGGATATGTCAATCCCACAATGTGCTTTGGGTATACCTTGACTATCCCAGTAGGATGCGCCTGGATTTTGTCACAGTTCACATCTTGAGCAGATGTCTGAAACACCTCACGTGAGTCCTTTTGTGACCAGAGTTTCAGCTGTATTCTGAGCAGCCTCATCAGCAGGGTGTGCCTAAACATTATGAGAAAAAAAAAAAATTGCAACTGTCCTACTTATGATCTCTTGGGGTTATTACATCATATATAACACATTTCTAATATGAGACTCAAATAATTTCCAATGTATTAATCTTTGACAATGAAAAGCAAATCATAAATTGCAAATGTGTTACTGAATTTGTGATTAATCCACTGTATGTTTTTATTGAGATACAATAACACAGATCAACTTTGACCTAATATTTATTAGGACACTGTCTCTGAGCAGAATTTATTCTTGGCACAAGTCATTTTACAGCAGTTTTACTTAAAGCTATGCAGGCTATGGATTTCAGAAGAATTTCTGTCACATAGATTTTTTTTCTTTTTCTATTTGCTTTACATCCCAATAGCAAGCAATGAATCAAAAGCTCTGACAACCAAAGGGAAAAGAAAATCTGTATATTTGGCTGACACAGATTTGAGATGAGCCCATTTAATAATTTTATTTGGCCTGAATCTAATGATTGCATAGCCTACTTGCCTTTGTTCTTCCTACGTACCTCCCTACCTAAGTGCACTCTGCCCATGAACTCATTGTGCATGACTCTTTCAAATGGCTCCGCAGATATATTGCTAAAGGTAAAGGAAGATACTTGCACAAGAGCAGCAGAGAAGTGCAGCTGAAATCCATGCTAATTTGAGAGCAGGGAATACTTACAACCGCCATGTTTGTTGTTTTTTGTTTAGCAAGATAATGTTAGGTGTGATAATGTGTATTTTTTTTCTTTTTTTATTTCACAGACACATGGTAACTGGATGTTTATAGATGAAAACAATGTGCTGTGCTCCTCTCAAGATTTAGGATGTTGATTGTCACTCCAGTTGTACAAGTACACTTTTGTGAAATTATTATTGGCTGACTCTACAACAGAAATCGTGAATTGGAAATATATTGTATAAGAAAAGTATAATAGCAGTAAAAGGAAGCAATAAGCTAGAAAGCAATACAAATTAAAAAAGGGAATAGGCATGAAACAGCAGCAGGAATAAGGTGTGTGTAAATGTTTACATGTGGACTATTTATATGTATATATATATCATTATATATATAATTATTATATATTACATTATGTATGTCATAGAAATCAAGTATAAAGGCAACAAAGATCAAGCATTTACCACAACAGTGATAAATAGCAATAAAAATGGTATAGGATCAAAAAAAGATAAAAATAAAATCAGTTAGTAGGAAACAGAATGTAAAGCAAATTAGGTTATAGCAACTGAAGGTGCAGCAGTAGTAATGAAAGGAAGTTGTCAGTCCTCTCTTAGACTTGTTCTCCAGCAGTGGTCAGGTAGTCTTTATTCTGAGAGAATGGCTCTGGAGGGATGCCAGCAAGGATCTTACTCATGAATATTCACTGCAATAGCAAACAAACTAAATTATGGTTAAATCAATTTAATTATGTGTGTGTTTGTCTACAGAAAATCTATTTTCTATATGATCTTCTGCTGTATATAATTGATTTAAATACTGATTCATCAAAGGAGCAATGTCCACATGATAACATTGTGTCGAGTCTGTGACTCCTGTACAACCAATAACCTTTTTCCACTATGTTGTCTCGTTTTTTTTTAACGGCCCAGCACACACAATGAGTGCCTCCTCTCTTTAAATTGTATTATGATCGACAAATGAAAGATTAAAAATATTGCCACCACCAAAGAAGATGGGCTATTAACTTAAACCATGTTATTATAAAAGCCTACTGCAAACCTAGAAGAGATTAGTTGGAGGCAGATATTTCAAAGGCTTTGTGTGTTGATATCTACAAAAAAGCAAAGAAAGACGCTGTCTAAGCAATGCAATACAAGTATTAGTCAGATCCAGCATTTGCCTACACGCTTGGCACTCGGCAGAGCAGCATCACTGGTTGTTGTCTGCTTAATTTTCTTCTGAGAGATTATTTGCACTCGCTTTGAGACCCTAACAAATGTCGGAATGCTCCGCGAGAGTATGTCACTAAGAGGGTAAATAAATAAATTGGGGGAAATCTTGACAGGTTATTACACCATGTGGGTTAAGAAGGAGAAAGTACCAGTAATCCATTATTTAAAGTTTGTTTTGGACTTCAAATTAACTGCTTTGAAAAGAAAGTCATTGCTTACAAGATTAAAAGAGCACAGGCAAAGCAGGCCATTTTTAAACTAAAGCAACTTAAGAATACATCATGAATTTTGTATGTAGTAATTTTTGCAGTACTTTCACTTGTTGTTTTTCCTGCAGTGCTGTTTTTTTTTAATTAGTTCCTTTTTTTATTCTATCCTATATGGCCCATTTCTAAGGAATGTTTAATATACTGCGGAATGTCATATTTTTGTTCACATGCAATGCAGGACACAAGAGGAAATGAGTAAAAATGAGCAAAGTGGAATGAAATGAGCAGAGAGAACTGGTCAACAATAAGGACAGAAGTATGGAGAGCAGCAGAGACAGAGAACAAAGTTTCCACTGCCTAAATGACAAATGACCTGAAGCTCTTATATCAGAGAGTGGGAGCTGGAGAGCTTCAGCAATTCATTCGCTGAAATCTACCATGCTGTCCTTTGTATGAAACTCCAAAAGCTTGACAAAGCACGAAGTAATGTTTGTCTGCGCACTCGAAATCACTGAAAAATGCTTGAATGCTGATGTGGTTATTTTCATCGCTGTGAAACCCATGAATTATGAATAAAAAGTGATGAAACCTAAAGTAACTGTCTGCTCCCCCGAGTCCAAATCCGTAAACGGCAAAGTAATGTAGGGGGATTGGCTGGGTGGACGAGTGTGTCTGTTGTAGTGCACATTTACACCTGAGATGGTCACAGCCAGAACACACAGAAAAATAATGATATAATCCTCAGAACCAAGTGTCAAGTACTTCTATTTGGCATCATTTTGCAGACACTCGCTGCAACAACAGTATTTTGAAGTGAGAGTTATTTATTTCTGGTTTCAACCACCGACAGGATGTGTTTACAGGACATCCTAGTTCAAGTGTCAATCATGTTCAAACAAACATGAACCACAGCACATTGCCTTGCTGATTGCGCTGCTTATATACAGGGTGGCCTACCAATGCTTCCTGCTGGTGACTTCATTCTTGGGATAAATTTGTTGAAGCACTTCAATGTTTAGACTGTCATAGCATTAAAGGTTCTATATATGATCTTCACTCCCACTAGATATCTCACTGGGCACCAGGATCTCAGACTAAAACAAATGAAACCATAATGCTCCAGATACTCTGATACAACTCAAATAAAGATCAATATTTTGCTACTGCCTAGCCTTTGTGTGATATCGCTGTGTTGATGTTCCTAGGCCATCATAATTAATGTTGTTTCAGGACAATCGATTGTTGCAGCTGACCAATACAGCTGTTGGATCTCAGAGCATTATGTCTCGTGTTGTGGTTCCTGAAACTTAATGTTGCTTCAGGACCATCACTTCTGATTCCAAGATAGCAACAAAATACACGATTACAGCAAGCTGCTGTGGCGTAATGGGTCGGGCACAGGGTTCTCACCCCAGGAGACCAGCCACATTGGAATTTATTATTATAGTTGTTTTCCCTACAGTTACCCTTGTGGTATTCATTGCCTGGTGTTAACCTATTGTACATGATCTTTCTTAGCTGATACTTCTCTTGCCGTGACCGTTATTTTATGTTGACAAAATACTTCACACAAACCCAACCACACCTTTGACAAAAACACTCTCATTCAGCCTGCATTACTCTGATTTCAAGCTAAATAGCAGCAAGTGAAAGACATTCTTAAGGGTTTTTTTTGTTAAATATTCAGTGTATTTTCAGTATGTGTATGTATACAGCTCTTTTATTCATAGATAGATAGATAGATAGATAGATATACTTTATTGATCCCAAGCTGGGAAATTACAGTCATTCATTTGTTTTCTTTTGTATTCTGCCAAACACTACTTTCCCAAAAGGACTCATTGGTTGTCCAAAACTAATTAACTTTTTACGTGTTCATGAGGGTAATGAAAAACATTACAACAAAACCATAATTAAATTAAACTATAATTAAACTGGATATAAACAGTTTAATTTTACACGTAGATGAAAAAAAACACTGTGTCAGTTCATGTTTCTTTACAATGTGTTTTTGTAACTGTTGTAGCAGCATGGCTCTGTGGTAGTGTGAGCCTGCCAGTTGGTCCTGACAGAAATATCAACAGCTATTTGATGGATTGCCAATAAATGAGAGAACGAATTGAAATATGTTTTTCGTTTTCCCTCTGCCTTTACTCTCACACCACCATGAGGTTGACGTTTTTTGGCTTTTAGTGAAATGTCTGACATTTTAGTGAAATGTCTTACATGAAATTTGGTGAACATCCATTGTCTCCAGAGGATGAATACTAAGTTTTTACATGTACTTCAAAATATCTCGATGTCTTGACAGGAGGCTGACAGAGGGCTGCCAAAAGTGAAACCTCTGGATATTTTTACCATGTGTCAGAATATTATTATTATTATTTTTTTGATACAACGTTGTCCAGCCATGTTAGTGGCAGAAAAAACGAGTATTTTAAGCCAGAATGTGATCTTTTCCATACCCTAACCAAGGGGATTTTGTGCATAACCTGACCTAAAGCACAGCATTGAAAACTGAACCCTAAGAAAGTCTACTGTGTACTCAGGCCTTAAGATGTTAAACATATTATTCATCAAAACCTGATACCATCTGCATGTTAGCATTGTATAGTAGAATATAATAGAATATAGCATAGAATATTCCTTTATTGTCACTATACACATGTACAATAAAATTGTAAATGGCTTTCTCCTCAGGTCAGGTAGAAACAAATATTGCAAAGTAAGAAAGGGAAAATATACCAAATAAAATACGCAATAAAAATACACAAGGTAGTTGCTTTAACACTGTAAATGTACAGAACAGTGGTGGTGCAAAATAGTGCAAGTATGTCAACCGCTGATGCAGTTTCTGTGGGTGGGATTTCTCATTATGGTTGTCACTATACACAGTGAGAAGGCGTGTCACCATACACGCTTTCTCCTCAGGTCAAGTAGAAACGAGGTCAGTTATTAACAAATAGTTCAAAGAACCACTGTATGTAAGCACAGCCAGAGCTGGCTGTAGACATTTTAATTTTGTTTAGTTTTTAAGGTTATTATAATTATTAATTCTGTTTAAGTTTAATATTATTGGATGCTGATGTGGGCTGTTTGTAAAACCCACATCACATGTTTTCAGGCTGTAGAATACTTTTCTGGCCAATTAGTTTGAAAAATAGAATTTTTTAGATGCAGAGCTGTATGCTGCTGCTGGATAATTTTGAAGAAAACAAAATCTTTATCCTTGACCATTCTTTTTTGAGTAAATCATTTGCCGGAGCATGGATGCCTGCTGGCTCTAACATATGTGTCATGAAATTTTGTTCTTGTCAAGGTACATTTTAACTGACAGGCGTGTGGTTTTTATCAAAAGCAGGATGGAAAAAAAAAAAAAAAAAAACGAAACCACAGTCCGGCAAAATGAAAGCAAACAAAACATGTTTGATATTTTCTAAAGCTTTGAGTTATGACTCCAACAGTATATTAAGCACAAACAAGCTATTCTCACTACAATGACAGCCATCATGTCTCACTGTCATTGCAGAAATACTGACACAGGCACATCCACAGCTGACAGAGGCATCTCTGCAGCCATCTTAAATTCCTTAAGTCACTTTATATCTAACGAGTTGTCAGGTTGAGGTATCTGTACCGCAACACATTCTGAGCTGTGATTTAACTATGACCAGTTGCTTCTTCTTTTGTGAGTTAAGGAATGTGGCTTGTGTTGGGTTTACAGGTCCGGGGGTCCCCGGAGTCATTATTCAGCTGTGTGTGTGTTAAGGGTTAGCAAGAAGATGAGGCCACTATAGGGTACTAAAACTGAGTTTGACCCTTGTGCCAGATGGTTGGAGATGTCTAAATGTATACATTTCGAATAGAAGGACAGAGAGACAATTTGGTCAGTTTTAGGATACAAGACCCAAGGAGTAACAGCAGCAGAGTTAGGTAATTTATAGATGAGGAACTATATCAGGGTGAGGGGAGGCAGACCAACTCCTCTTTGGCCTATTGGATAGATGGACCCTCGGTCCACCAAAGTGACCAATTATAAGCAGTAGGTGGGTGCAGGCGAAGGGACTTTAAAAAGGCCTGCACAGGCAGAGAAAGTCGGATGCTTACTCATAGATGTCCTAGATCAAAGGTTCGAGAGGAATTCTGGTAGAGCAGAGAGCAAAGCATTGGGCAGAACTTTGCCATAAATTTGGGAACACCAGGTGTGGCCACACTGGTTTGGATGCAGGCTTGAGATCTGTTTCTGTCATGACTCTGGTTTTATGTCTTTGTACCTTGTCTTGTGTCTTGTTTTTCCATGCCCTCAAGTGTCCTTTAAGTTCTCCTGTGTATTTTACTATGTTCCCTCTGGCTCCCTCTGTCTATTGCTTTGTTCCCTTCATGTTCTCGTGTGCTCCTCCCCTTCGTTACCTCACCTGTTGGTCCACCTCACCTGTTCCTCGTCTTGTCATCAGTGTCTGTGTATTTAGTCTCTGTGTTCCCTTCACTCCTTGTCTGGTCATTGTTCTTGTCAGCCCCTGTCTACGTCCATGAGCTTCATGCTCTTCAAGTCCTGTTTTGGTTTTGAGCTTTGCCTTTTTCTTTGTACTTTGTCTTGCCTTTTAGTTGTTACTTTGCCTTGCTGTTTTGTGTTGCTACTTTGCCTCTTGCCCCTGTTTTGTCTGCTTTTTGTTTTTGGCATCAGCTTTGGTAAAATAAAGCTCGCTTTTGTTTCCCCATATCCTTGCCTCCCGTGCTTGACTGCATTTGGGTCCACCCTCCCTTATCCATAGTCTTCCCTTTAACCCCCCGCCTGACAGAATGACCAGACCAAAAATGGACCCAGCAGTTGATGGCTTAGCAATAATTCGATGGTACCAAGACTTCATGACTAATCCGGCTAGCAGGGCTCGTCAAATTGCTGCGAGCAACCTTTTTTTTTCAAGCCACAGCCAAGCTACCAGCCCAAACCCACGCCACAGCCACAGCCAAGCTACCAGCTCATGCCTCAGCCCATGACTCAGCCCATGCCTCAACTTCAGCCTCAGCTGAAGTGTCTCCTTTCTGGGGAACCCGCCTGGCCTACAAAGCTCCCCGACAAAGAAAGCAACGTTCTCAGCAGCGTCCTGGCTCCTCGAAGTCGGGCTATGGAGCCCCAATTCCATTGCCAAATGCCCAGCCAGCGCTTGCCGGGTTTGCACCGCTAAAGGTGTGGCTGACACCCACACCTGCCAGTGGCCTTCAGTCGGCGGCCCGATCGACACCTGCCAGTGGCCTTCAGTCTGCGGCCCGGTCGACACCTGCCAGTGGTCTTCAGTCGGCGGCCCAGTCGACACCTGCCAGTGGCCTTCAGTCGGCGTACCTGACGGCGCCTGTTCCTGCCAGTGGCCTTCAGTCGGCGGACCTGACGGCGCCCGTCCCTGCACCTCGGTCGGAGGCCCGGCCGAGGCCCGTCCCAGCTCCTCGGTCGGAGGCCCGGTCGAGTCCAGTTCCTGCACCTCGGTCGGAGGCCCGGCCGAGTCCAGTCCCTGCACCTCGGTCGGAGGCCCGGCCGAGTCCAGTCCCTGCACCTCGGTCGGAGGCCCGGCCGAGTCCAGTCCCTGCACCTCGGTCGGAGGCCCGGCCGAGTCCAGTCCCTGCTCCTCGGTCGGAGGCCCGGCCGAGTCCCACGCCAAGTCCAGTGCCTGCACCTCGGTCGGAGGCCCGGCCGAGTCCCACGCCAAGTCCAGTTCCTGCCCCTCGGTCGGAGGCCCAGCCGAGTCCCACGCCGAGTCCCACACCAAGTCCAGCGCCAAGTCCAGTGCCAGCTCCTTGGTCGGAGGCCAGGCCGAGGTCATCTGCCGCCAGCGACCCTTTATTGGCTCACAGGCCACCAGCTCCCTGCGAACCTCTGTTGGTGGTCCGGCCAAGACCCAGGAGGGTTTCCCAGTCAGCGATCCGGCCTCAAGAGGGCTTCAGCCTTCGCCTTTTCCGCCGGCCTCCAGTGGGTCCTAGCCCACGCCTTCGCCTTCGTCGCCGACGCACGCCTTTGCCTTCGTCGCCGGCCTCCAGTAGGTCCCAGCCCACGCCTTCGTCGCCGGCCTCCAGTGGGTCCCAGCCCACGCCTTCGCCTTCGTCGCCGGCCTCCAGTGGGTCCCAGCCCACGCCTTCGCCTTCGTCGCCGGCCTCCAGGGGGTCCCAGCCCACGCCTTCGCCTTCGTCGCCGGCCTCCAGAGCGCCTTCGTCTTCGTCGCCGGCCTCCAGAACGCCTTCGCCTTCGTCTTCGTCCCCGGCCTCTAGGGGGTCCCAGTCCACGTCCCCGGCCTCTAGGGGGCCCCAGCCCACGTCCCCGGCCTCCAGTGGGTTCCAGTCCTCGCCTCCACCCTCCTGTTTGTTTGGACCTTGGCCCTCCTCTTGAACTCCCTCCACCCTCCCAGTTTCGCTTGGTCTCTGTGTTTTGATGTGGTGTTTTGGGGCATCTGGAAGCTGCCCCTTGAGGGGGGGGGGGGGTACTGTCATGACTCTGGTTTTATGTCTTTGTACCTTGTCTTGTGTCTTGTTTTTCCATGCCCTCATGTGTCCTTTGAGTTCTCCTGTGTATTTTCCTATGTTCCCTCTGTCTATTGCTTTGTTCCCTTCATGTTCTCGTGTGCTCCTCCCCTTCGTTACCTCACCTGTTGGTCCACCTCACCTGTTCCTCGTCTTGTCATCAGTGTCTGTGTATTTAGTCTGTGTTCCCTTCACTCCTTGTCTGGTCATTGTTCTTGTCAGCCCCTGTCTACGTCCATGATCTTCATGCTCTTCATGTTCTTCAAGTCCTGTTTTGGTAGGTTTTGGTTTTGAGCTTTCCATGTTTGATTTGAACTTTGCCTTTTTCTTTGTACTTTGTCTTGCCTTTTAGTTGTTACTTTGCCTTGCTGTTTTGTGTTGCTACTTTGCCTCTTGCCCCTGTTTTGTCTGCTTTTTGTTTTTGGCATCAGCTTTGGTAAAATAAAGCTCGCTTTTGTTTCCCCATATCCTTGCCTCCCGTGCTTGACTGCATTTGGGTCCACCCTCCCTTATCCATAGTCTTCCCTTTAACCCCCCGCCTGACAGTTTCAATAAAGATTGCTGTATCATTCCACCCAGCCTTGCCTCCGCAGATTCTTTTATCACCAACTACATGCCAAAAAGATCTTCTGAAGGCAGCATCAAATAACTATTGTTTCTTTGGCTTATTTCAGTGGAATGCTTAATATGTTGTTGTAGGTGTTACTATCAATTTACATATCGTATCATTATCAGTGACTACAAGTCTTGTTTGACTGACAGTACCAATCAATTTTGCACAAGCTTGCAGACTGACGGTGAACAGTGTCATTTCGTGGGAATGACACTGTTCATTCTGTAAATCTGCAGTTTGGCCAAAAACCTATACCTGTTTCACCTGAACAGTGCAGCAGTTGCAGACACTGTTGACCACCTTTAATATATTACAATGATTGGTTTGGACAAAATTATAGTGCTTCAGCAACAACTGGTCATAAAGCCGGTTACAATGATAAGTAAAAAAACAAAACAATCAACAAAATGAATACTGGCCGTTTCCTGATTGTAATAAGTAAAGAAAAAAATCTCCCTATGGAACGATTAAAAACTGCATAAACAAAAACAAGTTTCTATATCTCACTGAAACATTAATTTCTAGGTGTTTATCGGTTATGTACCCGTAAGGCCAGGGGATGAGGGGAGCAACGCGGTAAAAGTGGGGAGGGAAAAGAAACAGGAGGTAGTAGTTCAAGCTGAGAAATAGTTTATATACAAACAAAACACTGGGATAAGGCAGACACATCTCCAAAAGTAAAATGCGGTCTGTAGCTCTGTCATTCTGGCTCCTGCACACTACAGTGGCTCGGCTCACAGGCACCGGCAGCAGTTTATATCACCCCGGCCTAAGTGGGCCATAGGATCAGGTGTGGACCTCCACACATGGGCAAGGAGGAGGGGGGAGAACGAGGGCGGCAGCAGAAGCACAACACAAACACGCCCACAACTCATATTAAGTGTAATGATACATTTTGAGAAGAAATTAGACATTTAATCTACATCCATATTTCCCTTATTTCTGTTTTTTTTCTTCTTTCTAACAAATACTGTGACAGTTATGCCAATTAGTCACATCTCAACCCATAACACACTATTTCAATTTACGGCACATATTGTTGGGGTGAGAGTGCTGGCCCTCCCTGTTGGAATTATCCCGGACGCTTGGTTTTCCATTTCTAAAGCGCCAGGAATTAGTTCAGCAGGGCAGATGAAGACAAAGCAGCCAGGTACACTCTCCTGCAGGTAGAGCAGCAGAGCATGTAGAAATGATTATTTCAGGAAGTAGATATTCTGTATCTGCCTTTGTTTGGGGGATATTCACACAGTGTCAGAGTAAAATTGCGCAGTGTTATTTGGTTGTACAGGTGTAACCTTATAGATTAGATTAACATACATGTACATAGTTATCATAGCACATAATTTCAGCATGTGGGTGAGGTATATTAAGTTTCGGGTGGGTGACACACTCTGAATCACAGCGCGGGCAGAGTAGTAGCCTGAAGGCAACTGCGCTGTTTTTCACTTGATCAGCGAGATTGAGATAAGATACAAATGTACAAGAGGAATGTGTTTATACAGTAGACATGTCTGAGGGGGGATGGCAGGAATTATGATAGTGAAATTTGGGGAGACATTATATTGAACTTTTGGTTTTGTTTTGTGTCTTTTTAGCACACTCTTGCAGAAAACAATGGGCTGCCTACAGTGCAATTCCATTACAAACTGAAAAATACATAGCTATAGTGCATGCTTTGGCAAAGATACAGTATGTTTTCAAGTAAGTCATAGATCTAATATGGCACATATTAGTGTTCCAATTTTCCTCTTAGAAATGTAGAATCAAGCAAGTGGTTGGCATATACCATTTAGTATTGTGCTTTAACCTGCCTCGCCAAATTTTTTCGTCGCCTCATCATGGCAGTGGAAGTAATCAAACAAACGCTGTCGACATGCTTATGACAGCATAGGCTCCACCATAATCCTAGTGGCTCTGTCGCTTCGGTTCCCCTCGCCTTCAGCTTTGGACAAGATTTCCTTCATTTTACTTTCTAACATAGAGAAGTTAAGTCACATTCATAATGTAACTGCATTGACGTACGTATTGATGCCATTACAAAGTCCGGGATGCTGGTTGCGATACTGCAATGCCGTGCTGTTGTTTTTTTTTGGGAGTGACTGGTAACAGCATTCAGTCGTTTAGGCATGAGGATGTGTTGTAATATTTGTACAGCACGTTCATTTCATTCCCTTACACCTGATGGCCATAGTTACTCTGTAGATTCAGATTTGACATATCATTTATATCAGAAAAGCTTAAAAAATATGATGCATTTCTATAGATTTTAAACTCACAACAGTATAAAAAATAGTTAGCCTTTAGACAGCAGCACATACAGCATAAATCAGTGATAATATGATCAAATATATTCAATAATTTAACACTCTGAGGTCTGCATTTAAAAGATCTAATTAGACGGTTTTTACATTAAATGGGACCTGTTTTATTATTTTTAGTAGTATGTTTGACAGCATTTATACTTTTATTTGAGTAAAGCATTCAAATAATTCGCCTCCAGTCGATGATTTCAACATTTAATACACCAAGGTTCTGTATATATCAAACATGAGTCAATATTGGCTGTGTTTTGCTCCAGTGAATGCAACACACAAAACCATCGAGCTGAATGAAAAAGCATGATCATGTGCTAGAAGTATGAAATTTGTCTGAATGCTACTACGTGGAGATGCTGTGGGAGCTATTAATCATTACTTTCCTTGGAATAATTCACAGAAACAGCTGCAGTCAGATGGGGTGGTCTCTATGGAAACAGATAAATGATACATTGCAAAATACAGATAGCTAGCTGAAGAGGAATATAAAGAAGAATGATGCTAACTGCAACAGTTTAACAGTTTTATTATAAAGTAAAACAATAAGCGGATCACACCTTTTTGCACAGAACACAATCACTCACAATGAAGGGGCCCGACAATCCCACCCTCGTTTAGAGAGTGATCAAAGCCTCTCTTTGAGTGAGTTGGCATATTGGTTCCTCTATGTTGTTTTCAATTTCACCACTATGCAAATTTTCCCTCACATTTTCCTTGGGAAGTAATGAGGAAAATAAGAAAGCTCTAACCCCAGATGAAAAGGAAATGGCTTTTGAAATGACACACACACACTATTTTGTGGTAGCGCACCCAAAAAGCAAACACTGCCACGCACTACGGGCCATAAACAAAACAAAGTAAATATTAGAACATATTTTTTGTGCTCCATTTGTGCAGCCATGATTACTTGCATGCAGTACTTTTATAATGTTTTTCAAGGAAAAAAAAAATCCCCCCAGTGAATGTTTTTTCAACTGAGCACTGTCATATCTCTCTATAAAAGCACGGAATCTCTGTCTGTCTTTGTGTTTGTGTGTGTGTGTTTCTGTCAAATATCTCTGCGGATCAGGATCACACTGACCCGAGACTTTCAACATGGCTGCTGCGTGGTTCAGTGGTGTGCATCTAAGCATTTGCTTGGACTGCAATGATACCGTGACTAAATTATTTCATAACTGCTTTACAAATTCCGCTGAGCATTGTCCACCGGAGCCACCACAGTCACGTGCGCACCAGAGCCAATCACTGCACACCGTGGCCACGTGCGCACCAGAGCCAATCACTGCACACCGTGGCCATGTGCACACCAGAGCCAATCACTGCAGAGCTCAAGCCCACGACATACCTGAAGAAACAAGCGGATGTATACCTGCAGCGGGGCGAGCTGGACCGGGATTTTGCCGACGGTTCGGTCCCATTCCGTTCTGTTCTGTGCATCTAAACTGACTGCTGTGGATTAATGAGATTAAACGAGTCCGGACCGAGTCTGTTCGGGTCTGAGGAGATCCGGAGACGCGCGGACAACAAAGCCGCTAGGTACACGGCCCACCTCCCGAGGTGACGGACCGTACGCATCGGCACGTCCAAAACCGGACCTAGGATAAATAATGTCCGCCACGCTTTTTCGCAAACATTGCCGTCACGTTTGCTTTGTGTCTGGTGCAGGAAGAAACTGTAAAAACAAGCTTTTGTCACGAAAGTGTCCAAGCAGCAAGTTTGGTTGTTGAGGAACAGGAAGTTGTGGGAGGGACCTAGGCGGATGATTGACATGCAACGACGGTCGGTGTGTGTGAGAGTTGAGAGATTTGTGACATTTAGCGTGTTTGGAGTGTGTAATTAGTGTGTTATGTAGTGTTTGGTGTAGTGTGTTCAGTGAGTAGTGGAGTCGGTTTTTTGTTTAATGAGTCAGAACAATGAGGAGAAGCTGAATGTGGAGCAGGCATTCCAGCTATTTATTCAGCTGGAAGGAGCACAGGCAGACCTGAGCATTGCCTGCATTTAAATGTAAATAGTTACCTATAACTTTGTACATTTTTTAAATGTATGCACAAATTTAGCAAACAACAATTTTTATTTGTATTATAAGTAAACAAAAAAAAAAAAAGGTTTATTAAACATATTTGTGGTTCTCACAGTAAAAAAATCTAACTTTTTCTACTCGGATTTTATGTTTTTTTTTGTGATTTTAGGTCCGTTGTGTTAATACAGTATGTCAAAATAAAAAAATAACTGTACAGTCACACATGTGAGGTTGTGCTGAAAATAATGACACCAAGTAAATAGTTTTTAAGGTGAAATATAATGGCAAAATCAAAAATAGTCAAAAACAGCCAATTATACCCTGGAATATCGGATTTCACAACAAACCTAAGTATCCCTGACGTCCCACCTTCAAACACAGCCTCATTTGGCCATCCATGAAAAAGCTCCTTAACCTCCCACTTTTTTATAGGAATACACTTTTCTTACAGGCACTGCACTAGTATCAATAAATAATGATAATTGTACTAAAACTGAAAATAACCCATTAATCTCAGTGAAGCAACAAATGAAGGAATTAACAAAGTGTTAATTAGTCCAAGGTGTGAACACAAAGGTTATAGTTATTAACAGACTTGGTAATATTCTTATTTATTTTATTTAACTGATAATATTTCACAAATGCAGAGGGCCCGATGGTGTGCATGCCGCTGTCTCATCTGCTGATTACAAATAGGTCAGCAGACAGTCTTTACTATCTTGGATCAAGCAAGCGCCGTCTAGACTGTGTTAATTTATAATCTCTCGAATGGCAGAACAGTCTTGATGAAAGCATCTCTTCCATTACTTATGATGTATATTAAACAAATCACATCAGTGCAGCTGAAATTTACTCCAATAAAAAAAAAAGAGCAGATTAAGACAAACACTTACGTCGATGGATTGTGTTGATGGAATGCATTCACAGAGGAGGCGAAAGAACATGCAGTCCTTACTCAAGTAGAAGTACAGATACTTATACTGTAAATAAAAGACTCTGGTACAAGTACTGATTCAACTTTACTCAATTAAAAGTAGGAAAGTGCAGGCTTTGAAATGTACTCGGAGTATAAACGTATAAAGTATCCCTCTGAAGGCAGGGGTGGACTGGGACATAAATTTGGCCCTGGACTTTTTGGTCCAGACCGGCCCACTACAATCCGCGCACAGATATTGTGCCAACTCGCCCCGTTCATGTACATACAAACACACAAGCTCTTAATAACACCACTATACTAAACAATATCCCTTTATATTCTGAAGCCTTGAATAAAATAAATGATAACTACACAGTGTGTTGCTCACTTGCTCTTAAGAAGGATACTGGAGAAAGGATTTAAGATTCAAGAGTGTTTATTTGTCACTCACTCATACAGGTACAAGCAGTGAATCATGGCATTGGCAGGCTGGCAGCCAGGTACTGTAGGTCACTCAAAAACACACAAATAGAGAGCCCTGTGAAAGACAGACAACAAAAGATGTATACATTATTTAAGTGATTATTGAACAATATCCATTCAAGTTCTTAGGTCTTCACTAAAATGAATGTATAATAGACAGCCAAGAAAAGAGGAAAGTATGTGCAGATAGCAGATCTACATGCTCAAAACACATCACATTGCAACATGTGAGTTGTAAGCTTGTAGATCTGCAATTTTGTGTGGCATCCTTTGATGAAAGTATGAAATAGGGCTCAAGTGGTTAATAAAAGCAATTAATCAATTAATCAGGATAGTATATGAATATGGTTATTGTTTTCCAATACTTTAGATAACTAGATTTAGTTGTAACACACCACACCATCCAGAGTTTGCTATTTATTATGTCAAGTAAAGTTCATAGACAGTTAAGCAACCGTTCTGAACCATTTATTTTAATGAATGTTTATCCACACCATTCTAGAAGGCACATACCTGCTTACTACGGTATCACTACCTCCTTCACATGGTGGAGAGTCTTCCTCAACACTTATTGTTTCAGCCTCCTCCTGCACCATAAGGGCAGTGGTAATGGGAGCCTCTCTCTCTTCAGACTCACTGTCAGACTCACGTGAAGGACCCACTGCTGAAGCTGCAGCATCGGTTTACAAACATCTGCGTAACTGTTTTACTTTCAGCAGCCTGTGCTGCTAGAGCTTTTCTTTTCCTTTCCCTAATTTTTCCGCACCGCCTTTGCGTTTTTTACTTTCCTTCTCCATTTTTGTTTTTCATGTGCTGGTGTGTTGTTGTTTTTTTTTTTCTCTCGCTCTCTCTCTCTTATCATCGACTCCTCATCATTAAAAGTGACTGGACGAGGGCAGTCTAGAACATGCGTAGGTGGGACTCCTGGGCCTCTGTAGCCTCCCATAGGGCCATTGGGCCAGGTATTCTTTAGACAGACAAGCCACTGGGCCAATCGTCACCTCTCTGCTGTGTCTGCAGCTGAGCACTGTGGGCCGAGCCGATGCATGTCTCTCACCACGGGCCGGAAGAGTTACAATAGTTAACAAGGCAAGCAAGGCATGGCAAGTTAAATAAATAAATAAATAAATAAAATAATTAAATAAAAAAAGGCCGTCCATTGGCCCATTAGTGACCGGCCCACCGGGAAAAGTCCCGGTACTCCCGATGGCCAATCCACCCCTGTCTGAAGGACATTTCAATTGGCCATTTCTGTGCAAAGCTAACTGAACCTGAGCCTCTGTCCGTAATGCACATTTTTCTCTCCATCTGAGTCTCCCTCTGTTACGGCATTTCGTCTTGCTCCGTCTGTGTATAATAATTCTACTCAAATATATTAAAACTATAGTGCACAAAGTTTGTTTTGAAATTGTAAGTACACATATTTGTGTTAAAATATAGAGAGTAAAATTAAAAAGTTGTCAGAAAAAAAATACTCAAAGTACAGATACCTAAAAAAAAAGCTATATTAGTTCAGTAATAAAGTATTTGCACTTTATTACCTCTACATTTACAATATTCCTTAAACATAGATCAGTGTGAAATGTCTATAATATATGCCAAAAACAAATGACTCATAATTATTTCTATTTTCAACGACCCACTCACTATGACCCAGAACGGTTGGTTGCTAAAGGATAACGATCTCCGTAATGCACAGAGCCAGATCTTATATTGCCTCACTTAAGTGTCAAAACATATTGATTTCTAATGTGAACCTGGCAGACATTGAAAACCACAATCCGTGGTCTCAAAGAGGATTTACTTGTATTCCATAACAATCTCTGAAGACGGCCTCCCTTATTAACCTTTATTTACACAGAGAAGAGTTTCTCCTGAGTGACCGCTGCAACCTCCTCTGTAACCCTTTGTATCTTTATATCCCACATCATTGCATCTGTGATTGTGCATAAATATAAATGTTTACTGTCGTGTGCATCCGTCCCGTGCGGATTTTAGGTCGAGTGGAACCGATGTGTTGTTCAGTAACTTATGTAAGATGAGGTTTATAGGGAGAAAATAAACCAGTGAGTCAGTCTGGAGTAAAGCCAAGCAATGCTCTCAATGTCAGAAGTTCAGCTGGGGCTTTTACAGCGAGCCAAATCAGAGAGACTTAAACTGGGATTGTGAGTAACGCATTCTCTGGTTTGATGTGTGCGGTTATTGGTGAATGTGAGGGGTTAGAGCAGCAAGAAGGCAGACAGCAGATCTAAAGTAATCAATTATCGAATAAAAAACACTAATCAATTTTTATGGGTTATTCAAAGAGTATGCCTTCTCAGACTCCGCTAAGGTGAAAAATATGATTGTGATTTAATTTGCGTTGATGCAATTGGCTGTAAAAAGCGCTGGATCTATAGTAATACAGAGAACATTGGCGTATTCCTCTGAACGAAAATGCACAAAGAGCGGAAAAGAAAAAGCGTTGCTTTAATGGAAGTAAAACTGTGATTTCGATTTTTGAAGAAAATTCAATAAAGATATTTATGTGGCTATTTTGCTTTCCTAAGTATCTGATACCGCTTCTACTGAACAGGAGCTTAAACCATCTTATAAGAACTAATCTCATTCTGTCCTTGTCACACCTGTCTTGCCAGGGCCCATCTGCTGCATTTGGACTTGTTTGATTGTTTTGCATTCGCACGTATGTGGTTTTGTCCCCTACATGTGCGAACCTTGTAGAAGACCTATGTTGCAAAGGGTGACTCACCAGATAGAGGGTACAGAGTGTGATATATACTGTAGATTCATGCACATGTGTGAAGGAAACTGAGGACACCAATACATCTTCAATTATTTCTTACACTTAAGTCTGACTTTGTGGCATTGTGAAAGCAATGAGTCAGAAACCTGAAACCAAAAACATCCCCTTTCTCACATTTTAGCACTTTCAGTTATGATAGCGTTTTACTCGCCATCTTCACTGTCAAGATAAGGAGACAAGAGGATTCTGCTTGACAGAGCTTTATAATGCAATCCGTTATACCCTAACGTGTGATCATGCTCCACCGGGTCTGACTCATTTACACCCCCAGTGATAGAAAAGCCCTCGCCCTTTTTTTCTTCACGAACCTTTTGAAGGGTGACGTCTACGTAGAGGCGTTAAATGAAGATACGTCAGTGTTTGAGGCCTTTTCTGGCCACCTCGGGGACCACTTTGACTAATCGAAAGCCTGAAAACATCAGGAGATGACTGAAGCTATTGACAGCGTAGCGATAGTGGATATCATCATGCCAGCACATCCATCATAATCTTTTGTGAGTTTGCATTTCAGAATGTCACGCTGTTTTGTTGTAAGTGCATTTGACACTGAAGCTGCAGATGATGAAATATTTTGTCTTTTCAGTGAGTTAAAAAGGTCCCAGTGCACAGGTTCTGGAATCAAACATATTTGGATTTAGATTTTTTAAGAAACAGGATGGTGAGTGAAGAATGTGAGACCAACGATTTTGCAGTGTGTGTGTGATTTTGTTCCAAGGTCATATTTTCCCTTCAGGTGAATGTCACCAAACCCTAATATGTGGGATAAGACTGATGAGATAATGGATTTTTTCTCTTTCCTTATTGGAACCAAAGTGGGATGGAGGCTGTGCGTTCATGAATTGAGAGAGCTGCCACACCATGTACTACAAAAACAGACGGATGAAAACAAAACAGGGAACACCTTGTAAATCTGGTTGATAAACAAAATTAGAAATTGCTGTCAATGTGCCAAGGAGGCATGATAGCAAAGCAAGTGAATTCAAGAAATAACTGCAAATCAAATATTCCACACAAGTTACAAGAAAAGGTGTGTCTTAACTAAGAAATTTTGATATGGGCCATTTACCAAACTACCACTGGATAATAATTAGGTACAAAATCTAGCTGTCATGTTGTTTAAAGATGGCAAAGATATCTTAAGAAAGCTTCATTCTGGAGCCAAATTTGCAGTGTTTCCAGAGTAATAAAAGAAAGCAATATTGACTGGAAACATCACAAACTGGCAGGAAAGCTCTGTAGCCATGTGATTACAACCACCCAGAACATCATTGGTACCCACGTTCTAGGAATCTGTGTTAGCTGGTGTCTGCACAGATCAACAAAATAACACCCACCCAGCTACAGTCTGTTCACCCTGCTGCCAACTGACAAAAGATACAGAAGTATCTGCTGCCGCACCACCAGACTACAGAGCAGCTTGTTTCCTCAGGCTGTGAGACGCCTCAATTCATCTTCCACATTTGACTATGTAAAATGAAGGGAAAATTTCATTCAAAAATCCTGGTGGTCCTTTGTTTCACAGGAGAAAAAATCTTTGTCCCACTTTGGAGACTCTGAGTCACATTTGTATTCCACAACACAGGCACATCGTCCAGCACCAGGCTCCTCTACGTCTATCTGCTGTTCTGAAAAGATGAATTATCTTCTGGATTTCTGCAGCAAACAGAGACCAGCGCATTTTATGGACAGAAATTCACAGGCCAAAGGTTTCAGTTTCTAACAAGGTTCCCTGCAGGCTATATTCTATGGTCCAACTGAACTCAGCTTACCTTGTCTGTTCTGAAGAGGGATGATGTGGAGGGATAAGCAGGTGTTTGTGTTGTTTTCATATCATGCTAACATATAACTAAACAAATCCAGTTGCAAGCATATTATTAGAAAACATTATACATATCTTTGTTGTGATAATACACAACAATGTTATCTTTTTTTTTAAAATAATACATTTAAAGAACTTTTTAAAAAAGAAAAAAAGGTGCATAACTTAAAAACACTATTACCATTGTTGATTTACCATTTTAAAAAATGTTGTCGGTCCAAAATAACTACTTTGTTATGTCTGTTGTTTCTGGCTTCTCACAAGGTTGCTGGACCAATTGTATAGCACCGTTGCTATCATTTGGTATCCTTGTTTCTACATCAAGTGGGGGGGGGGGGGGGGGGGGGGGGGGGGTAAAGAAAACAACTTGAAAATGGAGTGTTATCAATTTTCACTTTCACTTTGAAGTCTGATATTCTTATTGCAATATTTTTTTTGCTGTAACATAAGCAATGAAACAGTATTAAATGCAGTTTACTGATTTTATATGATGCAAGCAACGTGTAAATTTTGGAACTGAAGGCTGAACACTTAGATTTTCACAAAATTCACAAGCCTGTTTCTACATGCTGTTCTGTAGATTACTGAAAGATTGACTTAATGTACTTATGAAGCATTTAAGTCATTGTTAAACAAACACTAATCCTTAAAACCAGTTATATGTCTGTTTTCTTTGCCCTCAGACGAGGTTAACATGAAATATCATAGCAAGATTTATACAATACCAGTCACATTGCGTTAAGATTACTTGAGGCGATGTTGACTGCCAACTGAGAGATCCCTGTTTGAGACTGTACGTTTCAGCGAGATGTCTGGACATTTTGCGGCTGTCTTCCTGGCAACAAAATCAACAACAAAATAAGACACTGGGACAATTGCCAGCTGTGTTTATGGCAACAAAACTGGGTATTTTATTTATTTTTCTACCCTAACCAAGTGTTTTTTCTGAACTGTAGAAGTTAACTACAGTGTTACATTTTAAAAGATTATCAAGCTGAAAAGTACAGAAATACAAAAACTCATGTTTAGCTGAAACACTGAATGCTTACATTTATTCTGGCAGTTGGATTGTCTGTGAACTCGCTGAGTGAAAAAAATGAATGAATAAATGTATCTCGCTTTTTCAAACTAAAAGCCTGTGTCTACATTTGAATGCATCTTAAGTGCCAGACTTACTTTCATGTTACCACAGATGCACATTTGATACCTTTCATCACTGATACTGTATGACATGTCTGAACTTACTAATATATTTGTCACAGTAAAAAGTTCTTCTGCAGCTCTGTCTTACCTCAGTGCCTTTTGTTATTTGGAACGCTCATTAAAACTGCGTGCATACATAAACATATTGCTGCCTTAAATAATGCAATCCATCATGTTGAACAGCACGTGCATTGCAGCTTTTCTAATACGACTATCATGCAGCTAATTATTGTGTTTAATGGGGACTGTAATCACTTTTTCCATTACTGCACACTGTTACTTTTGTTGGCAGTGAAGAGGCAAAAAACAAAATTTAAAGCGGGGTGGAAAATCGATACATGTAATGATCTTTTCACATTTAATTCTAGCAGAATGGGATTACTTCTGATGTGATTGTGGAGTTTTATATAAATTAAATGAGAAATTAAATGCTAAGAAAAGCATCTGGTTGCTGTGGGAGTTGAGGGGGTGGATGGTAGCCTTTTCATATGTATTCACTTTCAGGCTGTATGCAACTTTTTGAAGTGAAACCAAAAAAAAAAAAAGAAAGAAAGAAAGAAAGAAAGCCATCTGTGCATGCTTTCACAATTGCGCATGGCCATCTTTTAAGTGGTTAGTCTTCTCATGGTGAAAGTGCATGAAGCTTCAGCCTTTTTTGTGCCTATCCACTCCCTCCATACCCAGGGAGCAGCATGTTTCCTCAGGCACACAAAGCTGTGCAGCTCTCCGTCCACGAGGTGATAAGCAGTATCTGTGCTGCAGCCAACCTGCCTAAGCCTCACTGGAGCTGAAACTGAAATGTGAACACCTTCCTCTAACCTCCTTCCTATCCTACTGCCCCCCTCCCTTATAACATAATTATATCTGCCCTTTCTTCCTCTTTGCCTACACCTTTCCGCACATTTGTCTCAGATTAAAACCCAGGATTTCTGGCTGCGCTGCCGACGAGTCTGGCTGGAGATGTGACAATCCTTGGTTCGAACCTCCGTTTTTTTTGTCATGTTCATGCTACGGTGCTGAAATCACGCTGGGTATCCATCCAAATTATGTCTTGCCTGTGCTCTCAGTGCTTCCACTTTATGGAACTTCTCATTTATGGACAATGGTTTAACTGAGATGCAAAAAACTACACAATACAACATGAGAAATGGTGTTATGATATATATTGCTAATATTGAAAAGGCCCGTTTACACATAACAGTATCATAAATGTAATATCTGCTTTTAATCAATGATTATTGTGCTTCATGACTTAATTCCACCCTCTCTGTCTTCGTTCTAACTCAGCCCTACATTAAAAAAAATGCAGCCCTCTCATTAATTAGAATGAGTTCTATTTTGCAGGCAGTGGGGGTGCCAGCGCAGGTTCAAAACATTGAACTTGGCTCAAGGTTTACTGGACTACAACGTGATCTCATCTTGCTTCAGACACATATTTCTGGTAGATTACTTTGAAACATTAATGATGTAGTTCTACCACTGTGATGACTTTCCAAAGCTCTACACTTTCCAAAGATCATGTCTCAGAATATTTTAAACCGCCGTGCACTGTAGCATCAGATAAATCTAAAAACTTTTCGATCTGTTACTCTAAATGAACTTTTTGAATCATTAATACAATCGATAGAATGTTGGCAATGAGCATTTCTGCTAACCATGGTTATGTTGAAATTATACATTTCTTTATGTTGCAACTTTAAGGTTTTGCAGGTAAAATGTTCTATTTTATATTATGACAACGTCAGGCTACTGTACTGATTTGGCACAACACCCACTTAGGTAGAGTTAGGAAAAGAGCATGTTTTGGCATCTAATATCTGCCAGAAACTTTACATCAAAATGATCCAGCTTGATTGCCACCAGTACGGCTGAAGATTTTGTGAGTGTCCTCAGAAATATTCAGTGGTGTACTGCATACAAATGTTGAAACAAAGCCTTGAACTATGGTCACTGGCTTGGCAGCCTTCTTGCCTTCTGAATGTGATATGACGCGTTTTGTAAAATGTTAAGTAGGCCTTCACAAAGAAAGAGTCAAACTGCTTTTGTTGAAGACTAGCGCAGAAGTGTTATCTGATTTTCATAATAATCAAAAAATGTAAGAAACGTTGTCAAATATGTTATCAAATAAACATCCTTTACTGGGGACTCCTGATGACTTGCAGGGAGATGGCTTTTTTTCAGTCTTGCAACAGTGACGCTCAAGCCTAGTATTTATCGACGATTGAGCACTTCATTAGTTTCTGTGTTTTTCTTTGCAACGTTTCTTTCTGACATATTCACAATTCACAAATCAGTGCATGAAATGTGCCTACTCTCCTCATTTTTCTGATTTATCCGGAAGATCTGCCCACAGTGTCAAGATGTCAGACTTGCACTCTGATTATAGATTGCCCTTTTCTAACATGCTTGAATAAACCTTGTCTCCTTGTCTTCACTTGCTTTTCATGCAGTCCCAACGCTACTTTTTTGTGCTTGTTCATGGACAACACGGACGGCGCCTTTACTGTGAATGAATATGGTGGACCATTAAAAGGTTACAGTCATCAATTATGGTTAAGAGAAGGATGCTACATGGGAGGACAGAGTCTGAAATTCAGTTTTAAAGGGAAAGACTGTACAGCAGATGTCGAGGATTTAGGTCACCCCAGATTAAGATAAATGGTTGCCTCAGAGAGCCGAATCAGTTTCTCAGTCCCAGCCAGAATGCCATTACAGCATCTAGGCACATACACCCACATACACTCAGGGTGTGTAGTCAACAAACATGTTTTGCTATCATCATGTTGAGATTAATCTCTTAATTTTGCCTCATGTGAAAAAAACAACAGCAGTTTGTGTGTTTCTTTACATCCCTCTTTGTAGAGGTTACTTACGTGTCTTAGCAGCTTGGTGCCTAACTTGAAGGAATTAGTTAGATGTTTCCATTTTTAACCCGTGCTCCATTTCCCGCATAATCTGTATTTTACTGTACTGATTAACAAGTAATCACTTAATCATGTATTACTAATAAGCCTCTTAGTTTACTGTCATGTGTACGATGGTGCATGAGTCTTCAGGGAGATGTCAGAGGCACATTTCCAAAGGTTTTCAAGGCTATGCTGTACACTTACAGAACTGACCCTCTGGAAACCAAAGGACTGTCAACACGGCCCTCCGAGGCCCATTAAAAGCATGCAAACATGGATCACTCTCTATGGTAGTTTTGCTGGAGCACAGCGGATGAAGGTCAGTGGATCAAAGGCTTTTGGCTGACATTCCTTGGTGCCTGATGAGGCCTCTTGGGTTTCATTGATTAGCCAATGAGAGGCCAGGGCAACGACATTGAACAGATAAAAACAAAGTGACTTGTCTTGCTTCAGATGTAGAAAAGTTATTCTCCCTTCAGCCATCCCACGAGACGGGAACGATCCTAGGTTCTCTTCAGCAACAAGACACTTAATCTGACTTTGAGTACTGTCAGTGATCCTCATATTCTTAAATGCGATGACAGGTCCTCTGACACACACTCAAACACACCATCCTATATACTACACCTCTAGCAATTTCCTTAACGTTATCAGTGAAAAAAGAAGTGTGACCCAGGTCATAGGGTTAGCAGATATGATTACAAAACTCCTTGTATGACATCTATTGGCTGAATGTGTCCCTTTGAAGCTCTGCACTATATCACTTAAAGTGCCCTCCGAGGCACCCAAATAGAATGTGTTTGATTGAATAGGGAAAAATATGACCCCTTTCATAATCCCACAAGTGTTTTTAATTAAGTCATTAATTAGGGAGATATGCTCCAGAGGTACAGCTGGGAGTGGATTTCTGATAATTGTAGATGAAATTAGTGAGGGTTTTTTGTGACAAAGGAAGTGAAAACGTTCAAGTGCAACTTTTGTGTTCACTGAATGGCGAACCGCACTGGAAGAGGGCACTGGCCACCTCTACTGACATTATTTTGAAAATACTCCAGCTAATTAAGTATTTAAAAGTTGGCTACAGATAAGGCAGAATGAATTTACATCTCAGCACATTCAGCCAAACTGGAGGAGAACCTATTACTGTACAGACATGTGGTGTGATAGAGTGTGTTTAGTTCCGTGCCTGAGTGTGCTGAGATAAATAGCAATCTGACACAAATCCCCAAGTAAACACATAGCTTAATGTAGTTGGGGCATGTAATTCCAATAAGGTATGCATACCCTGAAATTGTTCAACAGCAAAGAAAACAATGCTTGTTAAGCTTCAGGCATAGTTTCAACTACGCCGGCATAGTTTCAACACTTACCAAATTCTGAAGAAAATGTCTGCATTTTGTTTTCGCTGCAGGACAGATAGATAGTAGATGTGATGGGATAAATGAGAAGGCAGGAAAAGTCTTATGGAAGTGGGGTTGTTAGAGACCGAGTGGAAACATTGCATCGTAACAGACCGGCATGTTAATGACTATGCTCCCAAGACTGCTGGCTTCTGCACTGAAACATGAAAATAAGCGCCGGCTTTGACATCTGGGAATCTCTGTTCTCAGAATGCATAATCCTCAAGTGATATTACCATCAAGGAATGGATGCAAAACATTTTCACTGTGTGTATGTGCATGCACGGGATGCATTTTGTGGCCATGTTCACATTAACATTGGTCAAAATGAGGCCCATGGGCATTGTTTGAGATAGATAATGAGGATGAAGCAATGCACATCACTAGAGACTGAAGCCTGTCCTCAAAAGTTCCCCAACACAGTTTTAGCTGGTTTATGCATATTTTAAATTGTGAGGATGAAATGTGGGAATTTCTTAGACATTTTTAGTTTCTGCACAAAGTAAGAGGGATTTGTTTACCAAAAAGACAAGATTTGCTTCAAATCACGAGTAAACTGAGGTTTAACAACTGGCTCCAAGTTTTCAGAGGCACTGTAAAATCAATGCCAAGGTTGGTAGGGAGGCTCTTTACTGTTTTGTTATTTTGCAATTTGATACGACAGTGTCTAATTCTGCATCTCATCATGGAGTCTGATCATATTTTTTTGTGAATCCTCAAAACCAGTTGGAGGTGATCAAGTTTGGATTATCATTGTGATTCATCTCAAGACAAAACTCACCCAATAAGTCTGTTTGGAAGGGGAAAGATAGTGGGGGAAGGTAAAGGAGACAAATTGACTATAACTGAAGAAGAAGTATAATGGCAATTTACATAAAGCTCATGAAAAAAAATCCTTTTAGGATCAAAGCTGTTTTATTGGCTGTTTGTAAAGAAACACGCCACCTATGAATCGTTGGGCTATATCCCTAAAAATGGGAATAATTCAGTAGGCTTGACTTGCGATGACTCAACTGAAGACCATCAAAACAAAATGTTCTTTTGTATATGCAACTAGGCTTAACTTTTTTTTTCGTGTTGGAATTATCATTCAGCCATAGCTCTGTGATAAAAAATCAGTAAAAGTTGCATAATTGAGCTACTTTTTCTGACGATAGGGTGGGTTGTGCTGGGTTACTTTTTGTCAGTCAAATCTAGCGACACTGCCGGCTACTTGACAAATCTAAGTCCAAGATTCCTCCCACGAATTTATCCCCGGGGATAAATAAATCTATCTATCAATTTACCCTTTACCTCTGCTACAGTCCCCAGCTACTGGCCTCTCAAAATTTCTCTGCATGTGTCTGCAGTTTGAGGGCAAAGAAACTTGGTTCAATTACCAAGCAAAGTGTTTTTACCAAGTTTTACATAGGCACTGCAAAAAAATATCCCAAGTTCTTCCCTGTATACTACCATTTGTGTATGATTAATCTGTTGACAATATGCAAGTTGGACCAGTGTGCTACTGAGAGTGACATATATTTGCTCTTAGTCAAGAAACAACTAAATGTGTATTATTTGGAGAGTGTTGTCATAGGGCCCACAGTCTGAGCTGGCAAAATAATATGTAACGAAAAACAAAACAACAAGGGGAGAGGCTACTGAAAAATTAGTCGCTTGGTTGTATTATGCTGGGACCATTTAAGAAATTTTTTTTGCATTGCAGGAGTAGAAATGTTAAGAAATTGAAAGAATTTACGTGTAATATCAAATAGATGCTATCAGCAGAAAATATAAAACAAGGTCTCAAACTGTACAAATGTATAAAATCTCACAGTGTTAAATGACATATTCTCACCAAAATAAGGTGTCTTCACTTGGCTGACATATTGGAAATAACTCCCTACACTGTAAAAGCACAGATTTTCAGTCAAGCTGATGGTTGTTGAGAGTTGATGGTTGTTGAAACCTAACAGCTAACTTGTACTGCGAGTGAAAATAATAACGGCGAGAAGGTGCAAGAAGCAGAGAAGGACGTGAACAATAATCAGCCTATCTCACATAATCTCAGTTTGTACCAGACACTTCACTATGGCATGAGGGTCAATTTAATGAGCAGAAGCTCTTACTCGCAGCTTGCCAGCTGCCTCCTTAAGACTATCATAGCTGTTCCTGCCACATTCGGATGGCAGAGGTGGAAGAAATTGATTTCTCCCTCACTATTACCCTCCATGGAAACGAGGAACTGCCAAGATGGTAATATCTCCTAGTCTGCATTGAAACTTTTGTCACCGGTCAACCTCAGGAGGGACAGAAACTGCGACGCTTCTCCCCAGTGTTTTGTGCTGCTGGCAATCAAGGCTGACAGCGCTGTGACAAAGGTTAGTTTCTCAAAATAGATGGCTCGTGAGTGGATTCGCTTACACGCACTGTACCTCACATTTTCATTCAAACTAAGCAACATTTATAACAAAATATTTATTTGTGTGAATACGCAAGATCAAGTAATGTATATCCAATGAGAATTGTGTCATAAATGGGCCTTTTTGAAAATACACTCACAGGATCCAAAGAAATCCCATGAACTAAATAACTAAATTAACTAAAAATCCTTTCAACACATGTATATTTATGTTTTCACTGGATAAGCAAATTAAACTGGTAATGGATTCAAATATAGGAGGGTTTGTTCTAGATTTTAAGAGGCTGATGGAGAAGAAGAGGGAGATTGAGACACCAGAAAGACTGAAAATCCCTGAAATCACTGAGTTTGTTCGTTTGTTTCTCTGTCTCTCTCTATTTCTTGCAATTTAAAAGTCAGCGTTATAATTCTGTCAATAAAATGTCAATATTATTAAGAATTTTCCTTGCAAAGATCAAATACTAATGACTGTTAGTGCTTGCTAGCAGTCACAAGGCTTTCATTTAACCAGTTTGTTATGTGCATGGCTGCAAACACCACTGCAGTGGTCCCTGGACTTCACGTGAGAAGTAACCGCAGGACCAGGGATTTTTTATTGGCAGAATGACAAAGAAACAAAACTGTTCCTCCTGCAGAAGAAAAAGCTGTGAACAGTATTTAAACATGTACCACAAGTTCCTGCAAAGGTTTCTGCACTCATACTCATACTTCTGCACTACTTACTTTAGCACTAAAGATGTACCTGTATGGACATCTGCAATTCCAAATGCTTTGTATTTTTATTCCCCTGCCGGTTATTTTTACAGCCTCACTGCCCCTTACATTTTTCAGAGTAGAATATTCTCAGCGACCGCAGACCTCAATTGATTTGTGGGTCACATGCTGGAGGACAGTAGATGAAGAGACGAGGAGGCCCACAGTAATTTGCAAATTGGATAGAACCTCTTCTGTATACTTGTGTCATGACACACCTGAGAGAGCCTGGCTGACTGGTTTCTTGAGTGCTTCTAATTAGCTGATAGTTTCTAGCTGACATAAGTGACCAAGCTTTATATTTGCAGCTCATTCAAGCTCACCCAGCAGCCTTGACGATAATTATTCAGATCGGAATGTCGAGTCTTTTAACTTTGAACTACTATTCATCAGATAAAAAGTGTGGGCTATTCATGTATAACCTTTGTGTTGAGGTTTGGGAGCGAACTAAAGACGAGTTGAATATCCAGCCCTGTGTAGAACAAAATAAATAGACCAGAACTTCATGTGTTCATATGTACAGTATCTCTAACATAGTGGTTCCCAACCTTTTTTCCTTGCCTGTGTCCAAGACAAGCCAGGCCCCCCCAACCCCAACCCACATACACTAAAAGAATAAAGTGATTAATTACAAACTTTTATTTGCAAACATAAACACCAGTTGTAGGTTTTTGCTCTTATTCTCCTTGTTTTACAATGTATATGGATACATTTCCTTCCTTTTTGTGTCATCAGGTGTATCACATCTTCCATTTCTGTCCAAAATCCTGGAAAAAGTGGTTGCTGCACAGGTCCATAATCATCTCACTCACAATACCCTCTATGAACAGTTTCAATCTGGTTTCCGTCCTCCTCACAGCACCAAAACAGCTCTGGCAAAGATCACCAATGACCTTCTCATGGCAGCAGATTCCGGACATCTCAGCTCCTTGACCTTACTGCAGCTTTCGACACAATCTCCCATAGCATCCTCCTTAACCGCCTAATCTCCATTGGACTAAATCACACCACTCTCTCCTGGTTCACCTCCTACCTCTCTGGTCGCACACAATTGGTACAGCTGAAGAACTACAAATCCCATCCTTCCCCAGTCAATAGTGGTGTGCCACAGGGTTCTGTCCTTGGTCCTCTTCTTTTCATCATCTACCTACTCCCTCTCGGTAATATCTTCAGGAATCATGGACTCAATTTTCATTGCTATGCAGACGATACCCAACACTATCTCTCCTGCAAACCCGGTTCTTCACTTCCTCCACCCTCCCTCCTTGACTGTCTGCAAGATGTCAAAACCTGGTTTTCGCACAATTTTCTCAAACTCAATGGAAATAAAACAGAATTCCTTTTGGTTGGCACAAAATCCACACTGTCCAAATCTAAATGCTCTTCTACATGGTCTACCACAGAAATCCCTCAATAAACTCCGGTTGGTCCAAAATTCAGCTGCACGTGTCATTTCCAGAACGCCATCCACACAGCACATCACTCCTGTCCTCAAACAGCTTCACTGGCTTCCGGTCCTTCTCCGCATCGACTATAAGATTCTCCTTCTCACATTTAAGGCCCTCCATAACCTTGCACCTCCATACCTCACCGAACTCCTTCAAACATACATACCTTCCCGTACACTTAGGACCTCCTCTGCTTCGCTCCTCTTCACCCCTTCTGCACATTTATCCACAGTGGGACTAAGATCTTTTAGCTGCTCTGCCCCTCGGCTCTGGAACACACTCCCTCAGGACATCCGGTCTTTAACAACACTGTCAACCTTCAAGTCACATCTCAAAACACACCTGTTCAGATTGGCCTTCCCCTCATAATATATCTGATTTTATTGTTGCTGTTTTGTGTTCTCTTATCATTTTGTATTGAATTGTTCCACTATCTGTATTCTAATTGTTTTTAATTGTTTTTATTTTGTTGTTGTTCTGCAATTGTTTTTTTTGTAAGGTGACCTTGAGAGTCCTGAAAGGCGCCTATAAATAAAATGCATTATTATTATTATTACACACACACAGTTTAATTTTGGAGCAGAATAGGCCTACCTCATAGGGATGTTGGTGATAAATAACTTAATGAATTTAAATGTGGGCCAAAAATATGTTTCAATTTGTATTATACAGAGTTTTGATCATCCAGTTTGGTGTGTTATTGGGATTGTATACATTTAATGTGCACAAATATAATTTTGGTAACCTCACAACCTCAGAGCAGACAAAGTTGTGTGCACCCCCTGCAATTTCTATCGCCCCCCAGGGGGGGCCCGGACCCCAGGTTGGGAACCACTGCTCTAACACACTGATTATCAACTGGAGGCCCACCAGCCTACAGAATATGTATGATTGAAAATTAGCTTGGCAACTCGAGCCAGTAATTCATAATTCACATTATTCCAACAGCATCCAGTCTACTCCGTAGACCCAGCATCAAACCGCCCAGCCGAGCACAGACCGGACTACAGGAGCCACCAGAGAATCACTAGGCTTGTATATTAGAACCAAGAGGCGTCACTTGGGTTTATTTTCTTTGGCAAACTGTTACATTCAAACCATTGTCATACCTAAACAATCGAATAGGTTATTAGGCAGTGGCTGCAAAAATGCTCCCCCCCCCATAAAAAAAAAACCCAAACTAGCATGAATGTTGCAGTGTACCAACGATACATGCACTGGACCCAGTTTGGTTGAGTCTTGGCAAGAAAACGGTATTCGGTTAGGTTTAGGCAAAATAAAAGAACATGGTTTGTGCTAAAAAGCTCATTACTTGTGTAACTTAACTTACACAAGAATGTTATGTTAGTTCCATGTCTACAGTATTCAAGTTAACTATGAAAATATCAGTGTTGACATCCGACCCCTACTATGCCTCCTTAGAAATGTAGTTACTGACCCCTGCTCTGCTCTTAAAACATCACAGCTGGTTTTCTGTCATGATTGTGGTTGGTGTCACAATGCCGCAGAGGACCCTGGGTTTGGCATATTTGGCCTGCCTCTAAATCTGGGTTTTTAATCTACTGCATCCATTTTCAGACTTCTGCTACTTCGATTTGATCTGAGTTTTTCTGACAAGGACCTACTTGCTACTGTTGCTCTGTTGCCTATTTATTTTTACATGCACCTTAACCTTGGCCTTCCTTTTTGCTACTTTATTCCAATGGAGGCATGGGATTTCATAAATCATGGCACTTCTTCTCAATGTCAGTGTCGTCCTTGGGGTATATCTGTGTTTCCATTCTTTTCTTTTTTTGTGTGCCTCTTCTACAGCACTATCCATGAATTTTCCTATTGCATGATAGATAGATAGTATGGTACTTTTACAAGAGATTCGGTTATAATGACTCCCTTAAATCATCTGCATTTAGTACTGAACTAGAAGAGAATATTGGGAGAGTTGTAGCTGTATAGAAGTCGTCCATACCGTATGAGATCAGGAAGGAACGGCACATGTTGTGCTGCGTGGCAGGCACACATGGGCTGGGATAGTCAGTGCAGCTATTTTTCGGTTACAGACACAAATCCCTTCAACTGTTTAAACAAATACCTCTGTGGTGCATCCCCCACTGTAAAATCATTGCAGTGGTACCAGCGGCTGAGGGAAATATGTGGGCTCAGTCTAAACTATCAAACAAAAGAGTTTCAGCGTCACAACGAAATTAAGAAGTGTGTGTAGAGACCCCGAGGGACCCACACTGCGCTCCTGTCTCTGCCACTGGTTATCTTACACCAAAGGTTCCCTCAATGACAATGTATTAATGCCCTGACTCTCTCTCCTGTCACTGTCTTTCTCCCTCTCTCCCTCTCTCACCTCTTCGACTCTCTTTCCCTATCTTTTGCAGTCGCCCCACCATCCTTCTTGTGAAAGTGCCAGTGAACTGTGGCTGCCGGGCCTAAAAATACCTGCCCCTTGACAATGTTCCGTGACGCGTCTTTCTGCCAGCTACCTGATCCATTTGAGCCTACTTTTCTGGCTCATCTTCACCAGTCCCATTTCTTTCTCCTTGAGGTATGTCATACTAATCTGGCTGTGCCAAACTCTAATATGACCCGTGTTTCCCGACTCAATGTCACGACATTAGAGTCACAGTCAATATGGCTGTAATCTACTGGCTCTACTGAGGTGGATAACACTAATTTGTCTTAATTTTGCTCTCTTCATGTGCACAAAAGTTGTCTTCATTCCTTTGTTACAACCGTTTCAGCCAGGATCTTACTTGGAGATTGCAGAAATCTCCAAGAAATATTAGAAATATTAGGATCTGAAAGTGAACTTCGAACACTCAAACAGTCAGGAGGCCCGAAAAAAGGGACAATTTCCTCTTAAACAAATGTCACTGGCAGGGTATTCCTGTCTTGTTACGGTCTCAGGTTTCACGACACAAGTAATTTCCTGGATCGACAAATAGCATTGATTTGAGTTGTATTGAAGTCACCATTCAATTGCATTTCTCACAGAGTGCAATCAGGCATCACTGGCACTATTGATTTAAAAGAAGTCCTCGCTTGGATGAAAAAGTCAGACACTTGTGTCTAAATCCACTGAGTTTATGCCTTCTCCCATTACAGGGGCTTCAGATAAGATGTCATTTGTGCAAAAAAAAAAAAAATGCAGTGTTTCCTATTAAATCCTACTTTTTCTGTTGAATGTTTTTTGTATTCATTCCTGTATACCAGCTTAGCATTTTTATGAGTTTTCTTTTTGCTTTCTTTTTTTTCGCTGTAATAATATTATTTTAACAGAACTGGACTGTTCAAGCAAGGAACATTTATATAGATGAGATTCTTGTCCTATCTGGCGAAACAAGGAATTTTATTGATTGGTCTACAGCTATACTTATGGTAAGAAATAGATGTATTGCTCTTATAATTTATTCAAACAAGCCTATACAGTACATATAACCATGAATATGTATTTTAAACATCTGGAGGTCTCTGTTGTCTTACGTTACAGACATGCTGAACCGTTTGCATGTGTGGCGGTAGTGTTGGTGGTATGTTCGTGTGTTGGGGGTTGGGGGTATGATCGGATGGTGGTCTTCAGAGGGCTTCTTAATGAGCCAAGGTAATCAATGCCAAGGGAGATGGCTTTGATGGATGCCTTTGAGAAAACAATGTGTCGTGACGACCTCTATCTAAAGAAACCACAAAGCAAAGACTCTAAACAAGAAATCTGACCTTCAGCAGGTTGCTGCTATACAGCTGACCCTTAAATCACTATCGCTTCGCACAAGTGTTGATTTAGGCTTAGCTTGGTGATAAGAAGGGAGGACTGGTGAAGATTTATCTTTTTGAAGGTGTTTACTGACACTCCCTTGTGGTTTAGCCACGCTGATTTCAATAACGAAACATAGGTCACCAAAAGAATAAAAAGGTCAGGATGAAATCCAACCTTTGTCTGAGGACAATTGATTGATTGACTGATTTATCTCTCTTGAAAAATGAAAATGAAATCTGACAGACAAACACCATTAAGCCTCTTTTTGTGGGGATGCATGACAGGGTTTTTTACTAACACCAATGAGTTCTTCTCTACAAATTGTACAATATGTACAAACCCTTTTGTATAAAATAAAATCATGGCTATTCTCTGGTGCCACCCTTAACAAAAAAATGTTCCTCCATTTTAAATCCATCTATTCATCTATTCTCGACATTGTATTTCCTGAACAGAAGGTGAACATCCCAAAATGGCTGGAAGTGAAATTTAAGTCCAATTCAAGCTGTTATTTCCTGGTTCGTTCCCTTACGTTTCTTTTCCTCTGGCAAGGGAATACAGTAAAAAGCCTGCTCTAGCATGTAACGGTGGTTAAGTGTTTGAGTGAATTATATACTACGCATGCATGCAAGATTCAGACACTCTAAGTTGTGTCTTATTCTCATTCATGCATGGTGATTTTGGCAGATGTGTGGCATACTTGCGTCAAAGTCAGGCATTTCCGTCTTTTTAATGATGTACGACACAAAGACGTTCTATATTTAACACTGAAGTGAAGCCATTACATTGCAGTGCTTGTCATGCGACCTGTCTTACCGTTTTAATGTGAAGCTTAACGTAAGTTAATGGACTGCATGCTGTGTCTAAGCAATTGTTTCACAGTAAATGATATATGCATGATAGAAAATGGAAATGTATGTGATGACAGGAATTTTGAATAACTCCTTTTTAGGATAGCAAAGCTATGAAAGCTATAAAAAAAAGGAACATGGAAAAAAAAAACAGGTAAGGACACCAAGTTGTCAATGCTGTTGAAATGAAACCAGCATACTGTTGGTATGAAGGTGAAGCTGATATACAGTATATTTTATTAAATTGCTCGTCCTTACTACATCCTGGTGCACCAGTATCCTCATTGCATTTGTGATAGCTTCTTTCTTATGAAAATGGGATTGATTGTTATGCACATATTTCCGTGGCTGTGCCAGTTTTTGGGGACTCTGCTACTGCACTGTCAGCTTGACAAGACATTGTCGCATCCTGAGCTAGGGGATTTATTGAAATGACAATATGGTTCTTCTATTTTTCCTTGCTTGCAGGAATTACTACACTTTTTTTTCAGAATTTAGGAAGTTTTAGCTTTAAGGTTGGAAAAAACTAAATTCAGTAAAGGGTGCCAAGAAAAAAAAATACAAAAACATAAACACTAATATTGCACAACTCAATTATATCAGATGCAGTTCAATAATAGATACTAAAATGATAATGTTCACTTACTATCTATCTATCTATCTATCTTCTTTGTTGGCTTGTGACTCCTTTGCAATCTTCCTTCTTTCACACTTATATGACAGGAGGTACTTTAACAAACCATCACCACAACCCGTCCATCTTGTTACAGCGCCACCGGAAGTCCAACCCCATTCTATTTTTACTTGAAATGACTGATTTTCCTCTTCACTGTAATTTTAAAATGTCATTAATGCATCTTGTGTAAAGCAATCTGGCTTGCCTGTTTATTTAAACGGTACCATCCTGCTGAACTTGCCTTGGCCTGTGGATTGCTCATATAAGGAAGGTCAAACAATTATCATAACAATTGCAAAGGTTTTTTATGCCATTATTTACCATTACTTTGTCCATGTGCATCTAAAGATGCTTTTAGGTCTGTCAATTCTTAAAGAGGATTTTATTTGGCAGTAAATGCAAGCACTCACGACACACTCTGGCTCATATGTTTCAGCCTTTGCCCAGCTAGAAACATTTTCGAAGGATTTTTTTTTTTTTAGTCCAGTTATTTCTGCTCTTCCCATTGACCCAAATGCACACATGGCCATGTCTGGTGTGGGACTAGATGACACTGCCCTGAGTTAAAATATGTGCAGTGTTACTGCATTTACAAGCCGAATGGCAATGGCAGAGTATGGAATGCCATTGAAGTCAATATTAAATACATGATTAAATAGATAAATAAAATGTTAAATAAACATGTATAAGAAATAGATAAATATGGCTGTGAAATAAAACCTGAAATAAATAAATGGGGAAATAGATAAATAAATAAATAGATGTAAATACAAGTACTTCATAATACTGCGTTTATTTATTTCAAATGCATATTTAATTATCTATTTATTTATTGACATCATAACTTCTAATCTCTATATACCCCTGTTACTGCTGTTTTTACTTAGGGGCTGTCAACATCATTATCTATTCATATTCCAGTTATCCTTCCAATTGCTGCCCATGGACCTAATGCTACAGTCGTTGTTGCTGTAGACACACATCTTTAGTTTATTTAACTTAGTCCACAGAAGAGATGGTAAAGTTAAATATCAGCTGAAGCAGCTGTCTTAACATAGTGTTACACTAAGCATTACACTGCATACATCTGCTTCCTGTGGCACTTGTACACATGTTTATCCGTTTAATATTCTCTATGTTAGGCTTTTTAAGCCTTCGTGCTGATTTCTATCTATTACCATTCTTTCTCTCTAGTATAACAGCTACAATTTTTACCACTTTCCCTTCTGCTTCCTACACCCTTGCACCATGCAGTGCTTTTTCTAGCCTGCCTCTCTTCAACATCCACATCAGTCTTTCCATGTGGGCACTCTGCGTAGTTAAATAGCACAAGTGTCAGACTGACTAAATGGCTAAAGGCCAAAGTTGAGAACTACTGTCAAGCACATATCAAGTGAAATATCTTGACAATGTCCTTACTTACTGTAGCTCTTGAGCATAAAATCAGGTTAATAATAAAGAGCTCCAGAGGAACATAGCCATATGCATATGACACTGTGATTAAGATGCCCTAATACTCACCACAAAATGTAAAATGTTCTGCTCGTCAATGAGTACATTACTAAAAACATAAAACAAATTACAGACCTTTATAAAATGTTTCTCTATTCAAAATACCCCATTAGTGCCACGGTAATGGGCTACAGGGCATTCGTAAGCTACCAAAACATGACTGTCTCTGCCTCTCCCTTTGCAGTGATTGAACACTTAGTATAGATAGTTCATTTGTACGCACGCACAAAAATCTGTAATTTACACATTACTCATCTGTTGTCAGAACCAGGGGCGAAAGTCCCATTTCATAGTTGGGGGGGACAATAAACAGTAAAATTTTAGAGAATAATTCCAGGGGGGACAAGGAATAAAAGTTGTAACCTGTCTTTTATACAGCATCTTTTACCGCAATTTGATGCTTTAGTCTCTCTATCTCTCCAACAAGCAGGCAGAAGACCTTTCTTAGCACTGGCTGAGTCCACCTGCACATGTCTAGACTTAAAACAAAATGATTAAAATCAAATTAACATGTACACATGCAATGAATAAACTAATTATCAGGCAAACATCTAAGTTTGTTTATCAGATTTCTCATAATCAGATAACTGCCTTTTTCCAGATGAAAGATATCAGATTATGCTATTTTCTCTCTCTCTCTCTCTCTCTCTCTCTCTCTCTCTCGCAGTGTTGCACTCTTGCACTGTCAGCATGTTTGTAAAAGATGTAAATAGCACATTATTGCGCGATTATAATGAGCACCACTTACATTGTGCTTTCAATAAATGCTACTGCAATGTTCAAAAATGATTAATTGTGTCTCAAATTATTCAAGGGGGGGACAGCTTTACTGGAGAGGGGGACATGTCCCCCCTGTCCCCCCCGGGATTTCCGCCTATGGTCAGAACAATAGTGTATTGAGGATGATTACAGTTTTTTTCAGTCGCTTTGGTACATTTCTCAGATCAGAATTGAAATTCTCAAAACTACTTGTTCAGTCTTCACATCATTGTGTCACTTGTGCACATCAAAAAAGTTTCTCATTTCTTTGAACAAGTTGCAAATGCTTTGGTGCATCCATGCAAATGATTCTGTACAATTATCTGCTGTTTCCTACATTATCAGTTGCTTATGTCATGTTGATCAAAATGTATTATAATGGGTCTCTGTTGAATAGTCTCACCCCCCACAACATTTAGGCATAAATTCATTGCATAAGTCTTTACATGCAAAATGGTTGAACAAGTTGTCATAATATGTCAAGCATATTTCTTTATATTTCCATTAAACTTTTTTTTCTATATCTGTCCTGATTGGTGAATTGCTCCAAGGTGAATCCTGACTTTCTCTAACAAAGGGAGATTCTTTTCACGCTGCATCGCAAGAGAAGATATTCGTTGTGATGTGGATGAGAATTTGTGGCTAAACAGACAAGAACGTCAGGAGATGTAGGAAGACTGCACTGTATTTCTACAGCACTGCACATACAGTTTTCTCTGAGGAGATTGTCCTATGTTTACATTTCTACTTTTGTTTTTTTGTTTTTTTCTTCTATGCTATGCAGTGCTGTCTTTTCCTTTCTGTATCGCAATGACATGGTCTGTCAACAAATTACAGTACAAACAGTAAAAGCGTAAATGTGAATCTTGTCCAGTCTCTTGTAAGCATTCTCCCACATACACTTAGGTGTAACTTACAATTTACAATAACTATCATCAGAACTTTAGCCATAGTTTACATCAGAACACTCCTCCAGAGTACACTGTTATATTGACAACATGACTAAGCAATTTGACTGTCTTATCCGTACACAATGACACTAGGACTTGACATTCTGATGGCACTGACTTGTTCATTGACACAGATACTTATTTTTGAGAGATGAACTAAGGATTTTGAGCAAGAGAGCTTTTGCAGGTAATCCGTGGTGTTTTGCTATTTGTATGAATTGTTTTAAGAAATGCGAAATGCACTTACTGTTTTGCAAATGTCGAGGATGATTCGAGAAATGTACCAAAGCAACTGAGAAAATCTGTAAAATGTCATTTAAAAATGCAAATGGTATGAGATAGAAATTAGCATGAGGCTAAAAAAAACCTAATTGCATGTAAACTGTCATTTTCCAAACACATGGCCACCTTTGTGATTTATTTTTCATTTTTAGCGAGCAATTTTTTCCCCTGGGTGCTGTATGTATTCTTTTGCAGCCCATAGAGTAACGCAAATACTGAAAAGCAACTCAAGTATCCTCCATGTTTGAATCAATAAAGGAGTTTTCATATGATGCCACTTTGAGATGTGCACACAGACAGGAGGCAAAATACAGACAACAGTACTAGGTGGGAGCTAATATTGAGACGATCTTCAGCAAAGGTTGTGTGCATTTTGTGCGACTGTATATCGCAAAAGTGATGAGTGTAAACATTCAGTATCACACTAGAAGCACATTTACCAGCAGACGTAAATAATTCAATTCAGCCAGGGATCTTTAACCTTTGCAAGGATCTGATGTTCATACACTTTGAGATCCTCTTTCAGATAGTTGTAGGTGGGGATGCCTTGCCACTGACTGATGTTTTCAAGCTATTTATGTTCACAGGGTGTTCTCCTTTTCTGTCTTTATTATTGCACAAGTTGTGTTCTGTGTGGCTCTGTGTCAGTAGCAAGAGAAATACTATACTGATTGCTTCTCCCAATATGATCACCAAGAGAATACACATTTGAGAAAGCTGCTCAGCACAAAACCTTTACATTATGGATGTGATATTCTTGGATTTGATTTTCATTTCTGTATCTGACACCCAAGATGTTTGGGTAAAAAGTTCATGATCGGACAACTCCCCTGTCAAACTTACAGGGAGTTGCATCAGATGAATATCAGTGGAGGATAGAAATGGGAAGTTTTATTTGTGCTGTCATGTCTTTGCTCTTAAAAGGCATGTTGAAAAATAATATTTAAAACTCCTTTGTCATGTGCTATTGTGCTTTTTTGCCTTGGTATTTAACTGTTTAACAGTGTAAAGTTTGAGAGAAGGAAATCATAAATGTTTCTGGCACTGTAGGAATACAGCAACCTCCAACTGTGGTTATCTCCATCCACCATTAGCCAGAACGTTCAAAACAACACAAAGTAATACCTACAAACTACTGAATAGGTTGATTGCCAGTGACTCCCAAAACAACATATATCATTGCTTTCAAAACAACATGGCTATTGCAGAGAACCAGCGGCAGACATGCCAGTCTTTGTTGCATGCTTATAGTTTGGTTGGGTTTAACTGTGATACATTTTCTATGTGATGTGACTTCACCATGTTAATAAAATAACTTATCGTTGACTTTCAGTTCCACCCTCAAGAGGAACGGTGGTTTCTTCAGTGAAAGTCCCGTGGTTGTCTACACTGACCACCATCCCTGAACTCCCCCATAAGCCTTTTTTTGCTCCTTTAACTCTCTCTGCTGACTCCCTGATTTAAAATGTGTATCTTGACATGAATAAACACAAATCAGGCAAGATGTTAAAACCACCCACAGAGATGTGATTAACAATAATCATTGCACTGGGATGTGCCGCAAGTCATGCAAACAGGACCTCTGGGGCTGTCAAGTGTCATCCACATGGATGCCAGGACTCAAGGATTCCCAGCAGATCACTACATCATAACAAGAACATCAATGTAATTCACCAGTCAGTGGTTAAACATTGTGTCTGATCAGTATACACAGGATATTAAACATAAAGGCCTACTGAGTTGAACTGTAAGTGGTAATTATCTGTGAGTGATACTAGATGAAAGACGGAATTACCAAAGTCATTGGGCTTCATCCTCCTCTGACCATGCATGTCTGTCCTACATTTCATTGCAATCACAGCTTGTGCAGTGTGAAGTCTTGTTGACAAGTGCAAATGATCAAAAGTTCTTGACTATGTAGGAAGCAAACACCCCCACACACTGTTGATTATTTACACTCATTGTACCAATGATGTTGTTATCCTCAGAACTACATGGGGCACAATGTAGCACATAATATGTTAATTTGACCACAAAAGAACTCACCCATCAAAGAAGGCCAGCAGCACCTCCCAGAGCAACTTCCAGGTAAATTAAGGTCAATTAGTTTTTTCAATTGCAAATAAACATGGCCTTCCAATCTGCAATTTTATATTTCCCTCTAGACCAGTTGGACTGATCAACCAACATATGGACCAACCAAAAATGCCATCCCTAGAGCCAAACTCATAATGTGGATAAAAAGCACCATATAACATGAATGTATACACAAGCAGCAAAGAAGGAAATTTGCCCAAAAAGTTTGAAAATGGTTATCTTGAATATTTATAGAACAGGGGGAAGCTGCTGCTACTTAGTTGTTAAGTAGGTGGTCTGAGGTCTAGATCTGAAGTAATCGATATAGAAGACATAAATAAGAAAGGCATGCCTACAGGCAAAAATTCACAAAAAAAACTTTTCTTGTAGTGTTTGGCAGTTGTTGAAAAACCCTAATATCTCATCTCTAACAACCTAGAAAGCAAAAGATAACACAAATTTTATTCCTTAAAGAGAAAAAGACTTCTGTGTGTAGTTGGTCATCTATTGTGTTCACCAATAAATAAAGTGACGCAAGCATTTGCAATGTGTGTTTTAGTATGCCTTTTGATCTGGAGCAGAAATAAATCACTCAGACACAGGCACTGTCGGATTAGTTATGTTATTTTTTGCACTATTTCTGCACTTGCATGTTTGTCCTAAAATCATATTTTCGTCTATTTATCGTTTATGAGGACCGTTTTGTAATGCCAAGTGGGTGTCAAGGACCTTTTCATTTCCAATAACATAAGATAAGATAATCCTTTATTATTCCCAATACATGGACAAAATTACAGTTTGGTATCTCACATATCAATGTATGATGTATCTAATGCTTAAAATGTATACAAATGTTGTTTTAATGAAATTAGGGGTGTACCTCCATGCTAGTGTCTTTCTAAAGCCTGATTTATGCTTCTGCATCGCGGCGACGGCGTAGCTATGTCGTCGACGCAGACCCCTACGCGGACCCGTAGCCTGACGTGCGCCTCCAAAAAATCCTGACTACGTGTCACGTCGACGCGTCAAGACGCGAACGGCAAGGACTGTGATTGGTCCGCTCAGAACGTCATTTCCGGCAGTTGCTTTTCCGGTCAACAGTATAACAACACCGCCATTTGTAATAACAGCATTTGTTGTTCAATATCCACGAGCCTCATCTCCAAAAACACCCGCTACATCTCAGTTGCCATTGTTTACTGTCTGACCAAAAGAAATCCAAGGAATCCGATATGAACCCCCCGAAACCAAACAAAGACACAGCCACACACCCCTAGCGGCTTGGCAGTGAATTGCAGAACAACACGTTCCCTCGACGCAGAACTTCGAATGCTCAATGACGGTGTAGGGTCGACGACGTAGCTACGCCGTCGCCGCGACGCGGAAGCATAAACCAGGCTTCAGGCTGCGCTTAGGAAGGAATGCCTTGTGAGGTAAATGCTAGCATATCTTTACCTAGTAAATTAGCATGCTAACATTTGCTGAATTGCATTAAATGTAAACTACAGCTGAGGATGATGTTAACGTCATTAGTCATGCAGATACTTGGTCATCAAGTTTTAGACAAACAAAAAATGTGCCTTTATGATGGCGCCTCATGAAAAATTACTGGATCATTGAAGTTATTCAGATGCATCTTCTTGGGACCATGAATGTATGTGCAAATTATCATGCCAATCAATTCGATGGCTGTTGAAATATTGGGTCAACAGGCCAACCAATAAAGTGACAGACCTACAATGCCCTCCCAGAGCCAAGCTGCTTAAATAGCCAACAGTCAATTAAATGTTCATATTACCATGTTAGGTGAAAAAATAAAGGAGATCAGCGATATTGTATTTAAAAAAAAAGAGTACTGGAATTTCTACTCACCTTAGGTTGAACAAGTTGAATATTATGCAGAGAGGTAGGTGGTTGAGCTTTATGAATTGTAAAGTCGATGATTCACAGGTGTGCCAATTTATTTATTCATTAGGATGTTATTTAAAAAATGTTTGTCTTTGTTAATGTTCAAGGTCCGTCTTTAAGTGTATGAAATATCTAAGTTTGTATTCACATTGCTCTTGTGACAGTTTTGGCTGACAGCGATCAGCTTGATGCATGCTTGACCTTCTTGACATTTTTTTTCTGTTACACCGAGTTTAACACCGTTAAACCACAGAGATAAATGTCTTCGCTTTAAATTACCATCCCAAGGTCATAGCAGTGAGACATTTCAATTAGGGTACTATCTGAGAGCAAATTTAAGTGGAAGGGTTTGGAGAAGTACTTAACAAAAAAATGACTGTTTAATGAAACTGTCATCCATGATTGAAATTTGAAAGGGAGGAGGGCAACCTGAAATCTTGTTGCATGGGGCAGAATTTAAAAGTGATCTGAATAGAACGCATATGATGACAAAATATTGACTGACTGAATGAAAATGTGCTGTGTTCATGATGTTAAAGTGTGTTCGACATTGTGTGTCTTAAATTGTCAAACTGTATTCAAATGGGAGTGTGTTTTATTTTGTTAAAACATTGCCGTTTCAGCGGTCACACCCCTGGCATGGATGTGATGAATGCCAATGCCCCTCTATCTGAACAAGATGATCTATGATTTATTTTTGTTCCTTTTTGAACTATGTCATGGTTGTTTTTGCTGTCTTATACTTCCTGTCAATTCTGCAACCAAACCTGCCATTTTTGATTTGTTCCCATTATCATTGCATTTTCTGTGCAGAGTCACAGCTGCTGTGCTTTGATATGACCAAGATGCCTCCATAGAGCATCAAAGAAACAAGAAGACCAATGGTGACATAGAAGCCTTGTTGAATATATTTATAGCAGTGTTTGGTTTTTCCTGCCCATTAGTCCAGCATTCCCCAGTTCTGATGGACAGTGTCAAGACTGTGTGGAGGTGGAATTTCACCAACTGTCAGCTGCTTGCATTTTGAGTGGACACAGATCCTAATGTGAAATACAACAATCTGTAAAGATTGATGCAGTCTGCAATGTGCTTGTTCACAGTCTAGCCACTGCAAACTTGCCTTAACTGTGATATTTCTAAAATAATCATACAATGCACTTTCAATAATTAATTGTAAAATAAAGCTTCAATTCTGCCATTTCTCCTGGATTATCCTAGTAAAATTCACTGCATAACATATTCTTTATCAGGATTTATATGATCAGCGCAGTTTCCGAGTACTACTGGTCAAATGAACATATTTTTTACTTAAAAAAAAACAACTCAGCATTTACTGTGATGGCTGTTTTGATCCCAAGCAAAGTATTAAGGCACGTCTGAAAATCAGGACTGCCATTTCCAATATTAGCCTGAGAAGTTAGACCTGCAGTCATACCTCAGTGGTACAAATGGAATAAGAGGGACACATCTGAAACAGTGTTTTAAATGTAGGCCGTTTTATTGGAAATTTTATTGGAGTGACTTTCTGATCCAAAACATCACTTACGCATGAAGATTCTGGTCTTGGCTCCAGCAGTGTGAATGAAAGCATAAGGAAAATAAAATAATATGACATGCAATCTTTTTATCCATATGCCACTAACAGCCCATGCCGATTATGGCTTTGTGCATGCAATGGGTAGCGGGATGCAGTTGATCTCCATTTATTTGTAGTTCGCAGTCTGAAGCATGGCTGGCTGCACATTGCCTTACCAGCTGCACAGCTACAAGCAAATGATTTAAAGACTGCATGCTCTGCAGCTGCTACTTGCAGGATTATCTGTAGAAAGGTAGAGGGGACATTAGTGCAGTGATAGTATCTGTGACTCTAGTATGAGGTTGTTAGATGTAGTTTCCACATCAGGGCACAGAGTCAATGTTATGGAGTGAAAATAAATCCGAAGCTCTTGGTCTCAGTATTTCATCTGGCTGAATGCATTATGTGTGTTATTTAAACAGGATACATAACCATACCAGCTCTGCCATACGCACATTGGAAATAACCTCTGAGCTTTCACTTGACATGAAGTAGGCTATACACTTGGGAAAACTCCTACTGACTCTGCTCTAGAGAAGAAAAAAAAATAATATAGTAATATAACGTTTTTGACTGTGATTCTACACTTACGATATCCAGATTACTGAATATACTAACAATAAATCAACTATTTCAGACATTTCCAGTTGTGAGATTTGGAATTATCATAATCTCTAGCAATAGATTCTTAGCTTTCAAACTTCTGCCATATTTCATATTTATATATTCAACATGTAGAAAGATATTATTATAGGTGCATGCATTTACTGCTGTATTTTGTGTATGGTTCCATGTTGCATTTTACAGAGGAAAAGAATATTAATGTTCATCACCGAGACATGAATGCTGCAAGCAGGGATTGCGTTCTCTGCAGTGGTGGGTATGAACTTGACCCCTGTACCTTCATGTCTGTGCAGCTATAGTATACTGCTCCTAGACAAAAAACAGAAATTTGGGTGATAAGGTGCAACACAGTATGCCAAACCCTGGTATATTTTGTATTAAATTAAGAAAATGTACCAAGAAAAACAGCCTGAGTTCCCCAAGACTGTGCAAACTGTGAGAAACCATTATTAAACAGCATCATGTAATCATGAACAAACATCAACTAACTTCAGGGTGTGAAATACACAAATTTTAGAATTTTTACTTTGATTAAGTATTGTATATACTTCCCTGTTGTTATACACCCACGTCTTCCCATATAGATGCACAATAAATAAAAAAAGTGTTTGTGGCTTTGCATCATTAACTACTTTAGAACAACAAGGGCCTTAGTGATGTCATTTATTTGTGTTTTTCATTGCATAATAAAATCCCTCAAATCATTATGGACTATACTGTACTGTACATGATGTACTCAGATTATTGAATGTAGACTTCCCTAATGGGTTAGACACTTCAAAGTGTCAAATGTTCAAACCACAAAGGTTAACACAACAATAGCTGGGAGTATATATTTAATGGAAATTGTGTTGAGTCCTCCAAGAGACATGATGAACACCCGCATGAGAGCCTTGGTTAAAATCAGTATGAGAGTTAGAGTGACGACGCACATTAGAGCTGTGAGAGCCTGTGATGGGCCCTACATACTTCATGCTGCTGTGTGGCCCAGATAAATAGTCTGACAGGTCCATCAAGAGTGATGTAATGCTTTCCATGTCCATCAACAATGTGTCCAAGAACCAGTGATCAAGAGATCTCACTGGCTGGTGAAATCATTCATGAAGTCGTGACATCTACATTCATTGGAATACAATCAAAATGTTACCGTGAATAGGTCTTTTGACATGACAAAATATAAGTTGCTAAACTCCTTCGTATTTCATATAGAACAATTATATATACCAAGTATACATATATGTATGCTTGGTATACATACTCGTGAGTTAGCGTATGTAAATGTCATAACTTGGCATAATTTACATAACCTACATTACGAGACTGAATGTAGTTATTTTACCCCAAGAAATAATTTTGTCCTCAACTTAACCAAGTAATTTTGATATCTAACCATATCCAGGCAGTGACAGTTTGTACAGTTTGTGAATCATACTATGTGAACTGTTTGTCAGCATGCTTTATTTTGAAATTGTAATTGGACTTTATGCGGATATTATGTATTGCTGCTAACGTAACCACAGAGCTTTTTTTAAAACACTAACCGAACACTGCACATAACATTAATGCAAACTTGGCAGCAGGGCCCTTCACCTACAAAAAGGCATTAAAGTGGTATGTAGAGCGTCATTAGTCCTTTCTAGATAGAGATTCAGCAATAGCACAGCAATGAAGGCTTGCTTCAACACCGCCTTATAACAGCACAATACTCCTGCCTTCAAAAGGCAATGTAAAAATGGCTATAGTTTGAAGCTTAAGGCCACTGACCAAGCTGCCAAATATGATGAATTGGGAGGTAGAGTGTGCTTAATATATACACCTTAAGTTTTTTATTTTAATTTTTTCTATATGTGTAATTTTGAGGAATTCCAGTAAAGAACAGTAGGTCTTATCAACTATTCTATGTACATGGGCTTAGTTGTAAGTGCAGCGTGTTCACTGTAACTTCATGGCTATACAGGTTTTGGACATCAGTTCTGAAAATAAGGTTAAATCAAATTTTTAACATGTCATCAAGTCAGGCAACACATTTTTAAATGCTTTATGTTCAATATGGAAAACACTCATGCTGTGTCTGTGTCGTGGGTTAGGATCACAGTTGTTAACCACTCACACAGCACTAAAAGACACTAAAAAAAAAAAAAAAAAATGTTTTTAAAAGATTTCCTGAAAACTCCACATGGATGGAACAGATGCCCTACACATGGAAAAATACTGTAGCACATTGACTGTTAATATATTCTCGGCCAATCAAATTCTTAAGAGTAATTAATTAATCACTGATTAATCACCATCCACACCCTTATTTTAATTGTCTGACAAACAAAGTATTCAGTGTATTAGAAAAAATATATATTCTTAGCAAGATAATCAGCCTTAAAACTGCTTCATGATTGCTGCTTTACCCATTCTTTTCTTTATATTGTTCATGGTAACCTGAAGGGCTTTTCCATTTGCTCCTGACACCTTTTAAAAATGAGATATCCCCAAGACAATGGTAATTGCAAAAGATTCCATTTGTATACCCAGACGTTGCTTCAAAGCTGCTACGTCAGAAAACAAATATCCACTGGACGCATGCTAACCAGCCACCAGTCTCTAATGAGAGGTGGATAGGTCTCTTTCATCTGTGCCACAGTGTAAAATTAGTACACTGGGTGGTTATTAATTTCTATTCTGCATCCGGTGTCCTTGTTTGTTTTAGAAAGGCAAAGACCGCCTGCATACATGGTACCACCAGCTCCCCTCATCCTTCTGCTGCGCTCCTCCAATTTCATTCTGCCCTCTTCAATATCACCCACCCTTCACTCTCCAGGCTCCCATCCAATCCTCATTCCTGGGTTGTTGTGGTGTCTGTGACACCATCAGCCACGTGCGAAGGGTCATTAGCACAGCCATCATTAAATAAATGAAATCAATCCCAAAAACAGCTGGCTCCTGGGGAGGGAGGGGGGATTTGGGAATATACCGGGAGGTTCAGGCAGAAAATATTGATGGGGATGCTGTTGTGATGTGAGTGTGCATGTGCGTGTTTGTGTGTATTCATGTATATACATGCATATGCGTACATGTGTGGGTGCTTGGCGGTGGAAGGCCGCATATGGGCTTTAGATTGTTCTCAATCTTCGCCACAGTAATTATGATGTAAGTGGAACAACAGTGTGAGGTGTGTGTGTGTGGTAATTAACCCCAGGCAGCTGAGAAATGAGTCTAATGAGGAGAGCGGGACGTTGAATCTGTTCAATCAATCCTTTCTCTCTCCTCTGGAGCATTTAAATGTATCAGTGACCTTGTAATAGTTAACTGCGACACACATTTGAACCCATTTAGCAAATCACCGTCTCTCCATTTATTTCATGTTGAAGGCAACTCAAGGAGTCTGGTTTGACTTTGTGTTGAGAGAGAGTTTATCTTTTGTTTAATCCTACAGTGCAGTACATGAAAATACCATTGTGCTTCTCACTGGTGCTCAGCTCTATGTCAAATTGGTACAACAAACTAATGATGCCTTGAAAATGTTGGTTTATGATTAACATGAAAATGTAATATTAATTTAAAAACTAAATTTCAAATGGACGAGGGTAATAGTGTGAATCGAACATTAGGAGCCATAGGAAGGCCATTACACCAATAGTATTACCATCTCGACTAAACAGCTATAAAAAATTGGTCAGTTTTATTGCGCTAAATGAGTGACAGTCTTCAATACAATTAACAAAGATTTGTATTAATTAAATTGCATTTTTATGGAATGAAACTGGCCCATGGCGTAATTGGAAATCACTGAACACAAAAGGGCAATGCATTACAGTTTGCTGTCAGAATGTGAGCTCAGTGTTTCTGTAGAAAAAACTTATTTCAGGGGTGGAGTAAAACATTGGTGATAACATTGCATTTAGTATGGTAAGCAAAAGCCCCCCTGTAGAAGACTTTTTCTGCAGGTGAAAATTTAACAGTTGCTGTGGAAAAATGTGGCTACATATGACAAGATCAAAAGTTTTGATTTCACATATTTTTCATGCCTTAACTGGCAAAGTTGATAAAAAATGCAAAAATATAATATTTAAAATCTGTTTAACATTTGTTTGATATTCTGTATACTGACACAGGATCAAAGCACAACAAGTTGATGAATGCCCACAGTATTTTACATGATCGTATTTTTTGGGCAGTGTATCATGATTAATTGAATTCAGAACAGGAAGAAAATGTTGGCGGTCCGTATGCAGTTTGCCTTTAACAGCATATTATATCAGATTACCAAGGTAAGTATCAAGTAACAAGGCTCTGCTGGTTGCAAATTACTGGAACTTAATTTGTGTTAATACACATTTAACAAGAGTGTGTTAATGAGTAATAATTGCTCTGTGTCGAGGACCGATCACAGGAGAGGGTAATCCTTCATTATTCACATATGCAAGTGGGCGCTCCAACCATCAACATGCAATGTTTCTGCCTAAAGGCGCAAGAAATACTCTTGTGGGTTTTCTTATACACATGCACATGACCCAACTTACACCCAGATCTAGAGTCTATACATCTATACAACAAGAAAAACAAAAGGATGTCCCACGTGCATTATTTTTCCATTAAACTCTTTTACACAATAAATTACAAAAAATATTGATCACAGTCACCTCTATTTCAAGAGAGGAGCAGGTACAGTAGGGGTTCATTTAAAGTCCAAGTGAACGTACTGGGAGGGTTCTGGATGTTCTGCCCATGATGCATGCCAGAAATAAGAGATTCAGGGTCAGATCCAGGTCCGGCTGTGTCTCATACAGAGCAGAGGTCATAGGGGCAAGCCAAACGATTCAACACCCTGTGGAGAGGATGGCACATTAATCAGTTTAGTAACATAATCTGTCACAAATGGGGGTGTAAACAGCAGCCAAAGTCATGACTAAAAGCGCTAATAGCAATGCCAATCAGAGCAGTGTTCACTCACATAACCAGGCCAACCTGCCAAATTGCAAGGCACGCTCACACAGAAAGAATACATCAATGTAATTGGACATTCTGACTGGAAACCTGTTATTTTCAGGCGCAGTGATGCTGTGAGACATACTGTGATTGAATAGATTGAGTTGATGATGTAGAACATCAGACAGCAGAGCTACAGAGCAATGAGGGACAGTATTTGGACTTTTCTTTGTGCTAGCTTGAACTCCAGCACAGTGGATTTGAAATTACTCTGTGTACTGCAGTATACAATCTGAGGTTAAAATGACAACTCTCAGCTTTGATGTGAATGTTGTTAACATCCACACCTGATTAATCACGTAAATGGAATCGCCAAGGATAGAAATAAAAAGGGCTAAGAGTCCAATACACTGTTATTGTAATAAGGATTTACAGTGCCCTTGAAAGAGTGCATTTTAAAGCTCAAAGTTGTTGTCTCTTTAAAAATCCAGCCTGCTCGAGTACCGTATTTTTCGCCCTATAAGGCGCACTTACAATCCTTTAATTTTCTCAAAAATCGTCAGTGCGCCTTATAATCCGGTGCGCCTGATGTATTAATTCTGGTTGTGCTTACTGACCTCGAACCGATTTTATGTGGTTACACGGGGCACAAAAATCCATCCGCTTGATGGATTATTGGAGCATTACGGCTACCGTAGTCAGGAGCCTCGTGGAGTAATACATACTGTGCTTCAACATAATATTATGTTGTGTGTATAAGGACCCCAAAATGGCACCTGTTAAGAGACATGCTTACGAAGCGGATTTCAAACTCAAGGCTATCAGTCACACAGTAGAACATGGGAATATAGCAGCTGCGAGAGAATTCAACATTAATGAATCAATGGTATGGAAGTGGAGGAAGCAAGAAGATGACCTGCGCCAAGTAAAGAAGACCAAACAGAGTTTCCGAGGGAACAAAGCGAGATGGCCACAGTTAGAGGACAAAATTGAACAGTGGGTTATTGAACAGAGAACAGCAGGTAGAAGTGTCTCTACAGTCTCTATTCGAATATATATATATATATATATATATATATATATATATATATATATATATATATATATATATATATTAATTATTCATTCATTTATTCATTAACGAATTTATTGAGGAAAGGAACATTTGCCAGGAAGGTGTTGTTTTTTCAAAGAAAGAGTTTTATTAGCACAAACACACAGCATGTACAAAGCATAATCTGCCCACACAACAAACGGGAAGCTCACGAGAAGCCCAAAATCCTACAGCACCGCGAAGTGTCTGTTTTTGCAGACGTCTGTGGTGCGCTACCCTGTACTTCGGAATCGCCTCTCATGTGACTGCAGTGTGGCGCAGAGGGTTACACCCCGCCTTTCCGAAACCCCGCTGTTCCGAACATAGACTTCAATTCATCGTAATGGCGGGGTTTCCCTTTTTTTCAAAGACCCCGCTATTCCGAAAAGTCTATTGGGGAAACCCCTCCATTCCGAAACCCCCCCACTCCGAACGGACTCAATCAGAAAGGAAACGGAGGCTGCGCATTTATCCTTTTTTCCTTTGTGGGTTCAAACGGATCATGTGGCTGATTAACCGCCAAACAAGCGGCTTCAGCTGGACAAATGGCTATGTTGAATTGAAAGTACTTTAGCATGCTAAATATCCGAAATTGTATGAAAATTGCTCCAATGCATTATACCGATCTTCGTGCATATTCAGACACAGCCTGATATGGGTTCTGAGCAAAGGAATGTCTGTTTTCTCCCCCGGTCTGTTGTCAGCAGGAGCGGTGGCTGCAGGCACGCGCCTGGGTGAAGTGGGCTCAAGCCAGAGTTCAGCCGGGCTCGAGCCGAGCGGGGAGAGAAAAAAGGTGTATTTCTTTTGCTCTGTGGGAGATCTCCCACAACAGAGTGGATGAGAAAGCAAGGGGGACAGATCTGCCCAGCAAACATCAGAACGCAGAGTGCAGCCTTTGTCTGTCACCTGGTTCAGCACCCTGGACAGCTGCCTGCGTAACTGGATGTGGGAATTTGATGCATTTGAAGCCACGACATTTGGTCAGAAACGTCATATATAATAACATTGTTTCGATTCGTAAACAGTTCTGTAAGTGGAAGAAATAAGAATCAATTAGGCTATTAGTGTTAGTCCTTCTTCATATAAAGTTGTGTTACAGTCGCACAGCTGGAGACCGCTAACAAAGTTAGAGACAAGAGAGACAATGTATGAAATCCCGCGAAATGATGTGCGGTCAATATGACCGCTTATGGCTGAAATAGGTAAAACAAATCACATTTTCTTTTCCTTTTGTGTAATTTATATAAAAACTATTCTCAATTAAAATACAGACACTTTTAAAAAATGGTTAGAAGTCTGTAATGTTTGCATTTTGTTTACATCGCAGATTGATAACTTAATTGTGATAATGTTCAAAGTTATTATTATTATTATTATTATTATTATTTACTGTGCTAGGTATTCTTTTCGTGGTTCTTGATGCTTGGAGCAATATTGTTGTTGTGGCATTCTAAAGCGAATTTGAAATGAATTGAATTAATAAACCTTTAGATTTTTGCCTATAGACTGTTAAGTGTGTTTACAAATGAGCAATACATCCAGATTTCTTGAGATTTGTATTGTCAATGGGAATTTAAATTTAAATGTCAGGCGATGTTTTCTTCATGGAAATTATTTTTCGGGCAAACAATTATGAGAGAGGGAGCGCAGACGGGGGATCCGTTGTGTGACAGCGGAGCGGAGGGTCAGCAGCTGGATTTTGCACGCACGGTCAGTAGTATTAGTAGGTGTTTGAGGTTTATTACGTTTGCGGACATTATTACATTCAGTGTAATTATGTAACAGCCTTTGCGCCCTTGCCTTACAGCGCCTTTGCGTGCGCACAGTTTGCGTGTGTAGGTCCGTGGTCATGATAATCCCCTCTATGGCTATAAGAGATGGATACACAATCAATTTCATTTAATGTTTATTGAATCAAAAATACATAGGTAGCCTATTGTCTTCTCCTCTGCTTTTTTTTTTTTCAAAGACAAACTGAGCAGCAGTGCTCAATCCACTCATACCTTGTTAACCTTCCACAAAGACAAGTTATGTTAAAACGAACGACCAGAGGGGTCATTCCCCGGCAGATCGCACCCATGGGCCACAGTTTATTTCAGAGTTGTGCGAGTGCGGCTGGAAGTGGGGATTTCAGCACCACGGATAGTGCGTGTAAAAAGATTAGACACGTTAGAAACGTTTAAATGTGTTTGCTGCAAGCGAAAATATAGGCCTAATACATAATAAATGAAGATAGTGACATAGGCCTATTAGCAATAAAAAGCAATGAGTTGTGTGAGTGTGGACGGCAGTGTTTGATGTAGGAAGTAATGTAAACTTGAAAATCAATTTCGGAACAGCTGTGTTTTGAGGGGAGGGTCGGAACAGCGGTGTGTCGGAGTGGGTGTGTTTCGGAATGGTGGGGTGTCGGAATGTCACTGCGCACCCGGCGCAGAGCTCGGTGAGCTCCTGGCTGCGAAAGGACGGAGGTCACACAATCCATCCAGACACCCTGCCATCTTGTGCCGTCTTCCTCGTAAGACATCAGGTCAATGGCGACGCACTTCCAAAGGTCCACCTCATCCTCAGCTAGCACTCTGTCTCGCTTCCAGCAGCTGTAAAAACAATCAATAAAGACGATCAGTACTGCGTGATGCACTGCGTATGGACACAACACATCTATTATTTAATAGAATAATAGTCACATTGACCAAAAACTGATCTAATCTAATAAATCTTACCCTCTGTGTCCTCGATCGACTCCGAGCTGAACTCCTCACAGCGTCCGCCTGCGATGCAAGATCTGGTTGTTTGTTGTCCTGCGTACTGTCTCGTAATGTCTTACAGGCAGCTAGAAAACAATTAAAAAGAGTGGTATAAGTAAAGAAACGTAAGTCACAGTAAAATTAAACGATAGAGAAAACAGTAACAGTTACTTACACACAATGGCGTCATTATCGGCATCGTGTAAATCTGGACTTGCAGACATAGCTCCGAGCTAATAGGAGGTCGCGGCCTTGTTATGAGGCGAGGTTAGTCTGTGAAAACAAAATGCTCGCAGCGATAAACCTCCGTGTCCCTCTGCGGCAGCGAAGCTCCGTCCGTCGGCGACATTCTTCGTGGCGACCCGGCAAAGCTCCTCTCGTCCGCGCAGACGTCCTCTCGACAATGGCCGGGCCGCTAGCCTAGCTCCTGCTAGCTAGCTTAGCCTAGCCGAACTTGCTTCGTGTCCATTAAAACACAAACACTTCGACTGTGATGGAGAGTCAACTTACACACTCACAGCACGTCGTCTGACAACAGCTCACGGTCTGTTAGTGATAAAACATGACACAGACGACACACACAGTCCACTGTTAGCTGCTCGACGCCATTAACTCTCCGCTCCTTCTTCCTCGTCACTCACGCTCCGGTCTACCCGGAAGTGTAAAAACTCTTAAAGGTCATGAACTCTCACACGCAATAAGAATTACTTTTTAACTGCTTTTAAAACATTCAGAACCCATGACATTATAGAAAAAAACAATTTTTTTACATTTTAATATCTTGGTTATGTCAAAATATTTCATGCAAATTTTAACTTCTTAACAAGTGGCGTTTTATCTTTAACTTGTTCCCAGGAGAGAGAGAGATAAAAAAAAGAATAAAAAATCTTTTTTACATAACATTGGCCATTGCTAATGACATACACAGTAATTAATCTAGCATACTTTCATTAAATAAATCAATTCAAGCTCAAATATAAGGGTCTATAATTAGGCTATACTGAGCCTCATCTATTTATACCAGAGATTTTCTTAAAATGAAGTTAATACCTTTTAGAAAAAGGTCACTTGGGGTAAAACTCCCCCTGCTACCCTGATTTTCATTTGTATAGTTCACAGCATTTTCATTTACATGTTAAAGCCTCCCCTAGAATCAGGGGAGGGGGGGTCATTGGGGGACAACTGCCAAGCAAGGCCCACGTCAATTTCCGACAATTTACGTCAGTTTTCGGTGTTGCCTGCAAATTGCCGCTTGCAGTCGCAAACCTGAAATTCCATGTCAATCTACAGTGCCGCATACTGACGAAAATCCCACTGTTCATGCAGTGTGAGTGAGTGGCTGAGAGAAGTTTACGTCAAGAGACCGGATGGCTTTTTCCACAAATCTCTGTCCCTATTGATCTGCGACTCCATGCGCGCCCATCTCACTGATACTGTCAAAACCCAAGTGAAGCAAACTAATTCGGAGCTTGCCATCATTCCGGGTGGATTAACCAAAGAACTCCAACCGCTAGATATTGGTGTCAACAGGTCGTTCAAAGTTAAATTGCGAGCTGCGTGGGAGCATTGGATGACAGAAGGCGAACACACATTCACCAAGACAGGGAGGCAACGCGGAGATAGTAGCAGATAGTGGCCGAGTTACGCCACTATCTGCCAACGGATCGTGGATGCCTGGGCTAAGGTATCAGTCTCAAGTGTCGTCCGAGTTTTCACGAAGGCCGGAATCATCACTGAACAGCTAAGTAACAGCAAAGAGACTGACTCGGATAATGACGAGAGGGATCCGGGCATGCTTGATGCCGAAATCTGTTATACTCAGACACTGAAGATGAAGAATTTGATGGATTGTGGAAGAGGAATGAACTGAGAAAGTGAGTGTATTGTTTTGTATGTTATGTGTTACAACTGAACAATGTTGAGAGTTATGAACGTTATCAACGAGTTATGAATGAATAAAGTTCGACTTATCTGACTGTTTTGTTTAGCTTAATGCGCCTTATAATCCGGTGCGCCTTATGGTCCGAAAAATACGGTACAGATGTAAGACTGAAAAATATCCAGAGGACAAAAGAGACTGGAACACATAATTCACAGCCTATAATTGTGAAAATAAGGCTGTGAATTAATCGATGTGCTCCAGCCCATTTTGTCCTCTGGAAGTTTGCTGTGAAGGCAACTGAATCGGCTGCATTATGCTGAAAGATGGGAGATCATATTTTTGTCTCTGTCCAAGTACTTAAAAAACTGTCACGGAGCTCCTTTTAATCATCACAGAAACTGCAGGATATCTCCTCAATAGGAGAAAACATAGCTCGATAGGCCTTTATGTTAACTATTTTATAGGTTCCTTAGGTTGCCAATGAGGTTGCAGTCCATGATTGCTAGTGTTGTGACGTTCACGAACGAACCGATTCTATTGAACGGCTCGTTAACATGAACGATGGGAACTGAGTCGCAGCTGGGAACCGTTCATTCATTCATTTATTTATTTATTTATTTATCACTGTGTGCTCCTCCTTTGCTCCTCCCCTGAGTGGGACAGAGAAGTTACATGGGGAGGAGCGCAGCCCAGCTGCACAGTGCTTATTAGATATGCAAATGTAACATGACGCCACCTGAGTTGTGCACTGCCTTTACGTAAAAAAAAACAAAAATAACAGAAACACGTGACTGCCCCTGCCCCCCTGCACTAAAAGCTGTTTTGCACGGAAATTCATTGTAGCCTGCTTTGTTTTTTATGTTTATTTGTAAGTGTTAAGGTCACGGTGTTGCATGAATAACAAGTCATTGTAGCTTTACACACATAGTGATGTCACTGTCAAAGCAGAGTGATATGGCGCAACCTTGTGGAATATTTACAATGAATCCAGATCAGACTTTAAAATCTAGTCCACACATGTCAAATGAGGTTAATCAATATTTCAGAATAATTCAAACTCAGTTATTAGTGGGATATCTAATTTTGTATTATTTTGTTACAAATCTCACCCCATCATACCTCCCAGTGATTTTTTCCAAGATAAAATGAGTTACCACCAGGCTGGCGTCTTAAAACTGTAATAAATATAAAAATCAGTCAAATGAGCCAGTTTTTTGAACGACTCTTTGAAAGGAACGGCTCACCAAGATCCAGCTCCCCTCAAAGAGCCATAAATCCCATCTCTAATGATTGCAAATTGTAATGGATAATTTAGCCAGTACCATGATACTGAAGTAGTTCGGTGTCAGTAACCGCTGGTGTTTGACAATTTCCATCCGATTGTGTTTGATCAAGTGTCTCGTTCCCATTTGTTGCAACAGTTTTTAAAAAGGTTCATGATAAATTTGGCATCATTATTCTTGGTGATGAACACTATTCCGAACCTTTTATGTTGTTAATTGCATTTTTTGTTCCTAAAATAAGGGTCTGTCACTCATCACTATAACTGCAATTTGAATATAATTCTTACGTCGTGACCTTCTCAACGCTGAATGCTTGTGCTTTGTTTGCCAAGAAATGTGACAATGGGAGCATTTCAATGATTTTAGGAGACTCAGAAAGAAACAAAAGTGTGCAATCCTTGAAGTCAGGAGGGGAGGATGGTAAGATCTTTCATTTTGACAGATGACAGTTGAAAATATATCTACACTGCCTGGACCTGAAGTGGTTGTACTCTCTAAGACCAAACTTGGAAAAGATAAGGCTGTTCGATGAAAACACCTGTGTCTCTTCAGAGATAGCTCCATTTTGATTTACAATGAAGCATGCGTTGAGTCTTCTTAGATTTGTTGCTTATCATTCCCAGTGTTCAACCAACTGCAAACAACAGTATATTATTCTGTGGGGATGGTAACAACTGCTTAAAGAGGTCATATTATGCTTCTTGGGAATTGCCTTTCCTTTATTGTGTTACGTAGCATTTTTGTCCACGTAAAAGGTGGGCAAAGTGAAGTCCCACGCTGCTCCTGAACTGCCTGACATGTCTGGTTTGAAGTTATTCAAAAAGTTATATTTTTGAATAATATTTCAAATATTTTGCAGCATCAGCCTCAACTTTTTTTTTTTTGCTTTTTCTCTTCAAGCTTTTCATGGCCACCTTTTTGCTTTCCGTGTCCTTCATTTTTTTTTTTCAAACTTCACTCTTTCTGTCTTGATTTCATTCAAGTATTTCCCACTTGACCTCTGACATGTCTTTGATGGATGCTTACACTCAAAGATTTTGGGTGAGGTGATGATGGTTAGTCCCACTTCCTATACCTGCCTTACAATACAGTAAAACCTACTGACAAATGGCGGACTGTTTAACCCCCAACTGGATGGAGTTTTCATCCATCATCGAAATTATGTATTTATTTTTCTTTTCCCCTCATTGCTGCTGGCGGCCTTGCATCTCATCTGATATTGCCAGAATTGCCAGACTGCCAGTCTGAGCCTTGCCATGACAGCATTGATTTGATCTGAGAGGTCTGGGCCCTCTCTTGAAGTGGCGATGCATGCCATGTGCATTATTATTAACTGTGCAATTCAGAATCAAGAAGTGTCAGAAATTATTGATATCCCCAAACGTATGTTAAACACTGCTTCTTCTTCCCACTGCAGCTGTGTTTGCACAAGATATGCTCACTCTTATGGGTTAGGAGGTATTAAGCATTATTTTGCAGGTTCAGTTCTTTGTGCATAAACTGAAAAATGCCATGTTTAATCGTTTGTAAGAGTTTTGGATATGAAACCAAACCAAATGAGCCACAGGGTTTTGAGTGGGGCATAATGCCAAGGCAACCAGTGTAACATCGAACCTTTTGCTATTTCATTTATTCATACATATTTATGTATTTTAATTCCATAACAATTTAACATACAATATTGTTTAGTTTGGGAAGGTAGATTTAATTTCCCAGACCACAGTCAGCCCCTGCTCAGTGTGTGTCGTCAGACCAAGATTTGAGGAGACTGAGGAGTAAACAAAAATAAATTATCTATTATTTTTTCAGCCTGGTCTCTCTTTCACCTCTTAGTTATTCTGTTTCTTCATCTCATTCCAAGTCTGTATCTGTTTCCGTTCAGCCTGAGTCTGTTCCTTTTTCCTTACTGTGCCTGTTCCAAATTCACTACATGACCTGGAGCCTGTATCATGGTCTGAGTCTGCCTTTTCCGTCCCCCAGTCAGAGGCTGTCCCTCGGTCCATGTCTGTTCCTGAGCCGTTATCTGTCTCACTGTCGGAGCAGGCTTATGTCTATTCCCTAGCTTGACTTTTGTAAGCCTCTGCTCAAGTCTGTCCCCCTCAGAACTTGGCCTGTGTCAATTAATCTTCATTTCTCAGCCTGAGCTCTATATGTTGCTCCCCCTGTAAGCCTAGTCTTCCAGCATCCAGCCCCTCCGACTCAGTCTTAATTTTGGGTAGACTGTGTGCATTGTGTGGATTCATTGACTTTTGTGGTCCTGTCTGTTTCCCCAAAGCCATCATCCTAAGTGTTGCCGCCTGTCTCTCCAGCATCTGGGCCACACTCTTGAGCAGTCCTCCTGTCCCCTGGCTGCCTTCACAAGCTGTCCCACCACTGTTCCCACTGCCTGAGTAGTTCTGCCCTGCCAGTTACCAGTGCCCAGGCAGACCCCCTGAGCAGTCCAACCTGTTTCTCCAGTCCAGTGATCATCCTTCTGGCAACTCTCACTGCATCCCCGCTCCCTGTTACCACATCTGGCAATAGTTTTGCTTGTCAACCTGGGACCTGCCTGTCTCCAACCCTAACCCCTACTCCACAGAGCACAGATAGATTGGTTGTCTTATCATCATACAGCTAGGATTACAATATGCAACCACTATTATGGCCACTGGCTGAAATCCCAGCTCCACATTATTACAGAAATCAGTTTAACTGACCCTTGAGCCAATGGCCTATTCATCAAATTTCCAGCCAAAATCATTTGTCATTTCTTTAGCTATTTTCTTCATGAAAAAAGCATAGCACATTTTGTATTAGCTCATATGAGAGCCCTTTGAGTGAATTATCACTGCATTATGCTTTTAGTTGTTAAATCACTGAAAGCAAATGTCAACAGCATCTGTACTTTGAATTGTTACCAACTTTAAAAAAACAAAAACAAAAGAACAACTTATCTGTGATTTTGGAGAAATGTACTTAGTTAACATTTATTTTGGTGATTGGGCTATTTGATACACATGGAAGTAAGGTTGATACATTATTTTGTGAAAAAGTTATATGTAATCATCTCCTCTAGGAGGAAGTGGAAATAAAACAAACCATACATTATACTCTTTTAGTTTATATAATTAACTTTTTTAATTTTTTTTTTCTTAAATAGAAAAAAAAACATTGTCTCTTGTCATTGTCAGACTTTTCAGCAAATTGTCTCTGGTATGATAATTTTAGTTGTTAAAGGGATATTCCGGTGTAAGTTTAATCCATGTTCTAACACACTGTGACACCGAGTAAGACCCCCCTTCGAGAGATAAAGTTTGCAGAGCGCTAGCTCACGTAGCTTTAGCATCCTCAGAAACGACCGCACGACAACAATACACTGCAGTAAATGGATCCAACTATAAACCGCCACCAAAAAGCCACAAATAATGCTCAGAACAGCACCAAACTTCAGCAACAGTACAAATAGGGTTTCAGCACATAGTCCGGGGCATCTTACCTCCGCTAGCTTAGCTGGATTTCTATTGTGAAGCTAAAAACAGATTTCAGCTCTCCTCCATCAGCTTCCGGGTCGGGGAAGTCCCGACGCGACGATTACCGAGTGTGGTTAAAAAATGCTCAATTCCGTTCTTTTCCCTGTCCGCTCTCGATAATAACTGTTATAAACTGGCAGGTAAGACACATATGAACTTTGATTGCTTTTCCATGGAGTCAAAATCATACATTTTCATCCATGAGCCGCGGAACTCTACTGCACTCGGTAATCGACTCGTCGGGACTTCCCGTCAACAGGGAGCTGCTGCAGAAGAGTGGTACATTTGTCAGCTTTTCAGTAGAAATCCAGCTAAGCTAGTGGAGTTTTAATGCCCTGGACTATGTGCTGAGACCCTATTTGTACTGTTTCTGAAGTTTGGTGCTGTTCTGAGCATTATTTGTGGCTTTTTGGTGGCAGTTTATAGTTGGATCCATTTACTTCAGTGTATTGTCGTCGTGCGGTCGTTTCTGAGGTTGATAAAACTCCGTAAATTAGCGGTCTGCTAACTTGATCTCTCGAGAGGGAGTCTAACACAGTTTCACGGTGTGTTAGACCTAGGGTTGCCACCTTGAATTTGTGGAAAAAAGGGACGCTTGACCAAATGTTGCAGCGGAGTGGTCAATATGTCAACATGAGGACAGACACACAGTAATTTAATCATGTGTTAATACATTTATTCATAAAGACAATAACAACCAATTTGTTGTATTAACACAAATGGAAAAATGTATGTTTTGCAATCTGATCCGAATTACTAAGAACGCTTGGGATGAGCGCACACACACACGCACCCCTGATGCTGATTGCATAAAAGTGGCGATGGCTGCATGTTTTCATTTCTTTGATACGACACTTTATGCTTTTTTGTTTTTGCATGGATTTTCATTGTGATTTTCAAGATTTTCGCCGGACACAAAACACATATGGCAGAAAATTTGTCCCACTGGATCGGCTGTACCCATTCAAACTCCGAAAGTTTCGCCCAGTCAGGATTGTAAATAGTATATCAGTTTTTTTCATGCTGGTGGCTTGCATGTATTTGCTCCATCTCCTTCCTCGTCCGTCATCTCTCTCACATTTCAAATAGAGATGCTAAAACTTCTTTGAGCATTGGATGGAGGTGCACGCATGATGCACCTTATCATGTGATTGGATGTGTGATGTAGAGGTAGACTATAAACGGGAAGAACACAGAGACATTTTCATGGATTAAAGCAAAAAAAAATCTTTTGACTGAATGTTTTTTCGAGCTGTGGCCAAGTCATATTCCAAACTTGTAATTTGTGAAACATGTTACAAAGCACGTTACTTGACACGTGCTAAAAGAATAAGATAAGATTTACAGCCTCACCCCACACCCTGTTCTCCAATGCAGACATCAAGTTTAAATATTTGACCAACAGTGTTTTACCAGAGGATGATCTGAACAGCTGTTCTATTCACACTTAAATTTTTTTTTGTCTTTTCAATGTAATTTTCAATCTATGAAATCAAACTGTGTATTTTTTTTGCCAAGCTTCTCTCAAGTTTCACTCTTTCAAATAATCAACCATCTACAGAACTTTTCAGTACGCTATTTTTCTACTTCTTCTTCTTCTCATCATCATTATCATTATTATTATTAATAATAATATTGTTTAAAGTGAGCCTCTTATCGTTTAATAGAAAAATACATCATACAAACAGCAACATTTGCAGCCTTGTCAGTCTGATGGCAAGTTATCACCTTTCTGTAATCACTAACATACTGTTAATAATCAAAGAAGCTCTGAGGCTTTACATTTGTTCTATATGTTATAATACAAGATTTCAGTATTGAGCTACAATCAGGCTACTTTCATGATTTTGTACAGTCAAACTAACCAAAAACTTCTTATTAATCATTATAAAGCTTCAGGGCGTTCCTGTAACCATGGTAACTCACAGTGCCAGAGGAGAGGGAGAGACGCTGAATGAAGCCGTTTACACAGATACACTGCAGACAAAGTCCAGACTATAGTTGTTATTTCACACATGTAGCACACAACAGGAGACTCTCTGTGTCAGACGAGTTCTCACGTGTTGACTAAACTCAAAAACTAATTAATAACGTAGCAGCGCGACGAGTCCTTGCTAGCTAAGCAGCTAAACTTTAACGCCGCTCCGTGTTTAGATCCCGCCCTGTGTGGGTCACTACACTGTCATTAGTCAGGCGTGCACACGCTGTTAACGATACCATTTACTGTAGAGTGTGACAATCTGTCAATAAAAATCAGCCAACACTTGTTCTCCTCCGATCTACATCGATCTCATAAGTCGCCTCTACGGAGCCCTGGAGGTGACATGGATGGGTTTTTTTTTTATCTCGTGAGTGCGACTTACTATCTCGCACGCGCCAGATATTAATTCAAATGCATTTTGACATAATTAAACAGTGCAGTCGGTTAAATGCAGACTTATTATCATGGATCGAGACCATCTCAGAATTTTAATCGATTAATTAATTAATTAAAGTTAATAAAGTGTCTTATTGTTATTGTGTAATGGTAAGAGGTACATGTAACAGGTATTTTGATGATCCACGATGAGTGTCCAGGTGTTTTAATAGCCATTTTAATAGCTGTTTTAATGGCTATTAGTTGTCAAGGCAATAGTAGTTTGGTTATAATTAATTCATGAAATAACATTGCAGCAGTCACAACTGGCAATCAGGACAAACGATTAACAATGGATGCAGGTGCATATTGTATATTCATGTGAAAGTTGTGACAGAAAACCTACATTTACTAAAATACCTTCAATTTTCCACGACATTCTCACACAGACCACATTCTCTCGGCTTTCACAGCGACACTAAACACGTTTGTTGTCTTCTGTTATTATATAAAACAGATATACTATTGCTCTTTATACCACAAGGGGGCGCTGTTGAATAAGACAGGTCATAGTTAACACACTGCACGTAGAGAGGTCAGAGTGCAACAACATGGTGACTATGTACGATACGACGCTGCTACCGAGAACAATGTTACAGTATAAGTTGTTGAAGTAAACGGCACTTGTTCATGATTCCAGCGTCTCATCATTGTTGAGTTAACACCACAACGTTCACTTCATTCAATCATTTGAGCCAGAGTGCCACTGCATCTTACTTACTATCTCACGAGTGCAAGTTATTATCTTGCACGCACCAGTTACTATCTTGCGTGCGCCAGTTACTATCACGCACATGCGACTTGCTGTATCTCGAGACAGTAACTGGCGCGTGCGAGATAGTAAGTTGCGCGCGAGATAGTAACTGCCGCGTGCGAGATAGTAAGTCGCACTCACAAGATAAAAAAAAATATCCATGTCACCTCCAGGGCTCCGTACGCCTCTGTGAAGTTTGACGGAAATCCGTCGTAGCGACAGAGAACTTTAATCCATGTGTCTTTGATGGGAACCTTTCTAGACTACAGAACGAAGGAAACCAAATTAAGGTTTTACATTTTCCCCAAAGAAACGGGACAAATTGTGTTCCGGGGAGATTTATGTTTTCCCGGGATAGCTGATGAAAAAAGAGAACAATTCTGGGAAGAACGGGACGGGTGGCAACTCTAGTTAAACCATGGATTAAATTTACACCGGAATATCCCTTTAATACACTGAAAGCAAATGTTAACAGCATTGTTAATGTGTTCTGAGAACATAACTGAGAACACTTTTGTGAATAAGATATATCATACAAATAATGAATCTAATACACAATAATAATAAAACAAAACATAACTGTCATAAAAATATGCTTTACAATATTTGCAACTTGCAAAATCATTCCGATAAATGAGTGATATATACATTGTTTTTTCTAAATTAAAATTCATCTTCAAAGCTGCAAAAAGCTTTTTTTTTAATCCACTTTGACACACAATACAGATCTGACCATATTCAAGTTGACAAAGATGTGTTAGAAAACATGTATATATATATATATATACACACGTATATATATATATATATATATATATATATATATATATATATATATATATATATATATATATATATATATATAGATATATATATATACTGTTATATTTGTGCAACAAGCATACACAGCAACATTACTATTCATTTGGAGGTTTAGTTTTAGGCCAACTCATTGTGTAAGTCCGATAATTTTTCAGTTTTGGTTTTGGCCTCGATTATTGGGGGGATATTTGTATCTATGGTTGTTAAATGCACCACTGGTCATTGCTTACTTTGAATTTCTGCGGTCTCTATAATTGTTAGATGGTGATTTGCTTTGTCACTACCAATGACTCGTTTCGCATTCAAGTAGTCATGCACTCCTGTATGAAAGAAAACAAGAAGTTAAATCCACTTTAAGAATAATGTTCTGCAAATTGTTGAGCAGTCCCTTTTTATGCTGTAAAGGTACAGAGAGCAGAGGAAGTAGAGCAGATATCTTCAAGAATGTTTAAATGCAAATGAGCTTTTCCCCAAATGAAAAGAAGAAAACAAACATCTTAATATCACAAGCATTCACAACAGGTCTTTCATATATTAATTACCAGAGGAGGTGGGCTTTGCATTGGTAAATGGCACCACGGGTTTCCCCCTAAGGGTGGAGCTGACAGATGAAGGAGCGATTAAGATGGAAAAATCTTGATGTCGCCATTCTCTGATGCTGAGGATCATTGCTGGTGACAGGCAGGGTTGTTCCACACTCACACAACTTGAAACAGTTGCCACAGGCTATATACACCTCATCAGTCTCCACCTGTCCAAATCAGTTTCAGCGTCAAACTAGTTAAGATCAGGCGTCTTGCCAAACGCTCCACTGCAAGGACGGAACATTTGTGTTCAGAATGATGTGAGATGGTGGATGTTTTAGTTTGGCTTAAAAGATGTTAAAGATGGCATTTGGTGCATTTTGGGGGCACAACAACAACTACAATCCTATCAGCAAGATATTATAAAAGTTGATGTCCGCAGGCTCATTTGCAATTATATTTAACTGAAAAGGCACTGATTAATAAAATTAATTGCCATATTTATTTTTTTCCAATTAAACTTCTTGTGAGAAAGCACTAGTCTCCCGCTTGGGGCTGCATTAGTCATGCCACTCCCGAGAGTTACAGACTGTAAAACGCTCTCTTCAACAAGCTTGTCTGATTTTGATGTAGTGTCTGAGTAAAGGCTTGTTTGAAGTTGACCAATCAGCTCTGACGTAACTCTCCTTCAGCATGGCCTAACAAGTGTTCGAGAGCAGCTCATTAGCAGAGAGGCTGCTTATCTGAACTGACACCCCAAATGCCCTATTTACAATATCAACACTTGCATATAAGCCGGTTCAACTTGTTTGTAATGGTTTTAGTGGATGGATACAATTCCCAGGTCCTTAACAGAAACAAGGTAAATACAATAATGAAAGGTCATTTGGGGTAAATAACGTTTGCATCTTTTGTCGTCACCATCCAATAAAGGTATCTGCATACAGCTGCCTATATTTCAAGTGGAAGTGTGTGCTCTTTATAGTTTGATAGTGACAGTTTAACTTCCATATGATTAGGGAAAGAATGTCAGCACACCTTGAGAGTTAAGAAAGAATCAAACAACCGGCTTAGGGGGATGAATTTTAAAACATGCTACACCAGGCTTGTCCAAAATAGCACTGTTAATTTGCTCAAATTCATGTGTTGAAAGAGCAACCTTTTGGCAAGACCGGTCCCCGTAAACAAAACAACTTAATGAATATGAATGAATGAACAAATTAATGGATGAATAAAAAAACCTTATGACACAACGTCTCTTTGTAGACTTAGGCCTTGCACATTCTTTTTTCCATCAGTTCAAGTAACATTTTCTTTTTTTTTAAACAAAATTTCAAATTTGTTCAGTGTCTCTCACCAAACGGATGTGTCAAATGCATTTCCTTCTTCACGAAACAAACAGCAAAGACAATCTCGTGAATATTTTAAAACCCACAAATGTCACACCCGTGTTTGCACCAGTTAGCAGCGTTCTTCTTTCCTGCCATTCAGCGGCGTATTGCTAAAAGAGGTGAAGTTACCGCCACAAGCTGGCAGTCAGTAATAGCATGAAACCTCCTTTTCACCCATCTACATTTATTTTTACCCATTTGTCTTCTTCCTTGTGTTTCATGGCTTGTATTCACAATACATTAATAATACTGCCTTCTGTAGTTAGCGCATCACAATATTTACACGTTCTCCCATGTGCATCCTTCTGTAACTGGAAGAAGATTGTTGCTAAAGAGTGCTACCGTAGGTGACAAACATCAAGGAAGTATGCAGGAAATCTTAGAGTCGGAGGACAACACATCAATATGTGTCCAACTCTAAAGCAAAGATTTTTTATCCGTCTGTCCTTCGCATATTTCAAAAACTGTTCATCCTATCTACTTCACACTTACCAGGTTTGTTTTCTGAGGACCCAAGAACATGCAGGGTCAAATTTGGTTCAACAGTAATACATTCTGAATAAACAGTGAGCGCCGGTTCGGTACCAGTGTGCCAATGTTATCATCTAGATTTTATCAGACACGTTTGTTATTACTTTAAATTGTTTCTATGATTCAAATCATAACTCTGAAGCAATATTTTTAAAAAAAACGCAGTCACAGTCAACATTTTTTCAAATCTTGATATTTTTTATACAACATTGATTTGGCAGTTCTTCACTTTAGAAGCATTTCTGTAGTTTTATTTATAGACTTACCAACATTATGAAGAGAAATCGTGACTCCTTTGAGCCCAGTTTCAATTCAATGAACTTCAACCACCAGCACTGTTCATTTACAGTATTGGTTAATTGAACGAATAAATTCACTTTGAATCGCAGCCTCGCCTTAACCAGTCTTGTAATTGTGTGTTTCATGAATTCATGCATGTTTATATTCAGTTGGATATGTGAGGCAAACTAAAGGATTAACACTAATGTTCAACAAAAATCATCCCAGACGGCCACTAAGCACAACAGTAGCCTACAATAATTAGATTTACTACATTTTGCATCTCAAAGCCTCCCTTAGCAGTTTTATTTAAATGTTTTTAATGCAGCTATGGGAGGATTAAATGCACTCCTTCTTCTAATTCATCCTAAACAGCTGCCACTTTTCATCAGTATTTGATCTTAAACTGATCATTTATCCTTGATTACAGTCAAGTCATGCAATTTGGAACCGTAAATGTGTCTCGATAGATACAGTTATGAAGATAAAAATGTGTCTTAGCAGGAGGCCTAAGTCAGTGGGAGCCAAGGCTTAGCTTCCTGTTTGTCATGGCTATTCATTTGAATGGGTTTGATGAGATTCCTTCTCTTTTTTTTATGGATTCTTTGAATAAATGTGTGGTTATTTGGACTGAACAGAGACTGTACAGGCACTGTACAAAAACATAAAGCCTTAATGCACTTACCTTCCTAATCACCAGAGAGTAAAAAGGAAAGAGTGAGTCAATGGCATTTCAGTCAATCCTGAGTTTCATGAGTGTACAGGAAGGAATCAAGATTGTGTATATCTAAACAAAAGAAGAACTTTAACCCAAGACTTCTTGATCGGATCATATCATTAGAACTACTGCTCTCTCTAAGATGAGGATTTATTAGGCACACTGAGTACCAGCTGCCTCCTCAATACCTCAGAGCCAGCTTGCGCACACACACACATTTTCCTTTAGAACATCCTGAACTCTTTGAGGAATGATTTCAACAAAGTGCTGGAAACCTTTCAAGGGATCTGAGTCCTGAGTGATGACTTCATAGCTTTTTGGCGGCACCTTCACAGAGAAAGATGCTACAGGAGATTTACAGGATGATTCAACAATTGTTGAAAAGCCAGACAGAGAAAGAGGGGGCAGTGTACTATTAATGAAAGTGGATTAGAGAAAGTCCATGAATATCACATCACCTGCCTATGAACAATACATTTTTAGGAGATTCTTGTCAGAGATGCTACAGATCAGTTCTTATACCATTCATTTGGATTCTGTGCTGCACTTGTTGCAGTAGGCAGAATTAAAAAGAATGTTTTGAGTGGCAATCCACGGACATGTGCAAATGTGTGCATGTCATATTAACATTTCTACAATACCTGTCATATCACTTTCATGTTAAATGTATACGAGCAGACATTGATGCAAGGAGGTGGACAGGTGGAGGTGTTACAGGTACTCAAGACAGCTGTCAAGCCAGGGACGACCGCTCAGGGGGTTGTTCCGTAAGTAAGAAACCTATTTTTTTTACAAGATGGCAGGATCATTTCCAGACATGGTTTTGATGACAAAAACAGGTAAGCTAAACATGATGATAAACCTAACAAAGTGGTTATTGTGGAGACATCTAACCAGACTGTGAAGCACAGTGTTGGACTCACAACGGGGAATTAAAGTTGCAACATCAAGAAATGTAAAGTTTCAACATTTTGGTGACTTTCAGAAACGCAAATTGTTTTTATTTTGGCGACTTGGTTGTGATGCGCACAAGAAAAATCACAGAAACATGGTGAATTTCTCTTCAGAGCCAATTCTACCCTAAATTCTAGCAAAAATCCATAAAAAACTAATAAAATGCCAGGTCACTTAACTGGTTGTGACCTCATAGCACCATTGTTTACTGTTGATAATCATAAAATGTTGGAAAAAAAATCAAAACTCAATCAGACTTTTAATGAAAACATGGAATTCAGAGGTTACAATTTCTATCTTTTTTCAGTAGCCAAATATAAAGAGAAAGAAAATTAACCCTGACACTCAGATAGCAACGTGCCATTGATTCATTATTTATATGATTTAGTTTTGCCGCAGTTTGTAAATTCAGACTTAAAAGCAATGCAATTTACACTTATATTCTTTAAATTATATTGAAAGGTGAACCACAGGATCACCAATTATGAATCACCCTTGCACTCATAATTATGAATTCTGCCTTGTTTTCTTCCACATTCCACGCTAACATGGCTCTGTCTGTCGACGGAGACAACAATGCAAATACAAAGATTTTATTCTCAATTCTGATTCTGTCTTTTGAGCATGTATAATCAGTTTAAAACTTTCCATAGCTCATGCAAGCCCACAGGGGTAGCCCAAAACACCAGTGGCTTATACCGTCAGCACCAAACAAAGCAAATGTCTGCTCAGTTCAAAAGATTTCAGGGCTGCACACTTCAGATCATTGTTTATCTTCTGTCGTGTTTGTGATATTTAGTCACCATGAGTGTGAATGTGTGAGTCATTCTCCAATTTTCATGACCCACTTTAAGAGCCAAAATCAGCCTCTGTTAATATCCCACAAGGCCTCCGTTACTGTTGTTCCTACAATGTGATATCATAAAAAAAAACAAACAGGGTGTAATTATAGTGACAAAATAATACTCTTTAGATGTCATTATGTGTACTTCTTTAGAGCGGGTTGTCCCCTTCTAGCGTGAAGATATGTGTTGTACTCAAGTTAAATATTTTATGTGAATGATCCACTTTTTGGTTATAGAAAGAGACACTCATGCCGTAAAGAGTGCAGCTGTTGAAATAAAGGTACATTTATATGCACTGCGTGAAGACCTTCCAGGGAGAGCAACTACTGTCAAAATAAATTCCAGAAATTATCCCCAAACCAAAAATATTCCTGTTAAAAAGTCATATTGATACCTGTGTTTCTTCGCTGTTTGCTTCTCTCTCCCTCGCAAGAAGAGTGAAGTCTCACACACAGACAGGCACACACATATTGATTTGGAGGATCTCGCATCAACTCACAGTCAACAGACACAAAAACACAGCTTTTGTAAATGCAATCCTATGCAATAGCCATGCAATGAATGCTACTTTTGTGGATTATAATTTTTTTTTGGTTTTTTTTGTTGAGAATGTGTCAGAGATGTGGTGACTCAACAGTGTGGTAAATTCTTGGGTGTTGTATAATGAAGAAGTCAAAATTAATTCCACACAAGCTGATTGATTGTACAGTAAAAAAGGCAACGAGCGTTCGTCCAAATGTTTCCATTTACAGGGGTTCACAAACTGTCAACTTTGCATGAAACATAGAATAAACAGGAAACATTACACAGTCTAAAAAAAACACACACCATACTAATTCAGATCTAGAGGCTGGGAAAAAAGTGACAAATGAACAAGGTAGAAGCTCAATGATGAAAATGTCCAATCTGTTCATTAAAAGCTCATTTGCTGCCTTAAAGAAAATGAGCTAGGTCATTCACGGTCTGCCAGGCAATTCAGTGACAAAGAAGACAGAGCCCTTTTGCGGGGAGGTCTGTTTTAAATGTCTTAATTAAAAGAATAATACACCCTTGGAATTGCTTACACTCGGAGATATCATCTATTTGTTCAGTGCATTCTGGGACTATTTGATGATGAATGTTGTAATTAGCAATTTTGTTGCACTCTTAATTCAACCTTTGTACCATAAACAATAAAAATGGAAAAAAATCCCCAGACAAGTGAGATTTACTTAGAGGTGTGTAAAATCCCACTTACTAAATTGGATCTAGTTTCAGTTTTTTTATAATACTGACACCGAAAATTTCTTTATCACAATGGCCATAATATTAGCGTTGATTTAAACCTGTCTAAAAGGCTTGCAAGAACATTCAGAGGACTTGACCTGAGTAGCTTTTCCTTGTCACATTATCTAAGAGAGACTTAACTTTGGACATCTACCCATACAAGCATATTATTTGGTTATAGATTGTTACTGACTCAAAAAAGAAGAGATGGGTGTGCCATATATCGCACTATGTTGCATAGGTATTTATGGAAGTTAGCACGCTAGACAGCTAGCCCCAGTCTGTCCTGTCTTATGATATCACTTTTTAGTGGTAGATAATCCTATAGCCACCATAGCTTCAGCTTCAGCTGCCATTTTTACCCACTGATGATATCCAACTCTCTGTTGCTTCTTTATTGCAGCCTCTCCTGTCCCCGACTGCTGTGTCTTGTAGTTGAAGTCACAGGCTGTGTCCGAAATCACTCACTACTCCTTAAATAGTGCACTACATAGTGGGTACGCCATTTTGAATTACGGTAGTGTACAGCTGGTGGTCACTAACCAAGCAATATTTACAATCGTGCATTGCGCTGAGAGAAAAATGGCAGACAAACGCATAGTCCACAACTGGGGTTAATGTATGACATTTCAACTGTGCGACAGGAGTGACGTAATTAACTGTTCCTGAGTAGTGTCTGAAACCTCCGTCGGTTTTGGAGACTGTTCTCAGGTGGCATGTATGAGTGAAGAAAATTCTTGGCACTTGCAAATTCTTTCATATTTCTCTCCAACGTACAAATGAAATACACCAGTGATTCAGTTTTGTCATAAAAGTCATGTACAGATAGTCTGCCATTGACTACAGAGAGAAAGAAACCCTAATTTGACCTGAAACCATACTGCCTTATTCTGAATTAATTTAAAGTTTAAATGATACTGACATGAATCCAAATATAGCAAACTTTATTAACACTGTTCACAAGATTTCCATTATCATTGTCATGACCTGGCAATTTACTGAGAGATTTTCTTATTTTATGATTTTTATTGATACATTTCAGCACAGCAGCTATTATAATTCAGTATTTGTTAGGACAATTCTCTCACTCCTACGGCTGCCTCAGGGTCTTTATAAAGATCTCTGTCCAGACAGTCAAACATTTTCTACTGTAGGCTATTATATTCATATTGTCTAACCAATTTCCATTTCTTTCATGTCATTGTGTCCGCCTCTAATATTAGTCATGTACTGCTTTGCTTTAAAGACTTGTTTGTAACATCTAACTTTATTTCAGGATACTCTCTCTTTATTATTGTTACAGCACAGCACTGATCTGATGACACATTATTGGCACCTGTATTATTAGTACAGATCAAATTGTTTTTAGTCCACCAATGCTATGTTTATCGACACTGCCGAGCTAGTTATCCTTTTATTTGTTAAGTTCTGGCATTAGGACTTGAAACTCTGTTATGAGAAATTCTCCTTTTAACTGAATTTTTTTCTGAATGAAACGATCCACAAACCCTGCAGAAAAGATACAAACTTGCAGGTGCGTCAAATTAGCCAATAGTCCAATCTCATAATTTTGCACCTCCTCGCAAACAGGTGGCATTCGTCAGACAGAAACAACCAATGTGTGACATGTTTGTGAATGAACGGATGAACAAGCCTGACAGAGAGATTTAGGATAAGAACACACAAAAAAAATGTCTTGCTTGGGGCCAATTCTCCTCTATCTGTATCAGTTTCCTACTGTGCACCCGGTGAGTGTAAATACAATGCCCAACATACTTTGCCATACCTTTGGGTGGAAATAAAAATAAATCGATCCTCAAAGTATGCTTTTTGGCAGGAGGGTTGCTGTTATTTTGTCTAATTTTGCCATATGGTATCAATCGGAGAGAACAGATAATTAATTTGTTGGTTAGATACATAAGGACATACCATTTAGAGGCTTGTATCTATGTATGCATGGTAAATGTTATCTTACTAGCAGATTTTTTGAAAAAAAGAAAAAAAAACTTCTCATTACCTGTTGGGATTGAGGAGAGGGAGAAGCCAAAGAGAAAGAAGCATTATGCCCATTCATCACCAAAGTACCTTCACAGAGAGTTTACATTTTGTTCAGCCATGCACCCGTGAAATGAATTTTTAGCTTTTCCTTTCCTTGAACACAGATTTTATTCTTCACCATGCCAGGATACTTTAGAGAAGATGGATGGAAAGTTGCCACTTTATCCTTGTTATGAACAGAATCTTAGAGCAATTTTGAAAAAAACACTTATTGTTTAACCAGGTTTTATGGAAGTACCTTCTAAGACTTTTGTGTGATGAATATAGTGACCATTCTGTGTCTCTGCTGTTAAGTAAGTAAGCATCAAGCATTGATCAAGAGGCAGAGGGCAAGAAGCTCAAACTTGAACCACTTGGGGTTCTTAAAACCAACACTTTAGTCCAAATTCATAAGCAGTTGACCTTAACACTTTTAGTATTACATTTTACCAACCGCGACAGCACCGGCAGATAAAGTATTCACCTTGTGAGTCTGCTTGTATGGTTCATTGTGTGTGTGTGTGTGTGTGTGTGTGTGTGTGTGTGTGTACATGCAAAAAGGACACATTTGAAGTAATATTATGGTAAAAGACCTTAAAAGAAGCTTTTCTATTCCATTTTTTTTCTTCAAAATGGACAGAAACATTGGTCCCCTCTTAGATAGTGGAAAAATGTTGTACCATGTTGGCCCTGTTCACGTGTGTGTGTGTGTGTGTGTGTGTGTATGTGTGTCATCAAAGCAAATGTGGTGCTCAAGACACCTATGGTAGTGTGGACTAATATTGTACTTTGCCAGCTTTATATGTCTGTCCGTCTGTCTGTGAACAGATTTTTTTGATAACATCACAACCGTGCAAAATGCAGTCACAAAACTTTACAGGCTGGAATGCGAACATGTCGATGTGCAGTTTTTGTACGCTTTGATGTGGAACCAAGAAACTGTGAATAGATCCCGTACTGGTTACACTGGTTATATAGCAAAACATTGTTGTGGAACAAAATTGGAAGTTTATATATGGACAATTGGCCTTTTGCTGGTGACTGCCTTGCTCAATCACTGCTTATCAATTTTTCCAGCTAGATTCCAGCAGATACGTGTCCAGTCCAGCTCTGCTCCATCACGGCTCCACCACAGCAGCTCTATTCTGTGTTTTGCTACCACTATCTCCCCTGTGTTGCGTATCTGCTCCGCCCTTGCATCAGCAGTCCGGACCCTGCCGGAGCAGATACGCAAGACTTCTATTTTTGCCGGATGCCAGAGCACTATGCAGCAATTCAGCATAGAGCAGACAGGAAGTCACACATCGAAAACAACAACACAACATCTGGTTGATTTTCTAAGGAAATCCCTTCATGTTGACGCCAGCACAAAAATGTCAAAAAGAGACAATGTAAGCACTTCTTTCAATCCTTCAGTTGGGAACATTTTGTGTTGTTGTGTTTCCAGCACATATCTACAACCGAGGTAGCGCTTGTCTATGTAATTATTGCGGGAACTACTCTGTCTCACAAGTCCAGCTGTTTGGCAGTGCTGCGCTGTGCCGGACTCAAATGCAGCTGGTGGCGGTTGCCGGACTACGGATGATGGAGCAAAACTCTACCAGAGCTGGAACACTACAAACGTGCATCCAGTGGAATCTTTGAGTTCCAATCTAGTGTGACATATGGAGTCAACAAAACTTTCAATACTGAGTTACTTATTGGACGGTTCAACAACTCCCCATTTCCATCTATTGCCAACAGTTCCAGTGTCTTGAATACATTTCGGAAGGAGCTTTCAAGGACTTGAGCAACCTGCGCTACCTGAACCTGGAAATGTGCAACCTCAAGGAGATCCCCAACATCTTACCTTTGGTCAGGCTTGAAGAGCTAGAAATGTCAGGAAACCAGATCTATGTTATCAAACCCAACACATTTACAGGATTAGTCAACCTCTAGAAGCAGTGGATGACGCATGCCCAGATCCAAACTATCGAGAGGAATTCTTTTGATGACCTTTAGTCACTGGTGGAGCTCTACCTGGCTCATAACAACCTTACCTTTCCATGACCTCTTCAAACCATTGCACCATCTTGAGCAGTTCCATCTCCATCACAACATCCTCCTCCTACCTTTTCCTTCACAAAATACGGTAGGCACATGTATGTTGTTTAGATTTACAAAACAGCACCTTGGAACTCAAAAGGAACTTTTGCCATCTGTGGGTGATGTACTAACTTAGAAACTGTTTTTGGCTCAGCTGTGGTGGCACCACTAATTTCGCCATGAAACCAAAAGTTGTAGTAACTCCTCTGTAAAGGGTTGAATCTGCACCAAACTTAACACATTTTGTAAGAGTCCTGGGTCGAACAGATTTCCACGCCAATATTTGGCTAGAGTCATAGCGCCCCCTCGTGACAACGGGAAACATGTTTTATTTAGTGACATATTTCTCCTACTGTAGCTATCAGATCCAACTCAAAGGTTATCAGAAATCTCTTCAGACCTTAATAATGCTGAATTGTAAATTTTGACCAGTCAACCTCAAACAAGCCAAAATTAAGTTGGAGTCACAGCGCTACCTACTAGCACCAGGAAATGTGACTTTTTAAATTTGATGTGCTTTTGCAGGTTCACAGGATCTCCCCTCAGATTTTCTCAACAAAAAGCCTTAACAACTTGCTTTATAGTGAAAATTGTGAGCTTTCATTTTTTGCCATGAAACATCCACGCATATGATATAGAGATAAAATTCTGACAACATTGCATCTGGACATCAAAACTAAAAAACTTTTTTGAATAATGTATCAAGCAGACAAATGCTGGAGAGTTGATATTTGGGGTGTTTAAGTCAATGTTCAAACACAATATTGATTCACATATTTGTGATGTTCATAGAGAACAGGTAATGCAGGAAATTAAATGAGAAAGACAAGCATTGAAAAAGACAGTTGATCAGACCTTTTCCCAGTTGTGCATCTGTCTGTATTGTTGACCCTAAGACGTCTGAAAGATTTTTAGGACGAGATCAAGAGAAAGGGTTGTTTGTCATTTGAGACAGAAACACACCACAAAACTCCTTGGGTTGAGGCACAGATGAAATTCAATCAGAATATCTCAGTCTGGTTTTTGAGGACTGTTGCAGTCCTTTCAAGATAAGCTGGCAACTCATGAAGGCCACACTTTGAAGCAGTTTGGCCCACAGGCTTTCATCTTTACCTGACTAGTGATTTATCATTGCCTCACAGACCAGAAAGCAGTACCCCTCCCTTAAGGTAACAAAGAAAACACACATAGAAACTTGCCACTGTAGGTTATATATATAGGTGTGTGTGTGTGTGTGTGTGTGTATGTATATATATATATATATATATATATATATATATATATATTAGGGCTGTCAAAGTTAACTTAATAACGCGTTAATAACGCAACATCCTCTTAACGCCGAAAAATGCGCATTGTTTGATTTACGGCCATCGGTGGCACCTGTAGTCTTGATCCAGAGGGTGGCAGAAGAACAAGAAAGGGAATCAGAAGATGAAGAAGCAGGGTTGGCGTTCGGGAAAAACACGGTGGACTGAAAAGCTAAAGTGAAAGGAAATGGAGAAAGGACTTATGACTGGCAAATTCACTTTCAAAACACTGCCAGATGGTTCGGTCCATAGGACAAAAGTTATCTGCACGTACTGTCGACATGAAATGAGTTACCACTAAAGTACGTTGAGTCTCAGATATCATTTGCCAGCCAAACACATGGCAGATGCAGAGAGCCCACCCCCCCCCCTTGCCAAAAGCAGACATCACCATGTTTTGATCCCATTTAGGGTAAGGGGATATTTTTTGAGCCTTTCATTTGCTTGTTGAATAAAAATGTTCATAAAGCAAGCATATTTGCCCTTTCTTATGTTGTTAAAAGTATTAAGAACATGAAAAAAATACATTAAGGTACATTTAGAACAGAAACAAATGTGCCAAAAAAATTGCGATCTATCGCGAGTTAACTATGAACAAAATGCGATTGATCGCGATTAAAAAAATGTATCGTTTGAGTACCCTAATATATATATATATATATATATATATATATATATATATATATATATATATATATATATATATGTATATTAGGGCCGGGACTCGATTAAAAAAATTAATCGAATTAATCAGAGGCTTTGTAATTAATTAATCTAAATTAATCGCATTTTAATCGCATATAAATATTTGACCTGAGAACAGTGAGAAGCAATTTTTTTCACATGGATTTTAGTATACCATTGAATAATGACTGAATAAAGAAGTTTAAGCAACAAAACATTGTTTTTGTTTTTTCAAGACCAACAGACCAGTGCATTTTTTTTTTTGGCCTTTTATGGCTTTATTGACAGAACAGCTGAAGATATGACAGGAAACAGGGAGAGAGAGAGGGGGAGTGACACGCAGCAAACGGACCCAGGCCGGGAGTCGAACCTGGGTCCGCTGCAGAGCCTCGGCACATGGGACGCTGCTCTACCCACTGAGCTAAACGCGCCCCGACCAGTGCAATTTTTGCCATAAAGTGCAGCATTAGCATGCTCTTATCTACGCTGCCATCCGTCCGCTTTTGAAAACAAAATTTCCCATCCACGGGGCCAACCAAAGCAGTCTCATCTGCTTCTTCGTTCATTGTTGTTGTCTGAAGTCATGAACGTTAGTTGGTGCTCCAGTATAATCGGTACCCCTGAAACTCTTCCAGTGAGAAACGTTCCGCGGTGCAAAAATAAGTGCGATTAAAATGCGTTAATTTTTTTAACGCGTTAATTTTTGTGTAATTAATTAATCGTGATTAACGCGTTAAAGTCCCGGCCCTAACATATATATATATTTATATATATATATATATATATATATATATATATATATATATATATACATTTTGACAGCACAGGGGAAGGCATGTTTTATCCTCAAGATCCATATTTTATTTCAGCTTTTCTTTGCAAAGTTGTTGGTATTTTCCAAGCATGCATTGCATTTATTCATATGCATACAATATAAGCATCAAGTTTGCATGACGTGGAATAAAAATAGAGGTTTTGCTTATCTTCACCCAGTGGCTTTGCTCTATTCAGAACAGTGGTGCTTAGCCAAAACCCCTTACCGAATGAGAAAGAAGAGCACATGCAGGTATGGGTTACATTAGGTTTAATTTATGAACCCCAACAGTGATTAAACCCAAATGCAAATGTATTTGCATTTGCAAATGTTTGTATAGCCACAGCTGCACAGATATACTGTAGCTTGTCATGTCTGCCACAGGAAACCCTCCAATAAATACAGGTAGAATATATGAAAAACGACACACTTGCAATGGATTAAAAATTGTGAGTAACAAGTATAGTATATTCCCCTGGCCTCAACAAACAATACCGCACTGTAAACCTACAGTTGCATGCCCCCTAACATGACTTGATTCAAAGCTGTTCTCAGAGACTAATAAAAATACACAAAGTGTAAGTAAACAAAAAATAGATGTTTTTTGAGTACCCTTGAGGTATATCAGTGAAAGTCACTTATCAACACACTATATCTGATGCGCATATCTTGTAAAGTTATTTTGTAAAGAAATGGATAAAAGGATTGTAAAAGCTTTTCACAAAGTGATAAATCTTTGACTTGAAATGGATGAGGTCTGAGCTGTATGTAGATATAGTTTGACACTGAAGGAAGACGGGAACATTTCGAAAAGATGGAGAATAACAGTCTGAACATGTCTAACCCACTGTCTGTCAATCAGTAAATAAACATCACATATGGCACGAGCAAAATCTAACCCTGTGAATATGACTGAAGGCAAAGATGAAAGTGAAGAGGAAGAGGTCAAGTCCAACCTTTGAATCCATCCATAAATCTTTGCCTTAACCTCTAATCTCTCATCATGCAATATAGTAAGTAACAAACCATTTCCCTTGAATCACTTTTGATACAGACAGAGAGAGAGAGAGAGATCAAAGGGAATGGAAAAAATGATATATAGAAAAGGACATGTGTATAAAAAAAAAATCATACAGGATATATCTGCAGAAAGTATGTTTCTCAAAAAGTTATGTTGTTTCCCTGCAATTCAAATACGAAACACAGATTTGAGAAAGAAACATACGAAAGCAAATTCAACCAAAGTCTGAAAAAAATATTGTAGTTTGAACCAAAAGATAAAGTTCTGTCAATGATTCAAAAAATGATTCATGTTGAGTATTTATGGCATTTTGGGATTTGCCTTGGTTGTTACTCTATTATAAGACTATCTTAGAGATATTTAGAGCTTTTCATCATTTTATAGACTATTCCATTTGCTGATAGACTCTAACTGTAACTGATTCTTGTAGCTATTTGCTGTACGAATACATGAGCTAATACCCCAGGATCTAAGAGTTTTTGGTAAAAACCCTTTTAGGAGGCAAAGGTGAACTCCAATATTAATATTTTTTCTTCCACAGTTCGTAACACATTTCTGTTTTGTCCACAAGTTCTGTACAAAATAGGCAACCTGGGGATTCATGTGTGTGCTCTCTTTTATCTTTCCTATCTACAGACTGACTAAACTTGGATAGACAATTTGACCATTTAGAAGGCTGGATGTTGAATGCAAAAAGGCTCAGGTACTGACTGAAAAATGTGGCATTTTCATTTCTTCTCCTGTGTTTCAACCAGGGTTGAACACCGGTTGGATGCCCGTAACCCTCAGTAAAATTGCAACGTGGAGTTTTTACATTTCGGTTTGTGTTATAAAAAATTGTTGTATTACAGTGAGAGTTGCTGATAGATGTAATTGTGAAATATGGTATGAGTTAGGTTACAGGCTTCTCTCTGCTGTCAGCTTGTATGCTAAGGTAGGCTAATTGACTCCGTGCTGTAGCTTCATACATGTATTTAATTCATAGCAGCCCGTTCTCATCCAACATGCCAACCTGATCAGTGGCAGTACTTGTCTAAATTTGACGGAGGAGTTACTGCTTTAGTGTCACTTTTTGAAGTGACCCTCTAGTGCAGTGGTGTTAAAAGCGAGAAAAGTCGGAAAGTTGGACAGGGTTGGTCAGAGAGGTCATAAACTGGACTTTACCTCTGGAGACCGGAGCATGTGTCCTGTTTCTGACCAAGAGTAAAACCTGCATTGTTTTTAAGCTATATTGCATTTAAGTTAACGTATGTAACTTACACTGTGTAAGTGACTTACTTATGTCACTAATGTTAAGTTTCTTGGTAGATACAGTTATACAAGTTATACAAGTTATGAGACTGAATGTAGTATTTTAACCCAAAGTAATATCTTCTCCTAAACCTACCCTAACAAATTTTCCGTGCCTCAACATAACCAAATAACACGTTTATTAACAGACATAATATGTCATAATATGGAAAATGTTTGTCAGCAAGCTTAATACTGAAAGTTTAACCAGATGTTTCATTTCAAATTTATTGCTAATTTGACTGCAGAACACAGTCAAATGCACATGCATAACTGACGCTTGATAGATAGGGCGTCATAGTTTAAAGCTTAATGTCTCCGCCCGTATTTGAAAAGTTGTGAGAACCTTTTGCTAGGAAACATCTTTATGTATTTCCTTATCTTTTAGTAGTCTTTGCTTTCCTAATTAAATAACTTATTTAATCATTTCTACCTTAAATCTAAATGTCAGATGTCCAGCAGCTTTTGCTTTAAGTTTCCCTCACAAACGTTACAAAAAAAAAAACTCAGATTAGCAATCTGTTTGCACAAATAATTATCTTGACTGCTAAACTGAGTGCATGGTTTATTAATCCACGTTCCTGGTTTAGCCATTCCACTATAGATTTCTACAATGATTTTTCCTCCCACCATGGATCAAATGCTAAATTTCAAAAAGCAAAGTTGATTTAAAACGCACTACATTTCTTGGCACACATACACACACACACAGTACTCACATTTCAAATTACATTAACCTCCTTTAATCCTCGCTCTCGTGTTTCCTCTTTTTCTCATCTATTGTGTTTGGGGAGGGCATTCGTCTACATTCTCCCTCTTCCCTCCTCCTCCTCCTCCTCGTCTCCTAATTAATATCCAATAAACTCCATGATGACTTTGAATGGTCATTCAGTGGTTGTAGCCCCCTCATTTAAATGCCACTAAGTGCAATCATTTTTCTCAAGAGTGATATACTACCCAAAATCAAAACATTAATTAAAAAGCCATTTTCTCAGTCCTCACCAGGATGACATTTTCCCTCACCCGTTTGTTGATTGCTCTGCTTGGCAGAGCAGTGGCTGCAGCTGCTCTACTACCATGTAGCTCAACTGAGTTGGTGAGGAGCTGAGGAAAAGACACAAAGGAGACAGTGGGAGGAAGACAAAACAGAGATGAAGAGGGCTAAAAGCTACGTGTGCATGGGTGTATGTGTCTGTGTGTGTGCAGAACGGTGGTATCCAGGTAATGGCACACTGAGCCTGTGTGGATTGTGACTGCCCACTAGTGTTGGATATAAAAATATTGGTGGGAAGAAAGGTATAGAGCCCTGCAGCAGCATCAGTTATTGATAGTAAAAACATCACAAACACACCTTGGAACATATCTTGAGTTAACCGAAAGCTACAGGAAAATATAAACACATATGTAATGTATGTTATCGTATGTTGACATTGAAGGAAAACTGACAAGGTTAATGAAGAGGATGAATATGTGCATTATTGATGCATGAATGTACATAGTTTAAATACAAATTCCCCCATATGTTTTCCTGTTCAAACTGCATTATCTGCAGAATTCAGCGTTGCACATACACCTCATTCCAAAAAAAAAAGTTCCACCCACACACACACACACACACACACACACACACACACACACTGCAGGCAATATTAATTAAACCTTCTCTTGCTTTTGGTCATAACATTTTCCGAGGCAGGTATGGAAAACAGGCTAAATTTGGCCTTTCACTCATCAATTCCTCTGCCTATTCCCTATCTCTCTCTCTCTCTCTCTCTCTCTCTCTCACTCCCAAAAATACAAATGTGTCTCTGGGATGATATTTCCATTTCACTACGGAAGTGCATTCACTCACCATTATAAGGACAAAATGGCAACGTAAGCCGCCAAGTTCTGATAAACACATGAATACATGAATATATGAGTGGGGACCGCAGTGAGCAAATGCGTTGTTGAGTGGAGAGGTTTGGGCCTGAGCTGTTTACACTGTAGAGAGCAATAGTGGAGAGCTGCCCTTTTATGGCTTATGCTCAGAACTGTGCGTCTAGACCAAGACTCTCTCCCAGCCATTACACCTCTCTTCTTCCCAACTGTTGTTTGTACGTACACATTTTATGAAATAAAGATGGAAATCTCCTCATTGAGGCAAAAAGCAATCAATATGATAATTTGTGCATTTTCCAGTCACCTGCAAGTACAGCAGCAGTGCACTGTGTTTATGTTCCCCACAAGAGTGATTCATTTTAATGTGTCCACAGAAAATATCTCCCATTGTTTCTCCATTCTGACTGACATAGGACAACACAGACATCCTTTTACTATTTTGAGCTGTATTGAATTTCAGTGCCCAGTGTGTTCCAGACTGTATTTCTAATAGGCTTTGTTATAGGGGTGCACATTTGCCTTGTCAATCTGGCTGCACATTGTAAAACAGCCGCATTTTTTAAAGAAAAAAAAAAAAACATCACGATGATTTATACCCTCTCATAAAAGCACAGTAAAACCGACAAGGTTAGTCAAGGGCATTCAGCCTTCCTGCCTGGCTCACTGTTTGAGGTGAGAACACTCCTGTCCCTTAACACGCACACACACATACACGCACACACACACACACACACACACACCCACTACCTCCTTCATATCACATTTTACAAATATCCCATGATGCGAAGACTGTATGACCCTGATGTGCAACGTGTTGGTGTGTGTGAGAGTGTTGGCAGGTGGGGGTTGGTGGTGTGTGGAATCCATTTACTGTCCCACCATATGAGTGTGTTCTAATGCAGTATGTGTGTACAGGCATTACATGCCTGTACACACAGGTCTATCCTGAAACTTCAGAGGACATTTTTAGGATAAAAGAGTATCGTGCAAAGCATTGAAACATGCTCTGCCCATATTTGCACGTCAACTCTGCAGTGGAAGTGCCTCCTGGTGACTATGATGTATTACATGTCACTGGGATTCATCCCGGCAGAATACTAATGCAAGCATCTGTGAAAATTGCAGCAGTATTTGTGTGCTGGTGAAGTTTTGAGAAAAAAAAAACGAGAGGTTTCCTTGTGTATTTTACTTGAGTGATTTAGGTTTCATACTATCTGAGAAGTTAGATTGCTCAGGTCACATTCATCTCACCTTGCTTGGGGGGTAAGTCAGGTGATTGTGAGAGTGAAGCTGGGGTTTAGGGTTTTATGGATGCGAAAGAGTGAAGAAGGCTACAAAATAATAGCGATAGGCCTACAAAGGCTGGGATTCAATGTTAAAAGGGAGCCTCTGGTTCTGTTCAGCCTGTAATTTATTCCTTCTCCTCTGTGAGCGGCCTCAGAAGGACACTGAGAGGATTTGTGGTGATGGGAGGTCTTAAACTCCGCCTGACCCTCAAAATCACCTGAGAAGGCTCATTGAGTGTTTTTACATTAGATATGCAACTTGTGCTGTATGGTGTTGATGGTGGCTGGGAATTAATCAACGGTGGAACAATGGAAAGTGGTGGGAGTGTGGTGAAGGATAAGGGAGGACTAGGATCTGCCACTACAGTGATATACTGTGCATGTTAGATGATGTCAAAGCAAGGCAATGTTTACAGTCATCACAAGCATACCTTATTGAGGGCTGCCATCAGCTGAGTGGCCATTAGAGGACTTACAGAGGCCATTCACATTGTAATGATAAACAATGGGAGCTATTCATCATTCAAGAATGGCAGATAGTGAATGTGAACGTTTCTAAAAATATTTGTTTTTGACAAAAACATACCATTGTTAACATCAAATCTACCAAAAAAACAGATCAGCTGAAATGTCAGTATGCAAAACAGAGCTGTTTGGTTTAAATTGCATCTGTTCCTGATCACAATTTAAAATACGATAAAATAAGCATCCAGATGAAATGAGATGCTACTCTGCATCCAAAAACCAACACCACTGCATATCATGTATATCAAAATTACTTTAATTGATACAAGTATGCAACATCAACCTTACTCATATGGAACAAACAAAATTGTAAATTAGTTACTAAATTCCAGTTCTCCAAACTGAAGTATAATACAAACTTTAGTAATTGCAGACCACAACAAGTCATATACCGGCCTTAAAATGGACTGTAGACAAAACACAATAAAACCAAGGAACCATCTTCCAACGCAACACAAGAAAAAAAGTTGTTTGACGCTTAAAACTGATGAATACAGTACATTGACCATTCGTCAGTGATGTCCAGAAATCACTTTACAATGTTCATTCTGATTGCTTGTTTCTAGTATTATTGCATTATTGGGTTCTAAAAAAAAAGAACCCAATAACTGTGGCAAACACACAGACGCTAAAGCCATCAGCGTCCTTTGAAGAACTACTGGACCATCTCCATCTCTTTTTGTTGCAACCAAAACAGATATATTAAGCTAGACCATGATTTTTTTTCAAATCTTAACCACATTTTTGTTTTTTATTTTTTGTGCGTGTGTAAGCCCAACTGGAGAATGAGTGCAGAGAACTGGAAAATTAAAGCTAAACAAACATGATGTTGGAACACAAAGGAATCATGGTTTTGCAGAAACATACTTAACTGACATTTATTCTGGTGATTAGGTTGCATTCCTTACGTTCTTGGAATTTCTTTAATTTATCATCTTGCTTTAAATGTTCAGTTCTGAACAGACCAGAATTATTTTTGTCACAGAGGAGAAATGCTTTGACAATGATGATATGAATGCTGGCCTCTGCTGGGCCCTTTTGATGTGTTATTAATCAATCATTAGGCAGCTACCTAAAGCTGGCATTGTTGATATGATGAAAAACAGCTATGACAGGGCAAACTGATATAATTGGTTGGCTATTTTCACCATAAATCTTCAAGCAGTCTATTCCACGAGAGGAGGAAAGAGGGATGTTTATAGTCAGTGCACATTTTAGCCAAGATTCAATACCCTATGAAAAAAACTGGGCTTGGCAAGCAAAATTTAGTTAAGGACACAGTGGCTTCATTTTTGGTATTTCTGGGAGCCCTGCACCAGTTACCAAATGCAGTGTGAATCGACAATGATGTTATCCTCGTAACTGACATGCTTTAACAGTATAGCTGCACCTTCGTGCAAATGTGTGATGTTAAACAGCTTGTTATCAATGCATGATTAACATATCTCCCTTCTTCCCCTTTTCTCTCTAACATTCCTCTAACACTTCTACCATCCAGGCATTTAATGTTTTGTGTGTTTCAGGATGGTTTGCAATACAGCACACGTACTATACCCACCACATACTGTTTGTATGATTATGAGAAAACAATTTAAATTCTATATCAGGTTTCCTGTGGCTGTAACCCTTCAAAAGGTATTCAAAAGAGGACTGTGGGTGTCACTCAAGAAAGGAGTAGTGATGTGGCTTTAGAGTAATCGGTGTGGATTAGAATTTGTTAATTGAACCAGCTCAGATGTCGTCTTTACAGTCTAATTCAGGTCAGATTTCAACCTGCCTCCCTTCTGGGCTCTAGGGCATCTGTGGGTAATCAATGCCATGACCTCGGAGAAATGAGCCGGTCTTTGCAGCAGTTGGCATACACCAAACTGTAGCTTGTATTTTCCTCTTTGTCAATGATGGTGCACTGGGAAAAAGTAACAGTTGGAATTGTTTGAATTAAGGAATGTACACACTTTCTAACATAGAAACACATATGCCATGTGTGCAACTCACATTATCAAAAGGAATAGTAAGATACAAAACAAGGCTTATTTTTTTCTATAATAAAAGCAGTTATCTTGATATTTTTATAAAATTTCCTTTAAATTCAATGCAAACATGCCTCATATAGAGTATAACAGAAATTACCCTTCAGCAGGCATTAGGTGCAATATTCCAAAGGTGTGCTAATCAAAATCTATTTTAGAATATAGAGTATAGAAGCAGCACAATTTGATTACATGGTTACAATGAGAGTCATTGCTGCAACCCATAATAGGCTACAATTTCCATAAAAGGTATAGTAAATCAGTAGCGCCACTGGGAACCGTGGTGGACTGGTGTATGTGTGGGCTGGTTGGATGTGTCAAGAGCTAACAGTCTTATAAAGTGACCATTTCAGTGCTTGAATTGACTGTAACTATAAGGTTACAATGGCCCAATTTGCCTTTTCTCAGTTAGTCTAGAAGTAATGTACATTAATATTAATAGACAAACCCTATCATTAGCAGCACAGCCATTTCTTCACACAAAATGTGTCTCAGAGACCAGATTTTCTTTCATACAATTCAAAGCCTTGAAGTCCAATATTTAAGTTTCAAGTCAACAGCCAGTGTAAAAAAAAAAGCCCGGCAACTTCTCCCCAAATATTATCTTAGACAAACGATATGGGGGAAGACTACTGACCCCTCTTCCTTGAGCCTTCCTTGAGTGGGCCTGAAAACATGAAATTTGTCCTGAGGGTGGCACTTCATTCATGGCAGTGGCATCATTAAAATTTGAGAAGCTCCCCTTCTCCCCTTTGGAGCATGAATGTCCTCCGAACTGTTATGGCATTTTACCTATATCTGCTTTTTAGATTATAAGACATGTGGAAAGCTGACATTTTGGCCCACAGGGAAAGCTCACTGAGGGTTCAAAATGGAAAGGGTTAATTTTTTTTCATTGTCATTTAGCAGAGAATTCCACTGAGTGGTACGGTCTGTCAGGATGTTTGCCCTTTCTTCGGCAGCTACTCCTTTACATCTCCTGGATCTCGAATATACCACTCTACAGTTGACTTTACATGAGCATGTGGATTAAAGGCATCTGCACATGGTTTTCTTTGAAGCATGAATGAATTTGGACTGTTCAACCACTGGACCACAATTCCAACTAGCTTCTGAGAATTAAAGCATGTGGTGTCATGCTCTATGTGTATTTTTATCAAGGGCGTACATTTGCATAGGGACGGTAGAGACAAGTCACAACCAAAGTTTGGGAAAGACAGAGTTGTCCCTACCAATATTTTGATATATTTTAATATATATATATATATATATATATATATATATATACATATATATATATATATATATATATAAAATATATATATATAATTCTCTGACTTTTTAGTCTTTCGCGGTTCCACTGGTACTTTACTGGTGATAACCTTAAACTGCTGAGTCTAGATGACGTTTGATCTTCTCTCTCACCCTTTCTGCAGATTACGATGTTCCTCTGTCTTGTAAAAATGTACATAGCTCGTCTGATCTTCTCCCTCCTTTTACTGTTTTTACTTCAAATATATTGTCCCTGTAGTGAGTTTGTGATTATTTGGTAAAGATTTCTCTATCAACCTTTTATATATGGCCTAAAATAATCTCCCCCTCACTGCAACAGACACAGCAAGGAAGCTCCTAGTCTAACATTAGCTAGGAAAAGAACAGTGTTATTAAGGTGTTAAGGCAGGAACACATCGGCCCAACCGTTGGACGTCTGAAGCATTTGGAGAGACTCGGACGAGGTCGACAACTAATATGTTCGGTGTGTTCAGCTGCGTCGGAAGCTTTTGAAGCCGCTCGGACGTTGTCTGATCTGATTTAACATGCGAAGTCTGAGGAAGTTGGCTGTCGGCCGTCTGAGCCATTGGATTCTCTGATTGGTGGTGTGCTAGCGAATCAGCGCGGTGTGTGGGAGGGGCGGAATACTGTATGCGCTTTGGTTTTCTACGCACTCCGTTACGTTATTTCGTGTTTTCATGTTTTGGAGTACTGGCATGAGACTAACTGTTATAATGTCCGTACAGGACAAATTAATCTGTGTTCATTTGGTAATGCCTCGCTGCATGTTTAGTATGCAGCTGTTTTTGTCTGAAATATTTAAGTTTCGTTTTGATCGAAAGTAAAGAGAGTTGCATGCATAAACCTCTAGTCCGGCGTCTTTAACACTAGAGCCACCCGCTTATTGCATCTCGCGCAAGCGCAGAATGTACATGCTACTGTGGAGTAGGCAGCACGTCAAAGCGGTGTGTTCAATGCAACTTTTCTGCCAAACGGGTCAGACAAGAGGCAACAGAGTGGTCGGAGAGTGGTCGGATTAGGCAGTTGGACGTCTGAGCGGTGTGTGGGGGCCTTTAGTGTAGTGAACATAGGCTAGTAGCTAACTGACTGTGGGTCCCCTCTAGTCTTTCAACCAGTGTTAGCAATTACAAGGGTTAAACTAGTGAGTGACTGGCTAGTAACTATGAATCACTGCACACAGGAAAAACGGCAGCATGAAGCCGCACATGTAGAGCAGGCTGATGATGAATTAGGACAGAGTTTCAGGTGAGGTGTTGACGATGCCATTTAGCAATTTTGTTTGTAATAAAGATGGCATGACCATTGCAGTTCTTTGTTTTAGGATGCCTTGCAGTTGTGACCTATGTTGGATTTTCATAACTAAAGGTATCAAGATGTTATTCTTCAAATGTTACTCAAATGCTCTTTCTTATAAGTTTGATATGTGTAATGTATATAAAGATGACATTTTATTCATTGATGCATTATTTTGAAATGCATTCAGGAAACTCAGAATTCCAGTACAGATGTAGTGCAGGTTGAGGATGTTTGGATTCTATTTTACCATATATTGGCATTTTTCTATCATGAGTTCTTTTTTTCTCTCTTTTCATTTTCAATGGGGTGCACGGGCACTCTGACGGTAGCATCAAAATCGCTATTTTTAAAACACTAAGAAGGCTCGACACAACATGAAACTTTGCTCGTAGTATCACCAGGGTCTCTACACATGAACACGAGCATTGAGAACATTTTTTGTGTACACAGAGTTTACTAAAAAGAGGGTTCTTGAACCGTTCACCGTAGGTGCTGGATCTCCGGCGCACCGATGCCATGGCAGACAAAAAGTGTCGATCCCCGAGTGCGACCTAACAGGCAGGAGAGTAATGGTGGACCTCCTACCTGTTAGGTCGCACTCGGGGATCGACACTTTTTGTCTGCCATGACGGCAGCGTGCCGGGGGTTCTACTGCTAACGTGAGTTGTCCAAAAACCTTCTTTTTAGTAAACTCTGCGTACACAAACAATGTTCTCAATGCTCGTGTACATGTGTAGAGACCCTGGTGATACAATGAGCAAAGTTTCATGTTGTGTTGAGCCTTCTTAGTGTTTTAAAAATAGCGATTTTGATGCTAGCATCAGAGTGCCCCTGCACCCCATTGAAAATTAGCTTGCCCGAAAACTACAGTAAATCTTAAAAGTGCCTCTTTCGTCATAATTATGCATTTACACAAATGTTTGACTCATATTCAATCACAAATAAAGCCATGGTTGCTTTTTGGCGAGAGTTTCACTTTAATATACAACATTGTTGTTGAGTGTAATGCATATAAAGATTACATATTATTCATTGATGCATTATTTTGAAATATATTTGGGAAACTCAGAAAATGGGGGGGGGGCTAGTGTCCCTACCAAAGCTGAGACCAAACTTACACCCTTGATTTTTATCAACCTAATTGCCGGAGTAATTAGATGGTGGGAAATGGTCCAGCCGCCAGTGAAAAACACCCGTTTTAGGTCGCCACAAAACGCCTGTAGATGGTCCGTCTTTACGTTAACAATAGCCAGTTTTGGCCGTCACAAAAAGCCTGATGGTTCGAAATTTACTTACAGGCTTCATCTGTGGTCGCCTGTTTGCCAGCCTTATAGCTCATAATAATGTAATCTCCAGCTCCACCTCCACTGCCAGCACTATTACTCGATAATGCACCCCCTCCTAAAATAATGGAAATACATCTATCTCATCAAGTGTCATGTTTTGATTTGTTTCTGTTTGTTGTTTTTTTTTTTTTTTTTACTTCTCTCTGCAATTAAATTATAGTGAAAGCAAACTACAGGAGGCACTCCATGACAGGTGCTATAACCTCGCTCTATTATGGAACTGACATGAAGAAGTAGAAGGCTCAAATTCACATTAGTGAAAACAACTCCAACATTTCAGGCAGGGAAGTGGAGAAGTGACCCTCTGGCAAGGTGACATCCTGACTTTTACCCTCCCTCGATAGTCAGGGATGAGGAGGGAGCGGGACACAACAAGCCTTTCAGCCACAGCCAAGGTTTTGATGTCCTGAGCCAAACACTGCTGCTTACTAAAGATAGAAGGCTCTTATCAATTAGTGGCTGAAGACACCCCACTCGCAGCACCTTGGTCAGATAATTCGCCCTTGTGCCGGGCGATTGGATTCCCACCTCCCTATTTGTCTGCCCCTCCTACTGTCCTTCACAGTTTGGCATAAACACCGGGCTGTCTCTCTCCCAGCCCCTCTTTGATATAAGAGGTAACCTTAACAGTACAGTGCACGGACAAACAAGAGATATGGTTGTTAGCGGAGGATGAACATCTAGGTAAAATACATGTTCTTAGGCCAATATGTGGAACATCCTTGTAAAGTGAAACAGACATGAGTATGAGCGGTTGTTTTCAACATTTTGTGAATCTGTTGAACTCACTTGTCTGCTCTCATTCCTTTTTTTATGTTTCTAACATAACAGCTGCGAAAAGTAAATCTTGTCTTTACTCCTTGCAAACGAAAATGTGACATCTAAATATTTTAGATGATACAATGGATAGATTCCTTTCTGCTAAAGATCCATCCATTGAAGAGGCTTTTGCTGTGTTTGAATAACAAATCGACAGAGGATGAAGTTTCCGTGTTCTCCTACAGCTTTAATAAACATCAGAGCCAGCACTGTTGACAGCTTGACTCAGCTGCAGCCCAGTTCATCCAAAACCTATCCTTTATTAGGAGAACAAATTCAATCCACTGCATTGAAAGATTTATAGATTCATGCAAGTTTTACGCCACTGGGAGCGCTAATGGCTTTTAGTGCTGGGGCCCCAAGGAGTCATTGTGCATGAAAACCAGAAAACGCAGAGCAGCACTTAAGCTTACCGCAATGTCAGGTTTCTGTCGTAAAAAAAAAGATGCAGTTGACTTGGAATTCTAGTTCCAACCAGTGGGTTTTTGAATGAGAAAAGACAGGGTCTTCAGCCGTCAGCACGTACTTAGGCATGAGTTGCTTGCTATCTCTCCCTTTGTATGACAGGGCTCTCTGTAAATGTGTATTTCGGAAGGAAATCTTCACTTTCCTGAAATATTTATATATGTAAAAATATAATATTCAGTTTTAATAATGAAAGTCCAACATATGATTTCAGTGCTTGCAAGATTCTATCCCTGCCTTTTATAGTATACTTAGTTTTGTGTGCAATATTCTGAGCTGCTATATTCACAAATACAAACAAAATGTGCCCTCTGTTACTTGGTTGGCACATGTTATTGCTGAATACAGGACACTCGAGAGGGATGAGAGAGAGCTAAATGTCTTTCTAAGAAGATGCAAGTCAGACATGCACCACTAGAACCCAGAGCACCCAATAAATCAACCAACATCTTCTGCCACAAACCTGTCAACCTATTAGGGATAGACAACTGTGAAGACAGAAGGTGTGTATGGATGAGATGTGGCTGGGGAGTTTGAGAGAAAATATCAGAGGACGGTGGAAGGGTTGGACACACATGACAAGAAAATAAAAAAAACAGAAGCACAATGAACCAAGAATCTCTTTTAGCCAGTAACAGCTGAGTGACGTTGTGTACAAGTCTAAAGGCAGCATGGACATGGAATAAAAAATGCCACCGCTTACTATCAATAATTGAATAGATTGCAATGGCACAAAAATAACAGTCGGAAAAAGCACTGCCGTTGGACCCGACATCTCGGAGTACTTGGGTTTTATCATGTTTGGATGTTGTTGGCCTGTCGTATGCTGGTTAGAGTGGCTTTAACACTGAAAAGTCAGACCTCCGTAACCTCCATAAAGGTGTATTCACTGCTAGGTTGATTCTGGAGAGATATGTACAGAATGATGTATTCAGTACAATACAGACAGACACAATTCGTTGCTGTCCTCTAAAACCTTTTTGCAATAAAACAATAGGCTAGATTTCATAATACATAATAAAAAATAAAAAAAATAAACAGCAATTGTGATTATACAAGATTGCACTTACAAAGATAAGCATTCTTCTTGAATAGTCATGACCTTGTCCTGTGAAAACCTGATAAAATCCTGCAGGGTTTAAGAAGTTATTTGAAAAGTTTTTGTATATTAATAAATAATTTATAAAGTCTTTTGATTAAGCTTTAATCAAATCTCTGTTTTGACTCTTCTGTAATGATGCCAGTGAATATATACTTGCGTCTGTGAAACTGAAGCAGCAAATACCGGTATCTTGATTTAATGCAGTGAGAAAGAAGGAAGACCTTCATCAGTGTTCAGGTATGTTTTTGCATTCCTAAATACATCTTAAAATTACACGTGGCTTTCACAGTGCAGCCAAAAGTAGATTCCTTTTTACCCGGAATGAAATAAAAATGTTCAACTTATAGTTCTCTTTCACTTGTGGAGGACTGGCTGGACTTCAAAGAAAGGAGAGTAGCAGGCTGCCAGCAGAGGTTGAGGTCTTGGTCACATCCATCTAGAGGCCTCTCCAGTCACCAATGGCACGATCTAACCGTCAAACATCTGAACAGTCCAACACAGGTTGATCTATCTGACTTTGAAGCTCTTTGGAACAATAATCTACAACATACACAAGCTGACTTTTAGAGTTTGATGCTGGCCAGTCCAACCAATAGTGAGCTTGCTAAGCTAAACAGCACTTGCAAGTGTCTCCTCTGCGCAGCTGTAGCATGAGAGAGAGTTGACCAAGGGAGAGAGAAGTAGCATTTGTTGTCAAAGCATGAAGCAAAATTGCCTATTTGTCAATATTTACGATTTAAACCAAACGCTAATAGGAAACCTGATAACATTAACATGAGAAAAGGAGTTGGTAACCTCACTGAGAAGTTAGAAGTATGCTGTAAACAGCTCATCGAGGCTGCCAATGAAAAGAAAAATCTAAGATGTAATGTATTTTTATTTCAATTAAACCTAAGCATCCAGTTATAAGTAATACGTTTTAGTCGCTCACTTCTGATACTGGGCTACTCAGTCTTTCAGTTCTTCCTTTACGTTATACTAGCTGTTGTTGTCTGTTTGTGCGTTTACTCCCTCCACCAGCACAATCTCATCCTGTTCTTTACATCAGGCATCAAGAATTTCAATAAAAAAGATACGACCACAACCACGTCGGCATGAAGGATGATGAAATTACTGAAAGGATCAACAAGCATTAAATAGATGAGAGGTGAATTGGATCAATGATGACAAAAGCAACAAAAGCAACACAATTTTGTTTTCAACAATATTGTAAATGGAACTTAGGCTGAAGAGAATCTGTATTTGGGTGCTCCCAGAATTGATTTGTTTGAGTGTCCACCAGCCCTGACTGTATTGAGAGTCATGCATCAAGGCAAATAAGATGTACAGTCAGTAGCTTTAGTGGAGCAATTAATGAAGCAATTTATAAGAATTAGGTTAGAATCAATCTGTTTGATGGAAAACTATTGGGAGATAAAGTCCAGGGTGGAAATGGATGAAGTTGTTTTTTGTCTGCAGGCTTCTTATCCTAACACAGATCATGGTTAAGAAAGCAACAGTGTAAGAAGACATTTTTGATGCTTCCGTTATTATATAAAAGTGATATCCGTGTCTATAATTGAAACTGTAGTATATTATTACAAACCTTTGCAGAGGGGCTAACTGGTTACAACATTTAAAGGCTAACTCCTTTCATTTTAGACATTAAGGTGTGTTTAGAGGTCTTGGGAAGTACTATGTGAAAAAGTAAGCCTTTTTTGGCTCCAGAAGAAGCTGCATAATAATCTGATAAATTACCTCTAGTGATGTCACTCAGTCGCTAAATTGCATTGTGGGAAATGCAGATACCAGGTTTTGAAAAACAGTCGACAGGTCTGGCATTGCATTCCTTCAATTATACTGGATTCATTAAGGATAGTTTAGACAGCAGACCTAGTGATACTGACTGCATACCTTGCATTCTTTCCTTTTTTCAAAACCTGGCACCGTCATTACCCAAAATGCAACTCAGACAAGTTACATGCGGCTTCCTCTGGAGACACAAAAAAATGTATGCTGCTATTTTAAAGGTGTTAGGTTGCTCTTAATGTTCATATACACAGTTCAATAAAACTTTCAGGAAGATGGAGAGAAACTGAACGATCATGGTCAACAAAGCTGAACAAAGTTAGTATTTGACATAAGGAGTCTTAACAATGGACAGTTTGTTAGTGTTGTTTTTATTTTTAAATTACTAGTGCAGTACCCGTAAGAAACATTTATTCCTATAGAAAAAAGGGAGGTTAAGTAGCTTTTTCATGGATGGCCAAACGAGGCTGTGTTTGAAGGTGGGACGTCAGGGATATGTTGTGAAATCTGATATTCCAGGGTATAATTGGCCGTTTTTGACTATTTTTGATTTTGCCATTATATTTCACCTTAAAAACTATTTACTTTGTGTCATTATTTTCAACCTCACACGTGTGACTGTACAGTTATTTTTTTATTTTGACATACTGTATTAACACAATGGACCTAAAATCACAAAAAAAAACATAAAATCTGAGTAGAAAAAGTTAGATTTCTTTACTGTGAAAACCACAGATATGTTTAACAAACCATTTTTTATTACTTATAATGCAAATATAAATAGTTGTTTGCTAAATATGTGCATACATTTTAAAAATGTACAAAGTTATATGTAACTATTTACATTTAAATGCAGGCAATGCTCATTCAGCAGTCTCCTCATTGTTTTGACTCATTAAACAAAAAAACAACTCCACTACACACTAAACACACTACACCAAACACTACATAACACACTAACTATACACTCCAAACACGCTAAATGTCACAAATCTCTCAACTCTCAATATCGCTGTCTCTATCGCTGTCTCTACACCGACCTTCGTTGCCTGTCATTCATCCGCCTCTGTCCCTCCCACAACTTCCCGTTCCTCAACAACCAAACTTGCTGCTTGGACACTTTCGTGACAAAAGCCCGTTTTTACCGTTTCTTCATGCACCAGACACGAAGCAAACGTGACGGCAATGTTAGCGAAAAAGCGTGGCGGACATTATTTACCCTAAGTCCGGTTTTGGACGTGCCGGTGGGTCCGGTCCGTCGACTCGGGAGGTGGGCTGTGTGGGTGGGCTAGTAGCTAGCTACACACGAACATCCACAGATTCCGATTCCACTTTGTTGTCTGCGCATCTCCGGATCTCCTCAGACCCGAACAGACCCGGTCCGGACTCTTTTAGTCTCATTAATCCACAACAGTCAGTTTAGATGCACAGAACAGAACAGGACCGAACCGCTGGCAAAATCCCGGTCCAGCTCGCGCCGCTGCAGGTATAAATCCACTTGTTTCTTCAGGTATGTCGTGGCTTGAGCTCTGCAGTGATTGGCTCTGGTGCGCACGTGGCTACGGTGTGCAGTGATTGGCTCTGGTGCGCATGTGACTGTGGTGGCTCCAGTGGACAATGCTCACGGAATTTGTAAAGCATTTATGAAATAATTTATTAACGGTATCATTGTAGTCCAAACAAATGCGAAGTCGCACACCCGTGAACCACGCAGCAGCCATGTTGAAACTCTCAGGTCAGTCTGATCCTGATCCGCAGAGATATTTGAGAAACACACACATACACAGACAGACAGACAGACAGACAGAGATTCCTTGCTTTTATAGAGAGATGATGAGAATCCTATAGCTGTGCTTTATAGCAACCAAACTACCCAAAGTCTATAAGTGAATTCTCTCATCCTCTAAATGGAGTATGCTGGTTTTTTTGTTGCCATCTTATGGTAATGATGACTGTTTGACTCTATTCCAAAACTGAATACACATCACACAACTCAATACACCGTGCTGCTCAACTACACTAGCATAACATAACTGTTCACTTTGTATGAATAACTGTAAGGTCCCATGTGATGTTCAAGGGCTCCAGAAAGCAGATGGTGTTTTGTAAAGTTTCTCTCAGAACAGAGGCAGCTTCATTATAAGAGACACTCGCAGCAGTATTATTATGACTGATACTTACAGCAACGACTTGAAAAAAAGGGTAGATCCTACTTTCAAACAGTTGCCACACTCACTATGCTGCATCAGCTTTGAGGAACTGCTGCCGTATCATGGAAAACTGAGCTGAGTGCACTGCTGTCAGAGCTTAACCTCACAGGCACTTTCACAGCAGGCTGCATGGCGAGGAGACGGAATTAAAAGTTATGTGGTCTGTTCAATTGTCAGGTGAAAGGCACATATCAAAGACTCAACGTTTAAAGCACTTTGTGTTCATATAAAAAGTAAAGAAAACTGACAGTCAAAAATGGGTTCAAGAGCTGTCTGTAAGTGGTAAAACAATAGCCCTATGTTACACCAGCACATTTAGCATTAACAATGCTCAATACAAATGCAGAGCAAATAGATATTCAAAAAACAAAACAAGGAGATCAAATGCTTACACTTAAAAACAGAGAAATTCCCCACTCAAACAAAAGCTAATAGCACTAAAGCTTTTTTTATTCAAGTCTACAGACAATAGTCAAGTTAAACTGAAGCTGTATTTTTTATTTTCAGTCTGCCAATATAGAAATGTAAAACAAAACATTGTGGTTTTAGCTCCTGTTATAGTCCCCTGAGCAGTTTTTTTTAAGCAGCAGCGTATTGTTGACTGATTGCAGTGAATGTGAAGGCCACGATCCTGGTTTTCTAGATTGCATAATGTTGTAATGCCAAAACAGTATGAGAATCTGAATTCATTACAGACATCTAAATTCAACATGTTTCAAGTTTTTGGAAAGCACATTTTTACATGTTTGCTGGAGCTACAAGATAGAATTCACTCCCTGCTTCCAGTTGAAATTGTGCTAAACTATACGCACACATCCCAGACCTATTTTTGTACCGGACCAACAGTGATGTGATTGATATGGATCTTTTCATCTAAAGGCTGGATAAAACAACAAACAACTGTTTCAACAACATTACTGGACTGTTCCCTTAAGAGATGGGATTGATTTTTAGGCAATTGTCAGAGAACAGGCAGCAAACATTTCAATCATATTTTCTATCATGCTATTTGCAAGTCCCCTCCCCCTCCGCTCAACTCCACTTTCTGCCTACCCCTCTCTTCATTTATGTCCATCACAGACAGATACAAACTCACCTGGGAGTCTGTGAGTGAGGAACCTCTGATGCGTTCCACATTGCTGCCTCCCTGATTGCACTGTTTACAGCCAAAGACAACTGCAGCTTGGTGCATTGGAGGATAATTAGGCCTATGCTTTGCTCTGCTCGTGCTATATGAGTAATCTGTTTGGCAGAAAAGGCAACTGGCCATCAGTTATTTACCTGTGGTGAGCACAAAGCATACATTGACGTACAGGGAGTGGATATGAGTCATGCTCAGAGAGCTGAAGAGTCCTCACTTTGGCCTTGTTAATTATGGGTTATTTCTGCGCTGGCATTAACAAGCTGCTCATAGCCAGGATGCTTACATTGGTCAAGGTTTCATTTTTGATTATTATTGTAGATTATCGGTGAAGTTGAGGGTCTGCTAGGATTATAGTTTGATTTAATTTTGATTTAAATTCAGTAATTATTCTCATAGTTTCATTGACATCAGTAAGCCAGCTGAGCTGTACAGGGCCATTTCACGTTTGCCACTGCTTTATCGTTGTTTCTGAACAATCAAATCACAAACTGTGCACCATTAATTCACCATTTACCTTTAATGTTCTACACTAACAGTCATGCTACTCTACACCTTCTGTTCAGAACTAAATGGACCATCTGTGTAAACACTAATCCTCACTTAACTGCAAAAAACACTGAGAATCACTAGCATGTACATCAACCACACCGGACACATGTCCCTGTTTTTGGTCTAGTGTGTGTTTATCTCATGGGAAGAGAACCTTACCACCACATTGAACCTTTCAAATTTGTTTTTCTTGTTTTCATTAAGATGGTTGCATTAGATTCATGCAAAAGATATTAAGACTTAGTTTCTTCATCAAAATCACCAACATGTTTTTTGTTCCTAATGTGCAGGCTTCGTTGACCGCTCATTGTGCTATCCAACATATCTTTTATGTCAGATTTTACCTTTCCTTATATCCATCTGTCCATTTCAGTGTTGTGAAATTGAGTCAATTACATTGGTTAACTTCCATTCAAAAGTTATATAAATAACATATGTAGATATTTTTCACAAAATTTAACTTTTGCATTTATGGATAATTGTCAACAAATCATCACAGAGAGTACAATAGGTAGGAGTAGGTAGAATAATTTCCCTTACATCTAACACATGATTACCCATGATTGTCATGTTATGTGTCTATGTGTCAGATGATTGACATGCTTCTGTGAAGTAAGAGTATAACGCTGCAATCTGACAAGAGGCGTTTAACTAAAAATTAATTTGAACAAAGCTGTGGGTGGCTGTCGTTAAAGGATGTATGAAATACAATAATTAAATATAGGATCATACATACTTTGAGCATTTGAATACTTTAGAAATTGCCTCACTTCGCTGCACTACAGGTTTTTTTAAATCAGACCAGCCTAAAAGGTCACTAGTGGCCTGAGCATGAGCTGAGCATCTGGTAGATAACTGAAGGAAGTCTCAATGTGTTTGTTTCCCTTTTCTTCAAACCCCTTCTACTAAGTTTTATTGTTGATGAGAACTCGAGCAAAACATGAATACTGACTGAACCGAACCAAAGTAGTTATTTGATTCTGTGCAGCAATGAACGCTGCACAAACCGGCAAGATTTAGTGAGTGAGCGGCACATGGAATACATTCAGCAAGAGGGTTGACTTATTGAATGCAGAGCCCAAGTCTATTATAGACTCTGTATTGCTAGCATTAATGTAACATCAGCAATTATGTTCAATTCAGCGACTCCCCTGTATGGCTATATATAAAAACCTCAAGAAAAGTTTGCCATTTTGCACCTGCATTTTCATCTCCACTTTAACTTTCAATCACAGAATCCACAACAATCGACAGTCAGCTTAATGTCACAGAACAAGTGGCAGAAGAAAAAAAAACACTTTGCCAGTTGATGCAGAAAAATCTTGTGTTCAGCATGTGTGAAATGGACTTTACTGAACAGTCTGTGTTGATTTTTGTAAATCCCTTTATAGATCAATGATACATGTGTCATTTTGACACAGCAACCTCCCCTTCGCCCTCTCGTGCAACCAAAAGTGCCATTCTTGTGTTACATACAACTGGATATAAATCTCTCACATGTCACATGTGATAGTAATTCCAGGTTTTCTTGATCTTTATTTGCCTCTGTGTTGGTGGTCCTCATGCTCTCTTCCCTCCTGCTGTCCTCGGTCGGCCCCCTTACTGTTTCCACCCATGGAGGTGATCCATTGCTCCTCTTCTCCATCTGGCAGTATCTCCAATTCCCTGCTCCTCCTCCGAGATGCAGGCGGTAGTGCTAGCTGCCCGGCACTGTGTTCCAACGACTATGTTGTGTTGTTATGTTATGTTTATTTACTGCTAATGCAAACCAAACATGTCCTACTGCTACATCTTCACATGAAAAGCATTTAATTGGTTACTTTTACTATAGTCACAGGAAATGCAGTGTATTCAATGTGTTTACTAAACACCAACAGTCCTCAGATATGTGTCAACAGTCATTTTTTTTGGATGTGACAGCAGATCAGTTTAAAAATACTTCAGGTTGGAGCTGATTTAGTAAAAGATAGAAATTTGAATTTAATTGGTAAAAGGTTTATCAATTTTATAAGGAAGATGGCTGTACAAATATTTCATATCTTGACATTCTGTGAGCTTATTTTGTTCATTTATAGGGCTAAAAGTTTACAGAGCTCATGACTTCATAATTAAGTGAACTTGCTGTGTGCTTCAATCTCACTGTTGAAACTAAATGGTCTACTGGAAGATTGTGTCTTCAAGTACAAACTCCAGTGGGCATCACAACGCAAAGGCGTCATTCAAATACGTCAACACAGGTATTTTTTTGAACATTGTATTTATAGAATTAGATTATGTTTTATTTTTATAAAATAAGACCTATAAATATTTATGTTTTTGTATTGAACCAAAATTCTGACATTCCTTGAAATGGCATTAAATTTGCATGCTATAAAGAATTATTTCTTAAAATGTAAGACGATAGAGCTCTTGCTCTTTTTTAATCTTAACGTCTAAATGCCAGAGAACTACAAATATTATGCTTTCAAATTTTGGAATGGATTTCAACAATGTCGTGATTACACTAGAAGAATAAAACAAAAGATTAGCTCATACTCAGACTTCACCTCATTTGATATTTTCCGTCATTCATCTGGTCACTACAGTTGTTCTGAGGTTATACTACCTTCAAACATTAAAGAAACCCTACTTCAATGAAAACAATATGACAGTTTATTGACTTTGCCCTGCACAGAGAGGTCAGAATCCAAGGTCAGCTTTACAGGTGGCGCTGGTGGAGATCAAGTATCTTGTTCAATAACCCCTTTAGTAGGGCAGACACATGCTGACCTGTCCAGGTTAAAGCACAGTATTCAGGTACACTATACCACCCTGCTTCATGCCATCCTGTACACACCAAAAGCAGGAAACAGGATGTAACAGATGTGTGATATTTACAGTTCTTAGATTCATTAACTAAACATCCTAGCTGAAATGTGGCATTATTAGATAGATGCATCAAGACAAAACTGTTTTATTCCATACATATAGGGCTCTATCTTGCACTCAGCGCAATTGACTTTGTACACTGGCGCTTGTCCATCCATCCATCCATGATGGAATGACTTTGCGCTCCCGGGGGCGGTTCAGCGAAAAGAAGAGGCGTGTTCCGGCGCAAACGTTCACTGGTGCTATTTTGCTGTTTCAGAAAACACTTCCACAACAGACCAGAAAAAACCTAGTCTAAAGTCAGTGGCGCTTATTCAGATGCAGTATTTTAAGGGCGCATGCTTGGCCATAATGTAGCGTGTGCTTAACGTGCATACACTTTGCTTCTCTCATCTACAAGGAAGCAGTTCCCATTTTTGCAAACCATACGAAAAAAAAGTTGAAAAGATTTCAACAGAAGAACCAATTTATTTTTTCCTCTGATATGCGACGCGCCCGCCGTAGCCGTGAGGGTCCGGGAGTGGCAATGCGCTATGTGCTCCTAGTGGAGCGGGTGGACGGAGATTGAGTTGGGGGAGGAGGGGGAAGGAGGAAGGGGCACAACAGGAGCAGGTGGTGCGTTTGGAGACTTGAGGCGATGCGCCTGAGAGGCCGCAACAACATCGCCACCCGGTCAAGACGGGCATTAAAGGAGAACTTCGGTCGATTTAAACATGCAGCTTCATTGCTCAAGCTACCCTTGACTTGCCAGTACCGAAGACGCGAACAAATTTGGTCCAGCCATTACAGAGCTCCGTGAACGGAGACGTAGCATTGAACGCTAACAGCATGGGGTCAGAACTTTAGACTGTGTTTTAAGCGTCTTAACATGCTCCACATCTCACACCAAAAGTTATGCAACATCAGCAGACACCTTAGCACACAGCACTGTAGCGTGTATGACTCAAAATGAATAAAAAAGTAGTTAAAACAATGTGTTTGTGCAAGGAGCTACTTACCTGTTTGTTGACATCGGCGTCTTCCGGTAGCTAGGCTAAACTAGCTGATCCGTCGAGCGTGCATTTACTCCCTCACTGGCGGAGACGGAAACGTAATCCAGCATTTTCGTGTTTATGTTCATAATGTACATGTCCATGTTACAGCCTGTCATGAGCCATGAGCCTTACAATAGCCTGTTAAGCCTGTTAAGTGCACACTCGATGGATATGCTAGTTTGGTCTAGCTACCGGAACACACGGATGTCAACAAACAGGTAAGTAGCTCCTTGCACAAACACACTGTTTTAACTACTTTTTTATTCATTTTGAGTCATACACGCTACAGTGCTGTGTGCTAAGGTGTCTGCTGATGTTGCATAACTTTTGGTGTGAGATGTGGAGCATGTTAAGACGCTTAAAACACAGTCTAAAGTTCTGACCCCATGCTGTTAGCGTTCAATGCTACGTCTCCGTTCACGGAGCTCTGTAATGGCTGGATCAAATTTGTTCGCGTCTTCGGTACTGGCAAGTCAAGGGTAGCTTGAGCAATGAAGCTGCATGTTTAAATCGACCGAAGTTCTCCTTTAATACCTTGCCGCATCCCGGACAGTGGGGTCCGGTCTGACAATGCTGCCACGGCGTGTAGTGGGTCTGGATCCTCTGCACCTTGGTGTTTGTGCTGCTCCATCATCAGCTGGCCGTTGCGCACTGCTCGGCCCGTGCGCACTGCTCCCAAGGCCAGGTGCGATGTCCTGGGGATGCAAGCCATAGAAACAATTGTGGCAATTTCCTCCCACGCCCGTTTAACCAAATCTAATTTGGATGAATTTCTCCCATCCCCATACAAGGCCACTTCTCGGTCTTTTACAGCCCTGACGAGAACGTCGGTCTCCTCGGCTGTGAACCGCTCCTGGCGTGCGCCCGGCAAATTCGCCATTATAATAGCAATGCGCCATGGCACAAGCGCACCTGCACTTAAAGGGAATGTGAGATGACGCTCTGATTGGTTTATTGCACGTTACGCCCAAACCACACCTATGAATAATGTAGCTACTTAAGACCAACCCATTTTAGATTTGCGTCGGGCGCAAGAGTCATTTATCCCGCCGGCATAATAGCAACAGCGCCTGAGATCCGCCCACAAAGCTACTTGCGCTTTGCGTTTGATACTTGCGTTTCAGGGCCCGTATTCACAAAGAATCTTAAGGCTAAAAGTAGCTCCTAACAGGCGAATTTAGGAGCAACTCCTAAAAATAATGGGCGTGTCAGTCGTAACTTTAGGACTCCTAATTTTTGAAAATAAGAGTTATTCACAAAACATTTTAAACCTAAAAGTAGCACCTAAGTCTGGGAGACCTTAGAAGTAGTCCAGAGGACTCCTAACTCACTAAGACCTGGTCACAGCCGAATGTTTTGGAGACGCTAAATGACAGGGAATTATTAAAACGATGTTGGATGGACCGCGAAGGGATTGAAGTTGTGGTTGCGTTGGTGAGGGTTGCAATAACGTCCCCAACCAACCGAAACAATCCAATAACGCCAGAGTTAAAATGTTTGGCAACAGTCCGGTATTTGTCTAGGGGGAAAATGCAGCTCTGTGCACGGGACTAGTATTACCTGGGGACCTCAGTGATTAGGAAATTATCCCACCACGTCAGTGTTTCGTGCGGCGCATTCGCACATGATAAGCGAAGTCTGTGTTTTAACTCGAATTTACTGACATATTCCCCGCGATCGATTGCACCGGAGCCCTTACTGGAGCAGCACAACGGTTAGATATGGATACTTTTAATATAATAACTGGTGAGCCTGTTGAAAGATGGAAAAATGTTCCTTACCGCATGCTGCCATGCATGTATTACATCTAATCATCTTTCGAAATTTCGCTCTTCTGATGAGCCTCCTGAATTTGCACCCAAAATGCTGTCAAAACTTTCATTTATAATTCCCAACGCAGCCTCCATAATTCTCGACCAGGATAAATGCAGAAAAAGGTGTGGAAAACACAAAAAACCTTAAGAAAAACAAAAAACTACCCCAAATCACAGAGATGCCACTTTGCACAGGACTAATATTATCAAATGACCTCTGTGTTTGGTAAAATATAATAGGTAATTTGCGGTGGAATTTTTACATTACAAATAAAGGACATGGCAGATTCGCACGGGATTAAGATCACAGACGACCTCCGCAATTATTACAAATTACTGGAGGTCCCCAGGTTATACTAGTCCCGTGTGAATAGGGCTTTTGTCAATCGGAAAAAGTTGCATTCCATCAACACGCAAATTGTATTTGACGCATGTTACAATATACTGGACATTGTTGCAAAATGGCCCGATTCCCGAATTTTAATGGAGAGTTGTTTGACGCAGCTTTTCGAGCAAATGACGCTTTTATTGACAATTCACGCTTTTCATCGCAATCTTCTAATTTGTAATTTTTGTCCTAAGTGCTTTTTTTTGGGGGGGGGGGGGGCAGTGAATTCTCCTCATAAATAAATTTCTTTATCCAGTATCTATTCATAGGCTTTGTCATGGGCTTGTAGGCAACTTCCTTATTTTCACTTCATGCATTGCGTAGCCTAAATGACTTTTCAATGGGCTGCCCTGTCACTCAACAACCAATCACCGTTGTCACCGCCTCTAAGTAAGTCCTTATAAAATGACATCATCCATAGCAACAGACAGTTACTTCTAGTTTAGGAGTTCACTGTTTTCATAACTAAAAGTAGGTCTCAGCAGCTTTGTGAATTACTTTTAAGAAACGACTCCTACATAAAAACTTTTAGTCCGATTTAGGAGTACTCCTTACGTTAAGATAAAAGTCTTTGTGAATACGGGCCCAGATCGTTAAGATAGAGCCCATACAGATATACATTGTTTGATCAGAATGGAAACCTGTTACAATAAAACCTTGTAACTAAATATGCACCTACACCACTGCGTGATCTGCTTTTTGTCTCATTCCTGCAACATAGTTGTATGAGAATGTAGTTATCTTCATTTGTAGGAAGCCAAACATAAATTAAATGCAATGCCACAATAGTTTCTATAGACTTTAAACCACTGCACTGTAACCAACGGTGTCAGACAAGGTAACCGTTGTTTTCACAGTGGGACGTGTTCAGTATAGAAACTCCCTCTATTAGTAGAAAGCTGCCTCCACTAGTAGCATCTTTGAATACTGATGTAATATATTCCACACCTTCCCCCTGAGTTCTGCCACATCAGCTGCTGAGCGGTTCTTTGATGTTTCTGTTGTAAAAGCAGTACAGTCTCAGGACCCCTTTGATTGTGCGAAATGTGCTGTGTGTTCGCTATTAAACATCTGTTAGCAATTTTAGTCTTCCAGATGAAGGTTGGGGTATCACTGTTGACCCGTGGTCTCTCTTGTCTTTGTTGGACTGTCTTTGAGCTTCTTTTTAACTTTGAAATTTCACCTGATAAAGCAAAAGTCTGGATTTTGCCTGATGTGTTTAAGAAAATAGAAAGTTACCAAGGCCATGCACTTTTAAACCCCAGTTGCCAATACATGGTTTAATTCGCTGCTTGCATTTAAAATGAACTGAGTGTGCTTCTTTAATGTACAATCCTACGTATGTAATATTAACAGACATCTCAGAATATAATTATCACTGCATTGCTGTATTCAATTAACAATATAATTTGATTGTTGCATTTATGTATTCAGAACAATCAGTGTAAAATATTGACATGGCTGTGCTGCTTGCATTAAACATGATGATCCATGGTCCTAAAAAAGAAAATACATCATCTAAGATGTATGTTGCATTTATAAGATGTGTAAGCAAGTAGAAATGGAGGTGCAAATATGCATGTGGGTTATTTACTATATGCTGTGAAGAATCCAAATAATGTTAACATGTGGTGGGTTAAGATTCACCTTCCTTATTTTACTTAATTATCGCGATAATGCGCTTTTATTATCTTCCTCTCATGAGGAACATGACCGTACATGTTGTCTCAATCCAGCTACATAAATCTTTATACAAAGCACATGGAAGTCACTGTGTACATTATTTTCAGAATTATATTCAGAATGTTTTGTTTATCTCTGTGTTAGATTTGTGTTAGACAGTTGGTCCTAGATCCGAACCAGCTTTGTGAGCCATTAGTATAATGCCATTGGTATCAAGTGCGTGGTGTCCATGTTTCGTCAGCGATCAACGGTGTTGATATAGTTTGAGGAGCAAAATGTTATAAATGACTGAGTTCTACATTATGTGCCCAGTATATTGTAACACAATAATGTTTACTAGCTACGCTGACATAATCAAGTTTTAGCAACATTAGCCTTAGCTCGCTGGCGTTAGCAACATTAATGTATGCTAGCTAGTGTTAGCAATGTTAATATTCGCTAGCTACTGATAGCAGCATTAGAAAATCAAGAAACGGATGGGTAGAACAGCAGCAGTGTTGTGCGTGAATGTAATAGAAGGGGGTGATGGAATGCCCCATTTAAATTTCCTTTGGGATAAATTGACTTGAAGGCTTATTGAGTGGAGCAATTTTAGTTACACCGAAAACGTAATTTGTACTTAAATTCTGCGGCATGGTCAGCTTTTTGCCAAGCTTTTCAACAAGTTGCAAGCAGACTCATATTCATGCAAGTCAAATATTACAGTTAAAAAACTAACATTTTGCCATGTTTATTATTAACAAAAGAATTCAGTCTATAGGAATATTATTCCAAGTGACATACAATTAATAAGCTTTTCGAGACAAGCTTTTGAGGCATACTTTTCATACTTACAAAGGTTTTAAGTACATTTTATCCAGGCATTCCAGCCTCACACTAGAACAAGGTAAGAATGTTTTTGATGCACTTTGGAGTCTCCAGGTACATTTCAAACATTGGGTTGGACAGGGGGCACATTGTCCGAGGTGGGTTCTTGATTTCACTCTCGACAACAAGATGTTCCATGCTTTTTATGGGTAAGGAGAAGCCAGGTTTTGGGCCATATCATCCTAAATGCAAAGGACTGCAATATGTTTGATGTCTTCTCATCATCAATATCTTAAGGGAGTGTAAACGGCCAAGAGAGACAGGACATAGCCTGCTCCCATTTTACTAGTGAACTATGATCAGGTTCAGACTGACCAGCATCAAGGAGTCTAAAATGGACAAAAGTCACCCATAGAGCTTCTCTTGAGGAAGTCAGAAACACCTTCAACAAAAAATGACCAGAAGCGTCTGTGAGGCATGGGCTGCTTCTGTTGGCACAGTTATCTACAAAGCAGTGAATATACAGTAGAGTCAGCACTTAGCAAAAATGGTCCAAATTAAGTAATGATAGCTTTGGTTCCACCAAGCAACGAAAACCAGACACAAGTACCACACTTTGAAAACATGTAACATTCCCACAGCCTGAGGAAGGAGACTGCTGACTGAAATAGTCACTGAATGACAGGCTCATACCCACAGTCAACATCGGGTGAGTAAGATTAAAGTCAAACTGGTCCATTTTTATACAGTGATGGTGAAAAAAGACAACTTATCCACTGCTGACGTTGATAAATGGAGAAGAGAACATGGCACTTGTTTTCCTGTCACCGGCCATTTTCATAAAACGTCTCTTGACATGTCAAAGCATGACATGCACAGGTGTTATAAAATGAAGTGAATGATGGCTGAATCCAATTTAGTGACTTCAGCTTTAGGGTTTGAATATTGCGTATGTGAACTTAGTGTCATGGCTTACTGAGACATCTTACTATGACTAGGTCTATGAAACAAGCCCCCAATACATCCATTGTAAAACTTAAGTAATGAAAAATATGATCCAAATAATTAAACAATAAAATTCAATAGTTACTCACTTGAGTTAAATGCGCATGTAAAATGTTAAATGTAACCCATCATAATATCTTATCTTATCTTAGAAACTAACAGACATAAACACTTGACACATGGTCTCCTTGTAGATTTGTTGTAGCTTTAATATTTCCGACCAATCCAGCACTACATCTTCTCACTCAAATCATGTTTCTGGTCAAGAAATATATCCAACGACATTTTTGGTGGCTGTCTTTTTGGTCATCACAAAACCAATAGTATAATGGAGCAAGGGGTCACATCAGTGTCTCTGAAATGCTGATTTAGTCGAGAATTGATTCAGCAGCTGTGACAGCAATATCCAGCTCTGTGTGGATCATAGGATAAACATTGGATCATCAATCATGCATGCCATGACATCGCATTGTAGCGAATCCCAGACATAATCATGTGGCATTGTTAAACTGCCACAAATGTATCGCAACGGATACAAATGGTAGCGGGAAAAAAATCATCACGCACTTTGCCACAAACACCTTCCTTGTGATTAAAAATTATGTCAACACTTCTTTCTTTTCTTTTTTTTTTTTTTACAGGCATTGCTTTGGTACGCCACAGCTTCGTTGAGTGTGTGTAGTATTCTCCTAGTCATAAGTTTAGGCTGAGAATGTTTGTGGGTCGCTCTAATTAGTTGCTTGTCCCACAAGCTATCTCTCTGATGTGGTAATGTGTGTGGATGGTGAGTGTGCTAACAGAATTGTAAACAAGTTCATTGTGCTCAGTTTGTGTGGGGATGGAAAGTGAAATTACATTTTGCTTTATTTGTTCGGTGCTATTGGTTTAGCAGCATATTTTTTTGTGAGGAATTGTGACCTTACGAGGTGCCTTGTGTTATTGAAGCGAGTGAAAAGCAGTATGCACAAGCACAGTGGAAACCCATGCAGTCGGTACTGAAAGACAAGTAATGTGATTGTGGCTTTAAGTGTGTGTGTGTGCCTGCTGTCTAAACCTGAGTAACTGCTGTGAACTGAACTGTGTGTAACGCAAAGTAAAACTAATATCATTTTAAATTTGTTATTACAGTATAAAGGACTAAAAGCATATACTTATATACTTACCTCTGGGAATTTCAGCTCGGTGTACACTGGTCAAAGCTGCAAACAAAGTCTTTAATTCACTATTTATTCCCTCATAGAATTGTTGTTTATTTGGTCAAAAGAAAATTAATTACAGTCAATGAAATGCCGCTTCAAATCAATTAATTTAAAAGGTGGCTGTAAAACCTTATTCAAGTTTGTGTGTGTGTATTAAGAGAGGTACACAATCTGAAAAGTATAATAATGTTGGCAGCAAGTTATTTCATTTTTAAATAAGGTACAGAAATCCTGAGAAAACCGCATCTGCTCCTCCAGCCTCGTGCCTGAGGAGAAGAGTTTGACGACCAGCGAAGGAGAACATCCTCAGCTGTGTTTGTGCATAAGCAGCACATTACTGAAACTTTTAACAGACTCTGCCTGCAGCCAAAGTGATGACCTCCCCTGCTGTGTGCGTATCACCCGCACATCTGCCACCTTTGCAAACGACGACACAAGTCTGTTTGATCAGCGACGGCAGTCTGAAAGACCAGACAAACTCGGGAAGGATACAGCACCAGCCCGTTGGGACCGGCTTCAGAGTTGAGAGAAACCCCGCTCCATCACGATCGGAATCAACGACCCCACTTGTCCAACTAGTATCCATCAGCGAGACGTTTCATCAGAAGAACTTCTGCAGAATGCTCGCAGCCAAAGCTTATTAGAGCAGATTGATTTTTCTTTTCGTTAGAAAAGCTTAGTGTTTTTGTTCCACTGTTTCATAGATACATTTTTCTATAATCCATTGATCCAGTTCATTCATCTTCTGCTGCTGATGACTACATTCCTACTTCATCCGGTCTTTGTTGTCTCCAAAGGACAGACAGTACGCTTTCTAATTTGAGAATGACTGATTTGTGGAGACTTGCTGATAAACTGTACAAGGTGGTAGACCGAGAATAATTGCTATATTTAACACCTATTTCCATGATTTGCATTAACACCCTTGCGGAATTCCGATACAGCCAGCTGTTCATCGCTCTGCTGTGTACACTGTGAACCGCTTGCAGTGTTAAAGCAATGCTGATAAAAACAACTGTAAAGTGTTCAAAGAGCAGTGCGTGATTGTGGGGAAAGGCTCAGGAGCACAGCTGAACAGAGATCAGGGAAAATTCCAGGATGATACAAATAAATAAATAAGGAAGGAAATCAATAAAAATGCTCTTTGGCCTGACAGTTTTCAATGATGATAACTAGGACTCAGGATGTACCAGACAGCATTTTGTTTTGGCCCTGGGTTTGATTGACAAATAATGGCCCCACAGTTGTTGTTTTTCTTAGCTCGGCACACAGTGTGTAACGGACACCCATCTCACCAGTTTGTGGCATTGGGGAATAATTACAGGGAGCCGCCTGAGGTAAGGCCTGGCAGAGAGAGTTTGTTAGTAATGAGGGAGAAGGGTGGAGGAGAGCGGCCTGGGAGGGTAGATAGCCTCACACTGCACAACAGAAAAAAATAAAAAAGAGAATTGCTACAGCTAGGTTCAGTGCAGACTAAACACTTTCCCTCAGCAGAGCCTCTTTTCCCAGCTCCATTCCACTGCCTGTAGAAATCTCTGTGGCTAGTACAAGCTGGGAAAAGAAAGGAAGATTGTGATGCTCATGGGCCACCTGTGTCTGTTTGGTATTTAACTCATTTGTATGGAGGTTTATGTAAAAAGTGCCACAAGGGGCTACGTTTGTGCCTGCATGCGTTCACAGATGCCTCTTGCTGTTATTTAAATCAGCAGAACCACCAGGGACAGGTGGAGATGCAGATTTGTTCGAAAAAATAAATGCAGTTGAATTAATCATGTAAATAAAGCAGGAAAGTTGAATGATGAGGGAAATTCTACGTTCATTTAAGGCGAGTGGTTTTGCAAGCTGCAGAGGAAAAACAACATATGAGAGTCATTCACAATTCACAACATTTACACCAAGAAAGCAACAGTTACTTAAAAACTGTAAAATGGGCTCATATGATTGAGGTACCCGTCAATTTTACTGCCATTAGGAGTCTCGCAATCAAAACAATTAAAGGAGACATGTTCATGCTCATTTTCATGTTCATAATTTTAAGCTACTAGGGCAGGTTTACATGCTTTAATGCTGACTAAACATTTTCTTATGCTGTCCAGCGCAGTAGTAATGTAATCTCCTGTCTCTTCAAGGTCCCCTCCCCTAGAATACCCAGTCTGCTCTGATTGGTCAGATGTCACATGCCTGAGACAGCACCACTCACCATGTTTTCGATCGACTCTGTTGTGTTTTCAGCTTCCATGCATCTTCAGTTCTCCACTGAAAATAGTTTTGATGCAGTTACGTTGAGAAGTCACGGTGTACTACTGACAGGGCTTTTCAGTAAAGTGTTTTTTCTGGAATGGAGGAGCTTCTGTTGTGTGGACTTTCGGCATTTAACCTTCAAGACCTTTGACATGCACAAAAATATATAACACACTGAAGGAAAAGAAAAAAAAAGATAAAAAGCACAACATGTCTTCTTTAAAATAAATGACAGTTTGATAATGACTTGAACTAGTGCGGGATCATCGTTGTTGCCTTCATTGTGAAAATAACAGACCAATGCAAATGAAAATCTGAAAGACAGAAAAGAAAGTGGTTGAAATGAAAAACGATAGAGCTGAAGATTTTTTCCTGTTTTTGTAGTTTCAGTCCGTTGTTTCCTTTTCCACCTGCTTTTGAGCCTTTCCCTGTTGTATGCCCATTTGCAAGAGCATCTCTAACGGTACACTACTGAAAAATAAGGAGAGTTTGTGTGTTACCCCCAATCATTATATTATTATTATTATTATTTTTATATATATTTAATGTACATACTTTCTCTGCACAACATTCTTTAAAGAAGTTTTTACTTAAGAAATCCAGAATTTCTGCTAAGACCGTTCAGGGAAAAGATGCAGACCACTACCCTGGCAAAGGTGAATTAGTTTATATCACCAGAAGCATATTAGATGAAAGCATTAAAATAGTGTCTGTGCCATTTAAACAGATTTCCCTAAGTGTGTAAATTAGATGAGAAATACAGTGACAGGCATTCTGACTGTCTGTTTCTTGAAATAGATGCAGATATGCAACTTGATGATGATGATGAAGACTGACAATCAGTTGTGGATGAAAAGTGATTTACTTCAGTTTGTCCCAATGGTGTTATGCCTTTCGCCCTGTTGTCTCTGAATGCTGTTAATTACCAGATGCCACTCTGAAGGAGCTTTTGGAAGAAGAGGCAGCATGTCCGGAGAGGAGATGTCTGAGCAAGATTGACACGATATATAACACACAATACAGGGCTAAAGTCTGGCTAGCTGCAGCACCTACACTGCCACAACCATAGAGAGGCATTGGACCCAAAAGTTGCAGGTTGGACAGCTGAGGTTAAGAGGCATTTCATTGTGTTTGTTGTTCAGGCGCAGAGTTGGCGACAGGAAGGCAGGCAGGTAAGAGGTAACTAAGAATAAGCAAGGCAACGTCAGAGGCGAGAACACTAAAAGCAAAAACCCAGACAATCTGACAAATGACATATAAACTCCAATGCTAATGAGCTGATTCAAGGCAGGAAATCTCACTGAGGGCCTGTGTTGCACATGTAGCACATGGTCTTAAAGATAAATACAGAGTGCACAAGAAAAAACACACAGGTAGACTGGAACTTTAATGATACACTTGGGCACAGTTGTAGGAATAGAGAGAAAAAACACTTAAAGCTTGCATGATGGAGTGCTACTAAATGAAAAGTTGAATGCTCATGCAGCATGAGTGGCTGCAGGGCCAAGCTAACTATCAGTCACAGCAATTTGCACCCACAGTATTCTGTATATCCATGACCAGTGCAAACAATTCATGCTTTCATTCACGGATTCACAGAGATGTAGCTTTCATGATACAAATGACAATACGAGCGGCAGGATGTCAGTGTACAAACAGTCTAAAGGTCCCTTTACACCGAGCAATTTTTAGGCTGCCAATGACCCAAAATTGAGATTGGCAACAGCAATACGGTGACAACTTCTGTCATATGAAAAAGACCTCTCCCATGTCACAAATTTAGGACAGAAAAATCGACAAGGTGAATGTTAACGAGGACCAACGTTTACAGATCAGAATATGAGAAGGCGCACGCTGGTGAGCTGGCATGGTGCTGCTGTTCGAAACAATTTAATTCAGCTGCACATAAGCAGGTTTTCTCCGTGATGGTCATGAATTCAGTTTTTGTTTTTTCTACCTCATGTTACACCTCATTTGGCTTTCCAAAATACAGCGACGACTGCTCCCCTCTGCTGAGTCCCTGAGTGTAGCTCTAAGGTTACTGAGTTACCTATGGCTATTTTTCACCTTGGTGGCATAGTAAGCTAATTATTATGCCCTTAAACTCTGACGGTGAGTGTAGGGAGAACATACCTCTTGCACGCAGAAAAACGGCAGCAACACACTCACATAAATCGTGCTATACAGTATTTGTTTTTCAGATGCACAGATATGAATTAAGAACAACGTTATTGTTCTTATTTGTAATAGCTTCGTGAGATTTAGCAAGCAGCCGGTGCTTGTTTTTTGCTCAGGGGTCTCAGAGCTGTTGCCAGTCAGATATCATACCAACTGTAAAATCTGTGGTATGCAACCAGACAGAACTGACCACTCATGATTAAACCTGTCACCAAGCAACCCCCCCCCCCCCCCCCAAGAAAGAGACTCTCTCTTTGTTCTGCATCTTGCAGTACTCACTGCTGCCCATGAATGGCGTTTTCCCCTTGAATTATCTTAAAACTGTGTTTGACTTTTGCCTGTTGTGGAGGACAGACAGTGCAGACCGAGGGGTGTGGATGAATATTCGATGTATAAGCACCACGCAGACAGGTAAAACCATGTGCGGACCCCCCGAGGATGCTGGGAAAGGGATCGTCTGGATCAAAGGGAAACGTGGAACACAGCAGAACGAGGGATCTCAGGGCTTATGGCCTCATTAGGAATATTACAAAGGTAAGGCAGGGAATTAGCGCTGAGACAGTCTTAATACAAAACCCTGGAAAAGATGGCTTATGCGTGTTTTACTGGCAAAGGTAGGGGATTTGGCTGTGGTTAAAAGGACTGATCTTGTGTCATTATGCTCATAATGATGAATCTCACAGAGAGATGCTGTCTAACCTTGAATTATAAAATCGGTGCATGGCTGAAGCAGATCAGACCGTTTAATGTCATCAATATAAGTGAAGGAACAAGAAATAAACAGAAAGAAATGTTCATTATTTAGTTTCTTTTCAGTTATTGTTTAAGTTGTCTGGCACAGCCTTTCAGTGCGCTCATTACTTTGTCATAGTGTTCTGTTGTTTAAGTACTGTATAGAATGGTTGCTGTAGGTTTTTCAGATACAGTGTCAACATCAACAGCCACCCTGAAATTGTCTCTGATTTCTATAGATTGTCTGTTTTCTTTGACTCTTCCATCTTTTTTAATACTCACTTTACTGGACGTTTCTTATTACTTTTGTAAGTGCAGCTATAAAAAGCTTTATATATTCATGACAACAATTCAGATGATTTCCCATGGTCTAAACTTTGCAACCATAAACTTGTTTGCACTGGACATGGATGAGTTATGGCAGGCACAGAGAGCTCGACAAAGTGATGGGCAACAGCCTATGGGGAGTTGTCCACTCACCTGCTGTTACTCACGTACCATATGGTTTTCTGTGGTTTTGACTCCCGGAGAGAGTAACACAAAACAACCGCATAATCAGCCGTCTTCGTTTAAAGAATCCGCTAAGTCGCAACAAGTTTTACCTCACTATGTTAAAAGCAGTACGGCTGCAGACACTTATAAACCCACATTATTTCTCACACTCTTTTCAACTTTAGGTCAATGGCAACAACAGAAATCAATCTATCAATTAAACCAACCGTTAGCAGAGTTTTAGATGAAATGAGGATGGAAAGCCAGCTGTTCACGTACCGTGTTTCCTCTCTGTTGTTATGAATTTTTTTGTATGTGTCTGTCGTAATGAGATCAGGCAGGTATTCATGGTGTCCATATGCACTGTAAACGCCCAAGAGCATCACTCTGTCGGTGTATTAAGCATGTGAAGAAAACAAGATAGAGAGGGGCGAGACTGCACCACCATCTGGGCAGCGGTGTCAGAATCCAGCGGAGGATGATGGAAAGCTTCATCCACATTCCTTGGGGGTTAGCAACGGAGGCAAAGTTCTCATTAACATCAAAGCTAATCAGATCCTGAAACATGAGACTCAGGACCCATGGCTGTGTATCAATGTTGTGTTCATTTGTAATCAGGTGATGATGATTGAGTACACCAAGGAGGCCAGAGGCGAGGCTTTGGTAAGCCATTCTCAGGAATGTTTCCACGACACATGCTGCTTCAACTTGTGCTGGCAAAAAAGAGTCAACTTAAAACCATCCAGTCATCCTGGTTACAGACTGTGTATGAAAAACTACTACTACATTCACCACCTTGGTTTGAGATTTTATCTCTGCTTATTGTGTGTGTTCACACCGTGTGGGGGTTCATAGTGCTATGCATACAAACATAGCTTGCTCCTTGCGTTACCAGAGTGCTACATTCTCTTTACCAAGCATACACAGACATGAACTACACATTCAGCAGAATACAACTAGTCAAGCACGCAAGCACATGCAATCACACCGACACAGAGATACACACATATTCGCTCACACTTTGAGGAAACATTTGTAATTTTCTTGTTAACAGCTGGAGGGGCCAGCTACTGTATCACTGCATGTTGACATCAAAATCAACAATCTCAGCATGTGCAATATCCATGATAAGGTCAAGTGAAGGTTTTATATGGAATAATCAGAAACCAATTTAAAAGTATGGCTCAGTAGTTGGGGAAATACAAGTATTGTCTCAAAGCTGGAAGATAACCTGACGCACGTCCATACAGAAGCTGTGAAGCTAACACCAGCAGCTAATTAGCTTATCTAATTTATATAGATTATTTGATTTAGTTTTACCAGTTTTTGTAACGGGATTGTTTATTTATCATGTAGATTCACAGTCTTCAGAGGGTAAAGGGAGCAAAAGTCATGAGGTCAGCTCTGGGCTATTTTGTCTGAAAACATAAAGTGTGTTGAAAGCTTTTAAAAGTAACATTACAAGATTTCTGCCATTAAAAAGTAATACCGTCCATCCACCGTCATTTTGAAGCTTCTTTACGGCCCACAATGGGTACCTCCACAACCTCCACAACAGGAATGACAGAAGCAGTATAACATTTATAGCTCTTTATTTTGCTAACAATCTGACAGCAAACTGGGCAGAGGGATACAGTATGGGGCACAGCTGTTTTAATGAAAACAATACAAGCACTTAACCTCCAGGCACAACTTGCATTACACTGTGATGTTGTTCTTGCCCAAAATTCTAAATAATAGGAGTATTTCCACTGAGTTAATGCTGTCCTCTCTGCCATCTCGCTCCACTGAATTAGCTAGCCACACATCGAACTTTACCTTCTGGTGGCACGCAGCCAGAAACAATGCAAATGCTTTAGGGATTTCTTTATTTTATTTTTGTGGTGACAAAAGGAAAGGGAAATACAGCATTTATTTTTTTCAGCGTTTTGTTTTTCAGGCAACAAACTAAATAACGCATTACTTGAATTGAGGAACTACCACCAACACCGATCATTTCTTGGTTAAAACCTTCAAAACTCTTTGAACAATCTCTGTTTCAAGGCCTCCCTGCTCTGCTGTTTTTGAAAAGGCTGCTTGAAAAAAAATGCATATTAAACAACAGTTTTTCAAATACCGGCACTGTTCCAAGGTTAGATTTTTAAATCATTAGTGGTGCTTCAAATAACTATGGGATTCTGATTGAAGTTTTCTAACTTCTGAAACACGAGAAGTTCCAGTTTCACTTCAGCTCTGTTTAGCCTCTGGCACATATAATGTAGCGCATAATGTTGAAGTGTACTTTCAAAGCATTCACTAATTTTCCTTATGGTGAGATTACCAGTAAATCAATCTAAAAAACCTGGGGAATGAAGGAACTCTTAACCCAAAGTTCTGTAGCGTTACACACCCTCATTAACCTCTTAATAGTTTATGAAACATTGACAAAAACTTTTGTAATTTCCCTGAATATGCATGAAAGACTGGGGGCATAGTTTCATTCTTTCATAATACTCTACCTCTTTTTATCTTGAGCTCAGTGTTGTGTGGGAAGTAGAGAAGCAAATCCCTTTGGCATCTGTTATTTAATTGTTAATGCTAGGCATAAGGTTATGTTACTTGCGTTCCATGTTGGCCTCACTCTCCTTGTTAACATGGGTCCCTGGGTGCATTTTGTTACAGTGCTGCATGATTCATCAGTACAGTCAGGGTCAGGCGATATATACACTGTATTTCTCAGGCGTGAAACCAAACACTTAAAACCTCTGTCAGGAGAATACTGGAGCAGTTGACACTCTTCTTGAGCTGTCTAATGATATCTGGATCCTACATATATAAAATAAAAAGGAGACGTCTTTCAGTATGTAAATCTGGAATTGAAAATTCATTATGTGCAACTAACAATCAAACTTAACATGCATATTGCGCTCAATCCATAAAATATTTTTTTTGGTTGCACACCAACGCACTTAGATTAAAACAGAGCAATCAACACAACATGCTGTGCCATAGTAGATGACAAGATATAGAATAGAGTTTGCCAGAAAAAGCTCTGCTCTCTGTTTAGTTAAATGCCATGATGACTATAATCCAGGGGTGGGCACATCGGGCCTGTTGGTCTTTTTAATCCGGCCCGCGAAAGATTGGTACAGAATTGCCCAAATCAAATCATATCATAATTATGACTGCATTCATTTGACCTAGTCCTGTAATGCCTGGCGTTCTACCAGGTGGCGCATTATGCGTAGTGATACATTGACTTGATTTTGCGGAGCCCGGGCTACTCTCTGTTATTACTCTGCTACTGCTCTGAAACCCATCCACAACAATGAGTAGGCCACCGAAAGTCGAGTCTTTACTAAGGAATGGACAACTAAATACTTTTTCACTGAAGTCCGGTCAAAGGCTGTATGTCTTATCTGCCAAGAAACCGTTGCAGTTTTAAAGGAATACAATATCATCTGTCACATTTCCATAGAGCATGCTAATTACGCTAACAACCAGTCAACGCAAGAACGGACGGCTACCACTCAGAGGTTGGCAGCTAGTTTGCAGGCTCAGCAAAACACCTTTATCCAACAAACTGCCATCCAAGAATCAAGCACGAAGGCAAGTTATTTGCTGGCATTCAAATTAGCAAAGACCTTTCTCCAAAGGGGAGTTTCTAAAAGAGTGCATGGTAGAGACAGCAGGTATCTTGTGTCCTGAGAGCAAGAACAAATTTGAAAAAATTTGCTTATCAGGCAGGTCAGTGACTCTCCGTGATGAGCTAATTGATGAAGACTTAGCTAGCAAGCTAAACAACAAAGCGGAGTAATTTACATTGTATTCCTTGGCACTGGACGAAAGTAATGACATGAAGGACAACGCTCAGCTTTTAATTTTTATCAGAGGGATTGATGACAATTTTGAGATAACGGACGAGTTTTTGGCCATGGAATCGCTAAGGGGGAAAACACGGGGAGAGGACTTGTATGACAGCGTGTCAGGGGTCATCCAGAGGCACAAGCTACCTTGGAGTACGCTTGCCAACGTAACCACAGATGGATCGCCAAATCTGACTGGAAAAAATGTTGGGCTGCTCAAAAGAATCCAGGAGGGGGTGATAGAGGACAACCCTGAGCAGGATGTAATTTTCCTACACTGCATAATCCACCAGGAAGCACTGTGTAAATCCGTATTGCAGCTTGACCATGTAGTAAAGACAGTTGTAAAACTAACTTTATTAGAGCGAGGGGACTTCAGCATCGTAAATTTATTACGTTTCTTGAAGAAACTGACGCTGATCACCAGGACTTGCTTTACCAGTCAAATGTCCTCTGGTTAAGTTTAGGGAAAGTGTGTACGAGCGTGGGGGCTAATACAGGAGATTATCTCATTTTTGGAGCTACTTGAGAAAGCTGACGATTTTCCTGAGCTGAGTGACACAGATTGGCTTTGTGATTTAGCTTTTGCTGTGGACATACGGACACACATGAATGAGCTGAACGTGAAGCTACATGGGAAAGACCAGTTTGTGCATGAAAAGTACATCAGAGCCTTCAAAACCAAGCTAGCTTTATTCTCAAAGCAGATGTAAAACAAGTAATTCGCTCATTTCCCCACACTGGCTATGCTAAAAGAGGGTGTGTGAAAAAATACAGGAAATCACTGGACTGGAAAATTCTGCACTCGGTTCTCTGATTTTGGAAAAATTGACACGTCACTTTAGCTGGTGTCATGTCCCTTCACACAAGACCCTGAAATGGCGCCACAGGATTTGCACTTGGATCTGACTGATCTCCAATGTGACACCGTCTTAAAGGAGAAGTTCAACTCTCTTAAACTGGATGAGTTTTATGCTTCATTAAGCGCAGCCAAATTTCCAAACATCCAGAAGATGGCACAGAGGATGCTGGTGTTGTTTGGCTCTACGTATGTGTGTGAACTGACTTTTAGTGTGATGAACACCAACAAAGCACCCCACAGATCCCAGCTGAGTGATGAACACCTCAGAGGCCTGTACTGTGAGGGGGGCTCAACATAGCCAGGCTTTGTGCTCATGATGCAGCTCAACAAAGCCCCAAGTCCCCAAATAGAGTTAAACGGTACTGCGACAGTGGTTATCAAGTTAATTTGTCAAGTCCGGTTCTCTGCTTTGTGCTCTGCGTGCGTTCACATAAAAGGGGGCGTTTGACGTCATATTATTCTACTTCCGTGCGAAAATGGATCGATCCCGGGCCACATATTTTACTCAAGATGAGCAGATTCTTATTATGCAGGACTATGAAGAATTCAAGGAAACCATCACGGTAAAAAGTAACACTGTCGCCGCCAATAGAGCGAGGGAGGGCTGCTGGCAGAAAACTGCTGACCGTGTAAATGCGTAAGTTAACAATGATTAATATTATGATCAATATTATATTAAGTCCTTAGTGTTTTCATTTCTGAAAGCTCAACATTGTGCAACTTTTACATATTAACCCTCATCCATTTAAAAAATAAATACACTGAAGCAACAACTATCTTTTTTCATTTTTGAATGATGTCTTTATTGTTTTCACATTTTACTGATCTCAGTTATAGAATGCGCATGTGTGTTTTATTGAAAGCGAGGCTGAGTGTGCGTGGGCTATAAATGTTCAGTGTTTTTTTTTTGTATTACTGTGTCGGGATGAACAAGCAAATGTAGCTACTGTCCCTGTACAATGACAATAAAGACCTTTTTGACAGTGAAAATAGCTCAAGCCTGTAAGATTTGTGTTTGGGCGTACACTGCCCTACAACGGGTGAAACATTGATCAGTTCATCAGTTTATTCATGGCCACATCAAAGAAATAATTAACTTTACTCATTATCTGTGACAAATAAATACTAGGTTGGCCTAATTAATATTTCATATTGCATTTTATTAAGATGTGGAAGCAGCAGTCGGACATGGCAGCAAGTTAGAGCCAAATACAAAAACATCATTCAAAGTGGTATGTAGCCAAGCTGCCCCATCATTTTGTCAGTGTGTGTTCTTGCTCAGATTTTCTGCATCACCAACTGAATGTAAGTAGGTTCCCGTGGCAACAAAACGAAGGGCTACCCAAACAGTTTGCCCGACAGTGAGTGCACAGCTTCTTCGAGTGGCATTCCTGACACTCGGCTCAATAAGTGAGCAAATGTACCGTATTCCCTCAGCTGATAATCTATATCGCTCATAGAGAATTTCATCAGGAAATGCCAGCGGATCAGCGCGATCTCGAAGAAGCCGCTCACGTCGTAGTGCTGCCCGAATTATTCTTGCTCCCAGGTCCACCGGGTTCTCAATGAATGGTGACGCCATCTCCGAATGAGTTACACAGTGAAACAGCGGCGCTTTTATAGCCGATTTTAAGCTGAAACTCTGAACATAACCTGGTCGGGACCAGGTTATGAGCTAAGCATAAGTTACCATGGTGATCTAGCCGGGTTAAAAGAGAGCCACTTTTGTAGTACAGGAAAGCCTGGCTTTAGACTCAACATACCTCGCTAACCCACTAAACTGGCTTCGCAGTACACCCCACCCACCAGATCTGTTCTGAGAATTGCCACAACAAAACTAGCACCAGACTTCGATGCACTGGCAAAAAAGGGTGATCAACAACACCGTTCCCACGAAAATTTAATGTAACTATTAACACTGTAATGCCTTCTATATGTTTATGTTTGATATGTATGCATCTGGTGCTGGCCCGGCCCGTCTACCAAATTTTAAAAGTCAATGTGGCCCCTGAGCCAAAACGTTTGCCCACCCTGTACTAATACCAATAAAAATAAAAGGAAACTAACTCAAATGAAATAATTTTTTCTTAAATTGACTTTTGTTACATAAAGAATAATAGCTATTTTTTTGCCGCAGCTGTTCAACTTACCTTATGTAACCTGTTTTATTGTCACAAAAACTAACCTCTTGCTCATCTCGAATGAAAATATTGGAAAGATAAAACACTTGTTGTGTCCACTTGACTTTCCCCCCTCTCGCTCTCTCAAGGAAGTAGAATTATTTTCCTCTTTCATCTTCATCTGTAATAATAGCACACTTGGCTCAAGTACTGTCCTTCCTCATTGTAAAAACCGGCTGTTTGACTATGACTATGAAAGCTATCTTTAAATCCAACTTTTCTATATAATTTGAGGCCAAATCCTTCCCTACCTTTCTTGGCTGTGGAGAAAATTAAACATTATTTTTTGTGTGTGTGTGTGTGTGTATGGAAATGGACCTTGCACCAGTTAACCACACCTCCACAACATTATTATCAATCATCCTGAGGAGCACCTGCGCATATAGCTCCTCTTTTAAACTGGTTTTATTCCCATTTTTAAAATGTACCATATGGGATGCCAGGTCAGAGAACAGAAATAGGATACCTCAGGGCTCTCTCATTGGCCCAATGCACTTTATACTACAGCAATGAGCATGCACTGGTCCCAATAACACTAACCACCTTGATATCCAGTGTAAGTTTCTATTCATAAAACATGTCATTAATTTTATTCAGTTAAATGAATTTTTCATATTGCACAATGATCCTAACAAACAGTGTCTTTGTTTGAAGTAGTTTTAGTGTTTAATCAAATAACAAATACATCAAGAAATAGTTGCATGCTTGTATAATACTGTGTCACCATATCCTGACCAGACTTAGACTACTTCAGAACGCTGCAGCCAGAATCCTCACTACTACGAAGAGAGAACATATCATATCATATATTTGAGCTGCCCTTCGCTTGCTGCAGCAACAGTTCAGTGTTGATCTTAAGATTCCGCTATTCATGTTTAACACACTGGCTGGTCTGACTCCGAGCTATATTACTGAGCTTTTAAGTCCCTAAGAGCCGCAGTTGCTGTCTGAGATCGTCGGGAAGGTCACTCTTATCTGTACCCAAATTTAATTTGAGAATGCAGGGTGACCTTGCATTGGCTATTAAGGCTGCAGAGCTTTGGAATGACCTCCCTGTGGAGAGCAGGTTTCGCTGACAAGTTTTAAATCTCATTTTCAAACTTTAGACTCACTTTGTCTTAACCTACTTACACATACAGTGCTGACAACTGCTACTTCAGTGGTCATAAACATTGGGTAATATCAGGTGTCCCACTGGTCCAAGACACATTATATGTATTTGTGATGTCTCTAGTTGCCCCTTCTGTCACTCTAAGGTTAAATATCTAGGGGTTCAGGGGAAATCTCAATCTCTGCTCTAAAAGCAGGAATCAAGACAAGTAAATATCATAAATAGGAGCCTTGGAAGAGCAGTTACTTAGGTTGAAATACATTTGAAGCTTGGTGCTCTTGGTGAGCAGAGAGAGAGAGCGATGTGAGTGTTTATGTGCGCATTATGCACCTGACACAAATTCAAAAAATTGTTGACACCTCCATCATCTCCCTTTTGAAATCACAATCATTGGGTCAGTAATCTCCATGCCTTCCTCTCTCTGTTTGCATTGCCTCTCTGCAAGGGGGAGGATGGAGTTTTGACACCCTTCAATGATTGAAAATAAATCTGTAATACATTTTGGCAAGGCAATTAATATTGCAACAGGAGAAGCAGTTTCAGGGGTCCATCAAAAAATGCCCTTAATAATTAATCCTGAAAGCTAAGTTCAAAACCAATCCATGCTGGTACTGCTCAGTGAGTGAGCAGCCAGATCTTGTCCAGAATGAGACTGTGTATGCATGGGAAGTGTGTCTGGATTATTGGATAATTTACATTAAAGAAAAAATCCCATGCACAGCCAACGATTACAAAGTGAGTTTTCCATTATGAGACTAAATTTTGCAGTGACGCATGATGGAATTACGTGGTTTTCAAAGTTACAAAAATGGAAGTGAATGTTGTGAAAGTATTGGTGTTTTGCGTTTTAATTAACCCTGAGTGCTTTCACTTTTTGTTAAATGACAGTTTGTTCTATCCTTCTTTTCACGGAGTATTATGTTTGTAGAGCAGGACAGAGACATCATGTGTCGCTAATTTACCTGCTGATCGCCAGGCACACACACCGCAATCCATTCAGAAACATCCCTGCTTCACCAACTGCTGCACACTCTGCTGCTTGTTAAAGCTTTATCTCCACCTACCCAGCCTCTACCTGTGCCAGCATATCTGCTTGAGCCTATGGTAACTCTTCAAGTGATAACACAGCACAGTGTTGCCACCTTGCTGCTTGCTCATTATGCCCCTGCTATACCAACAGCCTGGTTGCTGGATAAGCAGGGAGCAGCTTAATTCAGAGCAATGAATGCCAAACAGAACCATATCACCCTTTGTTGTTATAAATGGTTTATCTTCTGATGAGAGTGTTTATGACTGAACAATGTCTGGTGGAAGATTTGTTTAAAATGAAGCTATCGCCCCCCATGCAACATTAGTTACTAAATTTCACCATGCTTTTATTCGCTGCTGGCAATGAGCTGGAAATGATGAATTCATGAAATGAATGACAATGCCGCAGCTGGGATCAAACTTCCCCTCGAACTGTTTTGAGGTCCACTGGCTTCCAATCGCTTTGCTTAGAAATTATACAATAAGCATTACATGGTTTCTCTCATCCGTTCCCTTTAAAGACTGGCAGAAGCGCTTCACAATTTTGCCATGTACTGTAAACATGCGGCTTTGCAAACTCAGGCCAGTACAAATTTATGCTGTCTCTCTTCTACTTGTGGAGCTAAATGCACTCTGTCCTGGCATCTGTGTCTTTATGCTTCATCCAGCCTCTTACTTCTGGAGCACTCAACAGACGACAGCTTTCTGCTCCTTCTCGCCTCTGTAAACACAGGGTATGTAACTTTCATGCAGGCACCCTTTACTGGTAATATTCAAGCAACATGCAGTGAGCGCGCATATACATATTCACATTCACAAATCTTTTGACTATCTATACGGCAAATCATACAATTCTTCCACAAACTGATCTCAAGCCAGCCAGAAGGAAAAAAGATGACTTCAGTAAGACATCCTCCCAATAATACTGGGAACATTCCAATTCAAAAAAACATATCCACCTTAATAAGGGGCATTCTCAATGGGCAATTATTTTTTGATAAATGTGTGCCATGTGTCAAACTGTTCAGTGATTATTTTATGAGGAATAAAAAATGTATGGTGGACAGGCTAAATTAGTGCATTTCTAAGTCGCTGTTATTTAGGTCAAGCAGTCTTGTTTTGTTTGCATGAAATCGCACTTTAGTATGTAATTGCTAAAACATCTGGTTCATACTCATATTTCAGGCTTCATTGAGCAATGAGAATCCACTTGTATTACATGCAGCGCTCCTGTACAACCTTTGCAGGTACACCGCTGCATTTCATTCAGGAACCTTTATTGTGAAGCAGAACACCCAAGTCCAATTAAGTTCCCTTTTCTTAAGATTTGAATCCTTACCAGCTGTCTGTACGTATGCTACACCACCAACCCCGTCATTCAAGATGTACAAATATGCTGCTTAGTTATGCAGTCCTGCACATGAGTTCCTACAAATATGAAATGACAGACTTAGCCAAAGGGATGACCCACTGGCAGCTCGCTGTCATTGGCTTTCCCCCTGTGGATTAATTTGTCATGAACATTAGGGATATCATCCTTCAAGTCAGCCAATGAAAGTCATGGGATTGGCAGATAAAGGGCATGGGGATTTCAAGAGGGTAGATTCACAGGGCTTTGTATATATTAGAGCGTGACATAAAGTCTGGAGCTAGTGTGTACTGCTCTGCTTCAAGGTAATGGATACCTGTCTACTTAATCGTGTCCCCACAGAGCTGGAGGGAGCGAGGGTGAGAAGTGGGCGGTATATATTGTTAAAGGAATTCAGTAATGGGCATTCCTGCATGACAGAGGTGTGAAAGAATTCTAACTAAAATATAAAAGAAATAAATACAAGCTAGATACAGTACTGTAATTGTTTTGTTTTTTTTAGATATCAGTATCGTTCAATCAAATGTGCCATGCTGCCAGGAAACTTGGTGTATAGTGTGGAGATGGAAAGAATAAATGTACACTCCTCATTCTTTTGGAATAAAAATGTAATGATAATAATGATAATTATTATTATACAATGATAATTATTGTCATTATTTCAAAGCCCAGTCCCTAACTCGAACTCCCAAAGTGTCAAATACAGCAACCTGGTCAGTGGCCCTATGCCAAAGAAAAAAGAAAAGTCAGCATCAGGGGTTGTTTGCAACTGTACTTGCCTTCGAGACAAGGGTTTGCATCATGTTTGTGACCAAGTCAAGAGTGACTTGTTTTTAAGTTATTTTACATAAGCAAGTTAACAAATGTAAATGATATAACTAGCAGGACCTAAGTGATGAAGGCTGCACTCTTATTTGACTTGCATTACATTTACGTTTTGTTACCTTGAGTAGGTTATGAGACTGAAGGTAGATATTTTAAGTATAAGTAAGTAAGTATAATCTTTTCCTATAATTTACCAAGTAGTTTTGGAGCCTTAACCTAATCACAAGTATATTCTGTGCCTAAACTTAACCAAGCCATTTGACAATGTTTTAGGTACGAAAGTCATGACATCTCATTATACATGAACTTGCCAGCAAGCTTTATTTTGAAAGTCTAAATGAACATATTAAAATCAATATTGCATACTATTGTTAACTTGACCACAGAGCCCTTCACATGCAAAACTGACGCGAGACTGGTAGGTAAAACATCATAGTTGGAAGCTTAATGCCACTCATCAAGCTGCCAAAGTTGATGTTAACCTTTTGTTTTGTTCTTTTGCCTGATATACGGGGATGTTCTAGACATCTCAACTTGACCTGGCTGTCTTTTATGTAAATTATCCTATTATTCTGTTAAGTAAAATGCTAAATTTTCTTCCTCTTCTTCCTGTTTTTTTCATTATTATTGAGCCTGGTGAGTGACAGGAGAAATAAGCTCTTTAAGAGATCGCTGCTCTTTACTGGTACCATGCAGCGATCCTTGCCATTGGAATAGACCTGCCTCTTAAATTTCTCATTCGTTTTTTATTTTCCATGAATTAATTTATTACTCCGGATCTCACTGACACACAGCTGGGGCTGCTCACTGGGCGCCACACATGAGCTCGCCCCTCTCAGGAGGATTACCTGCTTTGCTACAGGTCTACAGTCAGTGACTGCTGACCTCCCTGAGCAGGGGCCCAAGAGAAAAGGTAATATTCCTAAAGAAATCAATAAAGTAGCAGATCGAGATGACATTCTTTGCATGCCAATTCATCTATCATGGGGTCTGACACCTCTTCCTACTGAAACAAGTATTCTGTGATCTTGCATTCCTATTTCAGAGACTATGGCAACAGCAGAAGCTCACTTTATTGGTGCCTTCCAACAATCCCCCCCCCCTCCCCTGTGGCCTCATGCTCTTGCTCCAACTCCACAAGGAGTTGCTCCCTTTTCCTGGACTTGACCAGTGGTTGTAAACTCGTTTTACTGAACTCTAAGGACCCCACCGTCTTGTTAGCTCCAGTGCAAAGAACAAGTCCATTCATTATATGGAGCCTGATGAATGACTTGGTCAGACAGTAAGGGAAAGCCAAGGTGTAAATGTTCAACCTCTCATAAATCACACAGACGGGCAAGTCTAGACCTTAACCTACATGTACTCAGGAGTGATGATACCTTTGTATATTCCTACCCAGTTGTGTAGAAAAATAGTTGCTGTGCTTCAGTCTATCTCTGAGTGGTAAATTGTCAGCATATGAATAGAACACTGAAACTGTGAGAATTCACCTTGGAAGGGTGCTGAGAAATAAAAAGCAGTTGATTGATGAAACCCGTGAATGCTTACTCTTTTCTTAACTGCTCTTTTTGCAATTTGCAAAAATATTCACTTTCGTAGTCACTTGGAAATCAGCCATTTATTTTGGATTAACCAACTTTTGACAAGTGTGCCTTTCCTGCACATACGCACATACACTAGAGTTCTTAAAGACAACTCATCACTTGCATGAGAACTGCATCTTCATCTGGTTGTGTTTCAGTATAATGCCTTTACGTTGTCCTGAATATGATTTCAGATTTCTGTGAGCTATGGTCTCTAGGCACTTTCCAGATTAAAACAACACTGTCTACTGAGTTTATACTATAATACTTTCATGTACAAGTTGGTTGTTTTCTGTTTAAAACTTATTGTAAGACTTAAGTTCTAAACTACCTTTTGCTAAATCTATCTCACCAAGACTCGAGCCCTGCAAAATGGCATTTTTACACCATTAAATGCCAAAGGATTCCGATTTTGAGATCCATAACTTGATCCTGACTGTGTCACACTTAACATTCTTTTCTGGGGAATTATCACATACAGTATTAACACACGAGTTTGGATATAGAATTGACAGGGACCATGTTCAAAGTTTCTATTGTGCTTTTTTGTGGAGGTTTCATTCTATATTTTTAACTGGTTATATCATTTTTACTTGGTTTTGATTCTTGTGAAACTGAAATTATGTTAAATAAAATGAAAGTCAGTACAGTGTCTACAACCCATTATGACTCATCTGTAAAACTTAACATAAATATTTGATATATCATACTAAGTATTTGTTGTGACCACATTTATTCTAAAAAGTTACAGCATGCTTTTTTTTTTCAATGCCACTTCCTGCCTTTGTTATTTTTATTGTGTCTCGTCTAAAAAGTGTTGTTCATTCAAAACCAATGAAGACAATTGCACGTTAAGGTTGTGACATTGACTCAATCACTAATAATTCTCACATTTTTGGGTTATTTGAAAGCCTGTTGGATTTCTAGTGCTAAAGTTTTGTTATAGACTGGAGGCAGGTGGCCTCTCTTCCTGTTTGCTGCCCCATTTCTTAGTCTATTTTTACTTGATGGCAAAGGAATGCTGACATCTTTATTTGACTCTCCTGAAGAGCCAAAACAGGATTTTATTATTTATTTTTTTCCATGGGTGTCATTAGTGCGATAGAGAAAGGATAATTTGCATAATGGAGTAGACAAGTAGACAATGACTCGAGGTGAAGACTGCAAGTCAGTCTGGAGGTCAATGCTTTTAACACTATTTTAATCTAAACTGAAAGAGATGGACATGGTTGGGCTAATATGCCACATAAATCTCCTTGCCTATGTGTGGATGTTGGTTTGGCATATAGTGAAGGCGGTTATTAATTTCAACAAAGGAGACCAGAGGGTGTGTTCCAGCCACTATGAAAATCAAACTTTAGCCTGGTCTTGGAAAAGAGACTTGGCCAAGAAATGCAAAAGGATCAAGGTAGATTTTGTTCTGAAAGCTGAACTGCTGTCTGACATTTTAATAATCAAGGAAATAAAAGAGAATTCTGGAACCATGCATTTATTTTAAAAGGGATTTCACAAATGTGTTTTTCCTTGTTTGGTGCAGAAATAAATTAACTTCAGAAAACGAGAGAATTCCTATTGTTAGCAGTCGATCTACACAGATGAAAACCGTACGTCATCAGACTGATTTGAAACCCTTTCTGCACAAAACAACAGAGTCCTGGTAAACTAGAGCCACAGACTTTTAACAACCCACATAAGCTTTCCCGCTAAAGTCTCCCTCTTATCAAACTTACAAAAATGAGCGCATCTTCTTCTGTACCTTAGCTTGGCAAATGAACAACAAGCCAAACACTTACTGAAGAAAAGTACAATGTGGATGTCAGTCTGCAGTCTTTAAGGCTAATTACAGTAGCTTGTGTGCTGCAGCACACTAAAGAGCATAATAAACTTGACTGTGAGTGTTGCTTTGGTCTGTTTAGTTGTTGGTGTGCAACGATGGTCTTTTCTGGTAAGAACTTCTCTTCTTCCTTTTAATAATAAAAATAAAAATGTGAGTTTAATTTTTCAAATTCCCTCATAATTTCTTTACATTTGTGAGGACTTTATTTCCTGGCACATGGAGTGCAGCTATATACTTTGGCAGTGCAGTTGTGCAACCTTTGCACACTATCTATTTCAAAATGCCATCATACTTGTCAACATAACATCACAGAAAGGTCAGCACCCCAATCTATCCTCCTCCTGAGGCCACCTGGTATAGTGGTAACTAGGTGCAAATTGGAAAGTGCTACTCATGGACATCCACACAGCTTTAGTTAGAGAAAGAGAGAACATGAAGACGCAGTGCAGTTGGACTTGGTGAAAACACATACCTGCTGTGGTAGTTTATATGCCAAAAATTTATTACAAAATAAAAATGTTCTCATGTGTATTTTTATGATTTATTTATTTTTTATTTTTACTGTCAAGAGAAAACACAATAGGCAAGCTAGCAAACAGACATTTAAGTTGTTTTTGGCAAGATGTCTTGAGAAAAATATCAGTCTGGAAAAAGACAACTTTCCTTTTTGAGTGTGGGAGAGTCTGAACTCTGTTGAAAAAAGCTTCTGTGTGTTTATCAGCCCGCCTTCTCTTAGCCTTTGCCAGCTTAGTTTCTCTTCGATTTTAACCTGAAACAGGTAACATGGAAACATATACTCGCCCCACTCAGTGCCTTAGGTACTGGTCATCATGTTGAATTAAGAAAGTAAGATGAGCTAGGATGAATAAACTGCATTACTAACTACATGACAATAGAGCATCAACTAGTTATAGATAACCCTACTTAATGTTAATATTAAGAATGGTGGAAATCCAATGCACAGGACTTTTTCTTCTACATGTCATCATGATTGAAGTTTCTTTTGTGTCTCAGATGGACAAATTACATATCTTGAGAATATGGCAGATTTATCAACTCTACCTGCAAACAGAACATCTGTTGCCTAGAATTATCTTTCAGTGATGAAATCTTGTCCTGACTTGCAATGTTCTCAATACACTCTTCAACTCACAGTGTGAGACACGTAAATCACATTTCAGCTATGAATTGGCCTGCTGCTGAAAAGTTGGGTTAAAGGCATTCCACACCAAACTTGGCAAGCTGCAGGGACAGAGAGGAACATATTAATTGACACTGTTGTGGCATTCAACCAACTTAGAAAGAATCAATTGTCATTGCTATGCATGAAGGCAACTCTGTGGCAACAAAATTCAAATTGAGCAGTAAAGGGAGGCAAGCAGCCACCATTCAAAACAACATAGTACAGCCAGTTTTCAGTGGATATCCAGTTCAGTGGATATAGGAAAGCATTCTGTCTACCACGGCATCAAAATAGTGACAAGCATCCTGTATCCTGGATGTATCTTTGTGTTGAGATTTTGCGTACTGCATAAAGTAAATAGTCCAGGTTAAAGTTTACCACAGTGACTTCCAGCATGTGGAGCCTAAATGTAGGGAATTCCTTGTAACCTAAATACTTTATAATTTGTCAGCACACTGCAAAAGTTTTGTTTTTTTTGTCAGGATCATTTAAATAACATTATCACATAAAACGCTAAACTGTGTATTCTTTACATCTTCACTTCTTTACACATTTTCAAACCCAGTGAATTATCTCAAAAACTGATTGTTGCCAGCCTCACAAGGCTGCTTTTCTCGGTTTTTCTTAGATCATCACCACACAATGTTAATTTGTTACTATGCTTTCTCTAACAGATGGTGACACCCCTCCAATGATTTCCATGAATCAGTTTCAGGTGGTGTGTTGGAGTTTAACCTAAGGTCTGTGATAAGACCAGACGTACACTGTGGTGTAATGCAGCACATGTTGTACTCTCATGGTTATAATTCAATGATCATTGTTTACTTCTCAATAAAACAGCAGAAATGTCAGATATAAACAGCATTAACTCTCTAATAGGTAGGTACATTCAATAAGCTACTTTGTTAAGCTCACCTGATCAGATTTGCGTGGGCCTGGGAAGGAATTTGACACTGCTGTTTTCTGAGATGTGCATATTTTATTTACTGAAAGGTGGTTGGCTGTCACAGCCCTCCCACTGGTTTTGAGGCTCTCCCGGCTAACCTCAGCAGGCTGCTAATGTAGCTTACCTTGGCCTTACAGGGTATAAAAGATGGCCCATGTGGTCATAGGTCATCATCTTCTTTTGCACTATGGGTGATCAAGTCTTGGCTGAAACGAGTACACACAATGTACAAGCATCTTCCGAGTAAAACGTGTCAATATTAATGCTCGTGATGAAGGAATATCCTAATTGGATAGCTGACGGAGTATTATTCATTAACACTGATAAAAGCTTGTTCTATAAATGCAATGTGACCATCACCGCTCACATACTTGCGACAACTGGAGGGTGCCACTCAGAGTCAAATGGGACCTCCACTTTTCCTTCTCTACCATCCATTCTCCTCCCAGCTGTTCCGTAGTAGTTGTATGTTTGTACCTGCGCAAAGTAACATCATACAGATGTTTAAAACTTGGACACTCACAAACTCGCATAATCCATCAACAAAAAAAATCCCCCATTTTTAAAAATGTATAACATGTCTGTATATGTAATCAGACAAAAAGACATGACAAAGCACAACAAACCATACAAGACATGCTAAAAAAAAAAAAGAAATTATATATATATATATATATATATATATATATATATAAATATATATATATATATACATTTTCAAGTTAATTTACATGGACACAAGGTGACAATGTGACTTACAGGGCTGCACAGCAAGAGTCCTCCACCATCTCAAATTTGGAACTCTGTGATAATTCCCAGAACTTGGTCCAAATTTATTCCAAAATTATGCGCAGAATCGTTAATCAAATCGGCCATTCGCTCCATTCCAAGAAGATCAAAAAATTCAAGTAACCATGTTTCTTTTGAAAAACAATTTTTCTTACGTGTCTTCCAATTCATCAAAATCTTTCTTTTAGCAACCAAAAAGCCTAGGCCTGCTATTTTCCTATCTCTCTTTGACCTGAGATGTGCAGCCCTGTATCCCAACAAACAAATGATAGAACAGGGAGAGAGTTCTATCTTCAGCATAAGTGACACTGATTGGGCCACATCCTCCCAGAAGGATTTAACTGCAGGACAGTGCCACAACATGTGGATCAGAGTTCCTACTTGACCAAACCCATGGTAACAGAGGTAAGAGGAGCTGGGGTCTATTTTTTTCATTCTTGCTGGTGTGATATATGCTCTATGATGGATTTTCATTTGTATGACTCTAAATCTGACCGAATTGGAGATGGATGCAGGGTCCCTCCAAATTCTTTCCCACTCTGTTGAATTTAATGAGACCCCTAAATCCTGTTCCCACTGTAACTGGCAAGTGTATTTAAAACATCATGGTTTCCCACACTTGAAAAGGGAAGGACTTGACCAGACTCAGGATTTCACTTAGTCTTCAATTTATTTGACCAGTTCAAGGAAGGTGAAAAACCTTAAAACATACAAAAAATAAAACAATGCAAATTAAGTTCAGTACTTTTCATTAAATACAACAAAGTACATTTAAATTGGGCAAAAGGTAAGTATATTAAAACACATGATTCCATTATTTAATCAAACAAGGCAGATAGACAAATACTGTGTAAATCAAGCATTGAATAAACAGAAAACCAGTTCTACTTTTGGAACCATTTACTTTTAAATTAACTTGGTTTTACCTTATGTTTTCACCCACATCATTATATACAGATTGTACACATGACATGTATTTTTACTCATAATTCTAATCTAAATGAAATTAAGCATTTCAAACGATTTTACTGTAGATGAATTAGTATAATGCTTTCTGAACAGAAATATTCTTAATCTTTTTACACAAACTAAACATTACTCCTTGTATTGCAACAAGCAAAATTCGGCACTCTAATCAATACTTATAGGCTCAATTAATGTATGGGACTTGTATGTATGAATGAATGAATTAATGATTGCGTGTAACTTCAACCAAAGAAAACCAAATAGTTTAAACAGCTCGATAACCAAACATTTAAGCCAACTACCCTGGCAGCCGCTAAGTTTTGTCAAGCAATGTTTTAACTTTATCAGTCTATCAGCAGGCAGCACATTTATATTAATAGACATTTTGTTTGTTCAGACACAGACTACTACACAGCCAGCGATCACATTTCAGTCCAGTAAAAAGACGTGACCTTACCGGTAGCCTCTTTGATCTTTTCCTTTTCCCATGCGTTTTAATTCTCTGATACTTTAGCGATTCCTCTTTTCCTCTGCTGCCATCAGCTGTGTTGCAAACCCACTGAACAAACTCACGTTGCTTCTATTGTTCTGGGGTTTCTGGCATGTGTTGTTAATTAGTCCAACTGCGTTCAACTGTTGAGTTGCGCTGCGGAGCTGTACGCTCGCTGTTACTCGCATGCAGTGGCAAGACTGTCGTCACATGCACCCGCTCGCAGCCAAACCTCCCAGCAGATCGCCGCAACAGTAACTGAGTGGCGTTAGGATTTGAGGAGAAGCATATTAACAATTTGTATAGACCCGAGACTGTGCCTCTGTGCAGGGGCGCTGCCAGGGATTTTGGACCCCATGAAAAGAAATATTACTGGGCCCCCAGAAAATTTGTTATGCTGTTTACATAAAACTGTGCATTTTAATTATATTTTTGACTATAATTTCCTATATGTGTGAAAAGAACAACATGACAGTTACTTGGTAGGGGAAGCACTGAACACTCAGAATACAATGGAATTTAGATTCATTGTCTGCAAGTCTGCAACTTTAATGGTTAAAATATAAAATTCTCTTAAATTAAATTACCTGAAAAATACAAATGCATGACATACATGAATTATATAGAATTTCCTGTAATACCATTTGAAATAGCATCACCATCACCAGATTCAGGTTTCCTCCCACCATTCTGTTTTACTGTCAGTGATTTGTCAGTACCCCACTGCTCACTGTCTCCCTCTTGTAGCCCTGCATTTAGGTCTAATTTATCTCCAAAATTACTATTATAGCAATACCACACAATTTCTCTTTCAAACATGCACATCACCCCCCCCCCCCCCCCCCACACACACACACACACACACACACACGTTTATATGTTTATATTTTGTTAAAAAAAAATCTATTAAAAATAATAATAATAATTTATCTCTAAAACTGTACGTGGTGGAATTAGAGTTGGGGTGGAAAAACATAAATGAGAAAATCAGAAATCAGAAATTAGAAAATTTCTCCTCTTTTCCTACTGCAAAGCAAGGGGTGAGAGTCCCAAACTACTGACCAAACATAGTATTTCAGTGAGTTTATAGTTCAGTTTCAGTGATAGCTAAATTTCAACAAAACAAAATAAAGTTATAGGCTATATGCTTTTTAAACCATTTAAATCATTCTGAAATAAATACAGAGTATGTGTTTTTATTTCAGAATGATCTTTATTCATTAATTTCAATTTATCTTTTTTTCCATAATAAAAAATTAATTCAACACAGAGCTGCTCACCTCCTTCCTCAGTTGTGGGTAGGCCTACTGGGGCTGGTTCAGGGGTAGGGGGCTCACAGGGCTCACAGACAGCTGCGGCTGCTGCTGCTGTCTGTGTAAATATGGGCAGCTTGCTAAACGTGAACAGTGAAATCTAAAAATCCAGAGTTTTCTTCCAAAATATGAGCTAATATGGGGAGAAAAGTGAGCTAGCTTAAAAACCTCAAGGTTAAGATAAACAACAGACTAATGTGTTCCAGAACTTTCCACCACATGAACCAAACCCACCGTGTTTTTGGAAAAACTGGGTGAAATACTGACGCCCCTTTGCTTCTCTCTCCTGCCTAATCTTTTTGTCTTTCCTTTTTTGGCTACTTCTGGGGCATTTTGCCTTCTCTTGGTCTCCTTACTGACTGAATACACGCACCGCGCAGCAGTTCAGTTGATTCGATGGAAGGACCAAACCATTTTACGTAAGGGGGGGGCCTTGAGAAATGTTTCCAAAATAAACTTAGTGTTATTATCAGTGCATTAAGTGATGCATATTTATGATTATAAACTAACAAATTAGTGTCATATTATTTTTGTCAGTATTATAACTTTCTGGGCCCCTGTCAATGATGGGCCCCTAGAATCCTTCCCCTTATCCCCCCCTTTTCAGCGCCCCAGCCTCTGTGTGATGCTAAACCTATCAATTTACTATCTATTTTAACATTGTACACCAAATATTCTCTCGGGAATTTTGACAGTATTGATGTTAATTGTGCATTTTTTAAGAAAGCATTGACATTTAAACTATACCTCTTTCTGAGCTCCTCAAAAGACAAAATCACCCCATTTTCTACAATTTGTGAGATTACATTAATGTTGTGATGCTGCCACACAGGGTCTGACAGTGGATTCCCTGCTGCTTTAAATGCTGCATTGTGCCATAGTGGACATGATGCTAAGGCAGTCTTTGTTATTCCCAATTTTTTATGAACCTTTTTAATAATATCACATGACAGGCTGATAATACAATTGTCTATTTTTGGTAGAGCAGGATGGTACCACAGTGATGACAATGAAATTAATTTGTTCTTGTCCCTTATAATGCCTTCTTCCAATCAATCCCGACTACCTTGGATTCTGTTATGTTGATATTCCCATATTAAAGGGAATCTGGCATTAAATGCTAAATAATACATATACACATCTGGGATTCCCAAGCCCCCCTTATCTCTTGGCAATGATAATTTTGTCATATTCATTCTGGGCTTCTTTCCTTTCCACAAATCTGTGTATCTGTACGTATCTAATGTAGAGCCTTTACCTTTGTGATGAAAAACATTAGCTAGTCCCACCCACTTTGGGTTTAAGACACGCCCACTGCAGTATGTACAGGGATACAGATCATTTAGTGGCTTAAAATTTTCTTTTCTCATCCCATTGTTCATTGGTGATAACTTTGTTTGTTTTTTTATTAATAATCTCTGCTTTAAATAAATCTTGCATGTGGACTCCTTGTCAAATTCAGTGAGCCAGTTTGTGATATGGGTAAGTGTTCTGGCACAAGTCACATCAAAGTTCAGCATTTGGCATGAAGCCAAAAGTGATGAGCAGTCTAGAAGTGTCTCTCTCCTCTACCTGTTGTGCATATTAACATATTGTTACACCCAACTTACATTTTATATACTTAAAAGCATGATAAAAAAAGGACTCAACTTTGACACCATAAAGATTGTTTTCCTGACATAAAGACAAATGGCTATGCGTGCTCGAAATAACTTTTCAACACCATCCAACTCTGCTCGAATGGCAAATGCCGTGGTAAGCAGAGGCATGTCACAATCACTGTACGTCCAACGTTGACATTATAGACAGTGAAACTCTGGGCTGTCATGAGGTTATAAAAAAAGCAAGTGGGGGGAGAGAGACAAAAGACAGGAAATGAAAGGGAAGGAAAGAACAAGAGAGTCAGTTGTCAAGATACATTTTCATTGAGGGATAGATTTATTTTTGTTGCCTGAGTTACCACAGTTTGAGAACATCTGATCAGTCACAGAGTCAAAGGAGGGGGAGAGCCTCTGATGTGCAAAGAGCATTGGATAAGGAGTCAATTATACAACTGTCCAAATATCATTCCTCCGTCTCCATTCACATCCTCGCCTGTCCTCTTTCTCTCTCGTTCTCTTTCCCTCTCTATAATGGCTCTCCTCTGGCTGAACATAGTGTAGCCTCTCCAATTTGCTGGCCTTTCAACTAAAACCAAAAGCGTGCTAGTGGGAGAATGACAAGTAGACAGACAGAAAGATGTAATAGAATTTGGAAAGTGCCGACATTGTTTGACATTATTGAACCATGTCCCCCTAAACTTGCCACTGATGATGACAAATGAATTTTAAGTGTTCAGCTCTGAGATAATGTGAGTTGTCCTCCGTCAGTCATTTGCATCAGCCGAATTTACCTGGAGTCTACAGCCAGCATTGCTTTGAGGTAACAAGCTAGCAATCACAATGATAGCTTCCCTTAGCGGGCAATGATAAATCAAAAGTCTGATTTCCAAGAATTCCCCCTCCATCAAATACTGACACTTCGAGTTGCCGGCTGACCCGACCGACGATCCAAAAGTGTCAATATTTGTGTTTGGAATTAGACTAAAAAAATCAACTTTCTTAGAAATTACATCATTAAGGTATGACCCAAGGTTTTGAAATTCATCCTAAGGGAAACGTGAATATCAATACCAGATTCATGTCAAACAATCCAATACATTTCATTTAAATCCAACCTAAATAATCCACCATCTAGAATGTTATATATTTCTCTGCATCAATAAAAACCTTTTTCCTGCTGGTAGTGGTGCTGGATGAGATTACAGGTGTTCACAAAAAAGTCTAGAGGAATCATCCTCTAAGGGACCATGAATCTCAGTCTAAAATGTTATGGAAATCAATGTACATTGAGATATAAACTGGTGGAATGAAAAACCACCGGATATTGTGAGGCTCCTAGATATGAGCCTGTATGCAGTGATGTAATGTCACAAATCAACTACACTAATTCCGATCATCCTCTATTTGATATCCTCTATCATCCTCTATAATCCTTCAGGTTTCTGGGCACCCACATCTCCGCAGACCACTCCTGGACCTACAACATCAGGGCCCTGGTTAAGAAGGCTCAGCAGTGACTACACTTCCTGCGTGTCCTCAGGAAAAACAAACTGGACACAAAGCTGCTGCTGGCCTTCTATCACTCCTCTGTGGAGAGCGTACTGACGTACTGTCTGGGTGTGTGGTACGCAGGCTCAACAGCCGAGGACAGGAAGGCGGTGCAGAGGGTCATAAACACTGCCCAAAAGATCATCGGCTGCCCTCTGACCTGCCTGGAACACATCGCCACATCCTGCTGCCTCAGGAGAACCAAGGCCATCACAGGAGACCCCTCACACCTTGCCTACCCCCTGTTTGATCTGTTGCCCTCTGGGAGACGCTACAGGTCAACAAAGCCCACACCAGCAGGCTGACGAACAGCTTCTGTTGCTTTTTTATTTGTTGCTGTGGGAGCACCCTCAATTTCGTTGTACGCTCCTGTACAATGACAGTAAAGACTATTCTATTCTATTCTATTCTATTTGGTTTGCTGTAGCTTAGCTTTACTTTTGCTCTCAGTTCTTCATTCTGACAAATTTGAGTGCAGCTCTCTGGATAGTTGTATGACACGCTTACTTTGTGTGACAACTCCTCTAGTTAGTTGTTCCTGCTTGATAAATAAGACACAAAGTTCATCTGCAGAAACCATCAGTAACAAGGAGCAAAATGTTTGATAAATCAGGCTGTCTTCTACCTTCAGCAGTGTTCCTCCCCAGACACAAGAGAGTTCTGTTCTGTAGTAATGACAATGACATATTTTTAAAAACATAATCAACAGATCTGCTGCATCCACCTTGTATATATTTCATTCACGGTGGAGATATATATTACATCTCTCTGAGATCACAGGCTGGTGCAAGTGCTTTGTTGTCTTTATGCATATTAGTGAATACTCAATGGATACTATATTTAAATGCTTGGGACAGCAGGAGATTTAATTAAAAGAAGGCAGCAAAGGTTTCCCAGACAATTACTGCATATGCAGCCTTGCTCCTGGACTCCAGTGTCAGTGTCATTTCAGGCTACAATGCGTTAGCCTCATCCAGAGATGGTGCCATGCTAGTGCTTTGGGTGCACATCCACCTTACAAATTTAATTGAACAGCTGCTCAGCATCAACATTCATACACACGTACTGACTTCCTTGAGTCTGATGGCTCTTTTATTGTGACAAATATGGGGGCAATTTATTGGTCTCCCTGGACAGTAAATAGAAGGTTACATGCAGCACCAGAGCTTTAATTGCATTGTCAGGAGAAGGTAATGTCTAGCCATGGCAGCTCTGATGTGCGCACATAAACTCATATGGATGTACGCATTTACACACCACCTACGTTTTTTTTGTATACACACACTGTTTGTGTCTGAATAAATGTTCATACACGTACACACACTGCACACACGCACACGTGTTTTGCTTACAAGAAAAAAAGATATTTTCTCAAGGTCCTCTTTCTATGGATTCTCTCCTTTCCCATCGGTTACACCTCACTGCTGGCAACAAGGGGCAGACACAGACACAGCTGTTTGCAGGTGCTTCATTCTAATAACACTTTCAGGGTGTCCGGTGGATTACTCAAGTTATCATGTCGACACATACTTTTGACATTGGTCTATTTTTTTCCGTTAATTTGTTCTTTGGGTAGTGGTAGGCTGACATGTTTTATTAAACAACAAATGATATACAATATTGTAGTTGATCTATACTAATATCACCATGTTCTAAGGGCTGTATAGAAGGGAACTGAACATGTATTGTAGGCAACTAGAATTACCATGACCTGAACAACTGAGAACCTTCATCGACATGTAGTTTATGTTGTTTAATGCAGCAAGGACTGCACAGATTTGTACATTGGGGAGACAAAACTAACTTCTCCATAAACAAATGGCACAACACAGGAGTGCCAACTCCGCAGGTCAAGACTCTGCCATCCAATTACATATGAAGGAGAAAAAATAATGTAAGTGTAATGTAATGTACACATCTTGGCCAGAGAAGACATATGGTTTGAAAGAGGAGTAAAAGAATGTATCTATGTTAAACTGGAACAACTGTCTTTGAGGAGGTGGCTAAAGACATTACTAATCACCCACATACAATGTACAAAGTACTGAGTTCCCTCCCCAGACCTCTTAACAACCATTCAAATCTGGGCTCATCTAGCCCTAGGAACCCACATGAATGCCAGTAAAGTCAACGACCCACAAGTGGCCCTAACAACTCTGAAACTCAGAGCTCACACGTGTCCCTAACGACCCTGTAAGGAAACTCCCACACAAAGTTTAAAAGCCTGCAACTCCCATCCGGTTCGTTAGACCTGAAGTAGCCTCTTGGATGAGAGATGAAACTGAAGCACATCCAGTTGCCTAGTTACATTTATTCCCAGGTCAAATGGCTTTGTGGTAGTCAATGTAGTATTTGGCAGTGATGGAAACATGACACCTGGGTAGACATTTTAGTTTTCACCCCTTTTTCAGAGTCACACCAAGTAACCGACCTGGGCGATTGGATAGTTTTCCCGCCGCCTCAGTCCAAGCAGCACTGAGTCATCGTTTAGTTGACTTTGAATTTGAAAGAGAGACAAAAGCAAAAGACAACAAATAGTAAAGGGGGGGGGGGACAGCAATGCTGCTTCTACTGCTCACTTTTTTGTTCCTGACATCAAATGCAACTCACCAAATAAGAACAAAAAACAGAAAGGTAAACTTGTCAAATGGCAGTGGGAAAATGGCCTTCTTTTAGCAAGTTTAACTGTTTAAAAAACAATTAAATGTTGCTCCCTTGGAATGGTTAAAATGCAGAGAACCAGTTTCACTGCATTGTACATACTATGTACAATATTATGATTATACTGTATGTGACTGAATAAAGATTCTTCCTCTTTATTCTTCTACTTCTAGTATTATACATATACACAGTTCTGTGGTTGAGTTTGAGTGAAGTGCCAACTGTGTGAAGAGCTTTGATAAGGTGAGCTCAGCACTGAGAAATGTGTGTTACCGATTGTAAAATTAGAGCTAATCAAATGTGTTATTATTTTGTGAGGGTAGTCTGTACTGATCCATTAGCCACATACACTCTCATGTTCTATTTCACACAAGCTTTGACTTCTAATTGGTTGTTTAAGGCTTGACTTGTTTCAGTGTATCTTTCGTGGATCTCCATATGCACTGGTTGTCAAAGCTACCCTACTATGAAATACCTCTGTGTAAGTGGACAGTTCGCAAGTGCCTTGGTTAAATAGGCTGTATGTCATGTTTCATTTGGAAACACTGAAAACAAAATATTTATGTGTATCCCTTGTATCCTTTTTTAGTTGTTATTCATGAGGAGAATTTATGAGCCAATGATAGACAGACCTAAACACGTGTTTTAACACAACTGGCGGAGTCATTTATTGAATGAGGTTCTTGAGGGATGAAAGGGACTTAATAAGTCTATATTATCTCCCGAGATGGTATTATGTAGATCACATTTTCATCCATGGTGTTTGACAGTGTATATCTGTCACTGTCTGCTTTGTGCAAGGATATAAAAACATTAGGGAGGAAAGACAGCTAAAATTAGCAAACCTCTATGCGACCAGCCACTGTTTAATACAAGTACACTCACTGTGAGCGATCCACTGACACCTGTTTAACTTTGTGCATTTATGGAAAGCAGAGCCAAATATGCAAATTCTGCATTAAAAAGTTACATTAGGCTGAAATTTTGGGCCACTCATATATCATGACAAAAAGAATGTGTGAAGAGGACGGATGGACACATAAGCTCTAATCAATAAGTTAAAAAAAGTTATCATATGGAGATAGTGAAGGAATATCTTACTAAATAAAATAGACAGCAAATTTGGTTGAAATGGCACAGCGGAGCGTAACAGAATAAATTACAAGACCGACAGATGCAGGAAAGTGTTTTCAGAGGGTAGTTTGACAAGTGTATAGACAACCTCAGGCTGGTTGGCTGGTGGTCAACAAATCAACAAACAGTGCAAAACACTAGAGATGTAGCTGATGAGCACATAAATAATGTCTAATAGGAAAACAGTAACAGTCTATGCAAAGGATAAATTCAAAAACACAATGTATTTTAAAGCTGTAGCATCAGAGAATTAAAGTATTCAGCAGAGGCTCCAGAAATTATCTACATAATTGCAATTTATCCATGTCATAGGAAATCTCAGAGAGACAAAAACACCTTGAACGAGCATATGGTTTGTTGCTCATGTTACCTAGCTCCATCTTGCTGGAAAATTGTGGGTGTTTGGAAGTCTTAAAAGTGCTCAGAGGAGCGGAAGATAGTAAAGCAAACTCTAACTGAATATGACATAATGAGTGCCAGAAAGAAGTGAAAAGTCTAATGCAACTCTCTAATTGGTGTCTGCTTTGGCATGGGGGTGGAAGACCACCAGAAGGATAGAGCACAACTGGGGATAGAAGCAATAAATAGGAAGGAGCAGATGGTCCACTCAAGAGGACAGACACCCAAGCGCATGCAACAAACTGGACACCATGAAAGTCGGAAGTAGGTGTATGTGTGTGTGTGTGAGTGTCTATATCTATGTATATGTTTGTGTGTGATGGAGCAATGGAGAGTCTGTAACTGTACTGTACATACATTGATTTGAGCATACATGTTATATTCTGAGTATAACTTCTGTATGTGAGCAATGTGATAATGATGAAGAATGATGAGCCCTTATGGATGAGGCTTTTATGGCATATTTGTGTGTATATTATATATCCATCCATTGTCTGTAACCGCTTTATCCCTTTTATGGAGTCACTGGGGTTGTTGCTGGAGCCAATCCCAGCTGTCTCTGGGTGAGGGCAGGGTACACCCTGGACATGTCGCCAGCTCATCGCAGGGCGTATATATATATATATATATATATATATATATATATACATATATATATATATATATTTCTAGACACATTTACACATTATAATTCTGTTTGAAATGAATGAAAAAAAAGATGCCCTATCAGACAAAGTTCAAGAAATTGAAAATAAATTCCTGGATCCGCCCCTTTATTCCGATCCAAACCAACAGTTAATGGGGTCTCTCTCTCCGTCCTCCATCCAAGTTTTGTGGAAATCTGTTCTGGACTTTTTTGTAACCATGCTGACAAACCAACCAACCAGTGGACATGGTAAAAAACATGACTTTTAATACTTTAAGACTTAATCTTCAAAGCGTCAGATCAGATGCTGCTCAAACCTTTCCTGGCATTTGTGAGAGGGATCATTCATGCCAAAAGCTTTGGGTAAGGTTCCTTTCCTGAATTAAGAATCTAAGGACAGAGGGTATCGCACACTGCACAGATTGCAAAGCCACCTCAGGGACGGTGATTTGTGATTTTGGGCCATTTAAACAAAAAACATATTAGTTAGGTTTCTACAGGAATGTCCACCGCTCATTTTTTTTCTTCATTTTATCTCGGACACTCAGGGTGTCTTTGCCACAAGGGGACCCTGTTAATTGTAAAATGCTGTACATTTCCCCTTGCAGCTGCATCCAGAACGACCTTTTAACGGGTTCTGATGCTATCAATGACCATGATTTAGTTTTTTTTTTAAGGAACACTGGTTCTCACATACTACACCTAATAACCAACCACCTTCTTCACTGGTTACCTCAGGCAGTCTCCTTTTAGTAGAATGAGTAGTGGATTTTGTCATCACTCACGTGTCATAGTGAGTCACAAAACATAACCTGGACGTTAATGCAGTAGGTGCGTTCTCTTCTGGTAAGTAAAGTGATCCTAACAAGATGGTATTATGGATTTAATGAATGCATTTCAACGATGGCTCCAGTGACATTTAGGAATCCTGCTGTGTCAAAGAAACCTACTTTGGTAGTGTTGATTTTGTCTGCTGCATGTCCGTAATTGGGTACGGTTTCCCTGCTGATTTGGCATTGGATTTAGTCCACAAACAGCGTGGGTGTGATTGACCATAATTGGCCATTATGCAAATTAAGAAAGTGCAAAACTGCAAGAGGTTTCTGAGCTTTTTTTATATTATTTCAAAAAGGGATGAAGAGACACTACAATGCTGATGAGAGTAGTTGGGAGCTACAGTTCTGCAGTTAAAGTGATTGCCAAACATATACTCTAATGGGACACTGGTGGGCAATAAGGTGAAGGACAGGCACTGGTGAAATCTTGTTGACCTCACGCAGCCCATTTATTGTTGTGCATTTAGAATCTTGTAGGCTTTAAAGGGGGCTACATAACCTGCTTTACACATGACCGTCAATCTCACGGTAAGCACATGCAAGGACAGATCTATTGGATGAATAGTACAAAAGGGCAGGGGTAGAAATAAAGCTAATTATCAGAACACTTGCTAAGTAAATTGTGATTCTGAATGACTTTCAGTGTGGAACAGGATGGCTGCAGAGCTGGGCAGAAGGTGTCAGCACCTGACGGGATAGTGGAGACTCTCCTGTTTATGGAGCCCAGACGGACTACGGTGGGAGCACATGTTCATCTCCATTTGGGACCAAGGCTGGCAGACGTCAATGTCAATTCCCCTGGTAATCCAGCTGTTAATAATGTTTTGGTTTCCATGTTTAGCTATCTGCATCATTCTGGGCTTGAAATTTGGCAGATTTGGTCCAGGTGTGCAATTTAAACTGAAAACACCCAAGCTCCTGCTTACACATGGCAATCATACACACACTCACACAGATGGCCACAGAGACTGTCATCGATTCAGTCTCACACTGGGCACCAAAGTACTGTCATTTCCTGAACATTAACACTGTTATCTTCTAAACATTCATTTTAATAAGGTAGCCTCAGAACTGAGCCGAAGTGAAAACCTGCACTGTGTTCACCCACTTCTCTACGGCAAATGTTTCTAGTTGAGTGTATTGAACTGGATTTCAGAAGAAAAAAATATGGTCAGGAGTTACAAAAGTGCAGAGGGTTCACATACTTTTATCTCACTCATTATCAAAAGGCATTAAAGTAAAGCAAACATTTGCCAGAAGACAAGGAATCTTCTTTCACAATCTAATCTGTCAGTTCTTGAAAAACCTTCCACTTCACAGCTGTGGGCACTTAATAATTCAAGAATCCAAAAGAAGTTATCCAAAGTGCAAACAGTTAGAAATGAAGATTTTGTGGGTCTCGGACACATCAGACAAGGTCGTTGCGTGCAGAACTGAAAACACTGCAAGCGGCATGTGGCAAGTCATATCCATATGATTTAGGGGAATCCTTCATTAGACATTAGAAAGTGTCATGAGATAACCTGATTAAGAATTAAAATGTATATATAATATGTAACATACAATATGATACATTTACATATTTTAATGAACCCAGCCATGAGCAGGTTGTTTGTAAGAAAAAAAACAACAACCTGCACGCGTCTTCAATGAAAGGAATTTGCATTTTGCTTTACCAGCTATGTGACAATGTATCCTAGAGGGACAATGTAATCCTCAGAAAATGTTTTATGTAAAGTCATTTTCAATAGTGAATGTCCAAACCTCCACTGTTGTGTTGCATTCTTGATTGATTTCCTTGGGGTCTGTGCACAATTTTTCTCCTATCCCTGTCTTTCTGCAAGGTATTTTAACCTGCTGACACATGAGATAAAAATATATCCCAAATAATCCAATTTTCCTTGCGTACACCACAGCTTGTCTAATTCTGTATGGAACAGCTAAACATGTTTTGTACCAGTGGCGTGTAAAATTACCTTTGGGTGGTTTCATCCAACCCACTGATATTTAAGAAGGAAAAAACTAAAGTATTTCTGCAGTTGCAAAAGACAAGTTCCTGATATTTGGTTGGAAGTGGCACTATGCCTTTTGTTACGCTTAGCATGTTTGTAGCCCACACTTGCACAGCAGAACTAGTCATGGTAAAAAAAACCTAATTGCAATTTCTTGCTGCAATTTGACATTCATGAAAGGAGGTTAAAAAATAATACTTATTATATCTGTATGAAGTGATCATTCCTATAATGCAGCCTAATGGAGAAAAAAAAAATGTGTGACCAATGAGTGCAATTTTTTTCCATTTACTAGATCCTTGAAGGTAATGATAATTCATTTAGCCAGCAATATCTTTCTTGCATTGTTTCTGCTTGCTGATCCTGCTCAGGGCTAAGTATCAACCCTAACATATGGTTCGATTATACCCATGGTTTCCATCTGCTAGAAAAGGCAGTCTGTGACAATAACATTGCAGATTGATGATAAAATATGTTATTTATTCTTCTTTCCATATGACTAATTACATGAAATGTTCATGGACGCATGTGCTGTAACTGTAATATTGTCCAGCACCATTTTCATACCTAATTTCCTTGTTTATTATAGCTAGTCAACAAACTCATTGTTTGGGCTGCGCCACTGCCAAATTAATTACATTTCTTACATTTTATTTGAAAGAGATGAAGCTTTTTAAATGTCATACTTTCAGCGTGCAGCAGCATCTCCACGACACATTCATTGAGAAAAGTACAAAAGTAGTTAAAAAGTAGAATCTTCTTAATAAAACAGCAATTCTGCTTTACTTCTGCCTATTTCCCTTTTTTGATTACACCAAGTTGTTTGAATAGCTAATGTTTCAGGATTGTTGTCACTGTGTATATCTCTGTTAAAAAACACATTGAATTTTGGACACAACACCACTGACCTTATGTGAAATAACAACTTTAATTTTGTTTTCTCTTCATTCTTTCTTTTATTCTATTAACTTAACGTTTAACGTCTATTAACGTCGCCCTGCTGTGTGATGTTGTTACCACTATAAAATATCTACATTTTGTGTATAAGCAGGCTGATGGGAAACTTAGTATGGCAGGTATCTAGTTACAAATCTAAGTATTGTACACAATGAAATGAAAAGGAAAAGTCAGAGGATTGCCAAAGTCATCACTGGCACCATGGCACTCCCACCAATGGCTGTATCAGTTCAGGTCATCCCGTTTTCACTTGTAATGTGTTGAATATAGCAGACCCGATGCTTAAAAGTTTGAAACTGCAGTTCAGCATCAGTCCTTTATACTACTGAATTAGAGGAGCGAGAGAAAACCTTGGGATGTGGTCAGGATGGTGAGACGGATCTTACACAGGATTATTTAGTTTCAAATTATAACTGGAAGTAGGAGGTTAGGTAATGCATCAACATCTGAAGCCTAAGGCCACTGACAAAGCTGCCATAGTTGAAGAGTTGGGAGTGAGAATGAGCTGATCTTTCTGGACAGAAGTAACTGACCAACGAATCATCCATCCACAACCCACTTGTCAGAATTAATGTTGGCAATGTATATTTCTGCAAACTACCATTATGTTGAAACTTTATATTTATGTTCAATTTTCAACACTGTAGTATTGTATGGTGAGGATGGGAGACAAAACCCACTTTGGTGAACCGTGTTCTGTCACCATAGACATGGCTGGAAATGGTACAGATGTATTGTTAAAATTAACTGGTTTTCAACCAGTAATATTGCTATAAATTGTCATAGAATCTACCTAAAAAATATCAGGTTTTGTTGCAGGGAAAAAAAATGGTATTCATCACAAAGGCCATAACCAAGAACATTTGATATGGTATATCCACCATTCTGACCTCCACACTCAGCCCTCCCTCTCACTACATAAAGGACACAATACCCTTTGCATGGGCGCTTAAATTGGCCGCTGGACATACAATGTGAACGTAATTTAAGACACTCATTACTCTTTTTTAAATACAAATAACTCTAAATACAAATATGTCATGACTCTATATGAAGAAAAAAACAGATTATTGAATAAAATCTTTACCACTCACAAATACTCCTATCTGACAAAATGTTTTCTATTTAAACTATTTACTTTATCTTAGAGCTATAGTAAAGCTCATTAACTTAGATTGTAGACAGTTACAGTACAATATATTAATCACTGTTTGAGTCCTTGATTATATGGAGCCTTCCTGACACAAAAGTCCTTGCCACTTCAGGCAAGCGCTGAGAAACAAGAATTCCTAGGAGGAATGCTATAGAAAGAAGGCATGTTTTCATTTTCAAAGGCTTTGCTTCCCGTTCCGTCTGCTGCCATCTACTTAAGCATGCATGGTCAAGCTGCAGCAGAGTCTGCTCGTTTGTCTCATTAGTGGAGAAGACAGAAAGAAGTATGACTCTCCTGAAATACCTGCCCTTGCCCACAACCCAGGGCAGGCAGAATGAGAGACGACCATATTGAAATCCTGCTACTGATTGATTTTCCATATCAAACATCAACAGAAGGGGTAGCAAACAGCACTGACAACTTACAACAATTACTGCATGAAGGGAGGTGGTCTCTGTGACGTGGAGTTTTTCACAGTTTTCACATTTCTGCTTCATTATTCCCCTTTCCAACAGAAGGCGTCAGCAAATAAACCCTTGAATGCATTAAGCCTTAAGCAAATTTTAATGAGCGTAATGTTTTCAGCAGTTGTTAAGAGTTACAGATGAGCTGATTGCAAGTATTTTGAAACACATTTTGATTTATTATCAAATTAATTAAAAAATTATAAAAAATCGTTTTTATGAATTGTGAAATAGCCAGTATGGTGATAGAAAAGGGTTGGGTTGTATGAGGTATAGTACTAATACCTAGTCAATGCATCACCTGCAGAAGATGTTATAATGTTTACATATTTTGGCACTTTACATGGTTGTCACACAGCCCTGTCCTTTGGCATTACCTCCCCTTAACCATACAACATCTGTATACCCAAACACAAGCCTGCACTTATGCTATTTTGGGGACATTAAGGGTGCAACATGTAAGAATTGACCACCTGTCGAAATTATGCTTCAGGCAAATAGGGGGCAAGGTATGACCAGAGTAACCACTAACCACTGCTAGCTGTAGCCGCTGTTAGCTTTACTATCCGTTCATCTCTAACATATCGTCAGAGTCCAACATTTAATCACCCCGGTCATTTTTGTCGGTCAGTCTTGAAAAATGTAATCGTTTTCAGTCAGTACATTTTAACTGGGAGGCTGCTGAGTCCGCTTATGTTTCTAACTCACCCAACTCCGGTTCTGGTGCTCAGTCAAACCCAGTGCTCTGCTGGGCCAAAGGCCTTGTGCCGGCATGAGAAACGATACTCAGCTGTAATGCTAACTGAGATAACTAGTAGCTACAGTTACCAGAACTAAGCAACATCAGTGTAACAAGAGAAAGGGTCTGTGTTACAATCGCCCCTGTGATACTACCTGATATCATGTGATCAGAATTACATGATGAGTTCGCAACAATAGCAACTGAACCATCTCTGTGACAGCAGAGCAAACTCCAGCCACTAACAAATGCTGTGAAATGTGGCTGAGAGCTCTTTAAACATTACATTAAATAGACTGTGATAAGAATTTTGTGACTGACTGAAAATGTCGGTCAGTCAGTTTTAAATATCTCAACAACTAATGATGACTGCCATGTAATGCTACTTGTTATGCTATTCACTCACACATCCATCTATAATACTAAACTTTATAACTGTCAATCTGTGACAACTGGAAAGGCAAGAACAGAAAATGCTTCAGGGCACTGTCTTTGACAAATCAAGGATGCAACGGTTCAGCCTTGAAATACCTTGAGCAGATTACTGTTGGACAAACACTTTTACAAATCAAGAGAATTATGTGAATCACTTAGGGAAAATAGTAAATAGCCTTTTGAGAATCAAATTCTGACCATGAACTCACATTTTCAAAATAATATAATAATTATAATTGAGTTGCAGCATTCTTTCTAGAACATTTATTAAAAATATATAATATATATATTATGTGTTTGTATGTGGCATGCATTCAAATAACTTAAATTCAGAGAGACAGGTCTGAATCTACCAGGTGCCCTAAAATATTAATCTGTAAACTTTGAAGTCAAGGTTGAAAATAAATCTGTGTGCACAGTCCTAATAAATAGGATGCAAGTTCTTCTTTGAAGCCACTGCAGATGTCCAGATTATATCAATGTTACATTGGTTTAGAGGTAGCCTTCTTTCATGTCAAAAGCTCATAGCAAAAAGGCCATGGCTTCAGCATTCATTATGGATAGCTCTTGAGAACATTCTCATAAATAAAATAATAAGTTTTACTTGAGCAAAAGCTTTTAACTTGTGTTTGACTCTCAGTGTTATGTTGTACCTGTGGCCAGTATTCCAATAAAGGCAAATAAATATAATAGATTTAGGATACAGGGCTTTTTATTGATGTACATGAATAGAGTCTGGTGCACGTTTCTCTAGCTGTACGTGTTATCTCCGGCCCACTGCATGTTGATTGGACAGCTGTTGCTGCAGACTGGTTGGTGTAGGTAGCACGGGTCAGAGGTAGTTGAAAATTGATCAGGCGACTACTAGACTCGCAAAGTAAATCTACCAGAAGCAAAAGGAGATCCTACTCCTTTTATGCAAGTGTGTAAGTCTCACATTGATGACTATGTTTGTGGAAATAAGCCAACTTACACACAAACTTGACCTGCTGGAAATGTAAAAAGAAAAACATTTTCATATACACTGCCGGGCCAAAAAAGAAGTCGCCACTTGGATTTAACTAAGCATAGGTAAGGGCCTCCTGTTGGATAATTACTGCATGGGCGATTATCTTTCAGCGGGCAACAAGTTATTTAACTCTAACTGATGCAATGAGTAGCCTCTCATTTCTTCAACAACCATGTTGAAAGACACATCCCGTGGTTGTGGAAAAGATGTTAGTCCGTTTGAGTTAGCCTGATTGGTCATGATCGGCGATCACAAATGTTTGATGACATCAAATCGTAGAAAAATAACAGTCGGACTAAGGGCTATGTTTGATAGTGAAAGTAAGAGCATTTCCACACGCACAATGTGAAGGGAACTCAAGGGATTGGGACTGAACAGCTGTGCAGCCTTAAGAGAACCACTTATCAGTGAGGCTAATTGGAAAAAAAAAGGCTTCAGTTTGCTCGGGAGCATACAGATTGGACTCTGAAGCAATGGAAGAATGTCAAATTGTCTGATGAGTCAAGATTTACCCTGTTCCAGAGTGATGGGCGCATCAGGGTAAGAAGAGAGGCAGATGAAGTGATGCACCTATAATCAGGGGTCGACAATATAAATGGCCCAGTGGCCCGGACGTACTTTTAAAATATTTGGTAAAAAAAAAAAAAAAAAAAAAATCTAATTTCACATTAAATCCCTGTGGTACTGTGTTTTGCAATGACTTCTGTGAAATTGTCTCGGTTATTACCGCTAACACATAGTGTTACGTGAGCCCGATCAAAGACAGCCAGCGCTGTGCTCTCCCTGGGACGTAAACACACCACCTGCACAGCCCACTCTCTCCCGCGTAATGCGCACCGCTCGCTCACTGCTGCTGACTGTTGACACGGAGTTTCTGTTCCCAACATCAGTAATGTTTCTAAAACCCCCAGTACCCGGCCAAATGCCGGGCAAAGAATGAGGTGTATTGCGAACTATCCAGGGCAATGCCCACCTTTGCAGACAAGTAAGTTAGAGAAAAGTTTATGAAGTTTATGAACAGAAGTGTATGATAACGCATGCTGTGTAACTACGGAGGCTTGAAAACGCAGATCTGCAAGCACATGTGTCCCATTTGTGACACACTGTAGATTGGCGTTTGAATTATTATTGTTATTATTTTATTATTAATAACTTGGAATTATTATTATACAATTATTTTAATAATCTAATAATAAACACTTGCTTTATAGAAAATATAGTAGCTAGTTTTTTATATTTATGATGAATACAGGCAGGAGATGTGATTGTGCTTGAGTAATGCAGCACTGTTTGCACTTTTGATCTATGTATTTGCACATTTTGACCTCAGTACTGCAGTATTAAAGTAAATGTTGTTAAATCAAATCGTTCTTTTTCGTTATTATGGGGATCGATTCTTGGGCCAGTGGTTACAATGGTGGGGCCAGTGATCTTCAAAAGCCCAGAGGGCCAGTGGCAAATTTCCCTTATTGTCTACCCCTGCATAATGCCTAGTGCCTACTGTACAAGGGTGTGGGGGCAGTGCTACGATCTGGGGTTGCTGCAGTTGGTCAGGTCTAGGTTCAGCAACATTATGTGCCCAAAGAATAAGGTCAGCCGACTACCTGAATATACTGAACGACCAGGTTATTCCATTAATGGATTTTTTTCTTCTCTGATGGCACGGGCATATTCTAAGATGGCAATGCCAGGATTCATCAGGCTCAAATTGTGAAAGAGTGGTTTAGGGAGCATGAGACATCATTTTCACACATGGATTGGCCACCACAGAGTCCAGACCTTAACCCTATAGAGAATCTTTGGGATGTGCTGGGGAGGGCTTTACGCAGTCTACGACTCTCCCATCATCAATACAAGATCTTGATGAAAAATGAATGCTTTTGGATCAATTGTTTCACAGTTGGTAATTCCTCAGAGCTCTGACTGGACTTACGCAGGTGGACTGTAGCTGCCACGTGTTGTTTTATTTAACAGTCTTAACACTGGCCGGACACTTAAAGGCCACTTAGCTCTTTCCTGTTGGCCAGTCCGCACATGGTAATGGGGCTCAAGTACAATAAGACAACGAGGTCTTCAAATCTCTCAGACAAAAGGAAATTCATTGCAGACATAATTTATTTGGGAAAAGGAAACTGAAACTGGCCACTCACCCTTCCAAATTTAATTTGGTTAATAAAGGAGTAACACTGTGAAAGGATCTAATCTTTTTCCCTGTAAACATTTATGCAGCCAGACAGAGAGAGACTCAACTGCCAGGAATCCTCCACCAACAGCAGTGGCCAGATGCATAAAACCAGACATGTACGTTCTTTTCAATTATAAAGCTGCACGTACTTCTGTTTTTATAAATCTTTATCATTACAAAACCATACGCACGTTGGTAAGCCTCATTTCCACTCACCCTTTAAGCACTGACAGACGTAGAAACATCCTCAAATGAACATTTGCACACTTGTGTCTGTTCCACCACTTATCAGACCTGTCAAAAAGGAGAACACAGCAAATAAGCAGAGCGATTCCTCCAGTTGTGTGCAGGTTCTCTGCGAACATTAGAACGGCGGCCATTACGTGAGACCATCACACACGGCTGCGTCTATTCATATCGCCCTTACCACCAATTCATCACATAGAGCTGTCAACCATGTTGTGTCGCACAATATCTCAGTCATCATTATTAAATGTCAGGAGAACGATCAATGATTAATTTACAGCACCCATATTGGAACAGATTTCACAAAGAGCTTCAGAATTCATAATAAATAATAATGGCTTGAAAAAAGCTTGATTATGAGTGAAAAGAATGATACAATTCATCGCTCATGAATCATTTCAGTTAGGTTTATGAATGCATACTGTATTTGATTGATATTCTAAACGATGCTGTATGAGAATCAGTGAAATCAGCAAACAATGTAAACAAACATGTCTTATGGCTTAGCTATATTCTCTAGTTTATTAACCATAGCTATCTTTAGAGATGCCTGGTATGAAGTATGCGTGAGGTGCACATCTTCTCAGCACACATCCTTCTTTCATAAATACTAGTCTGGACATATCTGCAGAAGATTGCCAGAGTTGAAACAAGCATGATAAAAGATTCTTTCACAGGTGTATTGTAAAAGAAGACATATGGTGTGATGTGGAAAGGAATTTGCAGTTAAATGCTAGATAAGGGGTTGATTAGCATTATATGTGTAGACATAGTATTACTGGAATGGCTTAGTTCAGGTAAATAAAGCAGAGTGAAGCATAACTGGCATTTCTGAATACTGTAACAGTTCAACAGGGTTGAACAGAAATACAACTAAATCAAATAAAAGCAACATAGCTGATATATTTTGCTGTGGCGCTACCTGTTGTTACTGTTTTATGTAAGTGATTCCAGTGTTCTGTCAGGAGAGTTGATCCATCCTGAGATATGTATCAAGGGTTTTGGTTGCGTACTGGATGTGAGATTAGCTGCAGGGCTGAGTATCACAGTGGTAAGGGGAACTCAGTGTAGAGAAATGCCAAATGTTCCCACCAGATCCTTGGTGTCTGAGACAGACGCACCTGGTACACTTTAGTGTCTATGCTCGACCTCCATAGCATTCCTGCCAAAAAGCCAAATTGTAAGGTTTTTGTCACAAAACTACTTGGTTGGCTTGAGAACAGATCGGGCCACAGGACGTTGTCTCCTGGGTGAAAGTCTCTGGGGTAAAGGTCTGACACCAATTCCACCCTCCGTGGGACTTTGTCCCTCTCTATACTAAGTCGAGGTGGAGCAGTTTCTCTGGTTGTGCCAAAGAAAGGTTTACACTGTTAGTTTAAAAGCTGGAGCACCTCATACAAAACCCTTCAGGATATCTTCTGTGTGTGTGTGAAACACAGAGGCATGTGACACAAAGTCAGCTTTTATGAGACCAGGCTCAATATGTTTGCAGTGAATTGCAAAAAAAAAATAAAAAATAGCAGGTTAATATGCTGTAACTTTACAATAATGTCTGTATATACACACTCTGTAAGCTGAAACATTGAGAGCTGAAAAGAAGCAGATGATAGCATTCTGCTCATGTTCACACGTACTTAAAAAGTGTCCATTTATAGCTCAACAGATGGCTGATGTAAACACAGGCGACTACTATGTTACATCCCTGGAGGTGCGTCTAGGTGATGAATAGCCACAGCAGTTACTGTCTGCTCGACCTACTTTGTCCTCAATTGACATAATTCCGGTTTAGGCTATATGCAACATCTATCATTGACTGCAAACTATGGTGCAGGACTTTCTGCCTCCGTGCTGCTGTGGTTGAATTAGAGTGTTTATTGATTTGTTCTCGATTCAGATTCCTTACTCAGCGGTGTTGTTAAAGCTGGGCGAGACCGCTTCCAAGTCAGACACCACTGTTCCAGACAGCGTTTCAACATTTGTAAGCACCAAACAGCTGTTTTTTTGTTTAGGACGATGAAAGCAGAAGATCCTGGGACAGTTTCCGGATTCTTTGTTACCAGAGCCAGGTCAGCTGAAACATCATCTTTGGAAATTGAACCGTGACAAAACGTAACAGAGGTTTGCCAACATTTATGGCAATCAATGCGCACAACTAAGCATGCATGCATAAAACTATTTGAGCGTAAATGCTGTAAGTTACCTATCTCTTGTAGAGTCAGCAGGGAGGCCTTTTTTTTTTTTTTAATCCTGAAAAGATTTAGGGCGGCTGTGGTTTAGGAATAGAGCCGTCTCGTTATTGGAGGGTCGCTGGTTCGATTCCCCTGGTCTGCATGTTGAAGTGTCCTTGGGCAAGATTCTGAACCCCAAACTGCCGCTGATGTGCTAGTTGGCTGCTTGCATGGCAGCCACCACCATCAGTGTATTAATGTATGTATGAATGAATTACTGTAAGTTGCTTTGGACAAAAGCGTCTGATTATTTAATCTTTGTGTCTGACAAATCCTGTGTCTTCATTAAAATCGGCTCCACAGTTTTGAAGCCACAGTTGTAAATACTATAATATTCATGAACCTTGGTTAGCGTTGCCAGAGAAGTGAATACAGTTAGACACATTCTTGTCAGGATTGTGAACAACCTCACAGCTGTTTTCTAGTTGAAATACACATTTTTATGCAGACCAGTTTGTAACTGATATTTTTTATAGATGAACCTGCTGCCATCTGTCATCTACCACTGACTACTGAGGGACTGAATGAAAATGTATTTACAGAACTTAAATACACCGAACAACTGAATGAATATCCTCCCACTTCACAACAATTTAGTCAATAAATATAAAATCAAAGCTTTACCAAAACAGCAACAATACAATTATATTTCAAGGTTTACATTTAAACAAGCAATCAGCTGTTTGCATGTTGTCTTTGCACTTACAGATCCTTTCCTGCTCTCTCCTCTCCCATCGCCTTTCTTTCTGCCTGTTGAATGAAGTAGAAATTGCAGAAAACCAAGTCATCAGTGGCTATTTGTAACATCTTTGATGTATTCAGGCGTGCACCCCGCGGTCAGTCCAATATCCGCTGACACAACAGCTGTGAGCTCGCACTCCCCTCTTCATGAGACTGGGAAACAAATATGCACTCACTTTTCAAAGGACATGCTAAAGAAAATGTGGCATGAGCTCCTGGTGCTTCTGAGTCTGGCGCGCTCGGAAGAAAACAGAACAAACAAATATTACTCTTAGCGAAGGATGTACAAATGCTGCAATGTAACAAATCCAGTTTTATTCTTCATCTATAGATACCAATGTTTCTAATGCCATTACCTACTCCAGCGCAAATATGGGAAAATCAAATAATTCAATTTAGTGAGTACATTTCCAGGTAAATATATGTTTTGCACATTTCTTCCTGCAGTTGGCATTGCACAAAAGTGATCCAATCAGTCCTGTATTCAACAAAGCTTTTGCATTTGCTATTCTGAACATCTAACAGCAGGTAGCTGTTAGTGATGCATTAACATTAACATAAACCGCAGCAGTGACTTGCCTGGAATAAATAAATGAAGAACTGAGTTATAGGCATTAACTGTGATAGCAACCATTGCTGAACAGACAAAGCAAGACACAGTGCCTACAGACATACAGAGCTAATCAACACTAAATCCAGTGACACGGAAACAGACTAATCTCCCAGTAAGTGTGAAAAAACTCACAAATGAGAATTGACTGAACTTTCGCCCTCTGGTATTCTTCCTCAATTTGCACTATGCCCCGTGGCCACAGGACTATGCAGGATTTCATTGTTTATAGCTGAAAAAAACAACAAATGTTCCTCTGTGCTGTGTGAGAATTTAAAGCCGGCAGCCAGTTAGCTTACCTTAGCACCCAGACTCTTGACAGAGAAAAAACAGCTAGCTTGGCTTTGTCTGAGGCTTCAAAAGACACCTTGGACCTCTAAAGCTCACTAATTAATTCATATATCTTGTTTTTCAAAATTTGCACAAAAAGCAAAGTTTAAAAAAAGGCAATTGGCTCTTTTGCAGGGGGTTATGTGCCAGACTAGGTCTTGGCTGGGTGCCACACTGGGGGCCTCTCGTTTCTGCCAGACAGTGAATGATAATCATATTTCCCAAAATGCCCAAATATTCCTTTAAGATAGGAGCAAAAATGTCAATAGAAGGGGAAGATCTGAAAGTGAAGCTTAACCTGTTCAGAGGTCTGGGGGCAGCAATTAAAAATGCTGGATCACCTTTGGATTTTAATTGGAAGCAAGCAATGGAGAGGAGTGATTGTCCAATAAATGCAAAGAGCCTAAAGGTGAAAATGGGTGCTGAGGAGTTCTGTGATATAAACTGGGGAGAAACAAAATAATTGTTTAAAATCAATCCTATGTTTGGTAGCCAGTGAAGGGAGGCCAGGTAAGAGGAGGTATGTTTCTCTCCCATGACTGAGGAGGCTGCTAGATTTTGGACAAGCTACAGGCAAGAGGAGGCTGACCGGTCTACTCCCACATAAAGAGAATCACAGTAATGGGAATGAGAAGGAATTAGAGCATGCACTATGATCCCCACATTCACAGACAACAGGAAGCCTTTTCATTTCAAAAGTATGTTCTTTAGACTTTTTTATTCATCCCACATTTTCAATTCACTTGTTACAGTAGCAATTAGACAGATGTACAATAAGTACAAGACTTAAAAAATACTAAAAAAGAGAGAAAGATACAAAATAGAAAGGACTATACGCTATGTGCATTATATACCGGAAAAAGAGGCAATGTGCATTATATACAGGAGGTAAGTGTGCATTGTATACAGAGGTAAAGTGTAAAAGTGTTGCATGTTGAAGGCTGGATGCATAAGTTGATCTTAATTATTTAAATTCATATTTGAGGACAGGTGTTTTAGAATGTTGGTTGGAGCCTGACAGGGGTACTCTGGGCTATAGATGAGGACCTCTTACGCCAATTTTTAATTCAGAAAGCTTTTAGAATACCAGCATTTAACATCCTCAAGAGTCAGGACTTAAAGTAACATGGATCACCCGGTTTCAGTGGAGAGTTCAGCTGCCTGTGGTCATAAGGAGATGGATATATGGATTTTCTTGTTGTTGTTGTTGTTTTAATAGAGCCCACTGGGAGCATATAAAAGCAGCATTAAATCTGGTCTAAAGTTTTGAAATAGAGTCTTGAAATAGGGCAGAAGAAGCAGCACTGAAGCACCCCTGCTTTCTGCCAGCAAAGGTTACTACAGTAATTGAGCGTTTGAAAGCGACTCCAAATACTATTTGACCTCAATGTGGATAAACGAATTGTGTCTTTGATAAACTTTGTCAAACAAACGAACACAAAAATTTACTTTCATTTATAGTCGCAGTGGATCCGTTTGGCTTGGATGACAGAAGATGCACAGAGTGCCTTTCAAAATGAGGCTCTGTCTGGAGTGCCATGGCTCAACAGGGGATGAATCACTCAAAGCATCTAAGAGGGAGAAGGGAACAAAACAAGTCTCTTTTGTTTCAAACTTTGACATTTCAACATGTTTTTTTTTTTGTTTTTTTTGTCATGTAAACAGCAAATAATTGTTTGGTTTCATTTATTTCACATTCCCTTGTTTTGTTTTTTTGTCAAATATTCACAATATGCTCCGTGGGAGGGTTCGGAAGAGCTGTTCCCTATTGGGAGCTAATATCCAAGTCAGCAGTTCGCGAATTGTAATGATAGAGTGCCCAAAAATGTAATCCCTCCTTGACTGTGTCCCATGGTGAGTCAATGACATAACTGACAAAGCTATTACTTCAGACAAATGTCTCTGGCAAATTCACACCAGGATATCCAAGCAGAAATAATAATACCATCTTTCTCTGAACCTCCAACACTTCCTTCTGCTTTCTTTTCCCTTTGTTTTCCTATTGTGTTCTGATTTTATTGTTTTAGTGCTTATTGAGTACACAGTGTACCATATATCAGAACATTCTTGACAAGCTATAAAAGGCACAGAAAAGGTACCCTTTATTCCCTCCATAAAGGAAGACAGGATTGAATTCAGGGTACGATATCGTCTACAGCAGAAAAGTGTACATTACTGTTTTTGTTTATTATCAGATACTATACAGCATGGTCAAATACGGATCTATTTACATATGTATATAAGTGAAAAAAATTACATTGTAATTTTTGTTTGAATGAAAGGGAAAATAACATTTTATACCAATATATGACTGTTGACAACATTTTTGTCTGCTGTTGTTTCCCTTCATTGTTCTTAATTGTTGTTCTAAGTAGCTGTCACTGTCACAGTCATAGTGGCTGCTTGTTTATCTCTCTTTTCTTGTCATTTTGTATGTCTGTTTTAACATTTTGTATCATGTGTTTTACTCCCAGAAGGCCTAACTAAGTCCCTGTCAAATAAATGAATAAATAAATACATTAAGTATTGTTTCTCCTAGCCACATATGCTACACTTAAATGACAGCTTTTTGTCTAGTGGCCAGGAGAAGTTTAAATTGATCACCATGCAATGACCAAATGCTGGTAAACAGTGTTATTTTTTTGTTCGATTAAAAAAAAAAAAAAACAATTGGCCACTTGGGCTGTAAATAAATGTATAATTTAGATGGCTACAAGTGAAAAGAACAAGCTTGTTAAGAAAATTCACGGTTACTCTCCATCAGGGTCAAATACAACGAGCGCCTCCCTCCCAATTAACCTGTTGGTATTTGACCATCTCACTCTTGCCCGCTTTGTGTCAGACACAACAAGAAAGGCTATAATTTGCCATTAGTAGAAAATAGTGTTCAACATTCGGTATCACCTAATTTTATACGTCTGCAAATGTCAAGGTAAGAAGGTGATAATTACAGAGTAACACATTTGAAATTAACTTTAAATGATCCCACATTTACTGCGGGATATTATCATTAAATCATGTTGGGGGTCAATATTTTGTGCTACTTTCCAGTAAGCAGTTATCAAAAAGCTGGTCATTTCTTGTCCAGAAAACTCCCAACTGGTTCCTGCTCAACTTCTCCTCTTCATGCCGTTTTGATATCCAACTTGACCCGACCATTACCAGTTTTACCAGTTTGTATCACTTCAACAGAACTTTCCAACTACCGACAAATACAACCTCATGAGCAATTTTCATCAAATACATATTTGGAAGTTGTTACATTGATATATGAATTGTCAAATGCGCATTTGTCTCAGTGCTTTTAATTTGTAAACCTCCCTGCATTTGTGTGCAGATTTTTGAGACTCATCTAGCACGACTCCGATTCACAAATACGTTTTTTCTACAAGCGGGTCGTCTGCAGCCAATCAGATGTCTCACTCCTTTACAGCCAATCACATGAGTGCCTCCCCACGAGGGGTTTTTAACTGACGTCATTACAGCGCGCAACGGAGTTTACCCATGGTTCATAGCGGTAGTCGGCTTTGCTCTTCCGGTTGAACTGGTTGAACTCGGTTATTACGCTAGTGTAGCTGTCATGCTCGCTCTAAAAACCGGCTTTTAACACAAAGAAAGCGACAAAATGGACAAAAATCGGAGGTGGATACATAGTACGGATGTTTTAAAAAGTCATGAGGACAGTGTCTCACCTTTCAGTTCTCATGTAGTGGGCAGATGACACGAAGCTGTCGTGGAGACAGGTGGCTGCTCGTGCATTGCCGGGTTAGGGAAGTCATGCAGTCATGCAGCAGCTATTATGTGGAAGATATTCATAAACCCAAATATTAATTTTAGGGTCAAAGCCGCGAGCCACGCTAGTCTCCATTCCTCCTTCCTCAGCATGGTGTGTAGGGCGCAGGGCACAGACATGTTTGTCGAGGTGATTGATGTTCTACACAAGACGTTTCTGAAATAACCTTCAATTTTCATGAATTGTTGTGGCAACCAACAACGGCACATGTTGTACCTGAGCTCATTTTAAAAAGCATTTATGACATAACGCTAGTTGTTTAGGGCTAGCTTAGCGGCAGCAGTCAGTCATGCAGTTGCAAGGCAACCGGAAACAGAAAACCGCCATCTGTCATGGCAGCCCCCATAGGCTGGACTCTATGATCGCTAGGTCTAGATCCATATCATCCTAGATCCATTGCGCGCTGTAATGAAGTCAGTTAAAAACCCCTCGTGGGGAGGCACTCATGTGATTGGCTGTAAAGGAGGGAGACATCTGATTGGCTGCAGACGACCCCCTTGTAGAAAAAACGCATTTGTGAATCGGAGTCGGACTTCCAAATATGTATTTGATGAAAATTGCAAATAACTGACGATTTGTACATTTGTGATTTTTTATTGCACATATTTAAAACAAGAAATATTTGTGTGGGCATCACAAATATGTTTACAAATCGTATTTTTATATGTGAATTTTTTTTTTTTACTTATATATGGATTGAAGCATATTTGTGTGCATTGAAAATGCATTTCTGTATCGAGTCATATATATATATACACAATTCCCTAAATACATTTGTGAGTCCTTTTTCGTGCATTTATTCCTTTATGTGTGCATTTATCCATTATGAGACTGTTCTGGCTCCATACATAATCTCTTGACACCACTAATGTTGAATGAGAATGTCCTTCAATACACTGACCTGCAGAAGTTTAGCAGAAACTAGCTGGAAATGAAAATGGCATGAAAAGAGAAGAGTTTAAGATAAAACCAGATGGAAGTTCCCTGCAGATGTATGAAAGAAAGCATAAGCTATTTATTAACTGCCTCTTGATGAATAGAAGAGCATTATTTCTCAATACATTGTAAGGTTATTATTGTGGTCATTCAAGGGTTATTTCAAAGAAATTTCAAATATGTTACTAGGTTATTAGAACTCCCTTAGGATGAAGTGTTACCCAGCATTCTTGTTCAAAACACACACCTAGAGGCTGCTCAATACAACTAGAGTATGTAGAATCTGTTAGACACCGAAAACCTGATGCGGTAGTTATGAATAAAGTTGCTCAAGGACTCGTCAATAGTGGCAAAGTTTCAGGACAGGAAATGATCTAGGGACGAACAAAATAGTGATTAATGCACCATGTCAGTTCGGCCAATGGCACAAGACAATGATGGAATTTATTTTTATTTTTATTTTTTTAAAACAGCTTTATTGATAGGACAGCGTTAGCGATGACAAGAAACAAGATTGAGAGAGGGCGGGTGTGACACACAGCAAAGGGCTTCAGGTCAGACTCGAACCCTGGCCGCTGCAGCGAGGATAAAGCCTAGGTAAATGAGACACCACCGCTCTGCCAACGGAGCTAATAAGAGCCCAACAGTGATGGAACTTATTCGATTGTATATGTCTAGAGGGTTTACAGGTAATGTTATTGCTTAGGAGTGACACAGCAGGCTCCTCAGCATCTGCAGCACAGGACGACTGAGCAAGTGGAGTGTGTGGAGGAGTGTATGCAGAGGTCCATAGCAGAGGAGCCGGGCCGTTGGGTTGATGGAAGCATTCTGTGGACCTCAAAGACAGGCACGCGGAACACGCTTCACACACAGCGTGTTTGCTCATTTAATATATTTCCTTTTACACAAACTATTCAATATCTTCTAATGTGTTTGTTTAAGTGGGCAGAGCAGTTCACGAGTTCACTCCTCAATATTAGCCTGTGAATACCCAAGCTTTAAATGCCTAAGTAGAATGTGAAACATTCTCTCCATCCAAGATACTTGCGTAAAACATTCCCCTGAATCAACAACCTTGATGCATGTTGATTCAAGATGAGTCAACTGGCTCACTCCTTAGACCGAAATGATGTGGGTTCACAGAGGCTAGATACGTTTCCGTATGAATATTTGATTTCTTCTCCCAATTTGAAAATAAATAATAAATAAAATCACATATTTAACGTTTGGAGTAACACAGTAAGGCTTGTTTGTGGGGCTAGATTGGTGGTGCATGCGTTTAAATTGTAGGATCTTAAACGTGTACGCACGGAGGTGCACTCCTGGGTCTTACTAGAAGGGACTGGCTGTGCGTTGGCAGTGTAGCTTTGATGGCATCAATAGAGAAAACGGTGGAGGCCATGGACACCTTTCACCTCTCTGCAGCAAATGATTGATTCTCTGTTTCCACCAAGTGCAGATGGCCATGCACCACATTTGGAACATGGCCTTGTCAGTTGGAGAGCATCACTCCGGGCTCGCGATGTGAAATGAGTAAAGGGCCGCTGAAGCAACAAAGGATCTCTACATTAAATAAAAGATAGGGATAGTATTAACCTTGAGGCTGCTCAGTAACGAGATAAGCCCCTGAGCCCACAGTTACCTTCTTTTAATCACCAACAAAAGAAAAGGCATATACACACACAGGCTTACAACACACCGAGCTGTCTGTCTCGTCTGATGTATAATACAGCAGAATGTCTGTAAAGGCCCTGGACCTTGCACCCTGACCTCTCAATGTGTCAAGAGAAAGCAGAGTTTTCACAGAGGCTTAATTTCTCATGAGTTTCTTTCCTTCAGCAAGAAAATTGTTTGGACAACAATTCCTGTATATAATATTATGTTTTTATCACCTTAGCTGCCATCTTTGAACAATTAACTCTCTTGCGAGGAAAGTAACAAACATTTTCACCAAGACACACACAGGGATGGTTGGATCGATACTGTGGGATCGTTACTCACTACTCCTATGGTATCGATTTCCTCACAAAAAAAATATAAAGATCATTTAAATTATTAAAATACATGAATACAAAATGTGGGCAATTGCATTACTTCTTCAGTGCCATTTCAGAATCTTTGTGCAAAAACAGCCGTCACATACTGCATTCAGCGGGTCCTTGTCACATGGCTATTCTCTCTCTCTCACTGGGAGTAAAGCGCTCTCTTTTTTTAGGAACGCCCTGATGACACTCACAGAGTAACCCATTCACACCTGTAAGCAGTTAGATTAATGAGGAGTCGTCACGTGATTCACAGAGACTTCTTCAACTCTACTGGGCTGCTTGCATTTGCATCTGACATCCGGGATCAACTGAAATGCTCCCCAATCCACCAGTGCTGTAAAAAACGCTTCGCTGGGGTTGCTTAAGGGCACTTCATTGGTGGAAATGAGGGAGGGGCAAGCGTTTCCTTTCACTTCCGCCACCCAGATTTGTCCTGCTGGCCTGGGGTGACCTTCTGGGCACAAGCTAGTTTCTTTAACCTTTAGGCCACCACAGCCCTGAGAAGCAAACACACAGCCATGCAAACTTGGGATAGAACGGCAAAAAAGGAATAGTAGCTCTAGGTTTGACCTCCTCAAACAGTTAAAACATCACACTGTAAACATTATGAGGAGGCAGAACAGCAAAAAAGGAGATGCCAATTTCCAGATCCAAGTCACCTGAACCATCTACACTTTTATTTAATTGTGTTCACATTTGCAGTACTGGCCATATACTGTATGTAATATGTAATGTGATTTGCTTTTGACTGACTGATGTCACACAGGAAATATAAATGTAATACAAGATGTGAATAAATGGAAATGCATATTTGAGATCTTTTTTTTCCACCAAAGAAAAGAAAAGAACTGGATGTCCCTCACAAAATGATTCTCCATTGCTGAAACACACGTGATGTGATTCAGGGATTGAGCAGAGAGCACAGAACACACTCTTCTGATTTTTTCCACATATGTCACAAGGATTTTCTCTGAAAATGAGCAAGTTTATTATACAAGATTTTATACAGGAGTTTTTAAAGACTAGTGTCATAATGGTAAAGACCTGAACGGTTCTAATGTGAGAGGCACATACATACTGCACATCACAAAGCTTAACAGATAAAGCTGGGTCCACAGATAAGCAAATATAAATCAATAGACTGCATCTGTCAGTCAACAATCTACATTATTATGTTGCTCCTACATAATTTACGCTGGAGAAGATAACCATTTCACTGGAATAACATGCTTTCCTTAGCAGCACCGAGTGGTCTGCAACTGAATTTATTCCAACTTTGCTTTGGATGCAAACACATCTGTATTTAAAGCTGCACATTTGTAACCAAGTAACCCATGATTCAGTTTGTATTTTTTAAATAGAAATTCACAGAAAATAACTCAGTGGCATTTGACCCAATGCTGTCATCCTGGGATGCTTTGTTACTCTGATCTTTTATGGCAGTAAGAGGTGATATGAGGTGAGATGATACTGGTTCATGTAGTTCAAATGCTCAGTTTGATGTGCAGCGCTACTCCAGATTTAGTCTCTGTGAAGAAGCTGTGACTGGCAGTCAGAACAGCAAGGACTTGGTAGTCGCACATATGACACCGGGGTTGTCAAGTGGGTCCATTCAATCAGATTGTTTGTGTATTAGCGTCACACTGCCTTCAGGAAAAAGGAGCATAAAGGAAGAAAAGAACATGAAGTGTTAATTATAGTGTCCTGGAGCTTTATCCTGTTCCTTAGCAACAGACATAAAGAAAAACAATGCTGCGCCTTAGAATTATTGTAAACACAGAAAACAGCAAATCCATGACAAATAAGATTAGATAGTCTAAAAAAAATGTGCCAATAGCAAAGGTCAATCACGCTTCCTACATGATATTGAAACACTGACATATAATGTGTCTGAAAAACTTTTCCAGCTTCAGCCATTTACTAATATTAAATCCATGTGCTTGTTTCAAACTGCACTTAATAGTTGCTTTTGAAATATATAGAAAGGTTCTCGTGGATAACAAAATAATGAAGTTTCTGCACGAAGCTCCCATAGAGCCAGAGGTCCAAATAGGTTGGAAATACCTGTCCAACAAATAAAACAAAGTCCCTATACAGAGCCTTTTTACAACACAGAAACCTTCCACTCTTAACCAAACTACCACAGGCAGCTCGAATAAAGAATGGCACTGCTGGACTCAATAATGACTCGTGGACACAATAATGAGTGCAGTTCATAGGCAGCGTAAGTGCTTCTTGGCCTATTACCAAGTTAAACAAGCATTAACAGAGCAACAGAATCAGACCAAATCAGACCAAATCACATGCAGACTGACAGGATCTATCATAACTGTGTCTTAGGGCCTCTTACAAGCCTCCTTGCCCCCCTCTTGTCATTATGAGCTCATGCCAAACAACTGCAAGGACATATGCAAATGACTGCAGCCAACAGGAGATAAGTCTTTGGCACCACCACTGGCACTGACAGATGCCACAGACAGACACACACCATAGAACATTTTGTCTCGTCGAGGCAAAGCTGTAGGCATCATGGGCTAAGATTTGGTGGCTTTTCACCGGCTAACGAGATTCTGACATCTTGGCAGCACAGTGATCGGGGCGAAACAGAGCAGTATGAACTGTCACAGTTCAAATTGCGCCATGTTGAAACGGGAGGCAGACAGGCTGGTAGACAGACATATCCAAAAAAAAAAGCACAGACCTAGTGTTAATGGTACATTTAAGCCCTCTATCAGGCTGTCACATTATCAAAAGGAAGATTATTTCTTCCGAGTAGATGTCTGGTAAAAGCGTAATGGTTAGTTGAAAATAAAACAGGGCTCAGTGTGTTTAAAATTAAACAGCCGTTATGCATAAAAATAACTCAATTACAAGCAGACCTCAAATGGAATGCATAATTTATTTTATTGACATGCTATTTTAGTCACCCTCCGCATCTATTTCTATTATGTTATAGTATGTACACTCGCCTCCCCGTCTTACACTTGAGCCTTTATATATTTCTCAGTCTTTCTCTCCATTTCTGTTACTCAGAACAAATTTATTTTGGCCTCACTTCCCTTATCAACATTAAACCATTATGGTGTGACAAAATGCCTCAAATGCATAGTACCACACTTATTTGCATCTCATTTTACTCCCATTCAGTAAATTGTGATGATTCAACATTTTCTTTTCATAATTGAATTTCATTGAGCGAAAAAAGGTGCACTGATGCAGTGTGACTGTTTGGCCTGTGTGTGTACGTGTTAATGTGTGTACGTGTGTGTGTGAAGGGTGCGGCAGGTGCAGGAGGGGTGGGGGGTCCAGTTTTCTTCTTGTATGTGCTTTTTTTGCTGGGTTTCCACCCTGATATATTTGTTCATGTATTGGTTCATAAAGTAATTTTCAAATAAGATGAATGACGCAACTGGCAGCACGGCAGCGCAGCAGCACTGTTACTTCACAGCCGGAAGGTCCTGGGTTCAAATCCAGGCTGTGGCAGGACTCTCTGCATGGAGTTTCCATGTTATCCCCGGCTCTGGTTTCCCCTCACCATCAGAATATGTTCATTAGGTTATATTAGGTTAATTCTCCAGTCAGTGCAATGAAAGTCTCTCATTACTTTTTGAAAGAATTTAAAGAAACAAGTACAAATAATTTGTTTGTACGGGAATGCTTGATGTGCTCATTAAGATAATAAAAATACATTTGATATTTTAGGTAATAACTTGTAATTTAAGGACATTGTCTTTCATCTGTTATACATTTTACCAAGATAAGCTGGCCTGCACAGACTTATTGCATCGTATAGGGCAGATATGCTGATAAACACAGAAGCCCAAATCTTTAACATGAGAATCAAGAGGCCTGTGGACATATCAGGGCTTTAGGTTTCTAGGAAGGACTGTAAAATGCTTTTGTTCCATAAATATTTTAAACATTTTGTCCAATAGATATTTCTGGAGAAAATGTCATACTGTTCTAAAGATCCCACGACTGACTTATAACATGCCTTAGTATCAGTCAGGAATGGGAGCAACTAATTACAGCTACTCCAATTGCTGTAATTAAGTCAACTTTTGGGCTACGTGAATATTTTCTCAAGTCTGTAATTTAACTTACGCAGTGTAATGTGTCCATCACACCACGTAATCTACTTAGTTACATTTAAAATCATAATTGAGTACCGAGTACAATTTTAATTACTATCTAAACCTTTCATCTGCATTGTTGTAGCCAATAAGGTTTTCAGATCACCGGCCAATGAACACGATGTGTGGACAAACCAAATCTCTGGAGCAGAACAGAACAGGAGTCGAGAGTAATTTAACGGACTGAGGATTTGTCAAAAGGGGGAACTAGATTACACTATAACAAACTTGAGTGGACAGTTTTCCTTGTCTCAGATCTGGGCTGTTCTTTAGGTTATAGGGTAAAACCATGGATCACTGTCAGATTGTATCACCCGGTCCTATATGAAGCTCAGAGTGAACAGCACATATCCCAAAGTCATTTCCTGGACAATGTAACAGCATGCTGCTAAAGTGACAGACAGGCCACTCTCTCTAAGAATCCCCTGCTTGTGCCTGGGGAATGAAAATGTGCTAAACACAGTGAAAACCAATCTCGTTTTTCATAATCATTCCTGGGATTTTCTTCGGTCTCCAAATGCAGGAGTGACATTAAGCCCTATAGCAGCAGAATGGGCCCATAGTTAGATTTGCACCCTATCAGACCGCAGCCATTCTGGGAGTCCACTCAACACCCCCCCATACACACCCACCACTGCCTGAAACCTTAAATGAACAAATAACTGACAGAGGGAACATTTAAATTCACATTTACAAACCCACTTTCACACTTTATACACATGATACACGCACACACATAGCCACCCAAAACTCAAAATTAAAAGGCTTGAAAGAGGCTGAACTGTAATGGGCCTGACTTAGTTAAAAGGAAAAGATGGGTGATACAAGGTGGAGCAACTGCAATTCTTCTTGGAATTCAATGGTGAAACTTAAACGGAATACACTGTTAGAGATGGGATTGATGACAAGATATTGAGTTGAGTGTGAGTGGAGTTGGAGCCACTTGGCAATGAATAGAGGTTTGGGTTGAGAATACACGACCGTGACATGGGGTTGCGACACGATTTGTGATAAGTAGGCTTACTGAGTTCAGTTTATAATATTGAACTCGTTCCTCTGGCACGGATGAAATAAAACTGTACTCATGTAAAAAGAGTTATATAAAGTCCCCTAATACTCAGGTACAAGGGGTTCAAATCAACACACCTAGTTTAATGTGTGTAGGTGTGTGTGTGTGTGTAATTCCATTCAAACATTTATAATTAAAGTGGTCGGACGTTCGTGTCTGAATGGAAACACAGTCACAGATGTTTTGACAACTCAGAGATTACATAGCCTCCAGTCTGCTTGACCTGTCTGTCCCCTGCTTTAAGAGCTTTGTGTATCTTTAATAATGTAAAGACACATCCAGGCCAATGCCTTCCAAGGATTTTAAATACAGCTCAGCTTTATGCAACGTGCCGCCTTTACCGCCTAATGTGCATGCATGAATTCAAAATGGATGAAAATGCCTGCCATACACCAAGTAAACAGCTAACACTAACAGTACTAGTGCAGGTTCACTGATACATATACAATTCCAACCTCAGGCAACACCTGAGAGCGAGACAGATACGATCAGAAATGTCAAAGTATCCGAAGTAGATTGCATATTTTATGACCGACTGCACAGGCACCTATTACCCATTTTGATGTTTTAGGGTTTGTTTGGTTGTTTTTTTTGCTTTTCTTTGGCTCAGGATTCTGTTTTACACATTTTTTATTTTTTTTTTAAATACTTAAGTTTAGTTAAAGTTCAGTCAGGAAGAAAGCACAGTCTCCCTCTATCCCTTGACTCCATCGGCTCATTCTGCCCTACACCCAATCACAACCTGTCACAATCTTGTTAAGCCAATGACTTTTAAGTTGGCAAAGAAAAAGTATTCACTCCCTCTGCTTTCGTTCAGCTTTCATTTCAAAACTGTGAAGATTTTTACTTAACCGACCTCCACCCATTCAACGTTTACTTGTGTGTGTAGGTTCAGAGCCAGCAGACGACGGCACTGATGAGAGCAGAGGATGGATGGAGTAGAAACAGCCAGTAAGACCACAGTAAGAGGAGGTCAGATTTGGCTGGATGGTTCATTCATAAGACCTTCGCACAGGCAACCAGATATGGTGTCAGGTGTGAGGCCAATGATCAGTACTTTATTATGCGAAACCACATCTCCTTTATATTGGAAACACCTAATTCATAGGACCAGTTTCGGCTACCTGCCAAAGTCTATTCCTCCTGTTCACAATACATTTCTAACTGTAGCTGCTTTTGAGCTGAATGTGTGATTCCACACATTCATTGGTCCCCCACTAAAGTGATGTGACGACGCCCAAGCCGGTATCCACTTATGCACTCTGACTGACTGTTTGCAGGAGGCGAAAACAGCTCTTTTAGAGAATTCATTCCACTCCTTCATAAATGTCTCTTTTCAGTGGGTTTCAAGAAAACGTCAAGCTGCAGCACGTTGGAGGCTTTTCTGTTTTTTTCGCCCTGGCCACGGCTCCTTATTTCATTCATCTCTTTCTTCATTTCTCAAGCTTTTTGCAAATCTTAGTTTAGATCCACCTTTTTTGCCTCTGTTTTTGTTCTGTGTGAATCAAGAGCTCATTAGTATATGGCTTGTGGCTAGTGGTGACTTAAAAGGAGCAACAGGCAATTCCACACTGTTAAGTTGTGTCTCCGGAAAGTAACTGGCAGCAATATGCTTTTAGTGTTGGCAGGGATAATCCCTGCTGCTAACTTAAGTGAAAGTGTGATGTGTTTGCATGTTGGACGTAGCACTAAGGAAGAGGGGGGGCTTGCATTTCTGCTCCATTTGCTCGAGCATTGATGGTCACTGTCAAAGACTCAGAAATAGCTGCTCAAGTGTGGCAAAAGCACAAGCAACACCAACTTTTTCTTAATCCTTCTATGATGTAATACGTGATGGCTGCCAGAGAGTTTTCTTCCCCTCTCCCCTGGCAGCCTTCCCTGCCTGGTTTAGGACTTCTAATGAAGATCAGGGCTCCTGGCGTTGCTACCCTGAAACATTTTTCTCTCCTCCTATATTGACCCACAAATTCTTCCCTGCCATAATTGAGTGTGCTGTGTGTGCAAACCTTTGCCAACCCCTTGTAGAGGAGGTTTTTATATTTTCTTTAAAAAGTACTATATTGTTTTCTGGCTTGGCTCTGACAATACCCGTGGAATTTATGACATACAAAAGGAAACAAACTACACGAAATATAAAAGGCTGGACAGACAGTAGCCTCACACGCTTATAGTGGACATTGAAAATGAAACTTTAAGCTCTCTCTTTTTTTTTTTTAGAATAAAAGTAATTAGTGCACACAAGCATGAGTTTTTCAAGACGTAAAAGTGGCCAGGTTTGTCAGTAGCACTGGTTTATATCGGCTTCCTCTAATGCAGCCCCAGTCCTGACCCGTCCCTCACCAGCCCCCTGCAGTATATAACACACCTGTGGCCTTTTGTTAAGCCCTCTTTGCTCCCGCCTCCGCTTGCTGCTGAAAGTGTTTGGTGTTGGTTCAGCTCTGTCCTGGCATGGCATATTTTGCTGCCCCTGGTGTATTGAAGCCCATGATCCCCCTGCACCAGTTGTTCTGAGATGTTCCTAATCTAAAGTTTAACTCCTGCTGTTTGTTCCTTAGGTTTTATTTTGGTTTCAAGTCATTTTGTCCCGTTATTGAGTGGATTTATTTGAAAAATTTTTTTGCCCATTTTGGTCCATTTGAACATTTGTTTTTTGCCCATCTGTTGTTTGATTTATTTGAGATAGTGGTGTTATCAGCCCTTGACACTCCTCAGTATAGTGTGTTTCTCCACAAGTGGCCTCAGACCTTAATTTACTTTGGACTGGCAGCTTTAATATTTTAAGGGTCACACCCTATCTTCGATGATCTATTCAAGACTCTTTAACTATTTTTATAAAAAAAAAAACAAAAAAAAAACATTGTCATTATTTTTGGAGTCATTCTATTCAGCTCATTAACCAGTTTCACTTCTCAGCAGCTCCAGCCCCATCTACTTGATGCTTTTTGACTATCTACAATAAAATATTTGGTTTGTTTTGAAATCAAATCTCTCTCTCATCGGTAACAACCCTGTGTGTTGTTTATCCTATTTTTTGTATTCAAGGTTTTGTCTAGCATTTTCTTCGTGCAATTCCCCAGGTGTTGTGTCAAATAATTACCCAGTTTTAATCTGGCACACATGGATCTTTTTTAAAGTAATCACAAATTATGTGTTGTTTTGTGTCTTTTTGCGATTAATTGGGGTAATTAGTCAAAAGGGACTTGGAAATGTTGTTTTAGAAATTTTGACACAGTCGTATTTATTTTCTACCAAAGATCTGGACCAAATAGTGGCCATGATTTGGCAGATAAATGACTCATCGAGGTCAGGTTCTCATCAAGCATCAAGTATGACCAAATGTGATGTCTCTTTTTGAACGGACTCTTGTGATAGCTTTGAATGGAACAATTAAGGATGTTTTAGTAAAAGGCTTTCATGATGATCCATTAAACCATTTTGGAACATTTCTGGGACTGAATGCAGACAAGGATGCTATTCATTTTCAAATTTTCAAAACATATACTCTGTATTATTCTCATTTTTCTCCACTACATGATTCATGTTGTTCTGTGTTACAACGCAATCTTTTCAATTAATTAATTTTACATTACAAACTCAAAGTTTTTAGGGAGTTTTTTTTTTTTTTTTCATTCCTGCAATTGGTGTCTTCAAGTTGTTACATACACAAGCTGTTATTTTATTTTTATTTTTTTATGGTTGAGTGATGAAAATGATGGCAGGATGGCAGTGGTCTCAGTGCCAGCAAAAACCAAAATGAGAACATGGTAATTACAATCATAATGAAAGGGTAAAATCTTGTTAATGTGGTAAGGCAAGCGCTTGTGTGTAAATGCTAATGACTATTATAATAACCTCACAATCAACACACAAGATAATTCCATAGGCCGAGACCGAAATAATTGATGAATGTTGACAGATTAAAGTTCAGCGTCGCCAAGATTCAACATTTCCAACAGTCAGGAACATGGACACATCACAAACATGAACCTTCACTTCACACAGCACACAGATATGGCACTTTAACAGAATGCAAAAGCTTACATAAGCTTGGACTTTATATACATGCATTACTTTGTTTCTCTTTTTTTAAAGGTCACCAACTGAGTGAATGTTTTAGAAGCATGCAATGCAAGTTATGTAAACCATTACAGTATATGTAACTTCCCAGCACAGATGTTTCACCCACCTCTGAAGTCAGAACAATCAAATTTTCAAATGAGAAAATAAACAGACAAAACATATTCAAATAACAAAGACAGTTTATCAAAGTATGTGTTATATGTGCACACATATAGATATGCTTGTTAGGCAGTTCTATCAACCATTCTTTTCTCTAATATTGTTGTCTTTAAACACTGTGCTACGCCCCCGGTGGAATAACAGAGGAGGAAGAAAGGGAATTGGTAGTTTGACTCTCTGCCCTAATGATGACAATGATTGGTAATTAACATACTGTACAAGCAGAAAAACAAATACAGTGCAGTCTGATCAAACGGAACTGACTCCATCAAAATAAACTTTTAAGTCAAAACTATTATTCCACCACGACTGCAGTGGCTGTAATAAATGGGGCCCTTAATTGCAAATATGATGAATGCTGCTTCTTGGATGGGTGACTTCCAGAAAAATGGCTCTCTCTGATAGAACTAGTAAATAACACGAGTGGGTCTCTACGACATTATAAGAGGACAGATTCTTGTTTGTAACTGGCTCTATCACCTCATTGCCTGTGGCATCCTGATAAAAATCACTTAAGTCATTGATTAAAATGTAAGCAGGTTAATGCTAGAGGTGACTTCTCCCGCTTAGCATAATTTGCTTATTACACAGGCAAATAAACAAACCATTGATCACAGTGGTCTCTGACAGAAAGTAGATTAGATGGAAGGGACCCGGATCAGGTACATGTGTCTTACGTCGGCATGCTTAAATTGGTCCCAGTCTGCTGTGGCCCGTCGACCCTAGATGCACCGTGTACTGTATATTTAGGTGTATAGTTATGCAAGTAGGAGAAAACTGAAAATCCAGTCTTTTCAAAGGATTCATCTGCAGTTATCTTCAGAAAAACTTAAAGAACAAAGTACAACATTTAGCATTATTATACACTGCAATACAACTAAATCTTTCTACCTAATTCTCTAACATCAATGAAGGTAACCCTGGCAACACTTCTATTTGTCTTGCATTACTTATATCTTTAGAAGATTTGAAGAACTTTGCAATGAACAGAAAGGTGATGCTCGACAAGTTATTTAATTTTATGTGCAAAAGTGATGAAATTACACATTTGTGGCTTATATGGACTTCTAGGGGGGATCAGAAATGCAATATAAAGAACATTGAGAATTCAAAAAGTGCAAAATACCACCACCACAGAGCAATTACAGGTGATGAGGGTGCCATGCCGGTGACAGAAGTTCAGGTCTGTGTTTCAACATTTGTAAGTGTGATACCCCTTTATATTTTATCTTTTTAACTACGGACCACCCTGTGTCAACATTTGTAAACATTACATGGGAAACATTGGGACAATTTTCGTGTGTGTGGCTAGATTTGACAAGGAATCAGGCCATCTCCAGCCGTGTTGTGGCGGACAAAGAAGGCCCTCACCCTAATCAAGTTTTTTTGTGCTTAAACGTAGCCAGAGCGGAAGTAGTCGTGTGACAATAGACAGAGTATTAACTTGGTGTTTTGACTTATCCGTGGGATTGCAGAAATCTATAAGTCCCATATTTATTCTGGGAATTGGGTTGAAAAAAATGTACTTATCAGTGATTTAAAAAGTATATAAAGGTAAAATTTCAAATTTCCCCTGACATAATTTGTCTGCCATGCTGCTAAAGGACAGCGGCGTATTGTGTTGCATGGAATATCCATCTATTCCCACTTGCCCTTCAGCACGCACGGAAAATGGGCTGTACTGATGGGTATCGTTGAGTGCATTTTGGACAAAACAGCTCTTAAACTGTTCTGGTCCTTACCGATGAGCTCTGCCTTACCGATGAGTAACACCTGGTGGCCAGAGGTGTCACATCCAGACATCTGTTCATATTTAATTAATCATCCAGGTAATTTATCACATTAACAGCCAGTTGCACATTTACTACTGCTAAATAGAAAATGATAGTAACAGTAGTCATGACATGACAGTTAAACACACAAGAGCAGAGGAGGCAGTGTTTTTTCTACCTGCTGTTGACTGATAGTTCAGGTATTTCTTGACTTTATAGGGCGCCATGTGGTTAGAGCAAAGCTGAATGACAACATTAAGGAAGAGCTTGGATAGTTTAGCTTCTTTAGACTGAAAAAAAAGTCATACACACACCTGCGACTTATTCTTTCTTGTTATGAAGCATTTGCTACACACATAACACTAGGTGTGTGATGAAGCAGGGTCCCACTGTTTGCCTGAGGCGTCCTCACATCTGAAGGTTTGAAGTCAGAGTACTTTCTTTCAGGCTCTGTTTTGGGATTTGAGAGCGTGAAACCCTGAGATCTGTTAGTCCTCGTGCTGAAGGTGTGCCCTGGGACACAACAACTTTTAGGCATTATGTAGATCTTGCAAAGTGCCATATAAACTTGTACATACAAATACATCCCCTCTGATTCGTGGTCATGTGCAAATATTCCAAATGAATAATTTGTTACCAACATTGAGTTCTCTCAAGACTGCCTTTCATTCAAACTGACTGAGATTATTTGTTTTGATGATAAACAGTTTCAGCTTTAAAAAAAACATTTTAAAAAGAGAAATGCCTTAGATGTCTTAAACTACTATGTGATTGTGTTTCTCAGACCTCAGCCCTGCACGATACTTGATGCAGTGACATTAAGCAATGCAGCGTGACTGAAAACATCTAAAATACTGAAAGCAGCCTTTCTAATCATTGAAGTGCATCGTTAAACTAAACAGACATTTCCCCTGTTGATTTTGAGTGGTTGTTGTGAATGCGCCGATTGATAAATGTAAATAAATCTTCTTTTCTTTTTTCTGATGACTGTTTTGTAATGAATATAATAATGTTGTCTTCCATGTTCGGTAAAACAAGAATGATTGTTGGTCGAATATAAGCCTCCCCTATCCTCAGACACCTGCCGCCTATGGTCAACGTTGACTTTTAGTTTCACAGACCACTGGGGGAAAGTTCTGTGTTTCAGCCAGCCATCCCCTGCGAACCTCTTCCCTACCTAGAATTTGATTTTGACTCGCTTTGATCGCATAATATGGCTGTGGATGAGTTAGTTTAAAGCCCTGTGTGCCTCGTGCAGACGCTAAAGGGTACTTTGTGTGTCTGTATGAGATGCTGAAGGGCACGACAAAACTGTATTTGATGACAGGGGAATGAGAATGGTCTGATATATTTCCACTTCACACCGCATGTTTCAGTCAAAATGGAGGCCTTTGGCAAAGCTCAGTCACCCACTTCTGTCTCTCAACTGTTTGTTTGGAAACTGGTAGCTCACACCTTATGACTTATCAATGACCTCTCCGTGTTTCTTTCATGGTGCTTTTCTGTGGTGCACAGTGCTTTTTCATTTGAACGTGAGAACACGCCGTCCAGAGAAGTGAACTGGACCAGGCTGTGAAAACAAGTGTAAGAGCAGTAATTGCCTTTTTACACATGCAACTGCTGTAGCTTGCTTTGATTAACAAACAAGCAATATGTGCAATGCATATTCATCTGCAGATACTATTGTGCAACGATTAAACTTGAATGTTTGCAGTTTTGTTGTTTACACTGAATACAGCAACTTTCAAATGGAGATGAGAACCCTTGGGACAAGGAAATTCTCCTGTTTTCACAACAGAAAGTGAGAAAAATATTAAATCATTATCTCGCGTTATTAAATTCTGCAAAAGTACGCTTTTGGATTTTGAGTAGTTTAAATTGGTCTCAACCCCAGTGCATGTCTCGTTACGACATCCACTGACTACCTATCGCCTAAACTTTGCCGATGTATCAACACGCGATGTCCCTGGAATTGCAAAGCAGTGTGTCGAATCTCACCATATCTGTCACCTCCATATTAGTCTTATCCCTGCTGCAGTTGCCGCCTCATCTAAGAAGCCACTGTGCAATGGAGAAACAAATGAAGTTCTGATGAATAAAAATCCTTTGGAGTCCTCCAAAGAGGACTTTTATATTTTCCTCTCTATGCCATTGTTCAGAGCAATTATAAATTGGGTGCGTGACTATAAACCCTGCTGGCTGTCTGTCTGAAAACACCCACGTGTGAAGGGAAATTGTTTGGCATCATTATACTGGAAACAGGCAACGGGAGTAACCAAATGATCGCCCTATATGGAATTTCATGTGCTTTAATATAATTGTTGTAGTTTGTTTCTGTGTCCATGAATCTGTTACCATGACTCATATGTTTAACAAGGTTGCAAGCACTATAAACCACTGATATATCTAGAAAAATAGATATAATCTGAATGTTTCTCCAAATGATGCCACACATTTGGTATTACATTTCAGTTCAGGTTCATTTGGCAGCTCCTGCGGTTACTAGTGGTGAAAGTAAGCATAGTGTATAACTTACCTATCCAAGAATTCTGGTAGGCAGCAAGCAATCTGTGAGCAGTTCAAGGCAAGCAAACTCACATCTATCTATAAATACAAGGAATCTCTGTCTGTCTGTGTGTGTGTGTGTGTGTGTGTGTGTCTGTTGGTCAAATATCTCTGCGGATAAGGATCACACTGACCTGAGACTTTCATCATGGCTGCTGCGTGGTTCAGTGGTGTGCATCTAAAGGCCCCCACACACCGCCCAGACGTCCAACTGCCTTATCCGACCACTCTCCGACCACTCCGTTGCCTCTTGTCTGACCCGTTCGGCAGAAAAGTTACATTGAACACACCGCTTCGACGTGCTGCCAGCTCCACAGTAGCGTGTACGTTCTGCGCTTGCGCGAGATGCAATAAGCGGGTGGCGCTTGTGTTGTGAGTTGTAAACGAGAACCTTATGCACGCAACTCTCTTTACTTTCGATCAAAACGAAACTTAACTATTTCCGATAAAAAACAGCTGCATACTAAACATGCAGCGAGGCATTACCAAACTTACACAAATTTATTCGTCCTGAACGGACATAACAACTAGTCTGGTGCCACTACTGCAAAACATGAAAACGGGGAATGACGGAACGGAGTGCATAGAAAAACAAAGCGCACACAGTATTCCGTCCCTCCGGCTCCCACACACCGCGCTGATTCGCCAGCACACCGCCAATCAGAACGGCCATTCAGCTGGCACACAACCAATCAGAGGATCCAATGGCTCAGACGTCCGACGGCCCTCCTCCTCAGACTTCGCATGCTCAGTCGGATCCGACAACGTCCGCGCGGCTCCGAAAGCTTCCGACAGAGCTGAACACACCAAACATATTTGTTCCCGACCTCGTCCGAGTCTCTCCAAACGCTTCAGACGTCCAACGGTTGGGCTGGTGTGTTCCTGCCTTAAGCATTTGTTTGGACTGCAATGATACCGTGAATAAATTATTTCATAAATGCTTTACAAATTCCACCGAGCATTGTCCACCAGAGCAACCACAGTCACATGCGCACCAGAGCCAATCACTGCACACTGTGGCCACGTGCGCACCAGAGCCAATCACTGCAGAGCTCAAGCCCACGACATACCTGAAGAAACAAGCGGATTTATACCTGCAGTGGCGCGAGCTGGAGTGGGATTTTGCCGGCGGTTCGGTCCGTTCTGTTCTTTTCTGTTCTGTGCATCTAAACTGACTGTTGTGGATTAATGAGATTAAAAGAGTCCAGACCGAGTCTGTTCGGGTCTGAGGAGATCCGGAGATGCGCGGACAACAAAGTGGAATCGGAATCTGTGGATGTTCATGTGTAGCTAGCGGCTAGCTAGCTGCTAGCCGCTAGCTACACGGCCCACCTCCCGAGGCGACGGACCGGACGCATCGGCATGTCCAAAACCGGACCTAGGGTAAATAGTGTCCGCCACGCTTTTTCGCGAACATTGCCGTCATCTTTGCTTCGTGTCTGGTGCAGGAAGAAACGGTAAAAACGGGCTTTTGTCACGAAAGTGTCCAAGCAACAAGTTTGGTTGTTGAGGAACAGGAAGTTGTGGGAGGGACCTAGGCGGATGATTGACAGGCAACGACGGTCGGTGTGTAGACAGCGATATTGAGAGTTGAGAGATTTGTGACATTTAGCGTGTTTGGAGCGTGTAGTTAGTGTGTTATGTAGTGTTTGGTGTAGTGTGTTTAGTGTGTAGTGGAGTCGGTTTTTTTGTTTAATGAGTCAGAACAATGAGAAGATGCTGATTGTGGAGCAGGCAGTCCAGCTATTTATTCAGCTGGAAGGAGCACAGGCAGACCTGAGCATTGCCTGCATTTAAATGTAAATAGTTACATATAACTTCGTACATTTTTTTAAATGTATGCACAAATTTAGCAAACAACAATTTATATTTGCATTATAAGTAAAAAAAGAAAAAATGGTTTGTTAAACATATTTGTGGTTTTCACAGTAAAAAAATCTAACTTTTTCTACCCTGATTTTATGTTTTTTTTTGTGATTTTAGGTCCATTGTGTTAATACAGTATGTCAAAATGAAAAAAAGAACTGTACAGTCAGACATGTGAGGTTGTGCTGAAAATAATGACACCAAGTAAATAGCTTTTAAGGTGAAATATAATGGCAAAATCAAAAATAGTCAAAAACAGCCAATTATACCCTGGAATATCGGATTTCACAACAAACCTAAATATCCCTGACATCCCACCTTCAAACACAGCTTCATTTGGCCATCCATGAAAAAGCTGCTTAACCTCCCACTTTTTTTATAGGAATACACTTTTCTTACGGGCACTGCACTAGTGTTATATAAAATATAGTAAAAATAAGTCAGCCATTAATTGCTTCACACAGTGTTAGTAATTGCCTCGGTGAGGTGCTGCAGCCCACCAAGGCTGATCCATCTTGTTCCATTACAATATTAAGACTGATATGCTGTTAAAATAATGCCAATTATGATCACGTCTTGTTTTAATATGCTTTTGTTGATGGGCTATAGCTTCGTGATGAAAGCACCCTTGTGTTTCACCGGTTGAATGCCGGTAATGTGAAGCAGCAGCTCTATAAAAGTTTAGGTTTGCATCCGTGGGGCAATGAGACAAAACATTTTAAACACTACAGATGGATTATATGCATGCATAACGATTCCAACAATGTCATTTGTGCATATAGGTAGGCCATCTGAATCCAGCACAGGGATGTCAGAGTCCACCAGGAACTGTAAAAAATCCCAGTAGTTACATAACTTGATAGCAATTCTGAAAAGAATGCAATAAATACAACATTTACTTACAATTTTAGAAAAATATAGTTTGATTTAATACAATATGTGTGTGAGTTTTAAAGCAACATTATGTAGACATTGGCATTCTAAGGTGCTAACTAAAAACAAAAACCAAGACAATGTTGTCTTGAAAACTAGTATATTGCAGTAAACATGTTGTAGCGCTGGGATCTTACACTCTCACTGACGTTACATAGTGTTGAAACAAGTGATGGGAGGCGGAGTGGCTGAGACAGAGACACCAACACCACTCACACTATTAAATGACACTGTACCATCAAAATGATTTTTTTAAGGTGAAAAAATTACATAATGTAGCTTAAATGTATTTACATTGTCTCCTGTAGTTGTACACTGAATGCAAATGAAATTAAGACACACCAAGGAGGTGTAATGATAAGGGCATTTGCGCATCCTGATGGAAACAAAACCGTCTCTGGGCACAACAGGCACCAACCCACTGGAGTTGTGGGCAGCACTCCAACATCTTCGATGAAGGACGTGTGACTCCAGATGTTGTTCTTCACCTATTTTTGCTGTGAGCAAGGGCATAGCCAAGGCAGCCGCGTGACATCGCCATTTGTGGCTCACCTCAGCAGTGACAAGATAGCCAGCGGTCAAATGCTTTTCCCTTGGCTAGACCCTAGTTCAGCCAGGGCTTGAAGCGTATCTGAGCCTGGTTCACTTCCAGGAGAAAACAACCAGCACTATGGCTAACTTTGTATACAAAAGAGGGCAAAAGCTTTGTACTTATAGTTTACCAAAAGAGAATATGGAAGTGCATAAATGAAGGATTGAATATTTGTAATTGTGTATGATGTTGACTATTTTGACTATAAGATGCTACTTGACATTGTTTTTCTCAGTTTATGGCCAGACATGGTATCTGACACGGTCATGTGTCATATCAAATGTTGGGATATCTGTCAAACTGCACACCACAGATCTACACTCTTATTGACCTTTGTCGATGTCTGTCAACACAGATTACTGAAAGAAATATTGCAGATACTGAACATTATATAACTTAAGAGGAGAAAAAAAGGAGAAAACAACGGTGTCTAGCTTCTTGAAATGAAGGTGACATTTGAATAGCTGACTGAAATCACAGGGTGCATTATCAGACATATTTCTTGGCTCTAGAGAAAATTCAGTCCCTCTTATCACCCTTTCATTTTATCATAAGTGCAAACAAACCACTGATTAACAATGTCAAAGTAGTTTGGAACTGTTTTATTTTTTAGGAACAGGGAAAGCATCTATTTTTATTTGACGGTTACAACTAATGAAGGGTATAAAAGCTTGAAGACAACTCTTTTAGTCACACTGGCCAATCAGGGTAGCAGCCAGTCTTAGACAGCTAACGCTACATGACCGTAAATGTTTTGGCCTTTTCTTTGCATCTCAGCCGTTACTCCAGATTGAATTATCCATAGAAGTACAGCTTAATTTCTGTAAATGTTTTAGCCTTTTCTCAGCACCACTTATTCGTCACAACGGGGGTATAGAGAGAACATCACCCTCAATAGCGAGCAATGCTCTCAGAGCTGGCAAAACAGAAGTAACCTTGATTGCAATTTTCTAATCACACTTTTGTTTATGTAGTCTCTCTCTCTCTCTCTCTCTCTCTCTCTCTCTCTCTCTCTCTCTCTCTCTCTCTCTCACACACACACACACACACACACACACACACACAAACTTGTTCTTTTTCTCAACACATTTTTATGCAAGTACCATGACATTTTGCCTGTTAGTTAGCACTGACAGATGTTTCTCTGATAGTTTGTCATTTTGTCTTTGGCAACTGATAAAACTGGGTGTTGTCTAGAATTGGAACACTTAGAGCCTGTCCCACTGAAATGGGAATGTATGAGCAATCCATGCAACCTGCCAGCTGTCTGAAGCCTCGCAACAGACAATCAGCATGAGTACACAAAGTCACGTATAGATATTCTTAGCTACACAGAATGTCTTTCATATTCCAGTCACTCCAGTGTGAAGCTGATACTACACTGAAACCGGAGCAGTGGTTTGTAGAAAATTGTCAAGAGAGTTTGACAACATGAGTCAGTTATTAATGTCCTTAAAATGAAGTCTGGCACAGCTGCCACAATACAACATTTAGAAAGAAGTGGTTCAATATTTCTCCTTTTACCACATGTATGTTTTTGTTATAAAGCTCTGTCAACCAACTGGAACAACCCTCAACCTCGTATCCACGTCCTTAACCACTGGAAAAGCTGTATTGATCCTTGCAGAGAACAGAGGCCAAAAAGTGGCCTTCTGCCAGTGTATGTGAAAATAAAATTGACCCTGAGCCCTCTAAAAAATGTGGTTCCATGTAGTCTTTATGCTATTGTGTAGCGTCACATTTTTTCAAAGCTGTTGCAGATACACAAAAACAATCCATCTGCTCAAACTGTAACAAGCCATCTGTGCCTCTGTGTTTATCTGCGCTTCAATATGACTGGACTTATTTTTAGCATTTTTCAATTTTAATATTTTATGGAAATGAAAGCTGGATGTTTCTGTCAATGGCTGACAGGGCTGAAGAAGAACAAACATTTAAAGAACTCCTTGAACATGAAAGTAATTTCATAGATATGGGACCATAGAATAAGTAACAATATCAAGAATATTGAGTCCCCCTTGTAAATGTTTTTGTTCTTCCTCTAGTTCCTACAGTTTAATGTTTGAGTTTCACTAAGTACTACAAATGCACAGAGTTTGACACTAGAAGGCTGTTTTCAGATTCATTGCTCAAAGTACTCAATTGGTACAAATCAGATGTGGTTTGTGACATCACAAATAGTTTGAAGCCAATCCTAGTCCAATATTAAGCAAGCAAAAAGTGAGTAAAGTATCAACAAGAATTAAGTTTGAATATAGAAATAGCAATAGATATGAAAACTTTTAAAATGAGACGTTGTAAGCTAAAAGTGGCATTTTTCCTGCTGCTCAATCAGCATGTTCCCTGAGAAGTGACTAAATAGAACCTAGTTGCTAAATAAAAATGCTCAAAATCACTTCACATACATGCGGTTAATACATAATGGCTAAACAGTAATACATGAAATGTTTGCATATCAGTGCTTTGTTTCTCTCTAATGTGCAATAATTAAGATAACAATGTGCAATAACCCAGTGGTTCCCAATCTGGGGTCCGGGCCCCCCCTAGGGGGGCGCCAGAGATCGCAGGGGGGGGGGGGGCGCACAACTTTGTCTGCTCTGAGGTTGTGAGGTTACCAAAATTATATTTGTGCACATTAGATGTATAAAATCCCAATAACACACCCAACTGGATTATCAAAAGTCTGTATAATCCAAATTGAACATATTTTTGGTCCACATTTAAATTCATTAAGCTATTTATCACCAACATCCCTATGAGGTAGGCAGGTAGGTAGGTAAACTGTGTGTGTGTGTTTGTGTGTGATAGACCTGATGACACAAAAAAGGAAGAAATGTATCCATATACACTGTAAAACAAGGAGAATAAGAGCAAAAACCTACAACTGTTGTTTATTTTTAAAAATAAAAGTTTGTAATTAATCACTTTATTCTTTCAGTGTATGCGGGTTGGGGTTGGGGGGGCCTGGCTTGTCTTCGACACAGGCAAGGGGGGCTTCAAGGAAAAAAGGTTGGGAACCACTGCAATAACCCATATAATTTCAACTGTAGCATTATTTAGTACACTGTATATATTCTATATTCTGGCAGAATGTACATTTCTTGTATTTTGTTAAGTTTTTGCTTACATATAGTTTTTATTATTATTATGCATATGTCTGGGCTTTGAATGGGAGCAGCTGTAACGCAAGTAATTTCCCTTCAGTGATCAATAAAGTATTTCTGATTCTGATATAATATATCACAATACTAAAGTGAAAAATACGTACAGTAAAGAGGCACACACACTACCCATAAATGTGTCAGTGCGTGATTTCCTCATTACAAATATAACTACTATGGTCGCGTGGGAGTATTGCCACCCAGGCAAACACGAGGTGGTCTTTATCATTTAATGAATAACCAATCAAGAAAATTAAGTAATCACACACAAAGCTAATACTAATACTTGAAGTCACGCAAAACCCTGTAATGCTCTTAAATGACTATGCATGCTCGCATGAATGGATGTCATATATTAGGATTTTCCCTCTGTTAGTTGTCATGGGGGATTTTATTCTCATGTCAGTGTACAACAGAAAAGTACTGACAAGAAATATTTTGAATTAGCCTGGTAATGGCATTTTCTGCTTAAATAATGTGACACATTATTCCCATCCCTCTCCTGTAAAATACATTCTGTGTGTGTGTGTGTGCGTGTGTGCGTGTGTGTCTGTGTAAGATTTAAGCATTCTGTGAAAGGAGGCTCTCAGGGCATTAATAATGAATAAAACAAGGGATAAAATATGCAACAAGAAAGTGTGACAGAAATCTGCACAGAGTTACAGATATGTTTGATACCAGCGAATTAATAGAGGAAAAAAAAGAACACTAACACTTCCTCTTGGGCCCCGGCATATTGTTTTGGTTTGATTCTAGCTAAGGGAGCACTGCCTTTACACAGTGACTTCATTAATGAGTGAAGCCTTCCATAGATAAGAGGTGATTTAGGAGACAATTGTACATCGTATGCTTGGCAGCAGTGTTGTGGGTAATGCATGACAAAGTAATGCGTTAGAGTACTCGAATTACTTTTTTCGTGTAACGTGTAACGTAACGCGTTAGTTTTGTGCGTCAAGCAATCAGTAACTTCGTTATTTTTTTAAAAAAGTAATCCGTTATTTTAAGAATTTCTCCGGATAAGGAAAGGAAAATCCCGACTGCAGCCTGCTTTTTGTCAGACAGTACTGTGCCACCTGTGGATGTGTCAGCGGAGGCGCAGTGCTGTGAGGCGCAGCGCTGTGATGCGTCTGTGCCCTGCTGCTGACCTACGTTACCTGTGTGTGTGTGTGTGTGTGAGTGTTTTCGAATCCCCGGCAAGATGGCAGAGAGGACAGCTTTTGCATCGTGGAAGTACGCACATTATTTTCAATTCGCCAGCGAAAAGGACAAGAACAACATAACGGTAAAATGCACACTCTGCGTTGGTAAAAAGCTTCTGTGGACCGCAAAAAATTCCACTTCAAATTAAAAAAACAAAAAATGCTAAATGACTTACGGTATTCATCATTGTCACAACTTCTCGGTGCATTTAAAGGAGGCTGTGTGTGTGTCAGTTAAGTTGCAGCATGTGCGAGGCGCTGCAAACGGCTTTTAATTTTTGGTAACGCATGAGTACTCTAACGCGTTTCTTTTATTCATTGGTAACCAGGGTTGGGAGGGTTACTTTAAAAATGTAGTCCGATACAGTTACTAATTACCTGTTAAAAAATGTACTCAGTAACGTAATCCAAGTACCACAATATTAAAGTAATGTAACTTGATTACTTTAAGTTACTTTTGGATTACCTCAATACAAATGCAAATAAAGACTTCCTCTGAGGAACACATAAAGCAAATTAAAAATGTAATTAATTGTAGGGTATGTTAGATTTATTCAGTTTTATTCATTGGCTACTAACTATTCTGCTGTATTAAAGAATTACATCACATATTACAATAATAGTAGTAATAATAATAATAATAATAATAATAATAATAACAATTATTATTAGTGTTATTGTGACTACTAGGCCTATTTCTAGTAATAGCAGTTGTAAAACACCCCCACATATAGGATGTGTGTCACTTATTTGTCCCCCAAAATTACCCATACAATTTCCTAATATAATCATGCTATTTTAATACCTTGTTGTGATCTAAAGTGTTAGTGACCCATTTCAGTCACTGCAGGTGTTTCAGGCAATTTTATAACGTACAAGCCTCACAAGGTGGCAGTAGCTACATTTCAAGTGTCTATGGGGCCCTCGAAAGTCAACGAGTTTTCCACGATGAAGTCCGTGCAAATGTTTCACAATAAAAGCCTACTGAGCTATTTATGTTAGAGGACTTTTATTTTGAGACGGACACAGGAAGTATTGAGTTTGTATTAACAATGTAATGTCTTCATTTTAACAGGGCAAACGGGAGCGAACCAAAACGAGACTTCAAAACTACCAAAAACCTAAACACGTACCAACCCGGTCACCAGCAGCACCACCCACAGACCCAGTAGTAATACCTAGTAGCAGCAACAGCAGTAGTAGTTGTTACAATGACAGTCTGGTTAGCAGGCTAACTAATGTTAACTTTAGCTAACATAATTTCTGTGTAGCTAGCTAACGTTCGCAGTTTCGCTTACCATTAAATGTTTCTTTAAATTAGATGTGGAGTCCTTGGACGATGACAGTGTGTGCACAGCTGGGAGGCATAGCTTGCACTGTACAGTGATGTTGTTCCCTCTTACTTCTTTAGAAACAAAGTAATGGCGAAATTTCCACGCAGTGAAAGCATTTTTTTCTCTAGCGCTCGAGGCCATAATGAGCCGTCTGGCTTCACCTGAGAGCAGAGCGTCGTTGTGACTGATTTGTAGTGAACTGTAGTAATGTGTGCGTGCGTGCATACGGCATTGCCGCATTGGCAAGTGTTAGATTAATTCATTCACATTTATTCATCCTTCATCATCATATATTTTAATTGTAATCCAACTAATAATCCCAATTTTTTTCCAGATGTATCTGTAATCTGATTACGGCTTTTTTTTCTGTAACTGTAACGGAATACAGTTACTGTTTTTTTGTATCCTAATTACGTAACGCCGTTACATGTAGTCCGTTACTCACCAAGCCTGTTGGTAACGCTGTAACGTAACTGATTACTTTTAATTGATGGTAACGTTGTAACCTAATTAACTACTTTCCAAAGTAACTATACCCAACACTGCTTGGCATTAGCTTAAATGTTAAACCATTTAAAATGTTGTACAATGTTGATGCACAAAATGAAAAATCAAAACCAACGAAAGCAAGCTATTAAGTCTCCATTCATCTTTTTTCTCTGATTACCGACACTGAAACAACGTATCTTGTTTATTACTGAAATTATCAGTCTCATTAAAGATCCCTTGCAGCAACTAATGATATGCCACTGCATTTCCAGCGATCCCTGCTTGCCAGGACAGGTACAGCTCAGTGGCACTCATGGGACTGATGATAGGAGTGATGGCATTGCCACTGAGAAAGTATCCCCAGAGGCATTTTTCAGGAGAATGTGCGGTGGACAGCAGAATGGCCTCCATTGCCCCAGGGATGTAAAAAATAAAAAATAAAAAATAAAAAACAGAAGAGAAGGAGGGAGAGGCAATTCAGAACCAGGCATCTACCGTCTGAAAGACAACAGTTAGTCACCAATAAGGGTGATTTAGGAGTGTGAAACAAAGCACTGTTAAGACTAAATGTATGCCTTAGTGCTGATTTAGTCGTTTAAGTCATGATTTAGAATATGTAGTCGAGAACATGATCAGCTTTCCGTAGTTCTTTTTCCTTTTTGTTCAAAAAAAACAAACAAACAAAGAGAAAATGGTGAATACAGGGTGCCTTTTGATTTTTGCAGTTGAAAAAGTTGGCATCAAAATAAAGTTGACAGACTGCTGACAAGACCTCTTTGTGTGTGTTAAATGTGATAATTGTTAGATGAAGAACGTGTCGCTCACTGCGGCTGCTTCTCAGAGATTATGTCTGTTTTCTTCGTGGAAAGTCAGCAGAAGGTAGCCGAAGGAGAAAGCAACAGTGGCCCCTGTACAGTAAATTACAGGTTGCTCAAAAAATGTGACATAATTTGTAATGTGTGTTGTTCATGTGTAATTACCTTGTTAATGACTGGGAATTTAAATTGTTCATACAAATAAACATTGTACTGAATCTATGACATGTTTGTATTGGTGTTGTCAAAAATATTGTATTGCTTGCTGTCTGTTCTCTTCTTTTTTCGTGGTGTAAAATCATTGAAGATTACAGGTGAAGAGCCTCCAAGACCATTTCTGGTTGACAAAGTAAACAGCAGGTGTTCTATTTGGAAATACTTTGGATTTGAAGTATAAAATAAAACAGTCATAATTCATGTCTTCTGCTCCCACCTAGAAAATAATAATAATATTTAGAAAAAAACAACCTGGTAATCATTTTTAATGTACACCTTTAAACATACTACTTTGGTTTTCTTGCCTAATCTGTCCTAATCTGCTTATCTGAAGAGAAACTCAATAGAGCGACATGTTTTAAAAGCCATCAAAATTAATCATGTTATGACAAACCTAAGTAAAAAAAAGACTGTAAACAATTAAATGTTACAGAGACATTGTGACTTCATAATTTTTAAGACTGTAAGCGACAAAAATAATACAAAAGTTAGTTTGCTTATTAAGTGAATTTTTCCACGACAGCGGTGTCATTAAAAATGACAAACAGCATCACAACCACCCTGAACCTTAGCTCAGTCCGGCCTTGGCGCCTACTGAAAGCTGAAATAATGTGTTCAAGCCTCCAGTGGTGTAGTCTGGTGGAGCAGCTTGCAACTTCATAGTGTATTCACATCATATCAGCGAGTGGGAACCTTTTCACCCACACAACATAACAGTAGGTCACACTTGCATGTGAAATCTATGCAAATGCACAGCTCTCTCAGAATATGTAATTAATGGAGAGCAATTAAAATGTGACTATGAAACGATATGTGTGAGGCACTGCATGTTAATTCCACACTGTAGGAAAATAAAAGCTCTAAGAATTATTTTTTTTAACTATCCTGTTTGAGTTACAACTAGGCCAACCTTTCCAGGGGAATTATCTCTTGGTCTGCAGAAATTAAATCTTATAGTTGCACAGCTCTCAACCCAATCCAAAATAATATGAATGCACAGCAATGAGGTGGTGATGCCGAAGTCAAACAGGATGAGAAAACAACATTTCTAGTACATTTAAAACAGCTTGGGTGTGGATATAAATGTGATGTTTGGTTGTCTTCCAATGGAGGTGGGACATTAACATTTCTAGTGTGAAACAGGAGTGAAGCGTATTCCTTCATCACATCCCTCTTAATATTTTCATCAATTATGGAGCAGGTGATCAGTGGACTCCTGACGTACCGTCACTCTATCCACTGTCTGTCTGTTCTCCTCCATCCTGGTGTGATTTCATTATGTGACAGGAAGTCTCCAGTGCCCTGAGCTATTTAGTTTTGCTTTTCCTGCGCTGGGGAAAAATAAACATTAATTAATGTGACATAAGCAGCAATAATGTTTCTTGGTTATAACTTCATTTATATTAGTTTAGTGTATGTGCGCATTTTGCTGAACATTAGGGTTGGTTTCAAAGTCTTAGCTATTTACACATCCTCATACCAATAACTGACTGTCAGTTGCAGGGGAAATCCAGAAATTTCTCAAAACAGCATGATAGGGCAAGGAAATTACTTGGTGAGGTTTTGGAAAACATTAGGGTTTGAGTTCAAATGATAACCTGATTGACATATACGTAACTGGAGTTAAGTTATGTATGCGACGCAACTGCAAAATTATACAAATTATACCTTTGGTGGGTTGAAATAACTCACGGTTGACTTTTGATGTCACACGGGACACAAACACTCCTGAATGTGTGGTGCTTGTCTAACCCAACCATCCGTTACACCCCCCTTGCTCTACATACTACTTGGCCCGAGTTCCTCCTTTGTTCCTGTAATAATTACTACGACTAAGTTCAGGTTTCCCCCAAGGAACAAGCGTAAATACAGGTCGTGATAACTTGCACAGTGTCTACTCACTGGGTTGTTTTTTCAGATGTGGACTGGCTGCAGCCATCTATTACAATTGTTAGGTATCCATCAAGTATTAAATGAACTTTTGCCCTTGCACTACTCAGTACCATTTAATAATGTACTGAAGCTGTCTCAATAGGAGAGGAAAAATGATCTTGATGAAAACCAACCAGTGGGGTGGCCCTGTGTATTCACAGCTTTTTTTTCAGTGGCAGAAGGCAACTTATTCTGAAAAGCTTTTGGTTAAAGGATGTCCACCTGTGGTTTTCAGACTCGTCACCTTGTGTCCTTGTGTACAGAGGAGACGTGGACTGTAGATGTACAACAGAATTTGCGGACCCTTTGCCTTCAATGAGGAAAGATTAGCGAGAAGGCAACACCAATGAAAAGTCTAATGTTTGTCCACTATAACAAGTTTCCTGACCTTCAAGAATAGAACTGTATGCGAGGGGGCAAGATGGAGTGCCTCTCCTTACATTTTCCTCCTTTCTCCATTTCGACCTGCATAAAAATAATCCCACGGATCGAATTTCATGCAGTATTTTGGCCCTGAATTTTACCTGAGGACATCCTGTTTCCCATTAAATCTGTATTGATTCTGTACCCACACCCTCATCAAACCACTTTGCAGCATATACAGTGCATTTGGACATACACAGACAGACAGACATACACACACACACACACACACACACACACACTTCCTGGTACCAACAAGAGACTTTTAGAGGCAGAATGTAAATTAGCAAATCCCTAAGGTAATTAAAAACCAAGCCCCTAACTTATTGCATGAAGCCTTCCTGACTAACAAACACCTGTGCTGTATCAATTAGGAAGGCTTTATTTGTATAATAGTAATGGAGTGCAACTCTGTGTTGTTAATTTAAAGATCATATATTCTGGTTCCAGCTGTGCATTGCAACGTGGTGATTCTGTTAACTTTAATGGTGGTGTTCAGTTCACAAGAGGACTTTTTTCATTATTCATTTGACCTTTACATTTTTTGTAGCTGTCTCACATGAAAGGCAAACTGAAAACAGAGCCTAATGCGCAATGTCATCAGAGGATGTTATAAGTGAGAGTAACGAGAGGGATTCGCAGCCTTATATGAACCAGCCATACTATTCTTTGTTAGAACTCTTATTCTTAATGCCATTGCAGATCAGTGTCAGTGATATAGCCTGCGTCTGCTCCGCTTCCTTATTAATCTTACTTGTGATTCCATTCGCTGTATGCATTATCTATATTCCAATGTTGCAGAGATGTCTCCTAAGTCCTGTTCTACATTCACCGGGGGGGGTTGATTGCACTCCCTCATCAGTGCAGGCTGCTTGTATTCATGTACACGCTCTGGTGCAGAACCTCACCCACCAGCAAACAAGCCCTCATGAATCTATCGGTGTACAGTAACTCCTGACACAAAATATTTATTACGAAAACAAAAGAAAGTCAATTGTGACAGTATTGTAAGCATTAAAACAGACAACAGGATACAGAATTGCAGACAACAGCACTGCTGATGATGGCAATGTTAATGTTCCTGCTGGGTTGTTCATTCCAACGCTGGAAAACTGCCCTTAAAGAGCAACTTAAATTTCTATTTTAGCATGAACACGCTTAATTTAATGATCAATAAACACAAATCATCATTCGTGTTGTCCGCATATTTTTGGAAATATATTACAGAGGCATTGCATAAACTATGTTGGCAAAACCTTCTGCTCCGTGCATTGTGTTTTTTCTAGCTGTTTTTATAAGTTGGAATATGTTCGAGTGTCACACCGCATTGCATATTAATAACATATGATGTTTCTGTGGCGTTTCTAAATCGACCACACCTGTAGCAACAAGTCTCCGTGTGATCCGCCACTTACTATAAAGTACTGCTTGGTGCAGTAGTGCAAGGTGCCCGTAAACAATACTTGACAGTCAGCTAGGGTCTGACAATTATTTTTAAATATGTACCTGCCCTGGCACGGCAGCGCACAATTTTCTCCCGAGAGTATTCTAGTAAGTATTATTGGAAATTGCAGGAAATACAAATCACGCTTGACAACATTGCGGTTTTGCGTTTAGGAGAGCATGGGAAGAGTATCCAGTTTCTCAAATTCAATCTAATTCATCAGAGGAGGAGCAGCCCCAGGTTCTAGCATTGGGAAAGACGTGAAGACAAATTACTGCTCCACATTTTAGAAAAAGGTGTTCTTATCAAGATATATTTATTTTTTTATTTTTAAAACAGTAAAACATTTTTAATCAAACTTGCAGAAACATCATCATTAGTGTCATTTTCATGGCTATCACTAGTGCTGAGAAGAAATTGATTCCTTTACTGAAGAAAAAGAAAAAAAAACTTTGCATAGTTCAGTAATCAGTAAAAGTATAGTAATCATAATCACATATTTATATGTACACATCTTGGATTAAAATTACATTTGTTCAGACTGTAAAAGAAAAGCACTTGTTTAGGTATTCTGGGAAGAGTAAATTCATTTTTGTTTGCCTCAATGCACACCATGATGAAAACGCTTCCTACTCCACCTGCTCATTAATCAGGAAGGCAGTGCAGATGGCGTTCTTTGACAGAGAAGAAAACATGGAGAGCTATCAACTTTTTGCTGCTAATTAATCCTTCGATTCTTTGAGTGGAATTGCAAACCACATAAATTAGCCTAAAAAGGAGAGGAGAAAAGAGTCACATAACTTTATGTGATGCACAGAGTGGTTTGCCTTTCAGTTTATACATGCTTTGCTTGAATGAGTCACAGTTTGCTTTCCCAGATATGGTACTCCTTTGATTTACGTTCAGCAATGATTTTCCAGGATATATACTGTTACTCGGTTTATGTTGAGCTGCTTCAGTCTAAAAAGCCCAAACACACTATTATATTAAAACTACAATGGTTATTCTACAAAAAATAAAACCCCTATGACAATCAAACACCTTTGTAAAGCAGGGACTCACAACCTACGTTTTTTTAAACCTCATGCACTACTCACAGGTTGCTCAACAGCAGATGCCTCGGGTGGAGAAGAATATTCACAAACTAGCTAAGCAAAAAACAATCAGAACTACCGTGACCAAAGCAGAGATTCACTGGCTGGTAATTGCTGGTCATCCACACACCGCCAACACAGGCTGAAATACCACCTTCAGACTGGGCTATTGGTGCATGAACACAGGCATAGCCACTCAGTTGGTTTAACCCTGTAAACTCTGCAAAGACTCAGCACATTATTCAACTCAAAATCTTGTTTTCACTCATATGCAATCAAACAGGGTTTACCCTAATCACAGCCCAGTCACCAGGTTATAATGGTAGGTTTCTGCAAACCACAGATTCATCCAAGGTCATATCACATTCATGATATACGGTTAGCTGACTTTAACAGCAGGACATGAAGGGGTGGTCATGGTGTTTTACAGCCAACAAGGCTGCCAAGCAGCTGACCGCGAGATCAGTGGACATTTCCAGCAGATTTAGTAGCAATGTCAACTGTTTCTCATGGGAGCTGGATCATCTCCATTCATAGCGACCATAATGGGTATTTCGAGCCAAACCAATATATTTTCCTAAACCTAACCAAGTGGATTTTTGTGCCTAAACCTAAGCAGATCATAAGCAAAGTGTTGTAGCAAGAGAAAAAAAGAACATTTAAACTAAACAGACATACAGTTGCATATTCTGTCGATTGGGTTGTTAATCGCTTCTATCAAACCTATCAATCCCTAATATCAAACCTATTAATCGCTACTATCAAACCTATGCAAGTGCTCAGCATACCACATTTCCAGCAGGAACAAATCCAACATCAGTAATACCTCACTATAAAAGATTTTATTTTGTTTTCTGTTTCACTGGTAAAGCATTATCCTTTCATCCCTAGCTTGTGCCATTACCAGCCCTCGTTGATGATGTAGTCTGTACTTAAATTCATACATCCTTGGGCTTGTGAAGTTAACCAAGCAGTCGGGAAGTAAAATGCAACAAGGCAGTTCTAGCTCCTACTTCTTATCTTAGCAATGGTATAATGGTTAGCGCACAAGAGATTTCCAGCTGTTGTGGGGTCATTTCCATAAAAAATAAAATGTTATCCTCTGGGTCTTGACATCCTCAGACAGTTTGACTGAATTAGGACTTTATTCTTGTAGCCAACAACATAGAAACTGGCTACTTTGCTTGTACAGCATTTTGATACAACAGCAACTTAGGGGTGGCAGGAAGTGTCACCCAGGTATAAGAATGCCCCCTAGCTGGAGCTGGTGCTGTGTTACATAGTTACTTTACAAAACTGAAGGCTGGATTACAAAAAAAGCATTTCAGGAGTGTTTCCTGTAGGAGCAAAATACATTTTTACCTTAATGACTGAATAAACTGCCAGTGAATCACAAAACAACATGACAGTTGCAGGTAAAAGAATCAGGAGCCACTGAGCCTTCTTTGTGCACTCCTAGTTTGTTTCAGGCACTAAAACTTCTTGGTTGGCTCTAGACTAACATCAAGGTCTGGGTTAAAGTAACTACATTATGCTTCAGTTACATAACTTTACTACATTAATAAGGTAAAATAGCTCATTGTTAATCTGTGTATTTACACGGGACACAAACATCTCCTGTTGGAAAGCCCTCTTCACCTTTAACCCCAACCATCCATCCCTGCCTCCTCCACATGCAGACTTTGTCGCACTTGGTCGCCAGCTGATACTGACGATGGGTCATTGTTCAATATGCGTCTTCATAAGCTGCTTTCACTGTGATGCTATATGGTTGTTTTTCTGTTGAGGATGGGCTGGAGGGAGAGACAAACTCCCTCTGACATAAACTTTGGGCTTATTAACTGTAATGATCAACCTGCACAAGTCTGGAGGTACTGGCAATGAAATGTTTACACACCAGCCCCAAAATGCAGTTGTAAAAAAACTATATATTTCCAGGAAATGCCAACTGTTCAGATAACAATCGCAAAAATAATTCAACAGAAATATGCTTTTGCAACCTTTGAAGCCCCCAATGAAATACATGGTGAACGTTTTTCGCAGGGTTCAATTAAGATAAAAGATAAACAAACAAAAGAAGACCTGCGAGTGTCAGGCTATCTGAAAGGCTATCAACACTTTTGCACAAATAAACCAAGCCTGCTTGAAGGACAACTAAAGTTGGTCACCCAGCTGGGTTGCTGAAAAGGTCTGCACTGTGTCATGGACAGAATCAGGATGGGAAGGGTTAGTCCAACCTAGGTGCCATCCTCCTCCTCTCTTGGCAAGGCTCAGCCCTCACAAAAAAGGGCCTTGTCAAACCCTGATTGGCCTGACTCATCAATTAGGAGCCAGCCACAATAAAAACAAAATAGCAAGTTCTACACATCGGGTCTGCTACACAGCAACATCTGTGTTACACACTTAAAAGAAGGTTGAAACCCAGGAAGCATAATATGGCCCTTTTTAATTCAAGAGAGATGAAGGATATGAAAAAAAACAAATCTTGTTCTAGCAACCACAACTGCAGGCCCATGAAAAACTTGCATTCTTCACTCTTCTTTGTTCATCAAATACTGAAATCCATGCGTCTCTTCTTGTTGTAAATACTGTGGCCTGGTTCCTGAAAGGCTGTTGAGATGATTGAATAAGAATTTGAATCTTTGATTGAAAACATTTCTCATTCAGTAGCCACAAGGACTTCCATTGCCAGCATGTGAAATTAATGACTTTGGCAAATCTGAATCTGTTATTTGATCTGGCTTTTCCCAGTAGATGATGCTGCTCCATGCCTGTGCTTTCAAATACATCACTACAGGCATGGCCGGCCTGAAAGGTCTGGGCACACAATCTGGTGCATGAGCCTGGATGTTAATTCCAAAGCACAGCTGAGCAAATACTGTTACATTTTAGGCCAAAAGAAAAGATCATTTAATTGGTATAGCAAATCATAAATAAAGTCAATGGCAAATAAATATGTAGAGCAAATTACCTGTGTCAGTGTAAATTGAGATCTCTGATGCAGCAGGTACTGGGGCTGCCAACGCTCAGTACCGTGCAGAGCTTAAGTAATCTTCTGTTTCAAAAGAGCTAGAAAGGTCCGATCACTGGTGCCATCTGGTCTACAGTCTGCACGCTGGAATTGGTTTTCCTCTTCCTCAGTTTTCTACCACACTCCAGAGAAGGACACTGGAATTTGAGTGAACAGACTTTGAACAATGATTCATGTTCAGTATAGAATATACAAGTGTATCTCTGTTTACAATGAACACAACATATATCTGCAAATAGCAATTATATTTTCCACTGTATCAGAGTTAACACAGTCATAACTCCACTTTTTTATCCGCTGCGTTTCAGGCAGCATTTCTGAGACCGTTGTCAAGTTGAGACTGAACTCATTGCTGCTACCTGAGACCAATGGGAGTCATTCTCTCCAAGTCTAGTAACTGTGATTAGCAGTGGGTGTTGCCTTTCGATTCAGTGTGAAATATCCAGTGGAAGGTGTTAAGGATGACATTTTACCTTCAATTCCCACTTTGTGTTTTGACTGAGTAAAACGAGATATAAAATATGAAGTAAAAGATGTAGTGTCCCTCAATAACCAGGGTGAAATACACATTACACAACGGCAATTGGTCAACATGGGTGAACATTTCCAATTAATGTGCCCTGTTGAGCTGGTGATTAAATACTTTAAAGACTTTTTTATTTTAAAACAGTCAAGAGTGACTGATGGACACACTTGGCTGATTTACAGATTGTATCTCATTTCCAATTGTAATGTGTTTGTCTTATTACATGCTAGCAAGTTATTAAACAAATGGTAATGATGCATAATCAAAATACAATTTATAACCAGTTGGGCTAGGTAAACAAAAATTAATTTACAATCTGTTGACAACAACAGAACTAAAACAGATTTACTCACAAACATACACACAGGAAAATTTGTGTGCGCTGACACTTGCTCATATGGCAATTTCTACTTGATAATTCTGGGAGATACACATTGAATTACCTTGCTGACCAATAAGAGACCGATAACCGGCACTTCTGCCAGTTCACCCTCAACCAAAAGTGGATTAAAGTGAAGTGGTGGAATGTGTCAGGTGAGACATGAGTGCTGCCATGGGGCTTTTCAATTCATACATGATTGCTCGGCTTGACTCAGTTTAGAGTGACTCAGTTTTTAAATACAAGAGCAAATATTAGAATCCCTGCTACCAAAGCTCCGCTATTTCTGTCTTAAACACATTTGATTTCTATAAATTGTTCACAATATAATTCCCCCAGTGATTTAGTTATTTAAATTATGCTTCTTATTATTATTATTTCCCTTTTTTCTTTTGAAGCAGCAAATTCAGAAAATGTTCGTTTTCACGAGCAGGACTTAACACAACTCCAAACATCTGAAAGTGAATACAATGACTAAGAAAATAAAGCAGATTTCTGAAAGTATAAACAAGGACGCAGGAAAGAAACTAAGCTTCAAACCGCAGAGATTCAGTCAGACCGAGCTCAGACTTTCTAAAGATGTCTCTCTCTCTGGTACATCGCGCAGACATGAGTTGAGTATTGCAATACACTTGTTTGAGGGGGAACAAAGGGCCGGCATCATAGGTTGTATGCGGTGGCAGGATGTCGGCACAGCCCAACTGAAGGCAGGACGGGCACACTCCTTCCCAGGCATGGCACAGAAAATCTATGTGTGCTTAACCTGATAATGGAAACCCAAATTAGCTGCAGTCGGTGAGCCCTACCACTGTTTTTTACGCGATCAACAGTTATGTCAATAATTACCTAAACCTAACTGTCTGTATTTAAAGCTTTCAAATTAAGCAAAATCTTCAATATCAGCCATTAATTCACACACAAGGTGAACAATTTTGGGCTGCTAGCCTTCAGTTTTTTTTGCAAATCAACTGAAAACCCCCACTATTAATAAATAAAAAATGTATGATTACGAACAAAATGGCAAAAGTGAAAAAAATAAATAAACAATAGTGGCTTCAAAGTCTGCCAAACATCTACCTCAACAAATGTGACCATTTTTACTTATATTGAGATTCATTCGCCACAACCGAGGGCTGGAAGAGAAATTTCAAGCAGCACAATAACGGAGTCATTCAGTCAAGAAAAATCTGTTTACATGTGCTTGTACAAATGGAAACATGCAACACTTACGATTGCCGCAGCTTTCTGTGAGCCACGGTCTCATATTTTTCAAACAAATTGACTTCATTACAGTCGTACAACTGTGGTGACTTTGGTGCTGTGAACATAAAGCAATATCGTAAAAAGAATCGGCTGGCGTCTCAGAGCTGACGTGCATAGACATTTATAAAAACAGCTTCTTCAAGCAACATGCGTGACAATTAAGCATGCGGTGCACATCATATTCTGATTTCTACTGATTTGATTTTACAACAAAGCAGTTGCTTAGTTGCAAACGATTGCACATCAACGCCGAGTGCATTGCATCCTTTTTGTTTTCTTAACAAGATCATGAACTTTCTTCAACCGACTCTCGCTCACAGGTGCAATCGTACAGTCACCTCTTTACCTTTTGAAATAGAAACTGAAGGGAAAAAAATGAAGGAGTTATGTAGCTGTGCATGGCATTCCTCTGATCAATGTGACGCCTGTGTCCTGCTGAGAGCTGGTATTGGACAGGTGGCGCAGCAACAGATACAGAGAAGCTGAAAAGAAAGAAAGAAAGCTAGAGAGAGACAAAAGAAATAACAAAGAGCCCGGGGATGCTGGAAAAGGTATGAATTTGAAACATGAGAGGGATGAAGAATGAAGAGGATTAGGGGCAAAGAGAACAAATTACAGAGAGAATTGTCAATAATAGAGGTAAAATATGCTCTTTTTTCTTTCTGCTGCTGTTGTGGTCTGTATTATTCTGCACCCCGGTTCCATTGAACGGTGATCAGCCACCTATTCTCTCCGTCAATAGCTGTACGTATTTATCCAAGTTTCTGAAGATGTGAGCATTAGTTGTAAAAAACAGCCCCATGAAGAGTCGACAATGGAGGAAGTAGGGATTCAAATGCAATGACGTGTGAGTAGAATATTTTTCTCTAGACTTTTTGAGTTTATCTGAAGTCAAAAAATACAATTTTAGAATAAAGATTTAAAAAGGAAAACTATGATGACTCTTAACCTTGATAAATGAGCCGTACAAAATAGTTTTCCGTTCAGTATTGAGGTGGAGAAAAGGTTGCAAGAGGGTAGTTCACTGAATATACTGCAAAGTGATATTTTTGTTGCTGTTACTAGACAACTAGTAACCTCATATTTTACTACTGAAGCTACAGCTTGGGCAGTCCCATAACTTGTTAGCATCATTAAACAACGTGTCTGTCTCCGTCTCTCACACACATACACACACACACACACACGCATACACACACACACTACAAAATCAAGGCCTTGTTATGCCATTTATTGGTGTAATATCTCGGAAAGCTCTCAATCAATAATTACATGGAGACCAAACGTGGAGGCTGGCAGTTTTATTGTGTCAATTACTCACATACACTTAGAGTGGAAGCACCTGTGCTCTGATTGGCTACCCAGTGCTGTGGTAGTAACAATTACACACACTACAGTTGGGAATAAAATAGATACACCTAACAAAAAAAAGTACTATTTCTTACATAGACTTACAAACATTAACTCACATGTTAGAGTTATTTAATGGGTTGAATGTGCTTACTACTAGAGCTGCAGTGCTTTCAGCAGCTTCTACTGTCTGTTCAGGTTGTTGGTGCTCCACTGGCTGAATCATATTAGTTAAATTTAGAATTTTTATTTTATTTTCACCACTGTAGGCTGCAGCAAATTATTCTGCCATATTTGCCTGGCAATGTCAGCAATATGCAAATGTCTAAAGAGGTGAAAATCTCTGGACTTATGTCAGACATATAGTTACTTAACATGATTTCTACAATACATAACACATGTAACTATCCACTTATCTGAAATACAAAAGTATTTGTAATTCATGATTACATTTTCTATCAGTGGATATGCTCAGTGTAGCCGAGCTCTCTAGGAGAAATATTTTGTATGTTTAGTCGATCTACCAGAATATAAAAGTTTTAAACTTCACTGGTTGCACAACTGTACATCTGTTGAGGTGCATTATCAATTCTCTAGAGGTACATGTGCTGCAATGCTTGAACTAAGGACATAGGTTAGAAAATTATTGATTTGCTACCCTCAGGGGGACAGGCAAAAGAGATGGAGACACTACACATACTCTCTATGTCAAAATTGGACAGAACTTGTGTTCAGTTACTCCTTCTGGAAGACTCATTGGTTTGAACCATTCAAATATCTCTTTTTTTTTATCTCTTTGCTCATTTTGTCCAAAAGAGCGCAAACCAATACAATGAGAGACATAAGTCCAATTGGGGTTTTGGTGCTAGACTTTCATTTTTCTAGGTGACATTTCATCTGAATGAAGTTTGTTGAATTTGGATTCACTCGTTCCTCCTGCATCTGTCTCATGAAATAGATGATGGAAGTGATTTTATGTTTCAGGTCTTTGAGATTAGCACCAGAATAAAATCTATCCAGTGCAATCATGTAAATGTCCATCATAAAAAGAGAGAGGTCAGGGTGGACTAGGATTTCGGTGTAAAAATGTTGTTTGACCTGGTCATTTTCAAGAGTTCAGGGAAAGATAAAAGCCTGAGGTTAGACAGCAAGATGCTGAAGGCTAGGAAATGGCAATCGACACTTAAAAAGCATCAAAAACACTTAAATGAATCTACAGAGGCCCTTCTATCCTTTTTGACCTTGGTTGGATCCATCTATACACCATTTGAAAAACCCAAGAGGGATATGGTGGGCACATGGAATTCAGACCTGCTGACCTTGACAAACAGCTGGTTCTCATTTGGAGGACCTATACCAGTCTGCCATTTCCATCAACACATTCAGTAGGAGTATCCTGTTTACCTACCCAACTCACGTTTGGTTGTTTGAGGACATCCTCCATTCCATGTGTATATGTAGCCTGGCTCACCAGACTAAGTCAGTTACAGTTTCATATTAGCCCAGTCCCTCTCAATTCAATATAGATTTTCGGAAGAGCATTAGCAGTGGGGCATTAAATAGAGCTTTATCACAAGTGCATTACCAGCGGGCACTAACTAGCATTGGGTAACGTGCAATTTGCAAGATGCAGCTAAAACGGCATGCTAAAATGACTTTCTGAAAACATTCAAGGGAAATATAGGTCATGCAGGAGGATTTTGATTGATATTTGGTCAGACCTGCCTCGACTGAATAGTTGATGAATCTAGCAAACAAAGAATTATCATTGTAATTTGCCATGTCGGCATTGTCTGTGCCAGCTTCTAAACAGTGTCCACCCCAAAGAAAGACAAACCCTGTAGCCCAGTGGTCCCCAACCACCGGACCGCGGACCGGTACCAGTCCGTGGGTTGTTTGGTACCGGGCCGCAGAGAAAGAATAAATGTGTAATTTTTAGGGCTGTCAAACGATTAATTTTTTTAATTGCGATTAATCGCATTTTGTCCATAGTTAACTCGCGATTAATCGCAAATTAAATTCCCATTTTTTTCTGTTCTAAATGTACCTTAATGTATTTTTTTCATGTTCTTAATACTTTTAACAACATAAGAAAGGGTTAGATTTAGGCAAATATGCTTGCTTTATGAAAATGTTTATTCAACACTTCAAATCATGCAGGAAAATAAAATGCTCAAAAAATATCCCCTTACCCTAAATGGGATCAAAACTTGGTGATGTCTGCTTTTGGCGAGGGTGGGCGATGGGCTCTCTGCATCTGCCATGTGTTTGGCTTGCAAATGATATTTGAGACTCGACGTACTTCGATGGTAACTCATTTCATGTCAACAGTAGGTGCAGATAACTTTTGTCCCATCGACCGAACCATCTGGCAGTGTTTTCAAAGTGAATTTGCCATTCATAAGTCCTTCCTCCATTTCCTTTCACTTTCGCTTTTCAGTCCACCGTGTTTTTCCCGAATGCCAACCCTGTGTCACACCGCGGTGAGGGATGTCCTGTCTTGGTTTTTTTTGTCTTGTGAATTTCATGTTTTATTTTGAAAAGTAACTCTCCTCTCGTTTCAGGTCACTTGCCCTTCCTCTTGTGTCACCGGTCTGGCGTCTTCCCTGATCCCTGATTGTTTCCACCTGTGCTCCCTCCCCTCATGTGTATATAGTCTTTGTCTTCCCCTGTCTTCGTTGCCAGAGTATTTCGTTCGTTTCGTCGAGTACGTCCAGCCCATTTCACAGCCTTGATCATAGCCTTGTTATTCCGAGAAAGTTAAGTATTGTCAAGTTTTGTTTTTGCATATAGTTTTCCTCTGTTGTAGAGTGATTTTGAGTTGGATACCTTTTGGTCAGAATTTTGTTTCGTTGTTAGTTAAGTTTCATAGCATTTGTTTTTCCTCCTGTTGGAGTGTTTTCTGTTCTTTAATATTTTTCAGCCTCATTTAGAGTAGACAATTTCATAGCCTGTGTGCCTTCCTCCTTCGGGAGCGACTTTAAGTTTGAATAATTTTCATAACATCTAGTTTCATTAAGATCAGTGTAGTTATCTCCTTTTCCTCCTACGGGAGCGTCTTTTGTTCACGTTGTGTTTTTTAGTGTGGTCCGTTGGACCTATAGTGTTTCACAGCCTGTTCTGTTATCACTCTGTCTACAGAGAAACTGTATCAAAAATAAAGCCTGTCTGTACTACTGCCTTCCTGCATCTGAGTCCTCAGTTTCTGCCCAAGCCTGACACCCTGCTTCTTCTTCTTCTGATTCCCTTTCTTATTCTTCTGCCACCCTCTGGATCAAGACTACAGGTGCCATCGACGGCCGTAAATCAAACAATGCGCATTTCTTTTTTTTTAATACTGAACCTAATCACGCGTTAACAAAATTAACGACGGTAAGAGGAAGTTGCGTTAACGAGTTATTAACGCGTTAACTTTGATATATAACCCTGTTATATTGACGATCATACCCGGAAAGTTGTTTTATTTTGAAAAACTGATTCTTTTTTAACAACATCCGTCTGTTCCTCTTGGCGCGCTTGACACATACCTGTTTCAGTCATGGTATACCCTAAAAAATAAGTCCTCAAGCTAGCTGAGATTAGTGTAAAACAAACGTCTTCAGAGAGCTACTTTGCAAAGTAAAAAGGAAAAGGCCCAATGATGAGATGGAAGAAGAGGGAGATGGACAACTGTATTGAAGTTGGCTGATAAAGTGGCTGAACTGCAGCTGCAGGAACGGCAAGTGGACAACTGCTGGAGACTGCAAATGAACATGTCCTTAAAGTATGTTACCTTAGTAAGCTACTTCGGGTGTTAAATGCACTTTGTTGTATAATTTTATTTCTGCGTAATCACATTCGCAATGTAGCCAATTGGTTTCTTAGGTTCTCCATCAAATCCACATTGCAGGATAAATGAGAAGCCTAAAATGTATTCAGGGCCAACAGCAACTGAGACTACCTGTGGATCTGACCAGTCAACATGAGGATTAACAAAGGAACTGAAGGGATTGGTGAGTGCAGGGGCGAAAATCCCATTTCACAGTTGGGGGGGACAATAAACACTAACATTTTAGAGAATAATTCCAGGGGGGGACAAGGAATAAAAGTTGTAGCCTGTCTTTTATACAGCATCTTTTACGGCAATTTGATGCTTTAGTCTCTCTATCTCACCAACAGGCAGGCAGAAGACCTTTCTTAGCACTGGCTGAGTCCACCTGCACATGTCTAGACTTAAAACAATATGATCGAAATCAAATTAACATGTACACATGCAATGAATAAACTAATTATCAGGCAAACATCTAAGTTTGTCTATCAGATTTATCATAATCAGATAACTGCCTTTTTCCAGATGAAAGCTATCAGATTATGCTATTTTCTCTCTCTCTCTCTCTTTTTCTCTCTCTCTCTCTCGCAGTGTTGCACTCTTGCACTGTCAGCATGTTCAAATCAAATGTTTTAAATTTTTTTATCAAAAGTAATGATAATTCCAATAATTGCATTATACTGTATTAGTCTTTAACCTACCTGTATACAACAACACTAACTTCCACCACAGTCCATTAAATATCTTTACAAGAGGTAAAAGCTCCAAACAATCCCAAAACTAAAGGAAATACCTTAAAGAATAATCCAACATAAAACAATTTCTCAAAAATATATATTTATTGTGTTGTCAACAAACATCTGACAACTATGCCACAAAACTGTATGTATTCTACCTCTCTATCTGTAAAACAGTTCTACAGATAGAATTAGAATACGTACAGTTTTACTGTTAAAGAGTTAGTGCTCTTGTCCTTTCCTGTCCTGTCCTCTCCCTCTCCTCTCCTCTCTGTCTGTGACTATCACTATCTATAGCTTTTAACTTAGCTTAAAGGCAGGAACACACTGGCCCGACCGTTGGACGTCTGAAGCGTTTGGAGAGACTCGGACGAGGTCGGGAACAAATATGTTATGTGTGTTCAGCTGCGTCGGAAGCTTTCGGAGCCACGCGGATGTTGTCGGATCCGACTGAGCATGCAAAGTCTGAGGAGGAGGGCCGTCGGACGTCTGAGCCATTGGATTCTCTGATTGGTTGTGTGCCAGCTGAATGGCCGTTCTGATTGGTGGTGTGCTAGCGAATCAGCGCAATGTGTGGGAGGGGCGGAATACTGTGTGCGCATTGTTTTTCTATGCACTCCGTTCCGTCATTCCCCGTTTTCATGTTTTGCAGTAGTGGCACCAGACTAATTGTTATGTCCGTTCAGGACGAATTAATTCTTGTTCGTCTGGTAATGCCTCGCTGCATGTTTAGTATGCAGCTGTTTTAGAGGAAATAGTTAAGTTTCGTTTTGATCGAAAGTAAAGTGAGTTGCGTGCACAAGGCTCTCGTTTACAACTCACAACACAAGCACCACCCGCTTATTGCATCTCGCGCAAGCGCAGAACGTACACGCTACTGTGGAGTAGGCAGCACGTCGAAGCGGTGTGTTCAATGCCGCTTTTCTGCTTAACGGGTCAGACAAGAGGCAACGGAGTGGTCGGAGAGTGGTCAGATAAGGCAGTTGGACGTCTGGGCGGTGTGTGGGGACCTTAACTGCACTCGTAATTGAGTAAGCTTTTGAACAATACAGGATAAATGTTGCAGACAGCCTGGACCTGGCGCTTTTTGTAAATGGGATGTACGTTGTTGTAAATGATGTAACTATGTCTGTGTGGTATAGACCTCTTACCCCGCGAAGCATGGTGTGAGTAGCAGGCTCCGTCCACATGCTGCTGCAGCTGCTAGCTCCGCCCATTGGAAAGAGTGTGGGGTGGACTCAACCATCTGTAAGAATGGGAGGGGGGGGGACTAAATCTTTAAAGATGTAAATAGCACATTATTGCGCGATTATAGTGAGCACCGCTTGCATTGTGCTTTCAATAAATGCTACTGCATTGTTCAAAAATTATTAATTGTGTCTCAAATTATTCAAGGGGGGACAGCTTTACTGGAGGGGGACATGTCCCCCCTGTCCCCTCCGGGATTTCCGCCTATGGGTGAGTGTCAAAGGGTAGTGTGAAGTCACCAAGGTGACATGCAAGAGTAAGGTAAATAAAACATTTAACCGCAACAGAATCCATGAGCCATAAGCTAGATTAATGATTTTTGTTCATGGATAAACATGTATGCACATGAATAGAAGAAGAATTAGGGGAATTGGTTTGGCTCACCAACTCTTGCTGACTGATGAGCTTTTGGCAGGCTCATTTTAAGAATACGGGCTAAATGGTAGATGCAATGACTTGTTTTATTCTCCTTACTTGCACAACAGGATACGCGTCTTACCAATTGTGTAGGCCACTCAAGAGTACTCAAGCTGGCTAATTGAAAATCTTACTGGAGAAAGAAGAGGTAACAAGGATACTGTAGCTGTGTCTCAATTCAGGGTCTGCACCCTTCAAGGACCCGGCCTTTGCGTTCCATTTAACAACGGCTGACCTGCGATGGCCACGTCAGCCGTTGTTAAATGGAACGGCCTAGGCTTCGGAGCATTTCCTGGTTGCGTCACCAAATGTTCCCGCCCCTACCGTACGTCACTACTTATGCAGCCCAGGTCCCTGAAAGTGACAAGAAGAGTAAAGATTGACTGTCAAATATGTTTGAGCTACAGGAATTCCTGATTTTCTTTTTAATCCACCTCCTTGTGGAGGAAGAGGAGACGCAGCTCTGGTTTATCTCGGGTTGAGAGAGGACCGTAGAGAGGTGAACCTGTTATTGAACCCACATAATGTTATCAATATTATCATTATTAGCTAGCTAATAGTTTGCAGAGATGGACAGAGTACTCGACCCCAGTACTTGAGTAAGAGTACAAATACTACTGGTCAAAATTTACTCCGTTACAAGTAAAAGTAGCTCAGTCGACATGTTACTCGAGTAAGAGTAAAAAAGTACTTGCTTTAAAAGGTACTTAAGTATCCAAAAGTACATGCTTTTAAATTTACTTTAAGTAAAAGTAAGAGTAAGAGTAAATTTCTTATTTTTCACATCAATGAATTACTATAATTTTTTCTAAATGAATTTAAGGAGCTTTTAACTCTTGTTTCTGAAAATTAACTCTTTGAAACCACCTGCACTGATGCTTTTAGAACCACAATGTTATATAAAGCCTGCAGAAACACCTATAAAAACAAATCAAATGAATGGGATCACAGGAGGACAGCAGATGTTGCAGATGCAGATGTTTATTAAAGGAGTCATCACCTGGTTTTTTACATATCCAGTCCCTCTTGGATCGCTTTGGATCAATTCTTAAAACTTATTAGAAGAAAATTTTTTTTAAAAAAATCAAACATAGAGCTTGTTCTGACACTTTTTCATACCGTGACTTTCTCACGCGAGATTATGCGTGAGGTTTTGACCGGTCCGGATGTGCATTGTATTAATATGTAATGAGGCGCGCGTTGATTGGCCGCAGGAAGGACAGAGCCGGAATGGGGGGCGAGCCTGCTAGCACACAGACTCCAAAACATAAACAGCCCCCTGTCATGGCGCACACACTAAATGATGAACCTTACGGAATTCAGGCATTTATGTACGAGCCGGAGTCGGAAACCGAACGGGAGAGTGAAGAGGCAGAGACGGTGGAAGAGACACGTTTACAGCAGGATGTCTCTGAATGGTAAATTCTTTTTTTTTCCGTCTTACTTTTCACACTCGTGTTTTACATGTAAGACCTGAGTTTTAATGCTGGCGGTGACGATGTATGGCGTGAAAATGACAGAGAAATAAGCAGATTCGGCGTGCTCACTCTAGCTGAGGACGGCTGTGAGCCGATGCTTATGCAAGTAGCCTCCTGTGGTAACGTCACCACAGGAGCAGAGTCAAAATCTCGTGCTTTAGGAACGCAAACTACTGTGCGCTATTCCTGTTCGGAAAAAGAGCCAAAGCGAAAAAAATAAGCCACTTTCAAACTCCAGCTTTTCAGGCAAGTTTCAACGAGAGAAATTGCGATTTCCGGGTGATGACTCCTTTAACAATCATTAAAACTGTAACCAAATGAACCTGCACCATCCAACTAACTCTCTATCATTTAGCTAAGTCGGGGACTGGAACCCCCTCAAAGACCAATGTTGTCCCCAGACTACTGGTTCAGAATCACTGCTTTACAAAAAACTACATCTGATGCAGCCATTGTCGCGGTTTTGTGTTGACAAACGCAGTCAAGAGCGCGGCTACTTTGGTGGTATCCTTATGGGGAGGGATGACGTATTTCCGCTTTTACGTCGATCCCAGTGGAGAGCGTCCCATAGCAAGAAGTAGTATACTTGAAGTTCATTTTATTAAGTATGCTTGAGTATAAGTATAAGTATGGCAAGTATACTATGGACCATGTACTTGTAGCATACTAGAAAGTATACTAATTTAATACTTCTTCGGACTAAATTGGAACATTTTAAGTTTATAGAAGTATACTTTAAGTATACTTTATAAGGTCATTTTAAGTTTACATAAGTACACTTTCAAGTATACAACAAGTATACTCATCTATATACTACTAGTGTACTAAGTATATACTTCTAGTCCACATTAGGGGTGGGCGGATCGATCCAAATATCGATAGTATCGATACCAAGGTGAGTATTGGTATCAGATCGATACTAGCGTGATGAGATCGATATTTTTGTTGTAGTTTCTCTTCTATAAATTCAGCAAATCACTCGTATTTCTTCACAGAGTTTATGTGAGCGCAGCGCTCCTCTTCACTTCTCTCACTCCGCTCAGTCAGGTTCACTGTAACTGGAACTCAAAAATATATACTTATATTGATATAGAGCCTACCTCAAACCTGAAGTTTGAATATGGCAGAATATAATAACCCTTTTGTGTATCTGTTGAAGGAACATCAGTATTTCTATTTAGGCTACATGCAGATAGGTTATAGATTTAATTAAGTTAAATATAATTTTCTTATTTGGCTAAAATTTTTGTCCTGTGTTTTATCGTTATCATAATCATGGTCAACTAATTAAAGGAAAAAGTACTAAATCACTCAATGATCAGGAATTTTCAAGTAAAAAGTATCAGTATCGGTATCGGTATTGGTATCGGCAATACTGGCCCTGTAATTACTTGGTATCAGATCGATACCAAAATTTGCAGTATCGCCCACCCCTAGTCCACATTTTAGTTTATTGACATGTAAGTTTATAACAGGAGTAATACCTAAAAGCAAATGTGTGCAGTGAAAAACATTTTTATTCCGCTAAATTATATGTAAGCACAACTCAATGACTCAACCTTCTTCTGTACTGACATTAAGATAGTACTTATAATGTGGCAAGTTCCAGCAAGAGATTCACCATTTATTACCATACATGCCCACACTTTAACAGACTGAAGTCTCTCCCGGAAAACACCCCTTCACTCACGGTGCCAACATTTTTATCATCTTTGTTAATTCGACACAATTTAACCACATAACAAGGATGTGAATTGACCCGCAACCTTCTTACACATCGTCTTATTCACAAACAAATTCACAAATCATAATTACACCAACAACAACAGAATACCCAAGAGTCTTTGCGCGACAGTCCACAGTATACTAAAGTACAAGTATAAGCTTTAGTATTAAAGTATATGTCTAAGTATTAATGTACTTAGTCTTAGACTATTCTTTATACTTTTCAGTATAAGCCAAGTATTCTTCACTATACTTTTGTATAGAAAATGTAGCATATAAAAAGTACACTTCAAGTGTACTGCTTCAGTTTTACTAAAAAATAAGTATACTTGTAGTACACTTGAATAAACTACTTTTTGCTAAGGGGTGCACTGTGATAGGTTTCCTTCTTTGACAAACACAGCTTGTGTCCAATAGTATTTTAGAAAAAAAAAAAAAAAGAGCAGACCTGAAAGTAACGAGTACTTTTCAGCCTTCCTAGAAATTAACTCCAGTAAAAGTACAAATATTTGTCTTGGAAATGTATTCCAGTAAGAGTAATAAGTACCAAAGAAATCTAATACTCAAGTAAAGTACAAATCCTCTGGATATGTTCTTAAGTACAGTACTCAAGTAAATTTACTCCGTTACTGTCCACCACTGACAGTTTGGGGTAATTAACATACCTATACATTACGTCAGCACTGACATATAAACTGTTGATCACCACATATGGTTTTATTTTAATCTTAAAGGCATTATACCTATTAAAAGTGTTTGGTAGATAGTTTTGTTGGTTAGATTTATTATTATTATTATTATTAAATTATGAAATTATAATTCTTGCCTCTTTCTTAAAACATTCTTAATGATATGGCAGCCGTCGGTCGTGTCAAAACTGCAAGCCCAGTTAACAGACGATGTGGTGGACAGTGATGACTAGACCCCCTAACACCCTGAGTACAGACCCAGATGATGTCCCACTGACATCAGGGTCTTTATTGCGGCATCCCATCCAGCCCAGCAGCACTGCCAGGGACTCCTGCTCAGCCTGTTACTGAACATCATGTGTAACTGTTTTAATATTTTTTTTTTTAATAAAAAAAAAAAATGTTAATAGTTAATAATAATGTCTAAATAGTTATTTATGCTGTAATTTTGTAAATAGTTGTAAATGTTGTAAAAAGAAAACATTAAATCCCTTGTTGTCCCTGAAAAGTAGCACTTGATGCCGTTTGCTGTTATAAATTGTACTTACATTGTAAATACTGAATGGAATAGACAATGTGTAACAATAGAAGAATATTTTATTTTATGAATTACATAAAATGAACAATTATGAACACATAATTTAAAAATAACTCATAAAATCAGAAATAATGTCAGGATTGTCCTCTGGAGCAGAGAGAAGAGCCTCTCCATCCTCTCTGCAGCGTCATGTCCTCCTTCATCCTCCCTCCTCCTCTTTCTCCTTGGCTCTGGCTGGCTCTACTCGTCGTCATCATCATCCTCCTCATGGTCACTTGGCCCTGGTGTGTCCTCAGGGATGGAGGCCGTTAGGACAGGGGAGCACTAATAAAAGGGTTCTAATATAGCAAAAATATAATCATCATAAAGATAATCCAAAACTTAGCTCTTTATTCAATTCAAACATTCAACTAGACTTAACTAGATAGTTTTACAGTCTGGAAATAAAGCAGGGATCACAGCTTGATCTAAATCTGTTCATCTTGGTCCATTTATGTATAAGAAGTAAAAATAGTCTATAACATCTCAGCAGTCACGATAAGATATAAGATATCTTAAGCATCAAGCTGAGCATTACCAACATATTTTAACTGATACTTTGATGTTTTAAGGTCCCTTGAAGTTTAACATATCTAGCGTTGGATGTTCAAATGAGTAAAAACCGCGTATAGACCCAATACTTGCATTTAAATGCGAGGTCTGCGCCACTTGAGGTCGCCATTTTTCCTCTCTTTCTTACTTCTCTTCGGGCTTGCAAAGAATCTTGGGATATGTGAGGCCACGAAGTATAGTAGCGGTGCAGCCTCCAAAAACAGGTAAAAGAAGGGCTCATTTGTGGGGTGCATTTGTATTGGGACAGCCGTCGCGCGGCGTAGTGACGTAATTGGTCTTCAAATGCGCACTCCGAAGGGTGTAGACCATGAATTGAGACACAGCAAATGGCTAGGAAATGAAGACTGCTGAAGGGTACTACTTAATTTCTGTCCTGGCTTATTTATCGTTTTTTTAGCTGTCCAATCAGCATCATGCCCCCCTTGTATTTTAGGTGAAAACACAACATAATCTTTATGACTAAGGAGTGGGAACTCAGCGGACCAATGGCCAGCATTGCCAACTAAAGTTAACAAGTTTTGATTCGACAGTGCTTTGCTTCCTTCAAATTTTATTGATAAAGTCATAGTTGCAGCACAAAAATACATGCATGTATGACTTTCAAATGTTGTAACTTATGGGAACACTGTTGCACGGAATGGGAAAAATATCATCAGCACAAGCAACAAGATAACACAGTAAGACAGTACAAAAAGTAAATTAAATTATTTGTGAAACATGTGTAATATATTCAAATATTGTTTACATTTGCAGTTTAAAGATCTGCTCAGTACGATCTAAACTAGTCTAAGTTGTCTGTGATAAACTTTAAGGTATCATCTCTGTATATGTATAGTTAAATCAGTTAAACTGCAGACATTGAGCTCTAGCTTCCTGTTGAAAATGAATCCTTAAGTTTTGTCATAGATATTATTCCAATTCATTTTAGACTCAGTTAATGCCAGAGCCTCATTACTGGAAACAAGATACACCCATTTATTTACAATTGCCAAAATCAGATCAATCCTTTCAGTTGGCAAGGACAAACTCTCATTCATGCTTTTGTCCCCAGCCATCCTGATTACTGTAACTCATTATTCGCCGGATTGCCAGAGAAATGGGGCAAACGCCTCCATCTTTTGCAAAATACAACTGCTAGGGTTCTTTTTAGAATGAGAAAATTGTAATGTTTGGACATGGCTTTTATAATTGATTCAAAAATATTATTACCTCCTTTGAATCACTGAACATGGTTGTTAATTTTTACATTAGCAACCTATCTCTTAGATCTGCAGACAAGATGCTGTTCTTGGTTACAAAGGCAATGTTTGAGACAGAAGGTGCTACAACATTTATTGATATTTGTTTAAAGGCTCCAATGCTATTTTATAATATTCCATTAAGAATCAAGAAAGCTACCTCAGTGTCTTCTTTTAAAGCCTAAAACTTTATTTTTCTTGTGATTTTTCATTAATTGTCTTTTAGCTATTTTTTTAATTTCATTCTGACTCCATTAATCTTTGTAATTGCCATGTGTATTTTCTGTTATTATGTCTCTGCAGCACTTTGTAATTTTTTTTTTTTTTGACAAATGCTATATAAATAATCAGTTAATTATTCTCATTACTATATTTGGTAAATATGACCTGTATCTATGTTTCATGCCTACTTCCCTACAAAACCTGCTTAGACGTCACATCTTGGAGAGAATGCAAAACAAGATGCAATTCATGGTCAGTCGTCCTGACTCCATACTTCTGCTTTCTTTCGGCTAATTTAACGTGCACCAATGAACTGATACTGATTGACGCATTGGCAGAGCAGATGGAATTGATGTGGCAGGGAAATTAGTAAATGTCCTCAGAGAACTCTGCAACTTGGTTAGACGTCCGGTGAAGCATATTCCATCTGTTGAGATACAGGCAGTGCAAGGGGTGACCCATATTCATCACTCAACAGGACAGGTTACAGGCCTTGATAGACACCAAGTTGCCAATACCATGCGTAAAAAATGCTTGAGGTCATTAAGGTTACAGGATTCTGTTGAATGGCAGTGTCAGGGTCCAGTAGTGGACTACAATGTCAGACCAGAGGCTTGACCCTTGGTGTCTGAAGTCAAAGCTCAGATGCCCCATATTGGCTATAGGTTAATCATAGGAAGAATGTGGGCAAGGAGCAGAATGAAGGCAGCTACAGCCTGGATGTAGCTGGAATTATTACTCATTTGACAATTATGCCGGGTCTTGAGAAAAACCTCTCTTTTGCTGGGCATGTGGATACCAGCCATACACTCAGGAGGTAAGCTGTTGTAAAAATGAATTAATCATAAGTAGCAAACACGTAAATAAACCTAATTCTACTTTCTCCTAAACAGGTATAACATTGTCAGCAGGTTTGGGGTCATTGATGGGTTCTCCAGAAAGGTACACGGATTAAAATATTAGAGTTTTGCTACAGTTAATGCTGGCATTACTAGAAAAGTTACTGAAAAATTGTGACTAGTCATTAGTTACATTCTTAAAATAATAACTAAATTGCTTTACTTATTACTTCCATTAACATGTTGCTGTGGTAAGAAACTTTTGTGTCTCTTTTGATATGCTGCCATTGGTAAAGTGAGTATAGCTGTGCACAGACGTAATGCCTGCAGTGGTAAAGTACTGTTCTCTTCTTTATAATCATTCCAACTGAGTTATGAAAAACACTGGTTCCAAGAGAAGAGCTGGAAAGCTGCCCCATTTACCCTTTAGTCTCTAACTCAAAAAGGTGGCATGCAACTTGTTTTCCAAATGTCTTTACATTTTTCCCAAGACAGAATCAAAAGGTTTGGCATGATTTGTGGACTGCAGTAACTAGCGCATTATTTTGATATTGTGAAGAGAGGGAAGTACTGGACATCTCAAACATGCTGCACATCTTCTTGGTGATCTCTTTGTTCCTTTGTCTCCAGAGCGACATTCACACCTTTTCAAAGAGTTTGGACCATCAGACAGTTCCCATGTAGGATAATAATGACCCTCCCCAACAGTTGTAACAGCATGGATGACACTGAGAATTGTATAGTGCACATTTACTTTTCTGCAGATATCTCTGTGGAAGACACATCAATTTAAGCAGTTCATTGTTGCATATTTCACTGCTAATATAGCCTTAGACTGCCATTTGAATCCTAGGATCTGCAAAAACATGAAAGTTCCCTTTACCAGTATCGGTCCCCATGCAAGAATTTTTTCCAGCATTTCCCATGCCCTTAAAGTGACCCTTCCTAAGTCCCACCCATTTTCACTCTGAGCTCTTATAACAGATGATCAAGCTTGGAGCCCAGATGACTATCGGTTAAGTTTCCAGTTTGATGTTAACCTGTGCTCTGTGCTTCCTAACTAGCAATCTAACGTATAATGGTTAGCTTACATGACATCAAGAGGAGCCTAATGTCAGATTACCAACATTTGCCAGGTTTGCTTCCTGCTTATTTATATGGTGACAAGATTAGAAAAAGACAGATAGGTTGATTGCTGATGTATTTATAGATGAGGTGAATTATTGGTTGCCAGAAAAGATCAAGGCTTTCTCTAGTTTTTGTCCAGACCAGAATGACTTCTCAATTTGAATTGTTTGGAATAAAAATTAAAATTCTGACTATATCCTTTTGACATGTAGGGGACTGTTTTTCCCTGCATGAATGTTCCAAAGGTGGTTTGCTATGTTATAAAGAACAAATGAAATAATTTTCTATACATTTTTGTGCACATTTTTCAGACAATGATCCGTGTGTCGCGTGGAAAGGCTTTAAAAGGAACCGTCACCATGTTTCTCACTGTCAATCTTGTCTACCCTGCAACAGCAACAGGCTGCTGGAATTTGGATTGGTCAATTAGCAAGATATGACAGACCCTCCAGCTGCTGTGGACCATTCTGACCCATCCAGTTCCCATGTTCGAGACATTTACTGTCGCCGTCTCCAAATCTTTCAGTGAGCACCCGTCATATTGCATCAACTGCTGTGCCATGTACATGTAGACATGAAAAGGGCCAAGTCAAGGTTTGTAGAATTTAACTGACATCTTTGCCTGACAGACAGTTTTGAAATAAGTTTCACATTATGACAAACTTACTGAACTACTGAAATGAAAATAGATTCATGGATAAAGTACACATTTTATTAAAGTCACTTTTATTCAGCAAAAGGTTTAATAAATTTTCTTTCAAAGGTCAAGATCAAAGCATCTATTGTCAATTGCATTTAAAAACACGTTTCCTTGTACAATGAATTTCTCTAACATTCTGAAAATGGCTTAGAAAATGAAGCAATGAGGTATAAATTGAATAAAAGAGAAAGCACAAGAATATGAGAGTAAGAAATAATAATAATAATAAAATAACTCTGTCTGCAATATACCAAATATACAGTACAACACAGTATAACACAGATACAGTATGATATGAATATACTGTATCATACAGTATGAGACAAATTAGTGCAAATAAATGCAACAACCCAAAATCTATACACATACATACGGTTGGTAATTGTCTGTGAGTGTGTCATATGGCCTCTGTATGCGCATACATGTGTGTATGTGAAGTGGGGGCGTTAGGGTGGCAGGATGGGCAGTGGATCAAATTTGTTGTTTCTTATACTCTTGCATTAATTCATTGATCTACAACCTTGAAAATTCTTGTTCCAGTTAGAATCCCTGAACCAGAATTACTCTGAAATCTTACACTGATCTTATGTATTGGCCAGGAAAGGTGATGATGGTTCTGCTGCAAGTTGAAAAAGATGGATATCAAAACCTGTGTTCTGCCAAATATGACATTTACTCTGAAACCTCTTTTCCCTTTCACCAAGACAGGAACAACCCCCTGCCCTCTGTCCAAGTGTCAACTATTCATGAGTTATTCTCACTGAAGCTTCGAAATCCCATATATGGTATTCAAGACACCCTTAACGGTTGCTGATGTCCAACTCTCTATTACTGCTCTTCCTGTTGCATTTCTCTTTTGTCCCCACCTGCTGTGACTTGGCATCCCCAAAGTCCTAGTCCTTATCAGAGCTGCTGTAAATCACCTCCATACTGTACCTCCTGTCGTCAAACTGACCTTGTTCGTGATGAGCAATAGATTTTAATACTGCTTTTTAAGAGATCAGTAAAAGACAACCAACACTATTCCTGTTTGTCCATGTACTGTGGGAGTAGTCCATGGACAAATAATAGTTTGAACTGCTAGCTAGAGAGAGTGCTTATTAAGCACTCAACAAAGAGTTATGGTAAACGTAAATAGGTTTTAGAGCGTATGTTAACATGTTGGGTATTTTGATTTTACAAACCAATAAAGTTGGTTGAATTTTCAGTCATAGAAGCGCAAATTCCTTTATAACCACAGAACCCCTTGAGAAACGCTCAATATTTACCTTGGTGGTTGTGCAGATCAAGGACGAAATTTTGATTTCAGAGGTGGGGGACACACAAGTATTTTTAATAAAACTCCAACTCTTTCAGTTCACTGTGTTTTCTAGTAGTTCTTCTAGTTTTCTATTGCTACTTTTAAGTTTACTGTTCCCTTTTTTGCTTTGACTGGTTGTGAAGCATGTAGCAAAACATAATCACTCAATTCTGTGTTTCACCTTGTTAGTCAACTTCACTTCAACTCAGTACCACAAATTTTACACTTATTTTTGGAATATATGGTAAACAGACCTCATTTTATAGAGGAAGAAACTTAGTTTCACAATTCTCACGAGTTTGGATGTATAAAATCACATTTGTAATCTGAGGTTTTATTGTATTTTTCCCTAAATCTTTCATTGTTGGTGTTTTTTTTAACAGTTGCAGCCTTTCAACATAAAAATAATACATGAAAATAAGTGTGTCTCATTGGCATTAAATATAAGCTTTTTTAAAATATTTGCATTGTTGAGGCTCTACAATTGTAATAATAATAATAATAATAATAATAATAATATTACATTTTACTTTCAATAAAACTCAAAGACACTTTACAAGATTATTGAGAGCTTTGTAATTGATGTGGAGGATCTTGAAGTGGATATGCTGCTTTATTGGGAGCCAGTGAAGGTGTTTCAGGATGGGTGTTACGCATTTCTTTGAGTACCGTAAATTACCAAATAATAGCCAGGTTTCAATTAACCGCAGGGTCCCCTTTAAACGCCGGGTGCAGGTGTATATTTTCATATTTTTTGTATCTTTTCGGTTCCAAATAAATGCAGAGTCCAATTTATTTATTTATTTTAATCAAGGAAGAAGACACTGCACATTTTTCTTCTTCGCCTTTTTCATATATTGTGCTGCTTTCTGTCAGTCACTATCACACTGATGATCACCATAGTGATGGGAATGGCAGTTCTTTTTACTGTACTGAATCTCTAGAATCCGTTCATTAAAATGATTTGTTCAAAAGATTCGTTCACCGAATCGTTCAGTGCTCTCCAACTCCCTGAACTGATAAGCAGCCAAACGATCCGTCATTCAGTTCATTAATCAGCCCTGAGGTTCACGTTCACTTACTGAGGGACGGTGCGTTCACGGACTATAGTACACAATCACTCGCGGGAGGCGCAGCATTGCTTTGAGTGGAAAACATGCACTAAAATAATTACACAGTGAAAGTGTCCTCTGTGCACAGTAAAATCACTTAACATGATGCTACACGGATATTAGCAACACTGCGCTAGTTTTAGCAGTACGGTTACTGGACGTGAATCAACTCCTCTGCCCTGAGTGAGTGAGTGACACAGCGCCACTTTCAGCACAGTACATGAACGAGAATCACGTACTCCGCGACAGTTCTCTGTATGCAGTAGGTTCACGAATCATGAACGAATCACAGCGCGAACGTGAATCGCGTCCTCACAGTTCTCTGTGTGAGTCGCGGCAGTTCCACTCCCCGCCGACACGGCTGAGCTCAACTGAACTGAGAAAGGAACGAATCAGTTCAGGAAGTGATTTCGTTCATTTCGTTCACTCAAAAGATTCGGTCGTTTGAACGACACGTTCGCGAACGACACAACACTAGATCACCATGGCTTCGGTGCAGCAAAACAATAAAAAATATGACTTGAAATTTAAAATTTCTTCCTAAAATATGCAGAGGAAAGCTCAGGAGAAGCAGCTACTAGACGTTTCTCTGTCGACACCAACAGAGTGAGAGATTGGCGAAAAAATAAAACAGAGCTTCAGCGTCTGTCTGAGGAGGACAGCAACAGGGCCAGGCTGCCTGGTGGAGGGAGGAAGACGGCTAGCGAGGAGCCTGAGATAAACATGCGGGAATGAGTTATCAGCAAACGGGCACACCAAGAGAGAGTGTCCCGCAAAATTATCAGGGCGATGGCGAAACAAATGTACGCCACCGTGAGTGACAGCAGAGATGAGTCGTTTCTTCTGCCGCAACAACTTCACTTGCAGAAGACGCACAGCTGTTGAATTAAACGCCTGGTCCCAAATAAACGCCTGGTCTGTTAAGTGATTATTATTTGGTAATTTACATCCTGGCTGCACCTAATTACCAAACACACATACACACACACGCAATCATGTACACACATACGCACATGGAAAGCGATTCAAACGTTAATGTAAATGAAACCTCTGATATTACAATCCTTCTACGACGTGACCCAGGCAGAACAAACGCCCAATTTACAGTGGCAGATTAATAAGGACTCCTGGGCAACTAGCAGACTGGTGTGCAAGCAAGATGGAGTGACAGTGGGGATGGCCAATCACACAAGAAACGGCAGAGCCAATCGAGGAGCTTGTGGGCGGGTCTAAACTCAGGGAAACGGGCTTCAGCTTGAGCGGCCGTTTTCCACTTGGTCCTACTGCTTGACGTGTCTTTGTTAAATATAGCGTAACATAGTTTTTGGACGGTAAAAACTGCAGGGGACCAAAACAGCCTTTTGAAAAAGTGCAGGGGACATGTCCCCTGTGTCCCACCCCAAAATGATGTCCGTGTTGCAGATTCATTTGCATGATATTGTTTTAAAATTGTGTCATCCATTCCTCTGGACATTGTTGTTCAACGCTATGATACGGGCTATATTTTCACTGAGCTCCTTTGGCCTTTACCTTCTTGTTTACTTGCTCCATGATTCATGAGGCACCTTAGATGTCTAAGCATGTCGACCACATAGGAGGTGTAGCAGTTGCAATCCCGTGTTTGTTTTTTTATTTTCCAATATGTATCACGAGTGCTGGCTTTTGGTAGCCATTATACCGCGACCTGATCGAGCTTATCTACACTTAACTGACTACAGAGATCATATAATCTCATATTAAATTCCTCAATTTTTTCACTGATCTGAGGATTTTAATGATATTATCAGATTAAAGTTACTGCCAAGAAGCATTATCACCTGCGTCGTCATTGGGGGTCAACGTCTCGTACGACCTCAGTATATGTAATATGGGATATCCTAATACTGTATCTCTGGAAAGCTGCATGATACAGACTTACTTTTAAGCTGTCCAGAAGTATAACATTATGCCAACAGGGGCTCTGGTGTGACAGTATCCCTTTGAGCAGCTTTGTAATCCTGCCTTCAACTGCACTGTGTTTTTGGAGACTTTGAAAAAGTAAAACCATAATGGGAAATCCTGCACTCGATGTCTCCTGTAATTATTAATCTTTTTTTCGTGTTAAACAGACCTACTGTTGTTGTTACCCTCTTCCATTTTCAAAGACAGGTGCATGAGCATTAGTAATAAATGTGCGACCATTGGAACCCACCCCACTCGCCCCTAACCCGTGAAGTTCCAATCAATTGGTCACAAATTTTTTATAAATCACTTGGTGGCATTTTACCAAAGTAAATATGCAGCATTAATCAAAAACAGCAAAAGTGAAGGAAAACTTATAAAATCATTAAATAAGTGCCATTGGTCGCATGACATTATTACCTTTATAGAACGGATATTAAAGTAATATGACATGATCCCCCAAAACCCTGATGATGGCTCGTCCACACAGGACTTTACACACATACAGTAGCTATCACTTGCAATGGCATGCTAGATCTGCAGACTCTACATGTAACCTTGGGCATCTTTCTTAATTCATGTGCTTTGGGAGGAAGAGGGAATGTACAGTCTATTACATCTATTCATCCTGGAGTGGAAGAATGTAGAGAGCGCTTTTTCTTCCTCTGGTCAGAAAATTGGTAATTTTAACTGTAAGCTTCTGGGGGGATAACTGAAGGTTTACATGGTCCAAATCCACTTGAACCAAACAATAGGTAAATACATTTAGAATACATACACAAATAAATGATCTACTGCATTGCTTTTTATTACCTAGAATACCAAGGGCTCGATATACCAGCTAGCCTTGTGGTATGTTTCAAATTTCAGGTACTGACTGGTTGAGAGTCTTGAAATCTGTACAAAGTAAAATACACCACATTCTGTGAAAGAAGTGCAACCCTCATCCATTTATTTAAAAAAGAATCAACCTGAGTATATTTATACACAACAGCAAATATTGGAGTAGCTCAAATATTAAGAACACTGTGCATGTTCAATTCTTAAAGTTTACAGGAACAAATTAGTCCATGAATCGGGGTCGGTATAATTTACTGGAAAGGGGTCATCAGACTCATCGGACTTGTCTTCCCACTGCTGGTCACCACCCTCCAAGAAAAGCACTATCTTAATCTTGAAAAAAGGTGGATTTGCATAAAGTCATGAAGGGCAAATCTTAATATCAAGACATGACTTATTCCATGATATTGTACTGTGGCAAGGAGGAGGTGAAAAGAAAGGAAAAATACTAAAAGCTCAACAACGCCACCCTGGGAATTTCACCCAGAGAATTATTTTCTTACGCAAGGCACACAGGTTCGTAGTTACTTAAAGGCGAGAGACGTGGTTCAAAGTTTTAAAATGCATTTTATTTTAATATATTCTTAAAAATCAATTAACTCATTCACACAAAAGACAAACCTAATCAGGGCTGAGGCCGAAGTGGATGGACGAAGGCTAGTGCAGGGGAGGAATCCACCAAAATAAAGAAACAAACTTAAGTCACCGGGCACACGTGGCAGACACACTCTCAGTGAAGAAAAACCCACTCCAAGGGACACAGCAAGACAAGACAAGGGAGGATGCCACCACCAGGTCACCAGCAACGCCACCACCGGCCTACAGCAACTGAAAAGGGAGGAAACAACAAATTAGTGGGGTTGCACACACACACACACACACAGAAAATGAAAGAAAACCTAACAAAACCATAACAGACAGACCCCTTGCCTAAAATCACAATATATCACTTAACTGCTGATATAACCAAAAAAAGAAAGAAAACAAAACTCAGTTACCAAATTCAATTAACGAGATTTACAAAATAGATTTACATAAACAGAATCCAAAATGAACTCAAACACACACTCAAAAATAATGAAACAGGATCCACACATTGATACACTCATTCACATAAGGGGCACCAGTCCCCAGTAAAACAGATAGTCGGGCCCAGCAGCGTGCGGCCGACCAACTGTCCTGTACAAGCCGACACTTCCGATGACCGCAGGACAACACCGTACGGCATGCAGCAGCAGCAAATATGAACGAGATGAACGTAGTAAACAACGCTCAAAGCAGCAGCGGCCCAGGGAGGTGGCTACAGTAACACCTAATTAAGGAAAACCATCATTAGCATTGGCTAAGTTAAAATGATGAGGTTATGCATTAACGTATAGGCTACATACCTTTTTAGTAGCACAGACACTCACACACTCATGAGAGGAGGGAGGGAGAAAGGACTCCAGGCAGCCACCAGCATTTACCTGTGACCACACTAGCATTAGCCACCTAGCAGCATCAACCACAACGGAGAGAGAGAGATGACACTCACCACCGCCAAACAATCACAGTGGCGCACACGGACAGGAAGCACACAGCAGCACACGATCGCCCTACAACACAACACAAATGCCTAAAACATAATGATCGAAATAAAACGAGCAGCGAGGTGAAGCAGCGTGCAGCCATACCTGTCGGGCACACAACCGCCGACCCGGAAATGATGAGAGGACGAACCGGTGGGCAGACTACCGCTTTTATACTGGCCCACCCCAATGCATAGCGGAAACCATAGTAACCAAATGTAAACAAAGGGCAGGAGGGGAAACAAGACAAAATGCTTATCCTGCTACAATCTACCCCCTCCTTTTGTATCGTCGCCCCGACGATGAACTAAAACCACAACTAGCTCCAGGGCCTAAAAAGAGCAGTGACAGCCTGTGATACAGAACCCTGAGAGGTTGCAGCCCCAAGCGCAAATTCCCCCACTGGCCTTGGGACACGATGGACATTGGAATGCTGACCAGCAGTTGATCGTGCTGATCTCCGTGGTGCCGTAATGCTGGTGTCAGAGGAGCTGGTGTATGGAATAACCAGAGAGGTGGATGGCTGAGCAGGGGCTATGACCAAAGGCCTGGAAGGACCTGGTGCAGTGGGGACCAGGTCAGCTGAATGGGGTGACACCTGAGAGGTGGCTTGAGTCTTTGCTACGGCTCTGGTAGCTGGCAAGATGGGCACAGAAGCAGTTTCAGGGACCAGAAACAGCAGGTCATCATCACCACAGGAAAACTCATCAGAGACTGGCGTATTCAGGAGAGGTGGATTACTGGCAGCAGCACAACCAGGTGACTCTACTCCAATCACAGCCTTTAACAGAGTACGGTGAACGTGCTTGACTTTAGATTGATCATCCCTTGGGGCGATAGAATACACAGCTCCCCCTTCCTTAGGTGCTTTGATGACCCGGTACACTGTGGGGCCCCATAGGTCTTGCAGCTTGTGCCGCCTTCTGGCACTGAAATCACGCAGCAAAACCAACTGACCTTGCTTCAGGGGTTCACCTCGAATGTGTTGATCATGAGCTTTCTTTCTGCGTGCTGCAGCAGTCTTCAGTCGTTCCTGTGCACCATTGAAAGCCATCTGTAATCGGGCCTGATGCTCCTGAATCCATTCATGAACCTCTCCACTCACAGGGTCTGGAACTCTACCCAACAAGAAGTCAATGGGGAGTCTGGGCTCCTGCCCAAACATTAAGAAAAAGGGAGACTCACCGGTTGCCTGATGGGGGGTAGTATTATAACAATAAAGGACCTGAGGGAGGCAGGTGGTCCAGTCTCTTTTTCGGGATGGAGGCAGTGTGCGCAGTAGGTTGTGGAGGGTTCAGTTGAAGCGCTCACACTGGCCATTGCCGGCTGGGTGGTATGGGGTGGTGCGAGACTTCTGAATGCCATACAGACTGCAAAGCTGCTGGATGAGGGCGCTCTCGAAGTTACGTCCCTGATCAGAGTGTATCCTGGCTGGGACCCCAAACTTTGAGAACCACTCTACCACCAAAACCTGGGCCACAGTACTGGCATGCTGATCACGGGTGGGGACGGCAAGCGTGTATTTGCTAAAGACATCTGTCATCACCAACACATTTTCCGTACCATTTTTAGCAGGATCCAACAGGGTGTAGTCGATGGCCAGAATCTCATTTGGCCTGGATGCCAACAAATGTCCCATGGGGTTCCGTGCAGTGGGTTGGCTGTCCTTTGCAAACTGACACCGCTCACACGCCTGGCACCATGTTTCAACCTCTGTGGACATACCTGGCCAATAGCATCTGGATCGTAAAAGAGCTAGGGTCCGTTCCACCCCCTGATGGCCATGCTCTTGGTGGACCTGAGTTAACACCTCCCTGATTAGAACAGCAGGCAGGAGTAGCTGGAACATCGGCTCAGCACCATCAGGGCGGAAGATCTGCCGATACAGGATCCCATCCCTCTCCACGAACCGGCTCCATTGACGCGGCAGGATGAGCCCAGGTGAGGAAAGTTGCTGCCGCTCTTCATAGCTGGGACGCCGCCCCTGGTCCCAGTACCTCCGGACTTCCTGGATGACTGGGTCAGCATGTTGAAGGGCACAGATGTCTGAAGATGTTTTCTGAGGCAAAACCATCACAGTTGCTTGATTTACTACCGTCTTTTCCATGTTCAGGGCCTGCTGGAGGGGCTTGGGAAGCGAGGTGCCAGGCAGCATGGCTTCGAAGTCTGATGGGCCAGGTGAGTGCTGACGGGACAAAGCATCTGCATTTCTGTTGCTTCGGCCAGATCGAAATTTTAGCTCGAAGTCAAACGAAGCCAGTTGGGCTGCCCAGCGCTGTTCTGCAGCACCGAGCTTTGCAGAGGATAAGTGACTGAGTGGATTATTGTCTGTGTAAACAATGCAACGGTGGCCCAACAGATACTCTCGAAATTTCTCACTCATTGCCCACTTAAGGGCCAGGAACTCCAATTTCATTGAACTATAGTTTGACATATTACGCTCTGTGGGCCTCAGTCCACGACTAGCATAAGCTATGGGTCTCAGTTTGCCTTCTTGCTCCTGGGAGAGCACTGCTCCCAGCCCACCATGACTGGCATCGACCTCGAGTACGAAGGGCAGAGAAAAGTCTGCGTAGGCGAGCACTGGGGTATTAGTTAGCTTTGTCCTCAGTGCCTCAAAACTCTGTCGGCACACCTCGTTCCAGTTCTCGATGGCAATCTGCGTGGACCTCCGCTTGGTCCTAGTACTTCCCAGCTCAGCTACCAGTCGGTGAAGGGGAGCTGCCAGCTTTGCAAAGCCCTCCACGAAACGGCGGTAATAGCTTGCAAAACCCAGGAAAGACCGGAGCTCAGAGACAGTCTTGGGAGGTGGCCATTTTGCCACAGCGTCTATCTTGGATGGATCTGTGGAGACACCATTAGCAGAGATTACGTGGCCCAGATAACGCACCTCCGGCTGGAAAAAGGCGCATTTGGAGAGCTTTGCCTTCAGTCCCTCCTGCTGAAGCCGACCCAATACCGCTTCGAGTCGCTGCAAATGCTGCTGTACAGTGGAAGAGAACACGACAATGTCATCCAAGTAAAGAAGCAATGACTGACCCTGTTGATGACCAAAGATTCTCTGCATTAATCTTTGAAAGGTGCTGGGTGCGTTACAAAGTCCGAATGGCATACGATTCCATTCGAACAGACCAAATGGAGTACAGAATGCAGTCTTGGGTCGATCCTTCTCAGCAACTGGGACCTGGTTGTACCCACTGGCCAGGTCCAGGGTGGAGAACCAGCGCGCACCTGTCAAAGCATCCAATGACTCCTCGATGCGTGGCAGCGGAAACGCATCCTTCCTGGTCTTATTATTGAGCTGCCGGTAATCAACGCACATGCGCAGACTCCCATCCTTCTTCTTAACTAGCACAATGGGGGAAGCGTAGGGGCTGCTACTTTCTCTGATCACCTGTGCTGCAAGAAGCTGATTAATGTGCTCTTTTACGGCCTCATAATCGGAGGGAGGGACACGTCTATAGCGTTGTTTGACAGGGGTCTCATCTACAAGAGGGATGTCATGAGAGATCAGATTGGTGCAACCTAAATCACTGTCATGGGCAGAGAAAACAGATATATAATTCCTCAGGAGGGCCCTCACCTGACCCTGCTCTTCTGAGGACAACGACGACAGATCTAAACCCTCCATCTGGTCCTGTACTGTAGGTAGAGCAGTCTGAGATGCTACAGTGGCTACTGTGGATGGAACCTCTGTGACTCCTGTAGGAAAGCTCACTACATTCACCTGTTCCAGAGTGCCAACAACTGTACGTGGGTATAACAGAACCTCGATGGAACCAACATTGACAATGGGTATGTATGCTGTACCCCTAACCACCCTCACCAAAGATGGAGAAGCCAGCAGGTAAACCACAGTCCAGGGGTTCAAACAACACAGTAGTATCAGAACACTGCTCTGAGCATGTGACTGCTACTATTTTAATTACACCACCTGGAATGCGGTGTGCACGGTTACCTCTGACCTTTACCTTTACCATCAGCTCTGGAGGGATCTGCGTGGTCACTTGGTGGCACTTCTGTAACGCCTGTGTGATGGGTCGAGGGGCCTGAGTGACAAAAGACAGCTCAAACAGTGCTAAACCATGCTGCACGAAAAGCTCTTGGTAGCATTTCCGGATCACATTCATTCCCATCACACCAGGGACCTGAAGGGAAACATCACCAGGAGGATCCCTCACTACCAAGATACCACACTGCGAGATCAACTTGCCACACAACTCAACATTTAACTCCAGATAACCAAGGAAAGGAATATCCAACCCATTAGCTGCCCTAAGCTGCAACCAGTTACATGATTTAAGGCGCTCTTGACCCCATGGTTCAAAATGCTGGCGAAAAAAGCTCTCTGTAACAGTGGAAACCATAGAACCAGTATCAATTAGACATGGCACCTTAACTCCCCCCATGTTAACCTCTAAATGGAGACAAGACGAAACCAGATTTGACACAGCCAATTCACCTTGCACTGCATTTGAGCCAGTAGAGACCCCACCCAAACTGTGGCTCTGAAGTTTGGTGGGTGCTAGTTTTCCGGAGCTGGGACGGATTCTGGCTGCCTAGCTGAGGGCCGGGAGGCTTGCGAGGAGAACTGAGAGCGAGAGGGAGCACGCACACCATCACATTCCCTAGCAAAATGGCCAGGTCGCTGACAGCGTCTACATATTACAGGCCCATGCTGCTTTGAAAGACTATGTTGAAGAGGATGCTGTATCAGAGCAATGGTTTGAGTTAACTGGTTCAGCTGTTCTTGCTGCTGTCTCAACATTTCCTTCATTTCACTCATTTCAGATGACGGAGGAACACAAGCAACTGGGTGAGCACCCTGAACTCCATACTGAATACCACTAATGGAGGGGACAGAGTTACTGCGGCCTCTCACAACACTTGATAGACCCTCGCGTTCCCACCTAATTGCCTCCCCCCTGACATCAAGCAATGTAGCTGTGGGCTGTCTACGCACAAACTGTTTAAGCTCTCGTCGTAAGGTGTTATCTCCAACCTGCTCAACAAACTGATCCCGCAACAAAACCTCAGCATTAGGCATTCTGGTCGGTGCACGCTGCTTAACCCTTTCCATGAGACTCATCAAGGCGAGGGAGAATTCCAGCAACGTTTCTCCCTCATGTTGCTTTCTGGAGAAGAAAGCCTCTTGTAAGGCTACATAGGATTCAGAGCAGCCATAGAGTTCCTGAAGTATAGCAATTATCCTAGCTGGATCCCCACGCTCTACACTGGGGCGGTATTTAACCTCCTCACGTGCTTCCCCCTCTAGATGATCGAAGAGAAAGAAAGCCTGATCAGCTTGGGATAAATGACGGGCCCTCATACATGCCTGCACTTCCTCAACCCATTCAACCAGCGCTATCCCTGATCTTCCTCTGAACATAGGACACTTCCTGTCACGAGGCACAAACACCAACCTCTCTGCTACAGGGATACTGGCAATAGGGACCGCTGATGAGGTTGAAGGTATGGCACTAGGGGCGGGTCCAGCAGGGGCCTGCTCTTGACGTAGCTTCTCATTGTCCGCTTTCAACTGTGCAACCAGGTCTCGCAGCTCTTGCAATTCCTCCTCCATGAGTGCAGATTTGAATAAAGAACCGCTGCTGCTTTGTATAAATCAAAAGAAAAAAACAATGAAACACACGTCTCTGCCTTTTACTACAGTAACTATCCTGCCGACAACGCCAAGTTTGTGGCAAGGAGGAGGTGAAAAGAAAGGAAAAATACTAAAAGCTCAACAACGCCACCCTGGGAATTTCACCCAGAGAATTATTTTCTTACGCAAGGCACACAGGTTCGTAGTTACTTAAAGGCGAGAGACGTGGTTCAAAGTTTTAAAATGCATTTTATTTTAATATATTCTTAAAAATCAATTAACTCATTCACACAAAAGACAAACCTAATCAGGGCTGAGGCCGAAGTGGATGGACGAAGGCTAGTGCAGGGGAGGAATCCACCAAAATAAAGAAACAAACTTAAGTCACCGGGCACACGTGGCAGACACACTCTCAGTGAAGAAAAACCCACTCCAAGGGACACAGCAAGACAAGACAAGGGAGGATGCCACCACCAGGTCACCAGCAACGCCACCACCGGCCTACAGCAACTGAAAAGGGAGGAAACAACAAATTAGTGGGGTTGCACACACACACACACACACACACACACAGAAAATGAAAGAAAACCTAACAAAACCATAACAGACAGACCCCTTGCCTAAAATCACAATATATCACTTAACTGCTGATATAACCAAAAAAAGAAAGAAAACAAAACTCAGTTACCAAATTCAATTAACGAGATTTACAAAATAGATTTACATAAACAGAATCCAAAATGAACTCAAACACACACTCAAAAATAATGAAACAGGATCCACACATTGATACACTCATTCACATAAGGGGCACCAGTCCCCAGTAAAACAGATAGTCGGGCCCAGCAGCGTGCGGCCGACCAACTGTCCTGTACAAGCCGACACTTCCGATGACCGCAGGACAACACCGTATGGCATGCAGCAGCAGCAAATATGAACGAGATGAACGTAGTAAACAACGCTCAAAGCAGCAGCGGCCCAGGGAGGTGGCTACAGTAACACCTAATTAAGGAAAACCATCATTAGCATTGGCTAAGTTAAAATGATGAGGTTATGCATTAACGTATAGGCTACATACCTTTTTAGTAGCACAGACACTCACACACTCATGAGAGGAGGGAGGGAGAAAGGACTCCAGGCAGCCACCAGCATTTACCTGTGACCACACTAGCATTAGCCACCTAGCAGCATCAACCACAATGGAGAGAGAGAGATGACACTCACCACCGCCAAACAATCACAGCGGCGCACACGGACAGGAAGCACACAGCAGCACACGATCGCCCTACAACACAACACAAATGCCTAAAACATAATGATCGAAATAAAACGAGCAGCGAGGTGAAGCAGCGTGCAGCCATACCTGTCGGGCACACAACCGCCGACCCGGAAATGATGAGAGGACGAACCGGTGGGCAGACTACCGCTTTTATACTGGCCCACCCCAATGCATAGCGGAAACCATAGTAACCAAATGTAAACAAAGGGCAGGAGGGGAAACAAGACAAAATGCTTATCCTGCTACAGTACATATATTGGCTGTTGTAACCTTACAATGCACCAAGCATGTACACGAAAGAAACCAAGAAACTTATTCCATACATTTTCTACAAGAACAGTTTCAGATGTCTTACCACCTCTTTGATGGAGCCATTCTGTATGGGCAGGTTTGTGAGTCTCCTTTAGCCACTTTGAATAAAAAAAAAGCACAAGTGCCACACCCATGGCAAGAGGGAAAATAATCTCTTGTGCAGAAGCATATACCTATTACATCCTGCAGCAGAATAATCTGCGGTACCTAGCTTGTGTGTAGGGGTGTTTGCCATATCTGAAATAAGTTGACATTTTCTTACATGACCATGATAGCATATACACCTCTTTTCCAAGGTTCAGCATATGAGACAAGCATGAGGGGAAATATAGGCTGGTTTCCAGACTTTCATCTATTCCGGTGGGATTTTTGGTGATCCAGCCTCTCCTGGCTGCATCACTGGGTGTCTATCCTTATCGTTCATAGAGATGATTGTCCATCCAGACAGCCAAGGAGAAGAGAATGCCAAGATCATCCGCAAGCTGCTGTGAGGCTAACTCGTCCTCAATGGTGTTTGACGGCCCATGTGCAAAGTGGAGCTGAGAGCCTATTCATTTCCATCTTTGCTGTTAGTTTTCTGGATCTCTGCCTGATGAAGATCCAGTGGGATCTAAATTTTGCCCATTTTGGTCAAATCAAATCTGCCAGCTATAATCCAGTAGGTCACTTCTGTATTTTTAATATGAACTTCTAACGTAAATGTGATAAAGATTCAATTTCTGATTGGGAACTGGGAAAATGCAGCGTCGAACCATAGTGGGAGTTTTATATTTTGCATAAACAATGTAATTCAAGTTAATGTATTGATGAGCTATTAAGGCAGATATTACTATATGAATTACTATATTAGCTCATTCAGGTAGGGAGGCAAGGTTAACTACCCTTATCATTACACTCTTAAAAATTTTTCTTTACAGTTTAAGATTGTGATTGCATTCTGTCTGGTCCTACTCATTGCTGTACTATATAACTGGTTCCCTGTAATGTCTTACAGACAAACTATGAATGAACATTAATAATATAGCAAAGCTATATTATACCGATGAATGAATATTAATAAAGCCTTGCAATATTATATAGGAAGATTAAGTCTCTTCTCTCTGAAGGATAAATCTGGGGAACTTAAGTACATTACATGTCTTTATCACATTTTCGGCAGCAACAGCCTCTGTCTCAGGTTTCCACACTGAGTTATGACCTCATCATCTCGTTTGTACAAAAAGGAAAAATTAAATTAGTTAGAGTAATGAACCTAGGTGCTTTTCATAAGAAATTTCTCTGCTCATTGTTCCGCAAGTCGTTTAAGAGACTAATCTGCCTCACATCCCCCCATCTCACTTAAATCCTGGCCCTCTGAAAGAGCTGTCAGGGGTCTGCCTTTTCAAACATGACTCCCCATGGGGGTCCTAGATCAAAGATGAAAGTGTGCTGAACGATCGGGGAGACTGGGGTGGAGGGGTGCCATGAGGGGAGAGTTAGGAGTGCGATTCATCAAATTAACAAATTTGCTTTTCCTTTTCCCGGTGGGCAATGGAGTAAATTCTTGGGTACTTAAATTGGTATTGCCCTGACAAGGAGAGGAGAGGGGGAGGAGTCCAAATGTATGGGGAAGTTCTCAGGAAGACAGTGATGTAAGCATGAACGAATGTGTAATTAATGACACTCTTACTCCTAATTAAAACCTCTTAGCTTTCTCCTCACAAGGTTGCAGCAGCTGGTATAGACAAGGCCCTCACTGTGAGATGAGAGACATAAATTTCATGACAGTATCGCAAGGCAGCACCTGCTTATGCCTACACCTGTCACGGCTGGAATCATACCTCATTCTGTCAATGAATTAACATCCTCCTGGGCTCGCAGAGGAAAAAAGGGTAGATTCTCTCATCCCAGAATGAAAATCCCTGGTGGCTCGAAGGTGGTACTATGTATCCATTTTCGAAATTAAATATATCGTTGTTTGGTTCTGCTAGGCAGACACCTGCCTCCTCTAGTAAAAATGGCATACTCCAGATCTGAGAGATTTCCCCCAGGAACCACATCACAGTATTGCCTTGTAACTATAACTTAATATCATGTCAAAATCTCCTGAGGATGATACAGCTAGTCAAGCCACAGAAAGAAGGAAAACAAGAGCAAGTCAAATGCTCGGAGAAACAGATGGAGGCCAAGAGCAGGTGGAAGGGAAGGAGAGAGGCAGCGTGAGGGGGTGGGGGAGGGAGGAAAAGGAAACCCAATACATGAATACAAGGAAACATTACACAATGCCCCCAGATGATAAAAGCAACCTGGGAACAATATAAGGCAATCAAGTCATTTGAAAAAACAATAGGAAGCAGCATGGGAGTGCCATTTAGTATTAAATTTTAATGTTGGTTCAATAAATGATTCTGTTGTCTTTTACGGAAGTGTCTTTAACCAGGGCAGACTGCATGAACAGTCCTGTGGGACGCACAGCGATGCACTTCTTCCTTGCGTGCCATTTCACTATTACTCTTGCTCTGATATCCATTCTTTCAGCTCGGTCTGCCTCTATCTTCTTACAAAAGACCTGTTGGCCTTAGTTTCCATGGTTCTCCCTTCTTTATTAATATTACTTCAACTGCCTTATTTCCATTTCAAAAACAATTGGCTTCAGCAGCTTCTCTGCTCAACAGCTGACATTCTTGTTCCATGGAGATGATTATTGATAATTGCTGATGTCATATTGATGTTATGATGTTGCTTCTGTGGCTGACCACTGATTAGATTAGATGTTTGCATTAATGGCACACTGTCACCCACAGTGATATTCTACTGAATAGAAAACTTTGAGTGAATGCAATTGGGATTGTGTGTGCTGTTGGGTAGTTGGCAGTCATCTGACGTCTGACAGCTGATGAACACATGACTCAGAGGCATCACCTGCTCCACAGTTAAGACCCATTTATATTGTTTATAATTGCTTTCTGAGCGATCGCTCCAACCTTTAACTGACTTTATGCTTTATAGAAAAGAAAGACCTGATAATGGAGGACATTGCTCTATTTCAACCATGAGACATGTTTCAGTTAAAAATGGTAGAAAATTGATTCAAGCAGTGAAACAACTTGTCATCTTCGTGCTCCCTGATAGCATGATGAATTGCCGCTGTGGACACCTCGATCACCTAAGCTGTCTTGGTAAGCCACACTTGATCACTGTCAGGGAAGCTCAAGATGGTCAGCGATTGCTGTATGGGCAAGGGACTTACTACCTTCCATTCTCTCTGTCTGTCTTTCTCTAACACACACACACACACACACACACACACACACACACCCTCAAGTGTGTCAATCTGGCTGTCTGACAGACATGAGATAAAAATAGTCCTGAATATAATCTGTCAGAGCACAGCATGTGGGGAACAAATATATGAAGAAATGTTTTTCGAGAATCAATTTTTTTAAACAGTCATTACTGAGGTTCATCTCGCAGTGATTGTGAGCAATTGAATGGGTTACATGTAAAGTAGTTCTTGGACACGGAGAAGTAATAAAATAGGTAACACCTTAGTATGTTCTAGGTCCTCTATTCTGGTCTGCAAGCTCCCACCAGAGGTACACGGAGGGATCCCAGATTCCCAGTGAACATAAACATTTTCAGTATTTCAACTGAAACACAATTCAAAGACATGGAACTCTGCATTAAAATGTACGAAAACGCCGAATTGTGTATCTACATGTATGTTTCCAACAATGTTCAAACCAAGAGACGGCCACAAGTTTACTCAAGATAACAGTGCATTTCATGAGGTTGCCCTCGCTTCTTCGGAGTTATGGAAGTCACCAAACGAGACAAAATTTTACATGAATGAAAACTTCAAAACCACGTTATGTGTGAGCATGTGCACGTGAGTAGAGTAAAAATATATTTTCATCAGCAGCGGTGGTTGTTTGATGGCGTATTAACCACGAGCAGAGTAGGTTTGTTTGCAGGATCGTTAGTGTGAATTTGCCTTCCTCATGCAGTTTCTATCTGCTTTTATCTGGCCCAAACAGCCACATTTCGTCACTGTATTAGCCATGAACTTACGTTAGCCAGCAACGGCTCACAAGGAGAGAGTGTCTGTGTGTTTGAATCTAAGTCAAATCTTGCGATACTGTATTTACTTCATCTTCTCCCTATCCAAAGGAAGACCTATCACACATGATTTCTCCTTTATGTCACTTTGACATATGTGTACCATTGCGAATTTGATTTCTTCGAGTGAATTTGAATTCTTTAGGTCTATTGTGTATGCATACTGTGAATGCTATCAGTTAAAGCAAACATCATGACAGAATGACGTTTAATTGCTCCGTAATGGGAACACTGGACCAGTAAATGGGATTTAACGTGGATTGAACGATAATACATTTCCTTAAATTTCACCATATTGGCATTAAGCATCAGCTCATTATTGATCCACTGCATTTACTGGATGTATCATCTAAATTTATAAGCCCATTTCCAGTTTTTATAGTGAGAAATTGACATGATATGTAATGGGGAAACAAATGTGTCTTCGTAACGTAGTGATGTTCAGTGATATTAACAATGAAACGATAGTTGGTTTCCAGATGTGTACTTCATGGCCTCATTCATACTATGTTATGTTTTTTTTTTACTGTTTACATGTGTACATACAAACAGAGAAGAGGCACATGGCAGTCATGCCCACAGATTCTCCCAACAGGTGCCATCATTTAATTCAGGAGACACAAAAAGACTTCCATTATTTCCTTTAAAAGCTGCAAATGGAGCAGCGTGAAGCTCTGACACGCTTGTGATGGAAGGGAACAGTGTAGAGCACTGACACCAACTTTTTAGCACAAGGAAACTAATGTCCCTTTTTGTTAGAGGAGCAAAATTGTCATGAGTGAAGGTACATCAACATGAATGAGCCACCACGGACAGAGGTTAATGTGTTGCTCTGGCCCACACAAGAGAGAGCCATTTCTCAGAACAATTCCATGATATTAGGCGTAGAGCCAGACAGAACCAAAGGGACACAAGTTGTACTGCATAACCTCCAGCAGGATGTGCACAGGAAACGATGTATTTTGTGTATTACAGCAGGAAAATAACCCCATGTAGCAGCCAGGGGGGGAGAAAATATACCTGGACTCACAGCTCCAAGCACGATATCCAAAGTTCCGAAATGGATATAACAACCTGCAACCATGTGCACAGGGGGTGGGGGGGGGGGGCAGGCAGGCTGAAATGCACCACCATCATGGTGGCCCAGTTGTTGAAAAACGCGCACTGTGCCCTCTTGGTAGCCAAAACGCGTGCTAAACTGCCCTCTTAGGTGGAAAAAACACACTAAACTGCCCCCTTGGCTGGTTAAAACATGATAAACTGCCCTCTTGGGTGGCAAAAACGTGTGCTAAAGTGCCCTCTTGGGAGGCAAAAACGCGTGCTAAAGGTCCCACCTGGTTGGCAAAATACAACTGCCCTCTTGGGTGGCAAAAACACGTGCTAATGTGCCCTCTTGGGAGGCAAAAATGTGTGCTAAAGTGCCTTCTTGGGAGGCAAAAACGTGTGCTAAAGTGCCCTCTTGGGAGGCAAAAACACGTGCTAAAGTGCCCTCTTGGGAGGCAAAAACACGTGCTAAAGGTCCCACCTGGTTGGCAAAATACAACTGCCCTCTTGGGTGGCAAAAACGCATGCTAATGTGCTTTCTTGGGAGGCAAAAATGTGTGCTAAAGTGCCTTCTTGGGAGGCAAAAACGCATGCTAAAGTGTCCTCTTGGGAGGCAAAAACGCGTGCTAAAGTGCCCTCCTGGTTGGCAAAACACACTAAACTGCCCTCTTGGGTGAAACAAACACTAAACTGCCCTCCTGGCTGGTTAAAACATGATAAACTGTCCACTTGCGTGGCAAAAGGGCATCTTTAAGTGCCCTCCTCATTTGCAAAACACTCTAAACTGCCCTCTTAGGTGAAAATAAAACACTTAATTGCTCTCTTGGGTCTTTACAACAAGTTTAAGCGCACTCCCAGTGGGCAAAACATGATAACCTGCCCTCTAGTCTTGGGTGGTATGAACGCGTGCTTAAGTGCCCTCGTGGTTGGTAAAACACAAGTGCTCTCTGCCATTGGATGGAGAGTATTGATTCCAATTAAGGCATGCAAGCTTTCCCAGAGTCATTTTATGGTCTCTACAAGTTAAACCCTGTTTATGTTCAATACACTTTGTATGGCCATTAGCCCATATTTTCTGTTTTGTTTTTTTTTAAGTAATTTATTTATTTCTTTTTTGCAAATGGCCGACGGGCTAATAAACTTTCTAGATTGTATTTTCAATTTACAATTTAGGTTAGGTCAGTTAGATTCATTGTATTTAGTAAATGATGGAATAAATTGATAGCAGCTAGATAGATGGTAACTTAAGTTTTAAGAAAACATTCCCGTTGTTAAAATAAGTCCATTCCATCCATTTAAGTATTCAGTTTTAGACACACTCTCTCTCAAATGGTCACGTGTCAGTGGGGACTTAATAGGTGAGGGGCAACCTGGCATCCTACTGTTGTGTGAGGTAGGTAGCTAATATAGCAAGCTGTCTATTAAGTTACCAATTTTGCATCACTAAATACTAGTGTATGTAGCCTGGAAGTGCTATTATTAGGTAGAGATGCCTATCACATGTTTAAGCCTAGGCTGAGGAGCTAGCCTAGCTAAGTCTTGCGGGAATAGCTTTTTAAAGCTAGCCAGTAAAATTAAAAGTGGGGTTAGCATTGCATATCAGGGTTTCCGCCAGGTTTAGGTTGACCCCCCGCCAGGCTAAGCATTTGGGATTTTTTATTCTATTTTAATTTTTTAAAATGCTTTTCTTTAAAATGCCTTTTTAAGTGCACAGCTCAGTTGGAAACATATGGAGTGGCTTGCAAACGTTTTCACCCCCCTTTAACTTTTCTACATTTTGTCACGTTACAACCACAAACTTAATTGTATATTAATGAGATTTCATGTGATAGACCAACACAAAGTGGTGCATAATTGTGAAGTGGAAGGAAAATGATACAAGGTTTTCAAACATTTTTAAAAATAGAAAACTGAAAAGTCTGAAAAGCCTCAGAGGTTTGCTAGAGAACATTGTTGAACAAACAGCATCATGAAGCCCAAGGAACACACCGGACAGGTCAGGGATAAAGTTGTGGAGAAGTTTAAAGCATGGTTAGGATATGATAAAATATCCCAAGCTTTGAACATCTCACAGAGCACTGTTCAATCCATCGGATGGGAAGATGGATGGAGCCAAATACAGGACAATCTTGGAAGAAAACCTGTTAGAGTCTGCAAAAGACTTGAGACTGGGGCGGAGGTTCACCTTCCAGCAGGACAACGAGCCTAAACATACAGCCAGAGCTACAATAGAATGGTTTAGATCAAAGAATATTCATGTGTTAGAACGGCCCAGTCAAAGTCCAGACCTAAATCCAGGTGAGAATCTTTGACAAGACTTGAAAATTGCTGTTCACAGACACTCTCCATCCAATCAGACTAAACTTGAGCTATTTTCAAGAAGGAATGAGCAAATATTTCAGTCTCTATATGTGCATCGCTGGGAGAGACTTACCCAGAAATACTTGCAGCTGTCATTGCAGGGAAAGTTTTTTATTTTTAAAAATGTTTAAAAACCATGTATCATTTTCCTTCCACTTCACAATTATGCACCACTTTGTGTTGGTCTATCACATAAAACCCCATTAAAATACATTTACATTTGTCGTTGTAACATGAAAAAATGTGGAAAAGTTCAAGGGGGGTGAATACTTTTGCAAGCCACTGTATATCCATGCTTCATCATAGTTTGTTTCTTTTGAGGTGTCAAATAAATATTTTAAATGTGTATTGTTCCCTGTGTTTTTATCACAGAGACCTATTTGGGTGAAGAAAACACACTAAACTCCAGAAGACTATTAATATCAAGAAATACTATGAAACATTACTGTTGCAATGACTTTTATGTTGGGCCCCTTTTTGATCTATATTGAGCCAGAACTATATCTCACAGAACCAGTTTGGATTCTCTGGTGCTAATTTGGTGTTAAAAATGCACTAGAATACAGGAAATGGCATCTACTTAATTGCAATTGTTCTGGGGGAGGACCCCCAGAACCCCACAGGGTTTTATTTCCTTTATACATCCATGTCTCTGTGTGTTCTTCACAGTCCAATATTGAATCTACACAGTTCTTGTGGATGCTGATCCTAACTACAAATTAACTTGAGTAGTCTGTCTAGTTAGTCTGTTTTAAGGCTATATAATGTGCCATTTGTATAACATATAAACATGTCTAAAGTGCCCTCGGCAACACACAGAACTTAGTGCCCTCGTCAGTGGCGAGAATGCGCTGTATGTGCCCTTTTTTTCTTTTCGCCCCGCCCTTCAAAAAGTCTGTGCACGCCACTGCTGTAGAGTAAAGGTCCAGTGTGTAGGATTATGTGGGTCTATCAGCAGAAATTAAATATAATATTCATGATCCCTATGAAAATAAGAAACACTGTATTTTTGTTACCCTCGAATTAGACTTTTATAACTACAGACGGAGTGTGTCTTCTCCCACAGAATCCGCCATGTTGGTTGCAATCCTACCCATACACTCCTGCCCTAACCAGGGGCCCGTATGTCCATCTTGTACTGGCATAAAACCAGAATTCTCCACACCAAACTCCAGAAAGTTAGCATGAGTCAGAGTCGGTCACATTGAAATTCTTAAAAAATTTTAAACGGTAAAATTAATCCGAAACAACCCCACTATTTGTATGCATCCTCTGGGTCCTCTCTTGCACCTTGAACACCTCGTGCACCCTCCTAGCTTCATCTCACACACAAATCAGTTGAATTTTTAAGGAAACATCAAAGGAGACGGAGCTACCCGAGCATATAGAGGGTGCCAAGAAATCGTTTTAGAGTGCTGAGCTCAACAGATGCCCAGTGCATGCAGCCTTTGCAGAGGGGGTCTGTCCGCTGAGGTACGCTGTTTTCCAAATCATGATTTGCACAGTTGAATCGCACAATGGGTTTCTCGAACATTTAATTCCACAAACACACACTGACACACTGTCCGGGGATTGCATGGAAAAGAACATTGGCTTCTTGTCTCCTGCTGCCTGAAGGGGTACAGAAGGAGTGGTAGAATTTTCTTGAGAACTTTTGAGAATAATTGATGTATTGTACGCATTTACTGTTGCTTTGTCAAACAATTGGATTAAGTTATCAACTAATTATTCAATCTATAAAGTAATTACTAAATGTGTCGCAAGCCAAAATCCAATATCTGATGTGCAAAACTAGACCAAAAAATACAAAATAAAAAATCTTGGCAATTGATAAAAGGAATTAATTATTCTCAAACCAATGTATGCAAATGTCAAAATGATAGCATATTACAAGAGGAATAAATGATTTTTAAAATCAGTTTAGAAAGTAATATCAGATCAATTTAGAATGTAATAAAAGGAATAATCAAGCAAGCACATCAACCGTCTATCACGAAGATTACGCTTTACAAACTATCACCAAATATAGCAAGCAAATTAAAACCTTTTATCCTCCATTTAGCAACTACTGTATGTTTCCCCAAATCATCCTTCCCATCTTACACAACTTTGAAATACAGATTTAGAGTATGCCTTATTTAGGCCATAAAGCTGACAGAATGTGCACGCTTAAACGCTGCTCACCAGAGCATCCGCCTGTCCTCCCGCCTCCTCCTGAGTATAGGCTTATTTCTTTTCTTTGCTGAGCTGTGGGGCCAAGGGAACAATTGTTAATCAGGCTTCACCCACTTCAGATGAGGAGTAAAGGGCAGATGACTATGTCTTAAAGCTTTGCAGAGCAACTCGAAGACTAGGATAGTAGCTCATCGATGGCCACAATAATTTACAGGCCACTGATAAAGCCCTATAGTGGCTGTAGCAACTATGGTGGGAGCAAAGAGGCAGTTTAGGTTGCGTTGTCAAAGAGAGACAAACTCCATTTGGACAGAGGGTCGTGTTGGATGGATGGGTCAACAAAATATTGAATTTGGGTTATCCCCTTTTCTTTAGTGTTATATAGCTTTTTTGTGCATGTGAAACCTCTGGAAAGTTACAATCTACCCTTATTTCCATCAGCCTGGGTGTGAATTTTCACTTTTGGTTGAATTGTTCCTTTGAAGAGGGCTGGACTAAACAAAGAGTTTCAGTCAAGGGTGTTGCAGCTTTGGACAGTTTGGGAAAATATTTTGGAAGGCACCGTCAATTTTGTTGCCTTGCCGACAGGGGCATCACATCAACAATCCCCTCTATGTGTCATAATATAAGCCATGGATGTACATTTAGTAGTACTTTGCTGTTTAATTTGGAGGACTTGTTCATCAACAGAGTTCACAATGGTCCATTAACAGCAGTGTCACTGGATGGTTGCAGGTGAATCTCCTCGGATCAGCCCACCTCATCTACCACCATGAAACTCAGATTGGGATGCCTCTGCTGCAAATAGGTACTCCAGACTTAAAGGAGGAGTTACATTTTAAGGACAAAAGGGACTCCTCTAAGTTCTCTTGACCTACTTCCTGCCTCATGATTGCTGACAGGTGTTGAACACCGGTGAGACAGGATGACAGGACCTGTTTACTTGTGTCTCATTCAACGAGAACATCTGTTCAAACCGTCCCGTTGGAGGGAGCGTCGGGAGGAATCAGGGGTCCTTCTTTGGATGGAGGATTGACAGTGACAATTATTTTCATTATTTTGCTGTGTTTCCTGAATTTTCTTTTATGTACACGGATGTAAAAAAAAAAGGCAGTGGAACCCATTATGATTTGTACCATGGTTTAAAATATCATTAAAAGACCTGCTACATGAACCTGTTGGCCACTCAAAATGAGTGAACTGTCTCTGAAATGTTTCAGTTTCATGAAAAGATAGTGAGAATATGGAGTGAGAGAAAGAATTGTGTATTATTGAGCTGCAATTCATAGAAATGTCACACGGACTGTTTGTTTTGGTAGGGATTAAACAGCTGTTGTCGTAACATATGATTAGGAAAACAAGTTAAAACAGAGGCGGCAGAGTGAAATTTGGCTACAGATACTTTTTCCTCAGAGTTTCTTTGCTTACTCTTGGACAGACTGATGTAAATGAGGTGCAGCGGGCCACTCTTTTGCAATGCTCACTGGTGGACAGATGGATAGCACCTTGACAAACAAAGAAAAACAGATAGACTGTGTCGCTTCACACGGAAGCGGAGAGAAGTGGTGACAGGCTATCTCCATGCATATTGATGCCAGCCAACCACACTGGCCTACGTTTGATTGAATAGTCACACAATGGGAAAAGGCAGGCTACCTTTCATGTTCCTCCATCAATCAGTGCAGCAGACTGCAGCTTTCTCAGCTTTGTTTGAGTGTCAATTAGCTGACTTGGTTTAGGTTGCGAGATAATTTTGGAGAGGGTTCTGTTTTTCATAAGGCAGACAGCACACAACGTTCGGCTACCGGACCAGTCAACTCCTTCAAGCATTAGCAGAATAGATTAATGGTCGGAAAAGGTGGACTGGCTACTTTTTTTAAAGATATAATCAGTTATGTCATGAAGGGAGATGTTTTTTCAACCTTATGAAAATATCACCTATCACAACGTTGAGAGGCGTCTTTTCATCCGAGCATCAGGTTAGAGAATCTTCCGCCGTGTTTGTACAAGGCAAATACTATCAGTGGAACATCTGTAATTGTGCAATTAAAAGATCAACTAAATCAAAATATTTCATAATATTGGCTCTTTTCTCGATTGGATGCCCATTCATTCTCCACAGTCTTCGGCAACAATATGTGAAACAATTGTAGAAAGCACCAGCGAGATTTCAAACGATGATAACTCATAACAGAGAGAAAGTCAGTGATGCACGGAAAATAATCTCCTGCTCAACATCAACAAAACCAAAGAGCTGATTGTTGATTCAAGAAAAAAAAGGAGGCAAAGACACACATCCCCGTCTTTATCAGTGGCGCTGAGGCGGAGCCGGTGAACTGTTTTTGGTCCCAGAGAAATCAACATCAAAAAGAATCTGTCATGGCCATCACACGTCTCCACCTCGGTAAAGTAAGCTCAAAAAACAGCTATAATTAATGCTTAAAGGGATATTCCGGTGTAATACAGTTTCACGGTGATTTAGACCATGGATTAAATTGACACCGGAATATCCCTTTAAGGAGCAGGTGGCTAAATTCCTGTGCCAAGATTTTGTTAAAGGTCCCATAATATACTGTTTTTCATCAATTTCACAGAGCTGTCAGAAGTCCAACAACACTGTATTCGAAATGTATTGCCCCAAACCCCTCCGTGGTCTTGAATTTCAGCTGTCTAAAAGTCAGTCAGGTGAGCTCTACTGAGTTCTACTGAGATCAGGCTGTTTCTGTGCCTGCACCTTTAAATGCTAATGACCTCAGTCTGTCGACGCCTGCCTTGCCTGCTACACGCCCCTCTCAGGGAGAGGATGCCGCTTGCGCTAGCGGTAGAATGCACTAGCGGTAGCATGCGTTAATGTTTTACGGTTGATGTATCGCTCCAGAAGAAGTACAGACTCTGCGGCTGCAGCAGGACGTTTCAGAATGGTTAGTGTGTATGAATAATGTTAGTTTGTTCTATGTGTTGTTACAGTTACTACCATGTAGCTAATGGCTAACAGCTAGCGAAAGCTGTGTTCGTCTCCAACACAGTGTCCAAACTCTTGGACACTGTTTGCATAGTCTCTGTCTTCAGTCCAAACTTTTTACTGTGACAACCAAGCTCCATCGTAATATTATTAACATCAAACCCGCTTCAAGCGCCATTGCATAGCAAAGCGAACTTAGCCAATTTCCAGCTGACTTCATCGTACTCGTAGGCAACTGTAAATACTGTCAAACTGCTGCGACACTTACCTGTGGCTCGGGTCCAGTTGCTGGGTCCGGTATGGTTGGGACTGATCGTTTTAAGAGGGTCAGTGTCAAGGCAAAGCCAGCTTTGTACTGACCCTTGTTACTGAAGCAGTCCGATGTGAAGTGGTTAGCACACACATACTAACTAACAGGAAGGGATGAAAATTAGTTGAACCATTTCAGGCAGAATGAGAACTAGTTTTTGATACTCAGTACATTTTGGTGATTACTCAGACTGAGTAAGGTTTTGAATATGAAACTAATTCCATCCATGGTCAGCTGACTAAAGCATCTGAAATTTCCCTGTTGCTGAAGTAACACCTCCTTTAAAGATAGTCTCTGCTGTTCCAGTAATTAGGAGAGTATACTCATTGTAACCAATGAGTCATCCTCATGCGGAGATGCATGGACATGTCAAGAAGGCACGATGTTTCTTAACAAGATGAATCAGAAGTTGGCGATAGTGATAGCCAGCCAGGCCTTTAGTCAGAATCCGAGTAGCCCCCAGAGGTTCATCAACTTTTACTGCAGCCACTAACTCAATAGTAATAATAATGTAATATTGTTCTGCTTAAATTGAGAAAGGAGCTTGTTTAATTGAGCTGCTTTATCAAATTTAAAACAATTGGACACATTAAACTCGTCCTAAAATGCTTAAACCCCCAAAACACAGAGCCACACAGCCAGCCAAATTAAGCCCTTATTTACCGAGGGTGTACGAGGCCATTTGTAAAAATTTAAACAAATATTCTTTGCCTGACAACGTCTTCCTGCTTGTCTGACTCTCTCCAGTAGCGCTATGCTGCACGGTCTGTTGCTTTGCATTCATTACCTTGTCTTTAATCTCTACTTCTGCAGCAGCTTTGAAATCTCATCAAGCAGTCAGTGGCCTACAGCTTTGCGCTTCTGGCAGGATGCGTTCAATACTTAGCATTCTTTATGCTGCTTTGAGCCTAGCTAGAACTGCTGGGCCACATCAAACCATAACTTCATCAGTTTTTCTGCACCGTGCGTGAAGTAAATTTGTGATGTCCATTTTAGATATTAAGCAGCATTTAGGAGGAATACAACTTCAAAGACTAACTACACCGGAGGATAGAACACAGGCTCAAGGAAACTTTGTAAAACCGTTCTTCACTGCTGTTTCTCAAAATGCACGACTAGCTGCGAACAATGGCGTTCAAAGGTTTGAACTGCGTCTTGTTGCTTGATTTATCAAGTCATTTTGAAGACTCCTACTACAACTCATTAACCAAGATAAATTACAAGATCGTCAGTCGGACATCTATAGCCAATTTACTCTCTAATTCACCTGATTTGCATGTCTGTGGCACATAGGGAGCAGAGTGGGGCAGCAATGAAAAACTTCCACACACACGCACACACACACACACGCACATACACACACACACACACAGGAAGAATGCAATAACTCTAAAACAGAAAGGCCCGTACTGGCTTAGGGCTGCTGACTCCCTCAGTCTTTGTACTGCTGATAGGCTCATTCTCCTGGCTAATTGGACCATAATAGGAAGGAGAACTCTTTAACTTCAGATTAGTTGAAATAAAGCTTTGATTAGGCAGTTTAGCATTTTAATTACCCCTTACATTACATCACTTTCAAAGTCTCAGACCAACCTAGCTCTCCTGTGTTTCTTGTGCTAGTCAATGTGTCTGTTAGCCACCTTTGGGCTGTTGCTCTGTTTATGTTACGAATCTTCAGGAATAAACCAGCTGAGTACGTTTTTTTAAAACCCCAAAAATGACCAAATAATCTCACATGACACTGATTTTTCAAATTTGGAACATGTGGACACCCAGTGTGGCATCCAGCTCTGTTCTGTGATTATGTTCCTGAACTAGACTCAACTTTATTATTGAGGTTCTTGTTCATATGAATAAGAAAATAAAGCAATACAGTTGACTGTGGTTTGATATGCGAGTCAATGACTAAAGCAAGGAGCAATGGCGATATGAATTACCTGTGTCTATATGCTGTATGCTGTATATAGTCATCAATCATTACCTTCCTGGTCTGTCAGTCAGTATAGAAGTACTGACTAGAAATGCATAATGACAATGTGTTAATTTGCAAGAACAGGTTAATTACTGTTTAAAGATGCAGATTTGATACACAGCTGGAAAACTGAGGAACATTTTCTTGCTTGACAGATGCAAAGACAGTTTATCTTTCTTTGAGTGATTAAAGTATTAAAGGTAAATAAGAGAGTGTCGCAGCTTAACTGATTTAGAATTTAAAATTAAGTCCTGTACTCGTTACTCATATTTAACCTTGTGAAATATGGTTGTTGTTGTTGTTGTTGTTGTTGTAGTGTTTTTAATTGCCGATGTTGTGAATATGTACTGTCTTGCAAGTGTTTAATTTATTTTTATTTTTTTAAAGTAGTGTTCATTTTCTTAACAGAGTTGTTGCCTGTGTCTCCTGCTCAGGGATGACAGATGGAAATTAGCTTGGAGCTAACTCAAATAAATAAAGACATTTAAAAAAATTCCCATAACTACAGAACTGCTATTACGGTGGGATACCTGCAGGGCCCCGAGCTTTGTATTATCTAACCAAGTGTTTTAATTTTTCATCCATTTCATTAGTGTGACGGTCCCTGTCTAGTGTTGATGTGCTGATGTGGTTGGTCAGTTATGTTTTTCCTATGTGTCCTTCAAGGTAACATCAGCAGAGTAGCGATTGGGAGCACCTGGTGCAGGCGCTCCTAAAAGAATAAAAACCCAGTCGCAACCCGGCCCTCGCTCTCTCTGATTGGGGTGTATCCCTGCCAGCAGCGGCAGCGCATTTTCTTTGTTTGGTTTCTGCTTTGTTTTCACTTTACAACATTTACACCCCATATTGCTCACGCATCCACATTTACATTACTGATGTTACTGACTAACACACTTCATATTTGTATTTATAACCTCAGTTGTTTACGTTAATCTAATAAATTCACTAATTTACTGCCATCTATTGTGTCCTATGCCATATTGGTCATAGCCTATGAGCGGGGTTATGCCAATTAGGAAGACTCTCATCACTTTTAAGTTTACATAGTCCATCAGTATGGTACAGTATAAATGGCATCATAATAGAAGGGCAGCTGTTGTGTTCGAAATCAAGTGTTTTTAACAGATCAATAATACGAATTATCTTTACATTTATTATATTATAAATATAAATATTTATTTACAAAACATGGTCTCACAGTGCAAGATAGAAACAGTAAACCGTCAATATGAAAATAAGAAATGTGTTAAATCAAAGTAATAGGGAGGACTAAAAGCCAGACCAACAACAGATTAAAATAGAAATGAAAAAGCCTTTTCAATAGTTTTGAGGAGAGAATTACAAGAGGGAACTGACTTTGCAAGCCTAAGTTCCCGAGGCAGGGAGTTCAGAAGCTGTGGAGCTGTAATGGAAAACACCTAAAACTTTTGTTTCCTTTTGTCTGAGCACAAGCAGGCACCTGCTAGGCCTTAAGGGTGAAAGTAAATCCACAGACAGGTACAGCTAATGTATATTTGCAATGTTTTTCTTAAATGGCAGCCAATACTGGATTGGCTGCTGGTCATTCCTATGGCATCAAAACAGTTTCAATCTAGTATTAAAATGAATAAACCAGCACCAGCTTGACTATTATTCCCTGGAGTTCGAACAAAGATTATTAAGGAGAATAATCAAAGAACACTTTGGTGGCAGTGCTGCGTTCTGTTTTTGACGACACAGGGTGTTGCAAGTGCACCAGAGAGGATTAAGAACAAAATGGTTAGGGCGACGGCTTAGACTGCTTGCTTGAATGGCCATCTCAGCAGGTCAACCACTGAACACCTAGCAAATACAATGCACAATGAGCTGCAGAGCATTGAGTCAGTGGCTCAAATGGATGAAGCTTCCACCCAAAAAAAAAAAAAAAAGTAATTATATCCAGCCAGTCAATTACACATAAGGCCACATGTGGTGTCCCGCTTTGCATGTGAAAAACCTCCAATTTTATTTTCTTACTCTCACTGTCTTTCTCGATGGAGCTTCTGATTAATGATATTAATAGAATTGAAGAAAAAAAATTCTCAGCCAGCATGAAAAGTAACAGGAAACGATCTCTTTACACCAGGCAGTGGCAATTGTCTCACATCCAAGTTACCTTCGTGTAAATGCATAATTACGACGAACGAGGCACTTTTAAGATTTACCGTAGCCTCGGTTGCTTTTTGGCGAGAGTTTCACTTTAACCTTTACTTACACAGCTGTGATGTGGAGGTGCAACAATCAGCGTCACTGTTAGTGGGATTAAATGTGTCCCTGACCAGCTCCAGATATGCTTTGAATGAACAGATTGATGTTTCTACACTATGTCAGCCACTTTCTTTTTTGCAGATACAGTCACGTCAGCAGCATGATTTGTGCTCCCAGCACCTAGGTCCAGACTATACCTTCTGCCTTAGAGTTTTTGCTTATATTGATAATACATTATTGATCCCTGATAATGAGCTGCCATGCTTGCAATGTCACCTGCTGTCATGTTTCTCAAGAGGCCTGTTGCAACGTGCGCCTCCTTTGCCAGATCCTCTTAAATAATTTGGTAGTCAGTTCTGAGGTCCCCCAGCCTGTTGCCTGGTTCTGTGGATGTTTGAAGCCTCTGCGAGTGTCTAAGCTGCTTCCAGAATCAAGGAGCATCCTCATGTCAGACTTTGGGATAAGAGGGCGTTTTACTTCTTTAGTCCAGCTGCTGCTACCGCCTCCTAACTGTAGACACTGGTGGGGGCTAAATGCCGGGCTCGGTCTCCTTGAAATAACCTTTTTCACAAGCCCTACATTAGCCACCAAAAGAGCAAAGACTTGAAATATCACTTGCAGGGATGTAAAGTCGAAGACACTTAAGACTTTTTTTTTATCAAAATGCAACTCAGAATACAGAGTGCTGCACTTTGCAGGAATGCTTTAAATACTTAAAGGGTCTTTTCTCATACATTGATTAGAGTGGCACAAAGATCCACCCGACAGTCCCCTTTGACTCAATCAGGCCTGATATTTTAATATTATATTTAAATGATTTCGATTTTTGTTTGGCTCTGCGTCAAATTATCTATTATTATTATCTACCCATTCATATAGAGTTTTACATGGCATTTGGATCAGCAGGGATCCTTAGTTCATCATTTATATGTTGCAGCTTGACCAATGACTGTTTCTTCATTAGTGAATTAAAATGCGTTGGTTTAACAGGCCAGTGGATTTCTTACATCAGTGTGAACATTTCTCAGCAAGTGTTCTTTCCTCTGCTCTAATATTCATCTGTGTTTACAGAGTTTGTGAAAATATAACTGGAGGCCCTTTTGGCTGAAAGACCAATGGACTACTGCTGCACTACTTGAAGATCTTTGGCTTGAAAATAGTTTGAGTTACTTTCGCTCAGACATACATCTTAACCTTTAAATCTACTGGCAGTAAAGTATTTGCTAGAGACTATGTGGCTGGGGTAATTATTTAGAGTAGTTAATCTGTTATGCAGTCTGGACACGCTTGATATGAGCTTGGAGTTTTATTGTTTTGAGATTTTAGTACAAAGTTTGGAAAACCCAATTTATATATACATCTGTAGTTGAGTCACTTGCATATGATACTAATAATTACCATACATTTATAAGAAAATATGACAAAATGAGCAAAAGAAAACCCTCAAATGACATGCTGGGGTTGTCCATTAATAACAACACTTCATAACACAACATGAATATCTGAGTACTCGAATGAGATGAATCACAAACCTTTTGAGTTCAGCAATATAAATGAACTGTTTATCTTTTTGGACCATGAACTAAAGGAAATAAAAAACACGCATTTTTTATAAGTGGCCACACATCAGCACTGGTCCATCATCCCCGTGCCTCTAACCAGTGGTGTGTGGGTGTGTTTTCATGTGTGTGTTGCTTTGACCGCTCATGGCCATGTGCTGGTGCCAACTGATGGGCTAATGCCTAATGTAAGATGAGAAGGTGGCAGAATAACATCCAGAGGCAGCCTTTTTTTCCAGCTGTTTTCTTCTCCTATTGCAGGACTGAATAGGCTTGTGTCCCTGCTCAGTGGCCTTAAGGGCGACAACCAACCAGGAGCCGGTTCTGATCTGACAGACCTCAGGCTCTTAGCCGCGGCGTGTAAAACACTCAACAGGCCATGGAAATTAAACACAGTTGCGAGCACTTTTGCTTGGCATTTTGTCTAAATATTCCAACCAGAATAAATATGGCAGGCATAATAATACCCGTTTTTTATTCTACACATTTTCCCCTGTCTACAGTCCACTCAGGCCCATTTTGTGTGTCCCTGCACGTGTTCTTTCAAGAAGACAGAATAACACTCAGCACTAGATGGTGCTTAATACAGTGATAATAAATCACTCCAACCATTTACCCCATGTCGAGCCAGATGAGGTAAAACAATTTAGCTAATTTTGGCCTGATGAAAAGATAAGCCTCTTGGGGCTCAAGTGAAGTCATCAAAACATCTGTTGTTAAAAGCTCCCTGTGCCGTGCTGGTGCCACAGTTGTTTTAATCTCCTCTCACTGTAGATGCAAATGTATTAGCTGCCATGTTACTCACAACAATGCCACGATTAATGGGGATGGCGTGTGTGTTTGTGTATCTGTTTCCTGGCAAGATGAGGTCGAGGTGTCCAGATCAATTATCACTTTAAAGTTGATGGTCCGGATACTCAGACAAAAGGGCATGTCCCTGAACTACGCTTCCCGGTCTAACGCTGGTAATAAATGCATGTGAAACCACAGAGATATCAGAACACGCTACAGAACATACTGACTCCATTGACATTATAGGAACATGGACCGACATTAGAGCGAGGTCTATGAGTCCATCACCCAGTAAACCATAAGCTGAGAGATACAGGATCACACTATTCCCAATTGTCTGTCCTCTCTGCACCTCCGCCCATCCCTCATTCTGTTAGGCTTTAAGAGACAATTTCTATATGAACTGAACCAACAGACGTTAAGCTTTTTACCATTAAGTTATTTACCTGCTTTCATTAAGAGGTCTGTCCCGTATTCTGTAAAATGAGGGATTTCTTTCAGTCAGATTTATATTCTGATCAGAGTTTGATTTGTCCCTGGTATTACATTATTATTGTCACTATTTGGATGAATGGAGAAGCAATTTAGGACAGTGTTATATGGTTATGAGTGACTCAAATTTCCATTAGAATAGAAGGCTAACGCTAACAACTGCTGCTTCATTGCTACTCCTGCATGCATGGCTGAAGAATAGTGGCCAACGGAGGTATAGATAGATGATTAATTCCTTCGCACTACTAGTGGTTTTCCCGTTGTTTAGCTCCACACTACTGTAATTTTCCATAGTTGAATTTCAAGTCACTGTCTTCCATTCAATGCTAGTATACACTTGCACTTGCACACCAGCCCCATGTCAACAAAAGCGAGCACAGCACGTACTTCAACTCTAGCACGAAGGTAAAATTTTTCATAAAAATGAAAGTCTCGTTCACAATCAGCATCCAGTGTGCTGATTCAAGCAATGCAACATAATTATCTTGCAGAGCACAATTCTGAACACAAATGCCCTCTATGTCTCCACTGCTCCCCATAGTATGCTAACACATCAGGGATGCATCTTTGACCGGGCTCATACTAATTTTGCGTTCAAAAAGCACTAGAATGACATTACCATGTAAACATCAACGTGAGCTTAGCTAAACGCTGTTCTTCATTTCAGCCGGAAAGTATACAGTAACAGATTCAGGTAGTGCACCGTCGAGCCATAGCCTGAAGCACAAAAGATATTCTTTGGTGATTCTCTTGTCTTTTGTTTTTTTATCTGTGTTTGAACTGGCTGAGCGAGTCAAGCATTTTGCTCCTAATTTGGCCCCATAGCCGTGATGGCGGTGATAATAAGCACATAGAGATAATAAAACATACTCTTATGGAATAATAGCCGGGGCTTTTGAGTACCCTGGAAAAGCCAGCTGATGAATTTTTAAATGTTAATCTTTGAAGAAGCAGCAGGAGTGCACTCGTCAGTAAAATGAGGGGCTGCCAGGAATCTGCAGCAGGATAATTAATTGTTGAGTCTTTACTGTGGGGATGCATCTACCGAGACCCATTGCAGATATTATACAGCTGTTAACTTTTGAGCCAATTCACCGTTTTACCCCTTAACCCCCCCCCCCCCCACCCCCCTCTTTGTATAGCCTCTGTATGTGTGTTTGTGTGTGCATCTGTGTAATGATGTGTACACGTGTGTGCACTTGCATGCATTTGTTAAGCACCCCCCGAAGCCCTTGTGTATGGGAGCCAGATGCTGCAGCTGCAATATACAACCTTGTTGACAAAAAGCATTGTGGAGTGCTATAGACTTGTGAGCAAGTTTGTTGTATATATATATTATAATTTTGTATAAATATTCATGAGCTGCACTTAATTTAATGTCGTTTTAAATGTGATTGAAAGCAGTAGAGAGCAGTAACACAATGTTTCCTTCTTAGCTTAATGTTTTGTCTTTGGGAGCTGACCTCTGTGACCCACTTCAAGAAAAAGTAACAGCATTATAATCGAGTTACTCCAAACATTCTCTGTGGCATTAATTTTTGCTTGTGTTCAACACCTTGTGTATTCTTTAGCTATTCATTATAGATTCAGCTTTTTTTAGCCGGCTCATGTGCAATCGCTGCCTCGCAATGAGGGCATAGTTGGCTGATACTGTTTAATAGCTTTTAAAATGATAATTTCTTTAATTTGATGGAAAGTAATTAATTCTTGTAGTATATTCATTTCAGCATGCATCCTGTTTTTCATATCAAATGGTGAAGAATGTGTGGAATGTGACCTTTTTAAATTTGCGCTGAATGTTTCCTGTAATACTATCACGCCCAGTGTTTGGTTGCGCCAAACAAAATCTTTCCATTTTTATTTTAGTAATTAACCCCAGTTGAGGCCTAGAGCTGCCCAAGTTAATGAAGTTGAGATTTCTGTGCAGGATTAATTAGAGCTCAAATAGGAATAAGGGGGGTGCTAAATAAACAATGTAATAAATGACGCAGTGCATGGTCTTTAATGCACAATTAAATTGGGATTGTCTTGGGATCAGGCAAAGCACACACAAGTTACTCTCTTAAGCTTGCTTCATATATCATACCGTCACTCTTAATGGTAACAGCCGGCCGAGGAAACCCCATGGTGATGGTTAAAAATACTATAGATAAACATGCAGACACATTTTTTGTGATGTCTCCTTATCAGCCACCCAAATAAACCAGAACACCTATTCAAATACATCCCCGGGGCTGAAATTCAGCAGTCATTATCTTACCATGGAAATTCAATGCCAAAGATTAAACAAGGTAAAATAGCATTAGCTCCAGGTATGAGATGTGGAAAATCATCTCTCTTATCGATGTTTTTCTACATCGGTTTGCCAACCACAGGAAGCAAAATAGGGAATCCTCTCTAGGTGGTAATTATGACTAATGCGTTTATTGGGAATAGTTCATAGTTTTGGGAAATAAACCGTATCCTTGTCTTGCCTGAAGTTTGGTGAAAACATTGCTACCACTGTATGGTAAATATGTAGTTGGAGCCAGCTGCTGGATAGCTCAGTTTAGAGACTCGAAACAGCTGGCATGGCTCTGTCCAGGGTTGTCGCCAGGCAATCACTGAAGGCTTCGAGAAGTTACTGCTCCTGTTGTTCAGAGGTCGGTGGGCAGTTTCAATCACAATCAGAACCAGTATTCCTTTATTGTCCCACGAACGGGGAAATTTGTTTGCCACAGCAGCCAAAGGACAGAATATTACTCTGGCCCCGGTACTGCTGGTAACCATGGTAACAGGTAAACAAAAGGCTGTCACAGCTGTCTTCCCTACTGTACTGATGTCATAGTGATATTAACATAATTCCTTGGCAAAAAAAAGGGTATTTCAAAGAACGTATGACTAGTCCTTTAATTACTGTCATTGCTAAGTCTGACATGACATTTCCTTCAAAGATCGCTGCCTATATATGTAAATATTGATTAATGCTATGTATGTTGAAGAAGAAAGGGCATTAAGCTGCATTCTGCATTTTTAACTCTTCACTTGACATCATATCACAAAATTGTTTTCTGTACTTCAGGCCCCATTTTTGGCACAGTTTTTGAAAAAAATTACTTTAGCAAATCCCCAAACCCCTCCAGAGGTTTTTCAACCACAATCAATCATGTTGCCATATTTACATTCTCCGATGGTCTTCTCTAAAATAATTGATGTATTGAATTTGCCGTCACTACCTTTGCTGAAGTGGTCCTTAAGTGGTCTAGACGAGACTATAACTCCAGCGTGTGATGATTAAGGAGGCCCATAATGTTGGTTACATAATGGCACTATATGATCTCAGGACTGTACAGCTGGAAACTATACTAGTGTAATAACTGACAGACTCTAAATTCACATCCTTTCGATGATGACAAGTGGTTTCAGAAATGGAAAAGTGCTGGCCAAGTGTCAGTATCTTTGATGTGACTTGCCTACTTGGCACCATATCTTTTTGGCTAGCTGACTGTCATCAATCAGAGGCACCACGGAGGAGAATGTGGCTCCTTGATGACAGAGTTGACAGAAAGATCACATATTTTCAGATATTCCGGGCAGCTTTTTAGGGGATTACACTCACATGTTCTGACAACTAAGAAAGCGGTTGTTGGCCAGACTGCTATCTGTACACCATGTTGCTTTAATGTTAAATATCTGTTGGGCTTTACAGAGTTTCAATTTAATACACAAACCTCTGGCTAAAACCAAAGATTTCTTTAAATATCTGAACTGTGCCGTATTTTCCTCAGTTCCACTTAAACTGTTGATGCAAGAGGTCGGCTTCAAGATGTGGTAAAAGTAAAGAGACTTAAAGTCTGTGTGAGTTGAGGCACATCAGACGGAGCATAACGTGTTCATTTGTCCAGATTTCTTCTTCAGTTCCCACGGGACCCTCCCTCCTTCTGTTGCCTTATTCCTATATTTCTGAGGGGGTCTTTTCGGAGAGATCTCTATCAGAGAAGTATCTGTGTTTAATAGTTCACTTGGCAGCACTTCACTCAACAATAAGGAGGCAGAAAAAGCTCTGTGAAGCGAAGGTACCTGAAAGCAGTGTGTGCTGTGTGGTTGGCTCTTTTTAAACCCTTACCCCGCATGTCTTTGGGTTAAAATTTGCTGCGAGAAAGATATCACAGCATCAGAGGGCCGCTGTGATTAGTTCACTCTGTCTGGTGCAAATTGGCCTAGCTGCAGAATACTTAACGCAACATATGCCACAGAATGCTGACTGCACTACACAAAAACTGTATTCCAATAGCAGCCCAGTTGCCAGGAAAAATTGTTAGCAGGCAACGTTTCTGTAAATGACAGATGCTTTCGAATTTGTACCTGTCATAGGCTATGTGCCTTGTTGACACTACGACAAAGCGCGTTCTGTCATTGTTAACACTACATGTGTATTACCTGACTTTCATATCAGGAGGTGGAGGTGGTTCGAGTCTCTATTTCAGCATTTGAAGGTCTGAAACCACTGGAAAGTTTGAAGAAACCTTGGGACAATTGCCAGAAAACTGATATTTTTCATGGGAAGTCGGGACATCTCCTGTCGTGTTTTATTGGCAGCCACAGCAGGTTATTTAAGCCAAAACCGGATGTTTTCCCTTAAAAAAGTTTCCCTTACCAAGAGGATTTTCTGTGTGCCTTAACCTAACCCAAGAATAACCACAGCATTGTTGCCAGCGGAAGTGAACCCCAAATAAACCAAAAGTGGCACTATAAAGAAAAGTAAGTTTGAACTTATCTGTGGATTTGCAGACACACACTCTGCCAACATCCGTTCAGGCAACACTGATTCCGGCGATCAGGTTGTTGAAAGCATTCCGTGTTATTCCTTAGTTTATTGTTTTATTACCTGCTACAAATCCCCCCTGTCACAAGAGGAAAGGTAGGTATTTCATCTTCTTTGGGCTTCATTTGCTTTCATAGTATAGTATAGCATAGTCTCGTATAGTACAGTTGAATATACATTTTATTATCATAATTGCGGCAAATGCAAGTTCCCAAAGGATGCTGAGGGAGCACACTTACATACGGACACAAACACACACACACACACACGCATACACATTCACACATATTATTAATAGGAGCTGGCATTTGCCTAATTCAGTGAAACATCTGTAACAGGAAATGGGAAAAAACACTCGATAACGCCAGTATGCTGACACTCGCGCCCTCAGTTGAGAAACATTTAGATGAGATGGCTGGTGAATAATACTGCCTGTCTGTGCCGGTTACTGTATCCCAGCATCGGAATTTATTTTTCATTTTATATTTGAAACCTCGCATTTATTATGGCACCAATAATAACAACATCAAATTATGCGCAGTGGAAAATTGTCAGTCACCAGCGCTACGCATCGAACTGATTCAACCAAACTGGCTTAACTGGTAATAAATTATTGACGTGCAGGTTTAGACAAAAGTCATAAGTTCTTTGATCCTAACCGCCCCAGAGCTCTTCCGCTGTTTTTCTTTTGAGTTGCACTTCACTACAAGTCAATGGTGCGCTTCCTGTTGGATCATAGTGTTGTGGACTTCCTCCAGTTATAAGATATGTGTTATTCATTAGAAATCCTGTCCTCTGGCAAGGGAATGCAGAAAATTCAAGCTTAGACCATCGACCGATCAGTGTTACCTGCTGGCAAGCACTCGCAGAGATTTCTACTTTAGTTATCAGTGTGACTGTATATGTCATGCTTAACTGCGAATAATATCATTAAATGTTTGTCTCTAATCATTTACATCTAATAAAAATCCTGCACCATCTTCATGTCTGTATACATGAAGATGGTGCAGGATTTTTCTAAGATTGTGGATTACTTTAATGGATGGATTGCATTATGCTTTTCTGCACAACCGTAGTCTTTGTTTACAGCTTACTTTGTATGAATATGATGATATGTCTTTAAATGTATAATTACTAGTGAAAATAGAGCTATTAGTTAGAAGGATGTTAACACTGCTGTATGACTGATTGAACTGGTGTTAGAATTTATCATCCGATGCGAGAGAAGACCTGAGCCCATATTTAACAGTGTGCCAGTTGTCCATAATATTATAAAGGAAAAGCAGATCAAAGAGCAGAGATGGCATTTATCCACTTTATCCTAGCCTAATGCCAGTTTTCATGTACGCTCTTGAAGTCCCTTATTAAGCCAATGCAAGGTGGCGAAGAAATTCGCTCAGCTTACTTTTCTTTCCATTAAGTCCTTTTCACTGAACCCAAAAAACTTTTCCATCTCTTTTCGCCCATTTACTCCCTCAGCCGTGCTAGTTTGAGGCAAAATGTCTTTATCTGCCTCAGAAACAGGAGCAACCCAAAATTGTTCCATCCTTTAAATGGCCACAGTGAAACTGGGCTTCCTTACATTTTGTGAGAAGTTTCAGACAATGCAAAGACACTAATGAGTTGGCTTAATTTGCAGATCACTACAGAGACACAAGGGGAAGAACTGTGTCTCCCTGCCTTCGAGATCTTTATGATGTTCAGCAGAGGTGTTGATTCAACTGTGTGACAGGGTTGCCTTTGTGCTGCTAGTGTATTTGCTCAGCATTAATGATATAGTATTGATGTAAATCCATGTGGGTCCACGTCAAATACAGTAGGGAAATGGGTTTTCAAACAGACCAATGACTAAAAAAAACCTGAAAGAAACAAAGCTCACTGTTTTCAAAAAAAGAAACTGTTAGACCCTTTATGGTGTACATGCAGAAAAGGATAAAAAAAAAAAAAAAGTTATTGTAGCATAGCATCAAACGCCCAAAAGATGACAGGAGAGGATATTGAAGAAATTTACAAACAAAAATGTTCAAGGATGCTTAAAAAAGAGAAAAAATAATGAACAGGTGTGTTTTCTGCATGAGACACTGAAGACAATATTGGACAATGAACTCAAACCTCATTCCTCTCCAAACGCTGTCACGTCCTACAGTTACAAGATCTCTTTTGTTGCAGAAAAACCCACTGTTACTTTTACACACAACACCGATTTGACATAATACACCACTGTTAAACCTCCCTCTTGTGGACACCGACTTTATGTCCAGTGCTCTATCTGCCCTTTGTCCCATAAACTCAAGGAGTCTGTAAATCCCCAAAGTAGGAAGATGGTCCATCTTAAATCACTCGCCTCCCAAGAGGTTGTTTATGCTATTCAGTGTCCTTGTCCCAAACTATAATGTATGTAGGTAAAACAAGGTGGGCCTTGAACATACAGTGAAAGCAGCGTTAATAACATAGACTCTTTCTCTGTCACAGAAATAACATTTCTGGGCCATACAGCTGATAAAAAAAAACCCTCTACAAAGGGTGGAAACCAAGTTCAGCTTCAGGCAGATATCAAATGGATTTTTGATCCAGGCGGCGTATCTCCAGAGGGACTCGGCATGCCTATTTTTTATTTATTTTTTGCGTAGCATTTTGTTCTTCTGTTTGGAGTGTGTCTCTTGTGGATTTAGTGATTTGTAACTGTCTTTTTACATTTACTTTTGTAGGCTTGCCTTCTTCTGTTGGGCTACAATTTATCATTATCATTATATCATATAATTTGTTGAATAAGATGATGGCGCATTTAAGTAGCATTCGGGAAGTTGCTGAAACTTGTTGTTTATGGAATGCATTGAAAATGCAGTTGAGTGTCTTGGAATGTTAACCAATGAATCGCTCAAGCAATGACTACAGATGGCATCTGAGAAAGCAACCTAACAAACCCAAATCAACATTTCTCTAAAGCAAAGTGTGGAGGGCCTCCTAGAACCAGTGGATGTTGATGCCTTTAATGTTTTCCCATCGGAAAATGGAGAATTGAGAAGAATAGAAATCATGTTGTTATTGTCCTTCAGCCAATATGTTTGGTAGGAAGCGGCTGCACGTGAAGAACAAGTGGAACCACGAACATTTTAAAGTCCATGTTTTTATTTTGGGTGTCTACTAGACAATGTTTACATGGTTCAATGTAAAAAAAAGAATTCTCATACTGTCCATTGCTGCAGCTCTTCTATCCACCCTCTGTTTGAATGCTCCATTTTAGCACCTGTCTCTTTACCCTTCTGTGAAGCCCGGTTTGCATCAATTAGTCGGCTCTCACAAGCCTGAGCTGGCACCGCCCACCATGCTCCAGAATTCCTGCTGTTTTTGCAACCACACTGTGCTATCAAAGAATTTTAATACCTTTACGGTATTTATTTAGCACCAGCAATGGCGCTGCCAGGGATTTTGGGCCCCATGAAAAGAAATATTACCGGGCCCCTGTAAAGCCGGCCATAAGGCCGGCGAAAATTTGTTATGCTGTTTACATAAAACTGTGCATTTTAATGATATTTTTGACAATAATTTCCTATGCGTGTGAAAAGAACAACATGACAATCTGTACCCTCCTCCATCTCTTCCTCCACTTCCACTCTCCTCCCTGACAAACTTGAAGAGGATCCCGGAACTGGCTCTGTAGAGTAAACATCATGTATAAAGCGTCTTGAGAGCTGTAAAAGCGCTGTATAAATAAAATGTATTATTATTATTATTATTTATAATTCATGACATACATGAATTATATAGAATTTCCTGTAATACCATTTGAAATAGCATCACCATCACCAGATTCAGGTTTCCTCCCACCATTCTGTTTTACTGTCAGTGATTTGATCAAAAATAACAAAAGAAAATGTGATTTTCACAACCAGTACCCCACTGCTCACTCTCCCTCTTGTAGCCCTGCATTTAGGTCTAATTTATCTCCAAAATTACTATTATAGCAATACCACACAATTTCTCTTTCAAACATGCACATCACCCCCCACACACACACTTAGACCAGCCACTGCCCTCAATGTAAAAACTGTATGCTGTCTTACATTATGTTTTTGTTGTTGTTTTTATTAATTTTGTTATATACGTTTATATATTGTTAAAAAAATGTCGTAAAAATAATAATAATAATAATTGATCTCCAAAACTGTACATGGTGGAATTCCAGTTGGGGTGGAAAAAAATACATAAATGAGGCTCTATGGTCGTTGCGATTTAATATTGTTAACGTTTCTCTGATTGGATTGAGAGCAGTCACTTAGTCTGCAAGCACCAGCAAATTTCTCCTCTTTTCCTACTGCAAAGCAAGGGGTGAGAGTCCCAAACTACTGACCAAACATAGTATTTCAGCGAGTTTATAGTTCAGTTTCAGTGATAGCTAAATTTCAACAAAACAAAATAAAGTTATAGGCTATATGCTTTTTAAACCATCATTCTGAAATAAATACAGACTTTGTGTTTTTATTTCAGAATGATCTTTATTCATTAATTTCAATTTATCTTGTTTTCCATAATAATAGATTTATTCAACACAGAGCTGCTCACCTCCTTCCTCAGTTGTGGGTAGGCCTACTGGGGCTGGTTCAGGGGAAGGGGGCTCACAGGGTTCAGGGGGCTCACAGACAGTTGCGGCTGCTGCTGCTATACTTGACGTGTCTGTTCAAACATGCATCATTTTTGTCAGGAGGGGTGGTCAACTGATCAAATATGGGCAGCTTGCTAAACGTGAACAGTGAAATCTAAAAATCTTTTTTTTTTTTGAGTTTTCTTCAAAAAAAAGTTTTCTGAAGAAAAAAGTTTTCTTCCAAAATATGAGCTAATATGGGGAGAAAAGTGAGCTAGCTTAAAAACCACAAGGTTAAGATAAACAACAGACTAATGTGTTCCAGAACTTTCCACCACATGAACCAAACCCACCTTGTTTTTGGAAAAACTGGGTGACATACTGACGCCCCTTTGCTTCTCTCTCCTGCCTAATCTTTTTGTCTTTCCTTTTTTGGCTACCCGACTTCTGGGGCATTTTGCCTTCTCTCGGTCTCCTTACTGACTGAATACACCTCACCGCTCAGCAGTTCAGTTGATTGGATGGGAGGACCGAACCATTTTACGTAAGGGGGGGGCCTTGAAAAATGTTTCCAAAATAAACTTAATTTTTTAATCATAAATATGCATCACTTAATGCACTGATAATAACACTAACAAATTAGTGTCATATTATTTTTATCAGTATTATAATAGTATTAGGGGCCTTTCTGGGCCCCTGTCAATGATGGGCCCCTAGAAACCTTCCCCTTATCCCCCCCTTTTCGGCGCCCCAGAGCACCAGGACAAGCTTTACAATTAAAGACACATGGAAATCTAACTTTAAATTTTACATTGTGGCATTTGGCTGACACTCGAGTATTCAAGACAACACAAGGCTGCTAATGTATACATATTTCTGTTTTGTATCAATGTAATGTTTGTTTTCTATCTTGGCAATCTGTGTCCTGAAGATGAAGCTGAAAAATAAAAAACTTAAACTTTTGTTTTTCCCTTTGATTACTTATGCAGTGTCTTTCTTGACCTACCTGCGAGCAGCTTCAACAGGAGGGCATAGCGAGAAAAGATTGCTGAAAAACTCACACTACTACATCCTACATGCAGACCGACCAGAAGGAGCCTCTGGTGCAGCAAAGAAGAATGTGATCTCTCACCGGTGTTCAACCTACGAACAACTGTGTTTGTTGTATAATGAAACCAAGGGAGAGATACAACTCAAGAATCATACCTACAGTATACACACTCTTTTTGAAGTGAAGAGCGATAAAGCAATGGTACTGTCATGTACAATACGGCTCTATTACCGGTTCCTTGATTCATTATTTCTACTCATACATTTAGACGCCTAGTTAGACTTGAGAGTCTCGAACAGTACATATAAAATGTATCGCAGCAACGTGCATGATCAACAATGAAAGTAACACACAATTTAATCCACACGACTGGATTAAAACCATTCTGTCTAAATGAACGGAGAGGTTTTATGAAAATTGTGAAGCCCCATATTATGAAATGATTAAAAAGATACAAACCACTCTCATTCAATTGATAATTCTAATGTATTGTGTTATTAATATAAACACCAGTTTGATACAAAAAAGTTAATTTAATAAGAAAAATATATAATCACAATGCTGGTTTATGATAATGAGAACATTACACTTGTAAACTACACAATTTATTAGATTAGACGTTGCAGTGCTACCTCTGCTGTGCGCATGTTCATTTTATATTGCTTTTTGCCTGTGTATTTACTCCTGCAATCACATGCCTCATTAGATGGCTCATGTAGCATGACCTGCTGTTTCCAATTCACTCAGCGTGTAAATACAGAATAAAGGTCTCGCTGATGTAACTTTAAAGTGGTGATCAATAGAGAAAAACATTTTTTGTTTAAGTTTCATCTAAAAGTGATCTTTCAGCGGAAAGAAACGGAAACCTATAAAAATATTTGATTCATATCACCGTGACTGATGTGTTATTTATTACTGTGTGTATGGTGATTCAGTGGAATGTGTTTCCTTAACCTGTGAAGCCGAAGGCACAATTCCACATTGTTATTATTATAAGGGCTGAGCACCGTTTTCCCTATGTGTTCTGTCAAATTAATCACGGCAGTACACAGCCAGACTTTCACATAGGGATGCACTGTGCATGGCGGCGTCACCTGTGTGTTTGTTTTGATTGTATTTCAACATGTATGTTTCTGTGACGCATTCTGCACACAGTGTTTTTTGGGTGACTGTCTGCTTTGGTCAAACTTAATGACCATCACTGATAAATGATACATTTAAAGTTAATTCATCTTTATTTTACAGTCAAATGTTTAATATGGAAGAATCTTAGTTCTCACATTACAAAATGTCAAAATAAGACTTGACATTACGATGTCTGTCCGTTACAGGAATATCTACCAAAGTTAGCATGCTAACCAGTTAGCCCCAACTCGCCCTGGTCCATAAGCTCCTGCAAGCTTCCCTTGTCCCCAAGCTCCATGGCTGTGTCTGAAATCACTAACTACTCCCTATATAGTGCACTACATAGTGACTATGCCATTTTGTAGTGATGTTCGAATGTCTAGCGGGAAATATTATACCCTATAAAGTGCACTCAAAGTATCCCACAATGCATCGCCAAAAGTAGTGTACAACCGATGGTCACTAACCAAGCAATATTTACCATCATGCATTGCGCTTCGGACGAATGCATGGGGTTTCAATTCACGCTTCAACTGCGCGACAGTAGTGACGTCATTACCAGCGCAGGAGTAGTGTCTGAAAGTGCGTTTCTCTTTCTGCTGATGAGCTCACTATATAGTCCAGTATGTTGGACTCCCTATGTAGTGAATAGGGAGTAGGGAGTGAGTGGGTGATTTCCGACACAGCCCATGTCTGTAACACTAGCTGCACCGCTAACTAAGCTAACTAGTTAATGGCAGCTAAAGTTATCAGCAGTTTGCTGTTACCATGGTGCTATTCTACCCCCTATTTGTTTTAGGTATGGATTTCACATGTGGCTATTTTTTACATATTACAACTTTAAGAAAAAATCAAGACAAATCAAGAAAAACGCTTAATACACCAATAATCATATCAAAGTTAAACAACTTTATAATGGCCATAATAACCATCCAAATAATGATGGCATATGATCTACACAGTATTTAATAACCATTTACCCAATATTAATGTCATTTGCAACTTTCTAAGACACAAACACTTGCTGAATAAATGGTTTATAAATGATTATACATTTTAACAAATTAAAGTTAGATTTTAACTAATGATGGTTATTATAAAGTGTTATCTCTGCCTTTTCTTCTTTTACCAGAATAAACACAAAGTATATTCATATACAGTAAAAGTCGGACATATACAGACACACAATTCACTGTCCCGCTTGCATCAGAAATCCCACCACACCATACAGAGAGACGCCTGGGGATTTCTATTCACCGTTTATCTTATAATTCTCCAACAATGAATTGTTATACAATGGTATTCTCCTCAAAGTTGTTGTAAATGATTGCGGTCTGTCTGTTCCAGAGTGTGCCTGTAGCACTGCGTCTGTGTACAGCCTGTGTAAAGACAGCCCTTTACATCTGCTTGGCCTTATTGCTGATGTACTGTATAACACCCTGAGGAATAACCAGTGGTGCAGTGTCTGATTGAGCTGCCTGGCTGCAGACCTTTCATGACAGGGAAAGCAGAGCTGGATGAAGCACTTTGATGAGGCAAAGAAAAACCCATGGTGGAGGCTAAGCAGCGCTCCCATCCCCATCTCCCAGGGAGTGTGCCCTCTCTTTTTAGGGTGAAACTGCAGAGTTACCTTGAGGCCTACGGCTTGAAGGGGGGATGCAGAAAGCACCCCCACCCTCCCCACCCACTGGCTGTGTCTCAGTGGGTTATACAGTAATCTGAGCGACAACATGAAGCCTTGTGACCCATTTGTTCAGATCGTGATAGCAGTATCAGTCTTTGGGCGTTTTCCATGAGAGATACAGAAAGAGTGGAGAAACAGGCTAAAAGGCTTAGTCTCTAATAATGTTGGCACTGGGATGTTTCACACACACACACCCACACACCCGCACACACTAAAACTGCTGATGTCTTGGATTTCCTCTGATCCAGTGTGCTGAGAAGATATGGAAGGACTTCACACAGCTCCACTAAATACAGCAGCACAGTGAGCTGAATGTGGACCACCAACATATCAATAAATTATTAAGACGTGGAAAATAAAGTAAGCTGGTGCTTTTTGGTGTCAATTCACAATGACGTCACACAAATACAAATGCTAGCAATGAGGCAAAAGCCTTAATTTTATATAAGATAATTACGCAACCACTAAATTCACTTTCTATTTACTCAAGTTTTGACAGGGCTGGTGATCCAGGTATATAAAATAGACAAAAAAACAGACAGATTGAGGCTGTTCAATACTATTCAATGCTATTTTTTATGCAACTTAGAAAAGTCCTTGTTCTCTGTGTTATATTGTCATGAATTTGTGAAGTGGCTTTCAAGGCTACATTCTGCCACAATAAATCTTGCTGCAATCATGTTCCGGTATGAGAATATCTCTCACCTTGAATCAGATTTGAAAGAGCCTCATGGAACATTTGATTCCCTTCACAACAAGAAAATACTGAAACCGAACAAGGGTCATGCTGTTTTTTAGTTAGTTTATAGTGCTTATATGAAATAAGTATATTCTACAGGATATATTTATATTTCTCTTTTCAAACATATTTCAGTCTTATAGAATTATTGAAATCTTCACTGCTGGACATTCTACTGGTCTCAGTCATGCTGAGTTGAGGAGCTGCCCCGAACTTCCTACACAACTGTTATCGCGTTTAGCTGTCAGTAGCAACGCAATGCAAGTCAATGCAGTGACTGTTCACTAGCCATGCTAACATTATACCTTTTGTACCCTTATCTGTTAACATTAATGTGTCTATGGAGCTGTGTTACAGGGGACATAATGGTCATCAGCCATCACGCTGGGAGAACATTCAAGTGGCTGGTAGATTTGCTTCACTCAGTGAACAAAAAACACAATGCTTATCAATTTGTAAAAAAAAAATAAAAAAACGTTCATTTTGCACCCTGAATGTTACGCCATTTCTCTCTCCACAGTAACATTTGTCCTGTGTGACAAACGTTTATGTTTTCACAAGTAGAGGCAAACAAGGTCAGATCAGTCACAATCAAAGGAGAAGTGTGAGGATAATTGACTATTATTTTCAGGTGACAGCCGACGACAGTAATTATACAAAGTTTTCCGATGAAAATGTGTGATAATTTTAAATAGATACCAGGTGTTCCTCCAGCCAAGGGCATTGATTGACTTCTGCTTTGCTTTCAGTGCTGCTCAAGAGTCTTCATGGATGTGCTGGGTATTCATATTAAATCATTTAATTTCACTTTGAACTGCATTTTAAGGTGGTTGAATAATCACTTGAGTGGTAAATCTTCCAAAAGTGTTATCAAGCATTCATTGAAAAATAACATTGAATTAATTCATTGTTACATACATTTGGTTTTGATCCAGACATAGCCTTTGATTAACTTGTATTTGACATTGAGTGGTGCTCCAGAGATAATTCCCTAAAGTGTTCATGACATACCACATTTACAGGAAACCTTTGACCTTTGCCTGTCAAAATCCAAATAGAAATTCATTCCAGGCACTCAGAGGTATCATGTTGAAAAGAACTGGACAGATGGAGGGTAACACGAGAAATATAATTCCTCTGTCCACGAGACAACTCAGCCACGAAAAACTCCTTGCCACGACTTTTTTTAATCGTGTGAACTACATCCTCTTGGTGTTTTAGTATCATCTTCCTCTGCTCCTCAATCTGCTGGCCAGCCAGCCCACACCTGTCACGGTTCTTCATTCACCCCCGCTCATGCCGGTTTCACTCCAACATTCATCTGAGCCGTTCTGTTCTCCCCACTCTCTTGCCATCAGCCTTCATCGAACCCTGTTATTCTTATAAATGTACTGGTTCTACTCAGCCCTGCTCCGTGTCCTGCTCTTGGGTCCAAACTTGCTCTCAACACTTTTAACTGCACTGTTACTGCAATGTTTTGCATTCAGGCTCTGGATGGATTGTGCGTCTGGTGTCTGAGTTGTGCAGTTCTACTTGACCAAATACAATATCTTTTTTTGTTTACTGCTTAAATAAATGTTTGATACAATAACACTTTGGACTTCTAGGAATAAGGCTGTCCGAAATACTTTCAAGACATTATTTTAAAATCCATAAGAAAAAACATGCCAGAGCATTTGAACTCAATGCCATGAGAACAACTTGAGCGGATAAGATTGACTGAACATAAAAACATTGCTTACACAATATATGAAGAAGTCATGTTAGTTCAACAGACACCAATTGAATGTACTGAGCGTCATAAAAGACCTTCAAGTTAACACGAAGGTCATGATAGTTCAACAAACAACAATTTAGTGAACATGGATAAATCGTTTTCAGAAAACACAATTTTATTATGTGTGACTGATGCCCATATTTTTCTTCATGTTCGTCCAACAGGCTCTTTTTTTGCCCAGCGTGGCCTCAGCTAAATACAAACAGTATTTTTGCATAAATCCTGACAGCAGATTCACTGGCATTGCATGCATGTGCGCGTGCATGAGCGCATGTCTTCTTATGTGTGTTTGAATGCTTGTGTCTGTGTGTGTGTGTGTGTGCAGAATTGTACAATCAACAGCCTTGTTTTCTGATTATGCATTGGTCAGCAGTGAGCTTTATGTCAAAGATCACATAGCTATTTCAGCATAAAAATCAAGATAGCGCGTGCTTCTTTTGTACAATTACACAATGGGCCACAAGCACATCTTCATCTGCATTGCCTGCTCCCGGTTTCATAGACCCAGAGGACTGTTGAGCGCTAAAACATGGTATACACCCATGAATTTCTTAATATGTGATTTTCTGAAACAATATGCCTTTGGCAGTCATGGCTGAAGTTCTGCAGTAATGTTTTGCCCTGATTTAAGTTAATTCCTAAAAATCTTAAAGTCCTGAAAATTAAAGTGTACACTTCTTTCAAACCATAGGCAATATGCCAGTGTAATTTCTTACTGGGAATAAAATGAGAAGATCGGTTTTTAAGTTCGCCTCAGTGAGTTTAGTACAATAGTAGCTTCAAGGACCTGTTAAGCTAGTGGGAAAGAGCTTGCATGGCTCTGCGAAAGGTGCAACTCCAGCTGCAGCATATATAGCATTCCTTGGAACAGAACACAATGACAAGACATTACGTGGGTTAGCAAACAGAAATGTAAAAAAAATACCGTTCTCACAGTGAAGCCGCTAAAGAAAATCTTGGCAATTGTTGGATTAAAGATGGAGTGCAATTATTATGAGCTGGATGTTGTATCAGATGGGGCTGACTCTCAGTGACTCATCTGGTGAGGCTGCTGTGTAGTCAAGTGTGTATGAAAATGTGCGCGTCCATGGTTGCCACGCAGAGCAGCTGTCCACAGCGTCATGTGCAGGAGTGCAGCAGTGTCTTTGTTGATTTGTTAACAGTAGAGAGAATTATGTATATAGTTGAGTTAGGGGGATATAGCAGACTAAACAAAGAGCACCACATGTTGAGCAACTGCCTCCTCGTACCCCCCGCTGATTGTGTAACTCATAGGCTTGTCCATCGACATGCTACCCATTTGTGAAATCATGCGAAAACATGATGTTTACTTCAGTTGCGACACACGGATAGACTTTTAACCTGCCTGGGGATTTTTCTGAAAATACAAGAGTCTCAGCTGTTTTCTGCCCCTCAAAACAGACAGCAGAGAAGATGATCGCTGACATGTACAACTTTGAAGATACTACTTAACTATTGATAACTATAAAGTATTGTGGCAACCTGCTGTGATGAAGGTTGTCGGAAACTAATCCCGCTATGAAAGTGTCACATCAGCAGCATCACCAATGCAGCCTTGCTACGAG